>NC_141691.1:24999271-26199271 GCF_964263255.1 Lissotriton vulgaris
TGCTAGGTCATTGGTGGATGTTTTGGCGGGTCGGGGGTTATCCACCAAATCTTTAAGTTGTGCAGCACTATAATTAAGAGGGTGCCACCTCTCCATGTGTATAATTACCATAGCTATATTTTTTCTCGGTCCCTCTGGAGAGTTTATCGTGGCAGATGAGGCAGGTAACGTACCTGGCATTTACTTTCTTTTCATGAGGAGGTAAAGAAAAAAATTGCCAGATAAAATTTACTTTAACATGGGACGTCCTTGGCATTTCTTTCAAAAACGGCCTTGTCCCTTGCTCCTGTTCCTCGTCTTCCTCTTCTTTTTCCTCTTGTTGGAAGATGACCTGGCTAGTTGGTCCTCTCTTCTTTGGTGGTAGTGGAGGTGGTGGGGATCCACCAGCTGCAGCTAATACAAATGCAATGTCTAAGCAAGCAAAAACAGGTCTTTCTCTCATAAAAATGAAAGTCGGAGTTAGGAAAAAAGGTGGGACTTTCGTCATTTGGGAAAAAAAAATGTTCTAAACCAATGAAAAGTGTTTATTTTACGTCATATGATAAAGCGTTCCATCATTAGGAAACTAAAAGTAAAATGAACCAATGAAAAGTTTTATGAACTAGTCACATGACCTGTTATGCTTACGTTACGCGTTCCGCGCCACGCCTCGGATCGTTTCCGGGGCTTTGCGTTTCACGCCTTGGTTCGCATTACGTAGTAACGCGATACGTTGCGTTTACGCAACGCGTTACGATGTGGCTTTCTAACGCGGTACTTGCACTAACGGGACGTTTACCGGTTCGCGGACCGGCAGCGAAACAAGAAAATATAATTTAAACTAGAATATAAATTGAAATAAAAAAATAAAATACAAAAATATATAAAATATATTTGTGAATTGGAATAAGAATATATTTTACAGCTATAGATATTAGCTTTTAAAAAAACAATGAAATTCACTGAAAAAACCATAGGTTATAGACCATATATAGTTAGGGATTAGCATTTACACAACCTTGAAAATTCACTGAAAAAAACATAGGTTATAGACCATATATAGTTACGGATAAGCATTTACAAAACCTTAATTTACTCACACAAAACCATAGAAATTCGCATATATAGTTAGTTGCAATAACTATATATCGCGCACCCGCAATCCACTGCGGATGATGTCACATATTACATCATTCATGACATGGTCAGTGACATCACTGAGGACATCACTGATGACATCTCAAATGACATCACTGACAACATCACTGATGACATCATTCATGTGATAATACGATGAACCTCTTCAGACTCTAATATAACCTTAGATACACTCAGTGTGAACAGACACTCACAGACTGTCACTCATCCATGGAGTTACTCACACACCTAGTCAGTTATCCAAAGAATCAATCACACCTCCATTTCCTCAACTATACAGTTATACACACTTTGCTTATTCAAACATATACTAACACATATTTACTCTTTTACACAATCCTTGATTGAAGTTCACAATGATCCATACAGCCACTCACACATTCACTGGCCCTTATGCACAGTTATTTATATATGTCAACTCTCACATGTACTGTGTTTTACATATGTACTTACTTTGACATGTAGCACTGAGAAATCCATTCACTCACCAATACACTCATGCACACAGTCACCCGCCCATACAGCTGTTTCCACATGCACTTTTAAACCCATACATCTAGTGAATCAACTGCTCACACATCTATGCACAGAGTCACACACCTCCCAGCCACCCACACACACACTCAGTCTCCAATACAAATGCTTGGGCAACCAATCAATAACCCATATAGTTACTCATATAGCTACTGATCAACACATGCAGCAGTTTATAGAACAGATATAATGATGCACAAATTAAGACAGTTTAGTCACTAACCCATGCACTCAGTGAGACTCATTTAATCACTCTCTCATACAGTCAGCCATGCACCTACTAAATGCTACATCCAGACACTTATAAATCCACTCATTCTTTAATATGTAAGACATATTTTAACTTTACAGAAACATACAGTCACTGGATAATGTCATCAGTGATGTCATCAGTGATGTCACTGACCATGTCATGAATGATGTAATATGTGACATCATCAGCAGTGGATTGCGGGTGCGCGATATATAGTTATTGCAACTAACTATATATGCGAATTTCTATGGTTTTGTGCGAGTAAATTAAGGTTTTGTAAATGCTAATCCGTAACTATATATGGTCTATAACCTATGGTTTTTTCAGTGAATTTTCAAGGTTTTGTAAATGCTAATCCCTAACTATATATGGTCTATAACCTATGGTTTTTTCAGTGAATATATATATTCAATGAAAAAACCATAGGTTATAGACCATATATAGTTAGGAATTAGCATTTACAAAACCTTGAAAATTCACTGAAAAAACCATAGGTTATAGACCATATATAGTTAGGAATTCGCATTTAAAAAACCTTATTTTGCTCACACAAAACCATTGAAATTCCATATATAGTTAGTTGCACTAACTATATATCGCGCACCCGCAATCCACTGCTGATGATGTCACATATTACATCATTCATGACATGGTCAGTGACATCACTGATGACATCACTGATGACATCTCAAATGACATCACTGATGACATCACTGATGACAACATCCAGTGACTGTATGTTTCTGTAAAGTTAAAATATGTCTTACATATTGAAGAATGAGTGGATGTATAAGTGTCTGGATGAAGGATTTAGTAGGTGCATGACTGACTGTATGATTGAGTGATTAAATGTGTCTCACTGAGTGCATGGGTTAGTGACTAAACTGTCTTAATTTGTGCATCATTATGTCTGTTGTTCTGTAAACTGTTGCATGTGTTGATAAGTAGCTATATGAGTAACTATATGGGTTATTGATTGGTTGCCCAAGTATTTGTATGGGAGACTGAGTGTGTGTGTGGGTGGCTGGGAGGTGTATGACTCTGTGCATAGATGTGTGAGCAGTTGATTCACTAGATGTATGGTTTCAAAAGTGCATGTGGAAACAGCTGTATGGGCGGTTGACTGTGTGCATGAGTGTATTGGTGAGTGAATGGATATCTCAGTGCTACATGTCAAAGTAAGTACATATGGAAAACACAGTACATGTGAGAGTTGACATATATAAATAACTGTGCATAAGAGCCAGTGAATGTGTGAGTGGCTGTATGGATCATTGTGAACTTGTATCAGGGATTGTATAAGAGAGTAAATATGTGTTAGTATATGTTTGAATAAGTAAAGTTTGTATAACTGTATAGTTGAGGAAATGGAGGTGTGATTGATTCTTTGCATGACTGACTAGGTGTGTGAGTAACTCCATGGATGAGTGGCAGTCTGTGAGTGTCTGTTTACACTGATTGTATCTAAGGTTATATTAGAGTCTGAAGAGGTTCATCGTATTATCACATGAATGATATCATCAGTGATGTGATCAGTAATGTCAAATGAGATGTCATCAGTGATGTCATCAGTGATGTCATTTGAGATGTCATCAGTGATGTCATCAGTGATGTCACTGACCATGTCATGAATGATGTACTATGTGACATGATCAGCAGTGGATTGCGGGTGCGCGATATATAGTTAGTGCAACTCCGAAAACAATGATGTGTTTGCCACCAAATAACACATCATACTCAGTTTTAAGAACTTCTTGCATTCTCAAATGCACAAAGGCAAGCATGACATTGGAAACCATGCTTACTTCGTCAATGATAAGAAGTTTCATTTTCCTCAAGACTCTTGAAACTTCACAACAAGCATCCCCAGATAACTTGTGGTATTGTAATTTGTTGTCATGCTCCACTGGCAGCATCAGTAGACGATGCAAAGTAATACCTTTAATGTTATGTGCTGCCAGTCCAGTAGGAGCGGTAACAACACAAGACAATGATGTCTCAGTCCTTTCCTGCAAATAACAAGAAATTGCTTTAATAAGGAAACTTTTTCCAGTTCCCGCTTCTCCACTCATGTACAGTCGGACAGGCTTCAACGATGTACATGAGCACTCTTTCTTCTCATGACTTAATCCATGCTCAATTTGCTTGGTAACTTCATCATATATTTTCCTCTGCTCAACGTTGAGTTGTTTTTCCAAGTCTTCTAAGTTAACTGCATCCTCCTGAGCATGTGCCATGGCTCTTTCCACTTCATTCATAGCAGTGGCAGCTTCATTTTCGATAATAGGTCCTCCTAGTGGATCCTGACTCAATGAAACAGAACTCTGACTGTCCTGAGAACTGTCTCTGGCAATTTCGGCTGCAATAGTTGCTTCCTGCTCAATTTCCAAAGTCAACATTTCTTGATATTTGGGAAAAGCAGCACATTCTATGGTCTCCTTAGCAGCAGTGAAAGAGTCTTCGTAACAGAGGAAATCTCCAAGCAGTTCCTCGTCTGCACGCCAAGGCTTGAAAAGTTGCAAAAGTGCTAAATAGAAAAACTCCTTTTTTTCTGGAGATTCGCCACTCAATTTTCGATGGTTTACTAATTGGCATTTTCTTTGGTTGACCAGACATCCCTCACTTCCAATTACAGCATACACTCCTTTCTCAATATCTTCTTTGATGTTCCTCTTGAATATATAATTTTGGAGAACCTCATATAGACAAACATTCTCAAGGTGACTGCTTCGATTTGGATAATATGTATCCAACATGTTGGTCTTCAAAATGTCGGTACTGTTTGGTTCCTTTTCTGCCAAATACTCAATTTCCCGGACAGGTTTTAGAACTCGATTTCGCGTTGCAGCAAGACCAAGACTCGCCCAAACGATACTCCTGGATTTGGCATAGAAACTTGCTGAAGACAACCGGTCAGAACATTCGTAAGCTCCGATTTCTCGATGCGACAACATCTTCAGACTGAAACTGTACAACTTCTTGCTGAGGCTCTTTTCATGGGAAATGTCCTCCCACATATCCTTCAATTCTGTCTTTTCTTTTTTGGTGATGTAAGATGTCACATACCGAGCCACAGCCATACAGTTGTCAGCCACAAACTGTATATCCATGTTAGCATTCCACATGGACAAAATCACTGGGTTGTAGTCGTTGATGTACTTGGACTCTTCGTTCCTTTTCAAATTGTATGTATTTTTGGGTGATTTCCTCGTCACATTATGTCGCAGCGAAGACATCAAACTGTTCACTCTTCCTTTAGAAATCACCGGTCGTGGAAAGTTGAAACGACATTTGGTGTAGAACTTGTCCTTGTTTCTGAATTTACGACGACAGTACTTTCCACAACGATGGCTTTGGAAACGTACAACTTGTTCTCTTAGGCTTTTCTTCTCCGTTGCGTTTGGAACAGCACACGTAGAATACTGTTCTATGAAATTCATCACTAAGTCATCCGGATCTGTTCCAAATTTAGGTGCATCCTTGATCCACAACAACATATGTATATGAGGAGCACCTCTTGCTTGGTACTCCTTTCTCCAGAAGAAATCCAACACCTCTCCAAGAGGTGGATTCTTCTTATTTGTGATAAAAGACATCATAGCTTCAAATCTATGATTGAAGTACCTGCATACATTCACTGGATCCAAAGAACACAGTTCTCCAGGTGTCTTGAATTCAATGTTTTCAATATTTCCATTTGCCTCTCGTAGAAATTCAAGTAAGTCTTCCCAGCCATACTCGGCACAGCTCAGAGTAAGGAACCATGTTGGAGTTCCTAAGTTCCTCAGCATACATTTTAAATCACCATGACGACGATACCAGTACTCATTAGTACCACGCTGACACGCCATGAGATTAATTAGGTGAGAATCCAAAATACTGTCTTGGACATTGACTTTATGCATAACGTCACTTGCCGAGATGTTTCGCATCTGTATACCACTTTTTAAGATGTGGTTCACTGCATATGACAGTCCAGACAGATCGCTTTCAAACAGGAGATGAAACAAATAGGGAATGCATTGACGAAACCTAGGATCTTCTGCATACAATCGTAAAGTCCGGTATTCAGACGCAGGAATTTGATGAGGTCGCTCATCATATCTTCCTCCTTGACCTGTTGGAAATAGCTGTGGGAAACACCGAGCTTCTAAACTTTCCTCCAAAACACTAATGGGACTCCCTTTGGCTTGTTTCATTTGAAACAACTCAATTGCATTCCCCATGACTTCCTTGGAATGCAAAGGATGAACACTATAATGTTCATATATTTCTTCACTTTTAGAAGCCTCTACTTTCTCAATTTGGCCAGCACACAAATCGCTATCCTCTTCATCACTTACTTCCTCTTCTGCAACATATACATTTATATAGTACTTATTATTTTTCTTCAAATACAATGTTGCCTTTTTGACTTTCCTAACATCCACTAAATCTTGCCATATTTTCTTATTCTTTGTCGGAACCCCATTAACCAAGATAACCAGAGGTTCCTCTTCCACTTTTTCTACTCCAATTGTGTTAATGTTTTTGTTCAAATCTAGAGGCAAATAAACAACTCTTCCCTTTAATCCTCTCTGTAAATCTGATGGAGGCAACTTCCCTGTCTTTGGCTCGATTCTTACAATAGCCTGAAAGGGATGGATACTTTGAATCAAAATAGATTCATAAGTATTTAAATCCTTCAATTCAGAAGGAACCTCAACCAATTCCAGATTATTATGAACCGCCCTAGCAGGCATCTGGTTTTGGTTTAATTTGTTACAACAATAAGTACATACACGTTGATCCGATCCCAAATCAAAATAATTTTCTACCATCAAGTATGTGGCAAAATCCTTCCATTCACTATTATTTTCCCTTTCACTTTTTGCATATAAATCCACTAACTTAGTCTGATTCTTATAATAAGTGCGTCGACAACACACACAAGTGAAATTAGGCCTCTCACTTGATTTCATCTGAAACGTGGCAATTTCCTTCTGAAATTTATCTATACTAGAAACCTGTACATTATCTTCAACATTACCCTCTACTTCTGGGTCAATTTGAACATTCTCATCTTTACTACCAAAGTAACAAAACTCAATTTCTTCACAAATATTCTTGACATCTATTTCAGAACCATGCAAAAGAGCAGCACATAATTGTTTAAGCATAATTGCTGGACTCTTAGCATAATACAACATTCTCACTAATTTTCTCACTTTATTATGATGCACTGCTAGCATCCTGAAATGATGAAAAACACTCTGGCATACTCTCCTGGAAAGACAAGCCAGTGAATGACCACGCAAACCTGTCATTTGTCTCACTCTGCAAGGATCTAAATCTTGCAACAACTTCATTTTCTGCTTCAAACTTTTCTTATTAAATGTCCGTATAAAATCACAAAGCAAATTGATGGAAACCTGTCGCACACTGCAAATAGAACTACACTTCCAAATGTACACAGGTCCCTTAGGACGTCTTCCTAAAACCTCATTACCTAACACCTCGTCTGTCTCTGTTGTCACAAGTTTTTCTTTTTCAACTGGACAACTGCAAACACCAAATCATTATCCTGAAAATAACTCTCCTCATTAAAAAATGCCTCACAACTTGAACTATGCATCCATTCTCCGGAAAAAACTTCACAAAAGTTACTACGATTTACTACTCTCTTCCATCTACTATTTGATTTGAAATCAGAAATTACCTTGTTTAGTTTCATAATTCTATTGATTACCAAAATAAACAACTTTCGCTTAATTTCAAAAGCATGATCAATAATTTTCTCTACATTTTTCTTCTTCTTATAAAATGCCACTTTCTGTTGGCCTTTCTTAATATTTTTTAATAAATTAACTATTATCCTGTTGCGGAACATTCGTTTTCGAATGTTCCTAAACTGTTGTTTCCTTCTACTATCATGCACAGAGTTATCTCTTGCTCTACCAGTAACATTTTTGATTGGTCTTTCCTTTCCATTTAAATTGCTTTTCTTTTTCTGGACTGAAACATTTTTTGGAGAAATACTTTTTTTACTACAAATATTTCTTAAGAATGATTTCGTGCTCTTACCCGGAGCTTTCTTGGTGATTTCACAAGTATTTTGGGGAGAGGACTGCTGCAATAATAGATGATCTTGCTGTCTTTGACGTTTTCTAGCCTTTCTAATTCGATTCTTAGTTGGCATTTTTTTAATTTTGTAATGATCTGCAGTTGAATCTGTGGAAAATATAATAAAAAATGTTATTAACCACTATTACCAAACAGTATATGAATAACAGTCATCAAAAACTTAACACCCTACTTATTATTTAACATAACAAATCTTTTGCACCAGCACTGCGTCACAAAAATGACACACATTGGTACAAAACAGGCATACAACAATCATAAATCTCTCCCTAACATTTTAAATGATTGATTCAGGTTGACGATAAGGTGTGGCCTATCTAGAGGTTTGTTTGGGCCCAGATCTTTGGACTGGGGTGAATGGGTGTCATTGATCCACATTCAGTCCATCACCTGTTTTGTTTGTTTGAGGTGAGGCCAACACATGGTTGCAGATGAGATTTTCACTTGTTTAAGAAAACAAAGGACATAATACATGTGAAGGCCTAGCAATGAAGTAAGTCATGTCCACTTCACTCTTGAACAAAGGGCAGACCTCTTACACCTAAACTTCATCTGCACAATGTCATTCATAAACGTAGGAAACACTAGTGATGTAATTGAAAAATGTGAAGTTTATTTTCCTCATTTCAGAATTACATCACCTGTGTTTCCTCATTGACTTAAAATGTCCTTAATGCACATGAAAGCGTTTTTTAGAATGCCCTTGCACCATTTTTGGGTCCTTTTGAACATGGCTAAGTTACTCCCATAATCAAAATCTAAATTTGCCAAGCACAGGTGGGAGCGTATTTACAAGAAACTTGCCCCATGAAGAACGCTTTCCATTTAAAAAGGGAAAAATAACATAATAGACACTCAAATGCCTTATAAATATGGCCCAAACAACCTATGAAGCTCTAGCAGTACATATCCAGAAATTAAATTGATTTCAAAAATCGTTTTTAAACACAACATATAAATCAATTGTATACCTACATTCAGTTGGAAATGACTGTAAATGTCCTTGAGACACATGAAAGCGATTTTTTGAATGCCCTGGCACCATTTTTGGGACATTTTTAACATGACTATGTAACTCCCATAATCAAAATCTAAATTTGCCAAGCGCAGGTGGGAGCGTATTTACAAGAAACATGCCCCATGAAGAACGCTTTCCATTTAAAAAGGGAAAAATAACATCATAGACACTCAAATGCCTTATAAATATGACCCAAACAACCTATGAAGCTCTAGCAGTACATATCCAGAAATGTAATTGTTTTCAAAAATCGTTTTTAAAAACAACATATCTGTTTCAGCTTACATTAGAGACCATGGAATGGGCTCCATGTACAACAATAACTTGTGTTACTGCATGCCAGAATGCTAAACCGAATATGCAATTACAATTTCTCAAAGAAACAAAATCTATTTGTATATCACTTGAGACAAAAACACATTTTAAAAACACAGCTTTCTTCATCATTTTCTCCTTAAATCATACTATTCTCTATCTAAATTAAATAAATCTTTTCTCACCTTAGCAAATACTTTTTGAGTTTCAAAACAGTCTCAAAAATACACCAAATTGTCTTCAGCAGAACAAAGAGGATGCACTCCAGAGGCTGCAGCTATTGAAAGCACAGAAATACAGATATTCATTACACATATCTCTCATATTAGCCAATCATAACTCTTCCCTCACTTTTTTCAAATCAAAACCCTTCCCCTCTCTGCCCTCTCTGCCTTTTTTGCTTAGCAACCACCTCCTGAAAGACCTCTCATGTTTGCAAGTTCACACAACAATGTTTCAATTGAACTCTGAACTCTCAGTGCACCTGCGTATCCAGTGCAATCTTTCATTAAATGTTTCTTCCTTGACCATTCAAATTACATCTTTCAAAGAACACATCCATGCACCCTAACTTTCTGTTTTCAGAAATGAAAATACACCAATCACTGCTAATGAATCATTAGGACTGGAAATCCACAGTTTTTTTTCTTTACAAACTCCTACTGTTTCAACTGCCCTTTCATTACCACACTTCATCTGACTGCATCCCAACCTTCTCTCACCATGTTTAATGTCTGGATTGTTGGACATAGTTACATCTACTGGGCTCAAAGGTATGCTGAGAACAGAAATTTACTTAACCTCAATTTACAAGATGTGGAAATTAAGTGGTTGGGCCAAAGAGGATTAAAATGTCACCAATTGATACCATTGGTGAAAACCTTTATGCATTTGCCAAAACCTGACCTGTTAATAGTGCACTGTGGAGGTAATGATTTGGGCACTTTGACTGGGGTAGGTCTGGAAATGCTTTTAAAGGACACCTTTGAGCAATTAATGGCACTTTTTCCTCAAACTGCCTTGGTATATTCCAATATATGCCAAAGACAGAAATGGAGGTGGTACAACCAATTTTGTCCACAAATTGAGAAAGCGAGGAAGCATGTAAACAAATCTGTTTCAGCTTACATGAGAGACCATGGAATGGGCTCCTTGTACAACAATAACTTGCGTTACTACATGCAAGATATCTACAGAGGAGATGGAGTTCACTTCTCAGATGAGGGCAACAGAATTTTCATTTTGAATTCAAGACTGTGCATTGGTACCTACTTATAAGTACCAAAATGTACCATAAACCCAAAAGCTCTTCTCAGAGCTACCCTACATCTGATCACTCACAATTATTATTTTTCTCTAACTTTTTTCTGTAATTTTCAACAAACTACGCTCAAAGAGCGCTACCCGGTACGCGAACTGGAAGCTAACCGCGCAAAATTTCAAAAAAAAATGCACATATGGTCCTCCTCAGCCACCCTCAGAAAACCTAGGGGGTCAAAATACTTGTACCGTGCCCCCTTCTACCCATTCTGAACATTATTTGCCCTCCATTTTATATCTTAATTCGACCGAAACACAAAATGGTGGACTCCCGTTACGCTCCTAGTTCGCGGACCGGACCGCTTCCCGGGAAGCGGTCCAAAAAAAATGGTGGGAAAGTAATTCACAGAAAAACGACTGGAGACACTCTCACCAAATATAGATTAGCTCATACTACATAACAATCCCTTTCATTTTCACACATTTGATTGAAATTCCATTTAGCCATTAAGCCTGTAGACCTCTTTAAATACCGTGAGGTAAATTACTTCACAAAACACATCTGAAGTATTGGAATTGACAACCAATGAAAATGTTACTTTCATTTTCTACTTATATTACCTGACATTTGATTGGTTATATACCTGAATATATATAAAGGAAGAGAAGAAAACACAGCCATTTTGACTGCTACTTCTTGTTGTACATTACATTTGAATAGCTACTAAACACTTCAACTTGTTTGTGAAGGTAAGTTGTTATTTTTAAAAATGAAGTATATTGTGCACTATAACTTAATATGGTAGACTTTTTCTGATAGATATATACTATCCCTCTGTAGTAGTTATAGATTTAGATAGACTTCTCTGTTATAGTTATGAATGGAGTTAGGCCTCTCTTGGTTAAATCACATATACTTTTTTATAGTCCTATTTCCACTCTGATACTATACACTGCCAAAAGATAAATTCACTGATAAAAACTGCCTATCTAAAATTAATCCCAACAGTGCCCTATCTCTACTAATATATATTTTTTAATCCAAATTTCAGGCAAAATGGAAGGCGAGCAGCAAGTTCAATTTAAAATTGTACTGGAAGAGAGCAGCCAAGGAAAGATTGATGAATTTATGGATCAAAGTAGAGACCAGGAACTACTACAATGTGTTGAAGCAGTGGATAACCTGCTTAAAAATGAGGACATGTTACACCCTCATAGAATACAAAATATATTCAATGACAATTTTGAAATTTCTGACAATGAAATGTTAGAAAGTTTAATGAATTATGAAACACAATCAAAATAAAAAAAAATACTTTAAAAATAAAGAAAACAAAAAAAAATCAACAAAAACAACAAACAATTAACATACAGTATTAGAAAAGTCTATCATTCTTTTATCCTTATAGTACGCTGCCCAGAACGCTTTCCGGTTCGCGTACTAGGCGCTCACCACGCAAAAAAAAAAAAAAAAAAAATGTGTTTGCCCTGCTGGGCCCTTTTAAAACCTCCACATAAAACCTAGGGGGTCAAGAGGATCTACTATGCCCCCTTATGGTAATTTACCCCTTTGTTTTGGCCTCCTCTTGTCTCTCGATCCTACCGAGTGACAAGATAGCGGCCGCTCCGGACTGTTTAGAATGTTGACAGACACCGGAAAGCCAATCAGCTTCGCATCGCAAAGTTCCGTTACGCGAAAAGTACGCGAACCGGAGCGCTGTTACAGATATATATCTTATTTTGAACGTTAATTTCTCAAAATCCACTGGAGCACATATATTGAGACACAGCAAAGGCACATCGGGCTAACAGTCCCTACAATTTTGCCAAGTTTCGTGCAAATCCATTCAGCCGTTCGGGCTAAAAGTGAGGCCAACGGCCCTATGGAAATTAACATGGGAAAAACGCGTTTTGGGACCCCCCTTTTTTCTCGCCCCCCCCTTGCCGAACCCCCCCCAAATTTTCAGGGGCTACTCAGAAACAAAATGTGCCATTTTCCAGAAAATTTCAGCCAATTCCGTCCACAAACGCCAAAGTTATTAGACATAGAATTTTCAGAAATCCCATAGGGAAAAAATCCTAACTATATATACCTACTGGCGACCGCCAGTAGGTAATATATATATATAGGTTTTGTAAATGCTAATCCCTAACTATATATGGTCTATAACCTATGGTTTTTTCAGTGAATATATATATATATATATATATTACCTACTGGCGGTCGCCAGTAGGTATATATAGTTAGGATTTTTTCTCTATGGAACTTTTGAAAATTCTATGTCTAATAACTTTGACGTTTGTGGACGGAATCGGCTGAAATTTCAGGAAAATGGCACATTTTGTTTCTGAGCAGCCCCTGAAAATTCGGGGGGGTTCCGTCAAGGGGGGGCCGAGAAAAAAGGGGGTCCCAAAACGCGTTTTTCCCATTCATTTTTCCATGGGGCCTTTGGCCTCACTTTTAGCTCGAACGGCTGAATGGATTTACACGAAACTTGGCAAAATTATAGGGACTGTTAGCCCGATGTGCCTTTGCTGGGTCTCAATATATGTGCTCCAGTCGATTTTTGAGAAATTAACGTTTAAAAAAACAGATATATCTGTGACAGCGTCCCAGATAGCGCACCAGATCGCGTACTTTTCGTGTAACGGAGCTTTGCGTAGCGAAGCTGATTGGCTCTCCGGTGTCTGTCAACATTCTAAACAGTCCGGTGCGGCCGCCATCTTGTCTCTCGGTAGGATCGAGAGACAAGAGGAGGAGAAAAACGAAGGGGGAATTTAATGAAAGGGGGCAAGGTAGATCCTTCTTGACCCCCTAGGAATGATGTTGGGGTTATTAAAGGGTCCCGTGTGGCAAATAATAAGAATTTGATTTTTCGTGGTAGAAGCGCTTCTCGGTTCGCGAACCGGGTCGCAAACTGGTAGCGAAACGTGAATTTGCCATTTTGTGTTTCGATTTAATTAAATTACTAGGTATAAGGGGGTACGGGAGACGTATCCTGACCCCTTATGTTTTCTGAGGGTGGCTGAGGTGGCTCATATATGTTGATACATGTCTTCCAGCGGCTGTGCGTGAGCGTTTTTTTTTTTTTGCTGCATGACGTCTGTTAACGTTCGATTCGATGGAAATCAGGAACTGTTGACCGCCATTTTGTCACTGCGAGTAAATATTTTGTTAAAAATAATTGTTATAAATTATTCCTTATTGATAAACATTGTCTGCGCCATCTTGCCTTTTTTGCAATGCCACACTTTTGTTGAGCACGGCAGCCATTTTAGATGCCTTGACCAGACCTACTCTCTGCACGCCGCCGATCCTCAGCATGGCTCCCCACCTCGCAAGCATCTCCCCAACGCACTGGTAACCCCTCTCTCTCTCTCATGCATGGGCCAGAAACCTCCTCCCATCTGCGCTGTTCGTGAGCGTTTTTTTTTTTTTTGCTGCGTGCACCCCCGCTCTCTCTCTCATGCATGGGCCAGAAACCTCCTCCCATCTGCGCTGTTCGTGAGCGTTTTTTTTTTTTTTTTTGCTGCGTGACGTCTGTTAACGTTCGATTCGATGGAAATCAGGAACTGTTGACCGCCATTTTGTCACTGCGATTAAATATTTTGTTAAAAATAATTGTTATAAATTAATTCGTATTGATAAACATTGTCTGCGCCATCTTGCCTTCTTTGCAATGCCACACTTTTGTTGAGCACGGCAGCCATTTTAGATGCCTTGACCAGACCCACTCTCTGCACGCCGCTGATCCTCAGCATGGCTTCCCACCCTCGCAAGCATCTCCCCCACGCACTGGTCACCCCCGCTCTCTCTTTCATGCATGGGCCAGAAACCTCCTCCCATCTGCGCTGTTCTTCTCTGAGAATCAGACCCTGTGCCCGCCGACACCTCCCTTTCACCCTATTCACTACCGCACCCTCTGACACTCCTCTTCCTCTGTGTCCGATTGTCCAGGCCAGTCCCAGGCTATCACCTAGTCCTGCAGGTGTAGTTTATGGCCCCAGCTGTAGAGAATCACCCCTCTTCAAAGGAGTTACAGTAGATCAAGGCCCCCACCCGATGAGATCCGTCACACCACACGTGTTACTACTATCTGATAACCATCCTGTATTGTGCTTGGGGAGGGGATTCTCACTGTGAGGGTGTGTGGGTCCGAGCCTGAAGCGGAAGATTCCAGGGATGCCTCTTTGTACATCAAAGTTTTTACAATTATGTGTCACATTAAAAATATATAGCACTCCAACAAAGTAGTAGCATTATAACATTTTAATAACTTATAAATATATACAACGCAACAAAAACAGTAAATACATTTAAACATTTTTTTAAAAAAGAAGCAACAATGGTCAGTAGCTGTGTTTTGTGCGAATTTTCCCAAAGCAGCACAGGTGATGTTACCTGGGTGCCGCACTGGTTTTTGGTATCCTACAATGCAGTTACAAAAAACGGCGTGGGGCGTCCCGGGTGGTGCGGGGGGAGGCCTCGTCAGTAGCGGTCTGTTCTGCGAATAGTCCCAAGGCAGCAGAACGCGCTGAGATGTGGATGGCAACCAGGTGATGTCCAGTAAGTTGCCGCACTGGTTTTGGCATCCTACAATGCTGCTCCGAAAAACGGCGTGGGGCGCCCCGGGGGGGGAGGGGAGGCGGCGTGAACGGGCCTCCCCAGGTGGAGGCTCGTCTGCTGTACTGGGGCACCCCTTTACCGTTTCAGTTGCCATTCCGCCCGCTTTTGCTACACTGTGCCTCATCCTCCATTCAGCTGGTTATCGCCCGCTCTTGCGGCTACAGCGTCTCGCTCACCATGTAGTTGAGTTGCGCCCACTCTTGCGGTGCAGCGATAGGCGGCTGCTACAGGACTCTTAAAATGGCGGACGGCTCTTCGGATTTGGGCCTGGTCCACTAAAATGGCCCTGGGACACCTTGGAACTCGGATGTCCCCTGAGCCTTGAAGATTTTACAAAAGTCTTGAGGGCCCCCGACTCCTGCAGGCTTCCGGTGGGGAGCGGCTGCCATGATTGCTCGTGGAATGACCATGACGGAGCCACGAGATGGTGGTGCTCTCATGCTGACGCCAGCTTCAGTCTGAAACATCCAGAAACAAGGTGGGGCTTTCATCGTTTGGGGAAAAAAAAAATGTTTTAATCCAATGAAAAGTGTTATTTTTCGGTCATATGATCAAGCCTTCTATCATTAGGAAACCAAAAGTAAAATGAACCAATGAACAGTTTTATAAACAAGTCACATGACCTGTTATGCTTACGTTACGCGCTGGTATAAAAAGCGTAGAAAATCCGTTGGCACGTGAGGCGGCGTCAGTAGCGGACCGATGTGCGAATAGGCCGAAGGCAGCACAACGCGCCAAGATCCGGATGGCACCGAGGTGGTGTTCAGCAAGTTGCCGCACTGGTGTGGCCATCCTACAATGCTGCGCTGAAAGTCGGCGTGGGGCGCCCCGTTGGCCTGTGAGGTCGCGTCAGTCAGTGGGGGCTGTTTGAGAAAGCAATGTGATGCTGTGCGTCGCCCCCAAGATGGAGGCTCCTCGGCTGCAGTGGGGCGCCCCTTGGTGTTTCACTCGCTATCCAGCTGAGTTGCGTCCGCACTTGCGGCTACAGTAGGCCGAAGGCAGCACAACGCGCTGAGATCTGGATGGCACCGAGGTGGTGTCCAGCAAGTTGCCGCTCTGGTGTGGCCATCCTACAATGCTGCGCAGAAAGTCGGCGTGGGGTGCCCCGTTGGCTTATGAGGTGGTGTCAGTAGCGGACCGATGTGTGAATAGGTCGTAACCAGCACAAGGCGCCAAGATCCGGATGGCAAGTCCTGGATGTTGGGTGCCATAGTTGAGAGTTCTGAGCAGTGCTTGTAACACTGTCTGAAGCTTATTTGCACCTGCTGCAGCTTCACTATTGCCCTGGTGTGGCCAAAGATCGCCCATGACATAGGCGGCTGGCTCCCGAGGTCCGGCGGAACTTTTTTCCTTTTCCTTTCTGCATCTTGTCCCACAATCCGTTTGACCTGAAGACACGACCAGGTCCCTGAATGTGTGCAGGGGGACGCTATTGATTGAATCAAAATGGCGGCTTCACACAAAGCTGACTCAAGCGTTGCTGGTGATGCTATACAGACAAAAAATGGTTTTCAGTTTGTACATTCTTCAGGATTTTTCCATCCAAGGCTGGTTGAGAGTTTGTAGAACAATGGCTTTAGATCTTGCCCTCCCCTCTTTTGACTGTTGGTTCTTGTTGCCTATCTCTTCTGTTGTCATTTAACTGAACCTTTTTTGACTGCCGAAAGGGGTTCTGGTCCGACCGCTGGTTGGTGGAGACATTTTGACTATATCCTGGACCTGCCCGGCCTCGCCCAAAATGGCGCGGTATAAATGGGACTCGTAACTCCTTGTTGTGTACTGGTTGAACAACCTTGATATCACGAGATACGTATGCAGTTTTGAAGCACATGGCGGGCGGGGACGAGAATTGATTGAATATTTCGACATCCTTATTGATATAAAGTTCTGATGTGTTATTGATTACTGTACTATTGTAAGTTCAAATTAACGTCACCCATGGTACTTGCCCGCAAATGTATATCTAGAAAATGTTATTGTAAGTGGCCCTGTCGTATTTTAATTACAAAATGTACGTCCACCGATTCCGCAACTGTTAGACACCTTAGTTCTTGCAACCTAATGGCCTGCTCGTTACGTTCCTCTACAGTGTAAATGTTTCCTCATCATATACGATTCCAGTTTGCTCCATGGCCGGCCCATGTGGTTATAGGCCCGTATTTGTATACTGACATTTTCACAATAAAGGTTTTTAAAACAAAACATGGTAGTAGTATTTACATTGGTAAAGTTTTTAATTTTAGTCACTGTTTTGGAATCAGTAAAAGGCAAGTGAAATAAAGCAGTCCAATGACATGACGGATAAAAGGTATAATACGCAAGAACGCAGTTAAGATAAATGGTCAAGGGCTGTTGTGTTTTTTACTCCTGCAACATAAAGTGATCGATAAGAATCTGATATTCAGGCGTATCGGCGACTAAGACAGCAGGCCGAGCATCTTTTTCTCAACGGCTCTGTCATGGGACGAAGAAACGCCCTTTTGCTAGAAAAAGGAATATATTTAACTTGCAGGACAGTTGTAAATTTTCCGGGAAAGTACATTAGCCTGGAACATTATAACATATATGTTTAAGAAAAAATGATGTTCAAAAGCAATAAAAAGCGTAATTTTTAGGTCATATGACCAAGCCTTTCATCATTAGAATAACAAAAGTAAAATGAACCAATGAAAAGTTTTATAAACAAGTCACATGACCTGTTATGCTTACGTTACGCGCCGCGCCCCGGATCGCTTCCGGGAAGCTGCGCTTCGCGCACCGGAGCACTTCCGGGTGCGCTAACGCGGCGTGTCATATAATGCATTACGCGACAACGTAGGTCCAGAATATAGTCAAAATGTCTCCACCAACCAGCGGTCGGAACACAACCCCTTTCAGTAGTCTAAAAAGTTCTGTTAAATGACAACAGAAGAGACAGGCAACAAGAACCATCAGTCAAAGAGGGGAGGGCAAGTTCTTCCCTACCGGGTCACGTTGGGGCGCTACCGGAACTGATCGAATTGGTGGTCTACAGTGTTTCTGGATGTTTCAGACTGAAGCTGGCGTCAGCATGAGAGCACCACCATCTCGTAGCTCGGTCGTGGCCATTCCACGAGCAATCATGGCAGCCGCTCCCCACCAGAAGCCTGCGGGAGTCGGGGGCCCCCAAGACTTTTGTAGAATCTTCAAGGCTCAGGGGACGCTTTCGAGAATGGGGCCCAAGCCCTAGCAGACAAGCGTCCGAGTTCCAAGGTTTCCCAGGGCCATTTTAGTGGATCACCCCAAATCTGAAGAGCCGGCCGCCATTTTGAGAGTCTTGTGGCAGCCGCCTATCGCTGCATCGCAAGAGCGGGAGCAACTCAACTACATGGTGAGCGAGACGCTGTAGTCGCAAGAGCGGGCGGTAAACAGCTGAATGGCGGAAGAGGCACAGTGTAGCAAAAGCGGGCGGAATGGCAACTGAAACGGTAAAGGGGCGCCCCACTACAGTGTGTCTTCAGGTCAAACGGATTGTGGGACAAGGTCCAGAATGGAAGAGTCATCAAAAGGCAAAAAGTTCCGCCGGACCCCGGGAGCCGGCTGCCTATGTCGGGGGCGATCTTAGGCCACACCAGGGCAACACGACTTGGGGAGGGGGCAGGAGCCAAGCGCCCCCTCCCAGTCCGCGCCACCACACCGTATGTTGAAAATCTGAAGCCATCGTTCTACAAACACTCAACCAGCCTTGGATGGAAAAATCTTGATGAATGTACAAACTGAAAACCAGTTTTTGTCTGCATAGCATCAGCAGCAACGCTTGCTATCAGAGTTTATGAGTTTCATGCTCGATCGATTGAGCTAGCCGGATCAGGCAACAAAAAGTATAAAATAGTTATGTAGATAGCTATTTAATAAAATGTTTTACCCTGTTACTTTGCTGGTGTGTTGTATATATTTATAATATTTGCATAGAGTTTATTGTTATTTTGGGCGGGGTGGGTGGCGGAGCCGAGCTGTCTTGCAGCCCTCATGGTGTGGAGCTCAGTTCATCTCACTAGTTTCGTGTTTCTCATGAGAGGTTGTTCTTAATGTTTCTATTTTAGCTAGGTCAAAAAGAGATCCCATTAGTGGCCTACTGATTTTGCTTGATTACTTTTGTTTTTTTACACGATTTTTCACTATCTGCAAAGACTAAACAGAATATTTCGACTTTGTGCTTGTTTGTAAATAGAGAATGAACCAAATAGAATCAATTGTAAAACAGTAAATGCTTGGATAACAATCAATCAAATGGAGAGACAAGCAGGCACGACGGATTACAACGGGGGCAAAGGCCTGCGTTAACTACCCTTCACTATCTGCAAAGAGAGAGTACTACTAAGAGAAAAGAGGGAGGGAGGCAGCGTTTAAAGCACATCAGCGTGCATAAACACGAAAAAGTTTTTACCCACGTACTTGACATTTGACAGCTTTTGATATTTGCTATTAAAAAACCATTGAAATTCACTGAAAAAACCATAGGTTTTAGCCCATATATAGTTAGGGATTAGCATTTACAAAACCTTAATTTACTCGCACAAAACCATAGAAATTTGCATATATAGTTAGATGCAATAAAATACTATATAACTATATATATATATATATATATATATATATATATATATATATATATACATATATATATATATATATATATATATATATATATATATATATATATATATATATATATATATATATATATATATATATATATTCAATGAAAAAACCATAGGTTATAGTCCATATATAGTTAGGAATTTGCATTTAAAAAACCTTTAAAATTCAATGAAAAAACCATTGGTTAAAGAACATATATAGTTAGGAATTTGCATTTACAAAACCTTATTTTACTCGCATAAAACCATTGAAATTCCATATATAGTTAGATGCGCTAACTATATATCGCGCACCCGCAATCCACTGCTGATGATGTCACATATTACATCATTCATGACATGGTCAGTGACATCACTGATGACATCACTGATGACAACTCAAATGGCATCACTGATCACAACATCCAGTGACTGTATGTTTCTGTAAAGTTAAAATATGTCTTACATATTGAAGAATGAGTGGATGTATAAGTGTCTGGATGAAGGATTTAGTAGGTGCATGACTGACTGTATGAGTGAGTGATTAAATGTATCTCACTGAGTGCATAGGTTAGTGATTAAACTGTATTAATTTGTGTATCATTATATCTGTTGTTCTGTAAACTGCTGCATGTGTTGATCAGTAGCTATATAAATAACTATATGGGTTATTCATTGGTTGCTCAAGTATTTGTATGGGAGACTGAGTATGTGTGTGGGTGGCTGGGAGGTGTGTGATTCTGTGCATAGATGTGTAAGCAGTTGATTCACTAGGTGTATCAGTTCAAGAGTGCATGTGGAAACAGCTATATGGGCGGTTGACTGTGTGCATGAGTGTATTGGTGAGTGAATGGATATCTCAGTGCTACATGTCAAAGTAAGTACATATGTAAAACACAGTACATGTGAGAGTTGACATATATAAATAACTATGCATAACAGCCAGTGAATGTGTGAGTGGCTGTATGGATCATTGTGAACATGTATTAAGGATTGTATAAGAGAGTAAATATGTATTAGAATATGTTTCAATAAGTAAGGTGTGTATAACTGTATAGTTGAGGAATTGGAGGTGTGTTTGATTCTTTGCATGACTGTCTAGGTGTATGAGTAACTCCATGGATGAGTGACAGTCTGTGAGTGTCTGTTTTCACTGAGTGTATCTAAGGATATATCAGAGTCTGTAGAGGTTCATCGTATTAACACATGAATGATGTCATCTGTGATGTTGTCAGTGATGTCATTTGAGTTGTCATCAGTGATGTCATCAGTGATGTCATTTGAGATGTCATCAGTGATGTCATTTGAGTTGTCATCAGTGATGTCATCAGTGATGTCACTGACCATGTCATGAATGATGTAATATGTGACATCATCAGCAGTGGATTGCGGGTGCGCGATATATAGTTAGCGCATCTAACTATATATGGAATTTCAATGGTTTTATGCGAGTAAAATAAGGTTTTGTAAATGCAAATTCCTAACTATATATGTTCTTTAACCAATGGTTTTTTCATTGAATTTTAAAGGTTTTGTAAATGCACATTCCTAACTATATATGGACTATAACCTATGGTTTTTTCATTGAATTTCAATGGTTTTTTAAAAGCTAATATCTGTAGCTGTAAAATGTATTCTCCTTTAAATCTTGAAATATATTTTTCATGTATTTTAGACAATTTTTTTAAAACATTTTTTTTTGTTTCGCTCCCAGTCCGCGAACCGGTCAGCTTCCCGTTAGCTCAATTTAAAGCCGCGGCTTAGTACGCGAACCGGTAAACGTTCCTTTAGCGTAACTGTTACGTTCGCATGACGTTTTGCGTTATCGCGTAATACGTCATTGGACGCGCCAAGTTAGCGGACCCGGAAGTGGACCGGAAAGCGGAGCAAAGCGCGAAACGTAAATACAACAGGTCATGTGACTCGATAATAACACTTTGCATTGGTTCATTTCACTTTTAGTTTCCTAATACTTGGTCATGTGATGTAAAATTAACACTTTTCATTGGTTTAGAATTTTTCCTTCTCCCAAATGATGAAAACCCCTCCTTCTTTCCTCACTCTGACTTTCATCTTGGTGAGAGAAAGACCCCTTTTGATTCTTCAGCAATGGCTTCAATGGTTGCTTCAGCCAGTGTGCCCCCACCACCTCCTCCACCTCCTCATGGGAAGAAAAGACCACATGCTTCACTAATTATAGAAGAGGAGGAAAATCAAGAAGAGGAGGAAGAAGAAGAAATTCCTGAGTTTTTGCCAGAAGAGCCCAGGAGATATAACAGGAAAGAAAATTACATCTGGCAATTTTTTAAATTTCCAGCTGACCAAAAAAAAGTCAATGCCAGATACGTCTTTTGCCGTATTTGCGGCGATCGTCTTTCAAGGGGCACTGACAAAAAGTACAGCTATGGGAATTATACAATGCACAGGCACATGGGTCGGTGGCACCCTAACAATTACAGCAATGCCCAGCTTCGCGACCAACAACAAAATCCCCCAGAAATGGCGAGAAGATCTGTTGTTCAGGAGGTATCGGGACCGGAGGCGAGGGAGGTGATCCCAAACATCCAAATCAACATGGGGGAAGTGAAGCAAGTCTGTGTGTGGTGCAACCAGACACTTTGCTACCGCGAAAGTAGCATTACCCTTATAATGAGAGCCATCAACAATTTTTCTTTTTTTCGTTGCTCCTGTTGAGCCCTTTTCACTGAATCATTTTTGTTTCCCCCCTACCCCCCAAAAAATAAAAAAAAATACAAAATGTTCAGAAAAAAACAAAAAAATATAAAAAATGTTCAAAAAAAACAAAAAAAAAAAAACAACAAAAACAAAAAAAAAGCTCTTTTCAGAACTACCTCCCCATTATTAAAATAAATTGGTAGAATTCTTTGAACTCTGCCAAGCTCTATTTCTATTAGTTCGCTCCCAGTTCGCACTCCGGTACGCGAACTTTGAGCGAACCAAAAAAAGATTTTTTAAAAAAAGAACAGTAAGTATAAGGAAAGGAAACAGACAGTTATGTTACAAAAAAGACAGCTATAGGAAGTAAAGAAAAGATACTGTTACCCGCAATTCACTTCTGATCATGTCATATATTACATAATTTTTGACATGGTCAGTGACATCATCAGCAGTGGATTGCGAGTAACAGTTTTTTTTGTTTACTTCCTATAGCTGTCTTTCTTGTAACATAAATGTCTTTTCCTATCCTTATACTTACTGTTCTTGTTTTAAAAAATTTTGGAGATCATTCAGAAACAGTAACATTAATAGAGACAGAATTAGTGAATAATAATGACGAAGTATGAGAAGAGAGGGAGTGAGAAAAATACTGGAAGGAGTAGAAAAATTAAGTAATAGAGAAAGGAATGAGAGAAGTAGCAAACACAGGAAAGTAAAGATTAAAGAAATGAAGCAGTAGAACTAATAGATGTTAAATGTGATAGAGTAAATGATTGATTGAGGGTGACGATAAGGTGTGTCCTCTCTAAAAGTTTGTTTAAGGTGAACAGTACTCTGGGTTGCATATCAAATGTATGCTTGTTGAAGAATACAGAGGAGATAATAGATGTGAAGACCTACCATTGTAGTAAAACATGCCCACTTATTACATCATTCATAACATAGTCAGTGACATCATCAGCAGTGGAATGCGGGTTATAAAAGTAGAAAACACTTACCTTATAATTCTTGATAACTTTTAAAGAAAATTTTTCATATATTCAATCTGTAAATGAGAGAACAAACATTTCCAACAATATTAAAACATGTATTTAAAAATTAGAAAAAAGAAGGGAAAAGGTTCAAGAAGAAACAGTTTTTAAACAACTTTGACACTTACAGAAACCTCTACTTCTCTACGACCCGTACACAATCCTAAAGATATTTATTTTAAACAAACAGTATCTTCATGCTGATGAAATGAGGCCTATTTTGAAACATGATGCTTCTTTTGCATTGCTTATGTCTCACAATAGTGATGCAATAACAGCGCAAAAGAGATGTAAAACCATCATAAAATTGTGTCTAACATTTTAAATGATTGTTTCAGGATGCAAATAAGATGTGTGCTTTCAAGAGCTTTCTTAGAGGTGAGGCCTATTTCTTTTTTTTCAAAAAAAACAGTACCCAGAAGTACAGCACTGTAAGCATTAGAATTGACACTTACAGAAGACTCACTTTTTCCATATCTACCTCACATTTCTAAATGTATATCATAAGTACAAAAAGCAGAACATTAATTATACATGTTAAATGGTTTATTTTTGCTGTTCTCAGAATGTATCAAATTTCACTTAAATCAGTGATTTGAAGGTATTCATCATGTAACAGCGGGGAAAAAAAAACACAATCAAAATTATTGTGTTTAAAAAACCCATACAACCTAAGAATTCTGAATTCAAAACTCCTTAAAATTAACTTACTTTCAATAACGTCAAAGGATCTCCTATGAACAGCATCCACTCTGTTGTGCTATAAATATTTTCAGCCCGGCACTTTCTGAAAGAAAACCTCCATCATTTCGAAAAATATGTTACATACAAAAAAAGACTTCTCACATTCTATCACATGTTTCCACTAGGCCAAATCATGTTGCAGCGATTCGCAAATCTTGTAATTCTTCAAATCAAATCCCGTCATTTTCTATTTTCGCATCTTTCAAAAAAAAACATTTGAGAATATTTTCACAATCCTGGACTACTAATATCTTACTCTTCTTTGTCACTCATGTTCTCCTTTTCCTATGACACTGATACTGCTTACTATGAAGCAGACTTACTTGCATCAGGTTTATATAGTTGGATTTTAAAATTGACATTATAATTAAAAGTTTTGGACCAATAATCTAGACAGCATTGCAGACTTACATTCCCTCTACTTGATGAACAATTTCCAATTCCTCACAGGAAATCCCCAAAAACTTTCTTTAAAATTTTGGTTTTAAAAACACCAGGTAAGAATTTTTAAGGTCAAACGGCAATTTTTTTTTGAAAGTTACAACAGAATCATTGCAGAATGACCAGCCGTTTCGAGACTTTAAGTAAGCTGTATAATGTCCTGATGTTGTTGAAGGACCATCGTGATAGATAATTGCTACAGTTACAAAAGTCCTCCCTGATATTGACAGCTGAGAAGCCAAAATTTTTTTTATTAAAGTTGACAATTTTGATCCATCAGGCTTACATCGTTGGATCATTAAAATGACATACTGGCCATATCTACGTATAAATAATGTTGACATCATATCACATTTACATTGGCTACACTCCATGTTGTGATCCGCTGCATTTACTAGCTTATTAAAGGACACTGATTTACTGTCTGGCAAAGTTAAATATATAAATCTTTCTGAGTCTACACTAGTAGTACTTGATACCATACAGTTCTCGCAGTCATGCTGCCATTGATAAGAAAGCCCAAACAGGTGATCTACATCTACACCCTCATCTTGCAATATATCAAGCATATACATTAAAAACTCCTGACAATCTTGCTGATTATTTTCAGAGAAGTCTGTTTGACCTGAACATTCATCTAACAGATAACAAACTTCAGACACACTTTCTACTTTTGTTCGATCAGTGCTACATTTCTCGAAAACAGAATTCAACAAACAGCATAAAATTTGTTCTGAATTCAACAGAATCTGTTCTTTTAAACTCTCTAGTGAAAAGAGAACATTAACCACTACATTTGCATAGCAGTTGACACCAGAACTGTTTTCAAATTGAAAACCGACAACATCTTCAACAGAATCCACTTTCTTTCTGCTAACAATTTTCGGTTCATTGACTTTTAGTCTTTTTGCAACAACCTCCCTACTATTACTGATATTTCTACGTTTCCGGCCTACCACACGTTTCTCAAACAAAGGATATTGAGGCAAATGTGGCGCATACTCTCTTCTTAACCTATTGTATTCCTTAACACAATCTAGATCCGCACAAATGTTTGTGACATCACAGTCAATCAAGTACAATCCCGATAAAGTTCTAACTTGTGACAATGCCACATATGCCATACCCTCCTTGAACACAGAACTGCCAATATTCACCAATGCACTGTCTACACTTAAACCTTGCGATTTATGGATTGTCACCGCATATGCCAAGCAAACAGGAAACTGTTTACGGCGAACATATAAGTCTTTAACAAGCAAAAACCTAGCAGAACAACGACCAATTTGCTGTACTTCCTCAATGCCATCAAATTTAATTCTTAAAAATTCTATTCCATCTCTATTTCTGTATTTCTCAAAATCAACAACATAACCCATTGATCCATTTACCAGACCTCTTTCTACATGTAAATTCCTTCTCAAAATGATTCAGCAATTTAAACACACATTCAAAGTCTTTTCAAAACCCGCTGTTTTAGATATAGTCTTCTCTAATGAATCCAATTTTGATTTCAAATTGTCTGACAAAATAATTGTTGATCCCATATGCTCTAATTTGTCGATAGCTTCAAGTTTCACAATCTTTTGCTTTTCTAAATTCAACATTTTGTTGTTGAAGATAGCACATTCTGCAAGAGTTGGCATCAAACATATCCCGGATTTCTTCTCAGTAATTTTCTTAAAAATATTCTCAGGCACAATCTCTTGTTTGGGATATAAATTTGACAGTAATCGTGCATTTAAAGCTTCTTTCCCATGCTCGGTCACTTTTCCAATTCTAATATCTTGTAGAATATTCTTGTAATCTTCATCCTTTGCTTGACGCATATTTTCATGCAGTTCAGCATAATTGAAGTTCAACCATATATTGACGTTGCCAATGCTCCCTAGACACTTCCTGGTATCTTCATGCGTGAGTATTTTGAACACAGGTTGACCTTTTACTGGTGTCAGCTGCAGAAGATCTCCGAAAACAATGATGTGTTTGCCACCAAATAACACATCATATTCAGTTTTAAGTACTTCTTGCATTCTCAAATGCACAAAGGCAAGCATGACATTGGAAACCATGCTTACTTCGTCAATGATAAGTAGTTTCATTTTCCTCAAGACTCTTGAAACTTCACAGCAAGCATCCCCAGATAACTTGTTGTATTGTAATTTGTTGTCATGCTCCACCGGCAGCATCAGTAGACGATGCAAAGTAATACCTTTAATGTTATGTGCTGCCAGTCCAGTAGGAGCGGTGACAACACAAGACAGCGATGACTCAGTCCTTTCCTGCAAATAACAAGAGATTGCTTTAATGAGGAAACTTTTTCCAGTTCCCGCTTCTCCACTCACGTACAGTCGGACAGGCTTCAACGATGTACATGAGCACTCGTTCTTCTCATGACTTAATCCGTGCTCAATTTCCTTGGTAACTTCATCATATATTTTCCTCTGCTCAACGTTGAGTTGTTTTTCCAAGTCTTCTAAGTTAACTGAATCCTCCTGAGCATGTGCCATGGCTCTTTCTACTTCATTCATAGCAGTGGCAGCTTCATTTTCGATAATAGGTCCTCCAAGTGGATCTTGACTCAATGAAACAGAACTCTGACTGTCCTGAGAACTGTCTCTGGCAATCTCGGCTGCAATCGTTGCTTCCTGCTCAATTTCCAAAGTTAGCATTTCTTGATATTTAGGAAAAGCAGGACATTCTATGGACTCCTTGGCTGCATTGAAAGAGTCTTCGTAACAGAGGAAATCTCCAAGCAGTTCCTCTTCTGCACGCCAAGGCTTGAAAAGTTGCAAAAGTGCTAAATAGAAAAACTCCTTTTTTTCTGGAGATTCACCACTCAATTTTCGATGGTTTACTAATTGGCATTTTCTTTGCTTGACCAGGCATCCCTCACTTCCAATTACAGCATACACTCCTTTCTCAATATCTTCTTTGATGTTCCTCTTGAATATATAATTTTGGAGAACCTCATATAGACAAACATTCTCAAGGTGACTGCTGCGATTTGGATAATATGTATCCAACATGTTGGTCTTCAAAATGTCGGTACTGTTTGGTTCCTTTTCTGCCAAATACTCAATTTCCCGGACAGGTTTTAGAACTCGATTTCGCGTTGCAGCAAGACCAAGACTCGCCCAAACGAGACTCCTGGATTTGGCATAGAGACTTGCTGAAGACAATCGATCAGAACATTCGTAAGCTCCGATTTCTCGATGCGACAACATCTTCAGACTGAAACTGTACAACTTCTTGCTGAGGCTCTTTTCATGGGAAATGTCCTCCCACATATCCTTCAGTTCAGTCTTTTCTTTTTTGGTGATGTAAGATGTCACATACCGAGCCACAGCCATACAGTTGTCAGCCACAAACTGTATATCCATGTTAGCATTCCACATGGACAAAATCACTGGGTTGTAGTCATTGATGTACTTGGACTCTTCGTTCCTTTTCAAATTGTATGTATTCTTTGGGGATTTCCTCGTCACATTATGTCGTAGCGAAGACATCAAACTGTTCACTCTTCCTTTAGAAATCACCGGTCGTGGAAAGTTGAAACGACATTTGGTGTAGAACTTGTCCTTGTTTCTGAATTTACGACAACAGTACTTTCCACAACGATGGCTTTGGAAACGTAGAACTTGTTCTCTTAGGCTTTTCTTCTCCGTTGCGTTTGGAACAGCACACGTAGAATACTGTTCTATGAAATTCATCACTAAGTCATCCGGATCTGTTCCAAATTTAGGTGCATCCTTGATCCACAACAACATATGTATATGAGGGGCACCTCTTGCTTGGTACTCCTTTCTCCAGAAGAAATCCAACACCTCTCCAAGAGGTGGATTCTTTTTATTTGTGATGAAAGACATCATAGCTTCAAATCTATGATTGAAGTACCTGCATACATTCACTGGATTCAAAGAACACAGTTCTCCAGGTGTCTTGAATTCAATGTTTTCAATATTTCCATTTGCCTCTCGTAGAAATTCAAGTAAGTCTTCCCAGCCATACTCGGCACAGCTCAGAGTGAGGAACCATGTTGGAGTTCCTAAGTTCCTCAGCATACATTTTAAATCACCATGACGACGGTACCAGTACTCATTAGTACCACGCTGACACGCCATGAGATTAATTAAGTGAGAATCCAAAATACTGTCTTGGACATTGACTTTATGCATAAAGTCACTTGCCGAGATGTTTCGCATCTGTATACCACTTTTTAAAATGTGGTTCACTGCATATGACAGTCCTGACAGATCGCTTTCAAACAAGAGATGAAACAAATAGGGAATGCATTGACGAAACCTAGGATCTTCTGCATACAATCGTAAAGTCCGGTATTCAGACGCAGGAATTTGATGAGGTCGCTCATCATATCTTCCTCCTTGACCTGTGGGAAATAGCTGTGGGAAACACCGAGCTTCCAAACTTTCCTCCCAAACACTAATGGGACTTCCTTTGGCTTGTTTCATTTGAAACAACTCAATAGCATTCCCCATGACTTCCTTGGAATGCAAAGGATGAACACTATAATGTTCATATATTTCTTCACTATTAGACACCTCTACTTTCTCAATTTGGCCAGCACACAAAACGCTATCCTCTTCATCACTTACTTCCTCTTCTGCAACATATACATTCTTATAGTACTTATTATTTTTCTTCAAATACAAAGTTGCATTTTTCACTTTCCTAACATCCACTAAATCTTGCCATATTTTCTTATTCTTTGTCGGAACCCCATTAACCAAGATAACCAGAGGTTCCTCTTCCACTTTCTCAACTCCAATTGTGTTAATGTTTTTGTTCAAATCTAGAGGCAAATAAACAACTCTTCCCTTTAATCCTCTCTGTAAATCTGCTGGAGGCAACTTCCCTGTCTTTGGCTCCATTCTTACAATAGCCTGAAAGGGATGGATACTTTGAATCAAAATAGATTCATAAGTATTTAAATCCTTCAATTCTGAAGGAATCTCAACCAATTCCAGATTATTATGAACTGCCCTAGCAGGCATCTGGTTTTGATTTAATTTATTACAACAATAAGTACACACACGTTGGTCCACTCCCAAATCAAAACAATTTTCTACCATCAAGTATGTGGCAAAATCCTTCCATTCACTATTATTTTCCCTTTCAGTTTTTGCATATAAATCCACTAACTTAGTCTGATTCTTATAATAAGTGCGTCGACAACATACACAAGTGAAATTAGGCCTCTCACTTGATTTCATCTGAAACGTGGCAATTTCCTTCTGAAAATTATCTGAACTAGAAACCTGTATATTATCTTCAACATAACCCTCTACTTCTGGGTCAATTTGAACATTCTCATCTCTACTACCAAAGTAACAAAACTCAATTTCTTCACAAATATTCTTCACATCTATTTCAGAACCATGCAAAAGAGCAGCACATAATTGTTTAAGCATAATTGCTGGACTCTTAGCATAATACAACATTCTCACTAATTTTCTCACTTTATTATGATGCACTGCTAGCATCCTGAAATGATGAAAAACACTCTGGCATACTCTCCTGGAAAGACAAGCCAGTGAATGACCACGCAAACCTGTCATTTGTCTCACTCTGCAAGGATCTAAATCTTGCAACAACTTCATTTTCTGCTTCAAACTTTTCTTATTAAATGTCCGTATAAAATCACAAAGCAAATTGATGGAAACCTGTCGCACACTGCAAATAGAACTACACTTCCAAATGTACACAGGACCCTTAGGACGTCTTCCTAAAACCTCATCACTTAGCGCCTCTTCTGTCTCTGTTGTCACAAGTTGTTCTTTTTCAACTGGACAACCATCCTTCACTTCATAAGCTCGACCACTGGTGTCAACTGCAAACACCAAATCATTATCCTGAAAATAACTCTCCTCATTAAAAAATGCCTCACAACTTGAACTATGCATCCATTCTCCGGAAAAAACTTCACAAAAGTTAGTACGATTTACTACTCTCTTCCATCTACTTTTTGTTTTGAAATCAGAAATTACCTTGCTTAGTTTCCTAATTCTATTGATTACCAAAATAAACAACTTTCGCTTAATTTCAAAAGCATGATCAATAATTTTCTCTACATTTTTCTTCTTCTTATAAAATGCCGCTTTCTGTTGGCCTTTTTTTTTAATATTTTTCAATAAATTAACTATTATCCTGTTACGGAACATTCGATTTCGAATGTCCCTAAACTGTTGTTTCCTTCTACTATCATGCACAGAGTTATCTCTTCCTCTACCAGTAACATTTTTGATGGGTCTCTCCTTTCCATTTAAATTGCTTTGCTTTTTGTGGACTGAAACATTTTTTGGAGAAAAACTTTTTTTACTACAAATATTTCTTAAGAATGATTTTGTGCTCTTACCCGGACCTTTCTTGGTGTTTTGACAAGTATTTGGGGAAGAGGACTGCTGCAATAAAACATCATCCTGCTTTCTTTGACGTTTTCTAGCCTTTCTAATTCTATTTTTTGTAGGCATTTTCCAAACTATGAAAGAATCTGCAGTTGAATCTGTGGAAAAATATAATAAAAAATGTTATTAACCACTATTACCAAACAGTAAATGAATAACAGTCATCTAAAACTTAATGCCCTACTAATTATTTAACATAGCAAATGTTTTCCACCAGCACTGCATCACAAAAATGACACTCAATGGTACAAAACAGGCATAGAACAATCATAAATCACTCCCTAATATTTTAAATGATTAATTCAGGATGACGATAAGATGTAGCCTATCTAAAGATTTGTTTAGGCCCAGATCTTTAGACTGGGGTGAATGAGTGTCATTGATCCACATTCGGTCCATCACCTGTTTTGTTTATTTGAGGTGAGGCCAACACATTGTTGCAGATAAGATTTTCACTGAAAAAAAACAAGGTAAAAAAACATGTGAAGGCCTACCAATGAAGTAAGTCATTATTTGAAAACCAATACATTTCTGGAAATATGCACTGCTAGTGCTTCATAAGTTGTTTTGGGTCATATTTATAAGGCATTTGAGTGTCTATTATGCTATTTTACGTTCTTCATGGTGCAAATTTCTTGTAAATACGCTCCCACCTGCGGTTGGCAAATTTAGATTTTGATTATGGGAGTTACATAGGCATGTTAATAATTTCCCAAAAATGGTGTATGACCCCAAACAACCTATGAAGCTCTAGTAGTACATATTCAGAAATTTAATTGATTTCAAAATTCGTTTTTAAACACAGCATATAAATCAATTGTATACCTGCATTCAAGAGGAAATGACTGAAAATGTCCTTGAGACACATGAAAGCGTTTTTTTGAATGCCCTTGCACCATTTTTGGGACATTTTTAACATGGCTATGTAACTCCCATAATCAAAATCTAAATTTGCCAAGCACAGGTGGGAGCGTATTTACAAGACACTTGCCCCATGAGGAACGCTTTCCATTTAAAAAGGGAAAAATAACATCAAAGACACTCAAATGCCTTATAAATATGACCCTAAACAACCTATGAAGCTCTAGCAGTACATATCCAGAAATGTAATTGATTTCAAAAATGGTTTTTAAAAACAACATATCTGTTTCAGCTTACATAAGAGACCATGGAATGGGCTTCATATACAACAATAACTTGTGTTACTGCATGCCAGAATGGTACACCGAATATGCAATTACAATTTCTCAAAGAAACAAAATCTATTTCTATATCACTACAGACAAAGCCACAGTTTAAAAACACAGCTTTCTTCATCATTTTCTCCTTAGCAAGATTTATCGCAAATGCGATTAAAAACGGCCGCAATGCATGAATATCGCTGAAAAGTCAACGATATTCATGCATTATCCAGCAAATGCTCTTAGCCATGTTATCCACCTCCCATTGGATAACATGGCTAAGAACTGCTCGCAAATGCGAAAAAAAACGGCCGCAATGCATGAATATCGCTGAAAAGTCAGCGATATTCATGCATTTTCCAGCAAATGCTCTTAGCCATGTTATCCACTTCCCATTAAATAACATGGCTAAGAACTGCTCAGGGCCCCATGAGGAACGCTTTCCATTTAAAAAGGTAAACATAACATCAAAGACACTAAAATGCCTTCTAAATATGACCCCAAACAACCTATGAAGCTCTAACAGTACATATCCAGAAATTTAATTGATTTCAAAATTCGTTTTTAAACACAGCATATAAATCAATTGTATACCTGCATTCATGAAGAAATGACTAAAAATGTCCTTGAAACACATGAAAGTGTTTTCTAGAATGCCCTAGCACCATTTTTGGGACACTATTAACATGGCACAGGTAACTCCCATAATCAAAATCTAAATTTGCCAAGCGCAAGTGGGAGCGTATTTACAAGACACTTGCTCCATGAGGAACGCTTTCCATTTAAAAAGGTAAACATAACATCAAAGACACTAAAATGCCTTCTAAATATGACCCCAAACAACCTATGAAGCTCTAACAGTACATATCAAGAAATGTAATTGATTTCAAAATTCGTTTTTAAACACAGCATATAAATCAATTGTATACCTGTATTCAAGAGGAAAGGACTGAAAATGTCCTAGAGACACAGGAAAGCGTTTTCTTGAATGCCCTACCACCATTGTTTGGACATTATTAACATGGCTATGTAACTCCCATAATCAAAATCTAAATTTGCAAAGCACAAGTGGGAGCGTATTTACAAGACACTTGCCCCATGAGGAACACTTTCCATTTTAAAAGGAAAACATAACATCAAAGACACTCAAATGCCTTATAAATATGGCCCAAAACAACCTATGAAGCTCTAGCAGTACATATCCAGAAATGTAATTGATTTCTAAAATCGTTTTTAAAAACAACATATCTGTTTCAGCTTACATAACAGACCATGGAATGGGCTCCATGTACCACAATAACTTGTGTTACTGCATGCCAGAATGCTACACCGAATATGCAATTACAATTTCTCAAAGAAACTAATTCTATTAGTATATCACTAGAGACAAAACCACATTTTAAAAACACAGCTTTCTTCATCATTTTCTCCTTAAATCATACTATTCTCTATCTAAATTAAATAAATCTTTTCTCACCTTAGCAAATATTTTTTGAGTTTTGAAAACAGTCTCAGAAATACACCAAATTGTCTTCAGCAGAAGAAAAAGGATGCACTCCAAAGGCTGCAGCTATTGAAAGCACAGAAATACAGATATTCATTTCACATATCTCTCATATTAGCCAATCATAACTCTTCCCTCACTTTTTTCAAATCAAAACCCTTCCCCCCTCTGCCCTCTCTGCCTTTTTTCCATAGCAACCACCTCCTGAAAGACCTCTCATGTTTGCAAATTCACACAACAATGTTTCAATTGAACTCTGAACTCTCAGTGCACCTGCGTATCCAGTGCAATCTTTCATTAAATGTTTCTTCCTTGACCATTCAAATTACATCTTTCAAAGAACACATCCATGCACCCTAACTTTCTGTTTTCAGAAATGGAAATGCACCAATCACTGCTAATGATTCATTAGCATTGGAAATCCACACTTTTTTTTCTTTAGAAACTCCTACTGTTTCAACTGCCCTTTCATTACCACACTTCATCTGACTGCAGAACAACCTTCTCCCACCATGTTTAAGGTCTGGATTGTTGGACATAGTTACATCCACTGGGCTCAAAGGTATGCTGAGAACAGAAATGTACCTAACCTCAATTTACAAGATGTGGAAATTAAGTGGTTGGGTCAAAGAGGATTAAAATGTCACCAATTGATACCATTGGTGAAAACCTTTATGCATTTGCCAAAACCTGACCTGTTAATAGTGCACTGTGGAGGTAATGATTTGGGCACTTTGACAGGGGTAGGTCTGGAAATGCTTTTAAAGGACACCTTTGAGCAATTAATGGCACTTTTTCCTCAAACTGCGTTGGTATATTCCAATATATGCCAAAGACAGAAATGGAGGTGGTCCAACCAATTTTCTCCACAAATTGAGAAAGCGAGGAAGCATGTAAACAAATCTGTTTCAGCTTTCATGAGAGACCATGGAATGGGCTCTCTGTACAACAATAACTTGCGTTACTACATGCAAGATATCTACAGAGGAGATGGAGTTCACTTCTCAGATGAGGGCAACAGAATTTTCATTCTGAATTTAAGACTGTGCATTGGTACCTACTTATAAGTACCTAAATGTACCATAAACCCAAAAGCTCTTCTCAGAGCTACCCTTCATCTGATCACACACTTTTATTATTTTTTTTCTAACTTTTTTTCTGTAATTTTCAACAAACTACGCTCAAAGAGCGCTATCCGGTACGCGAACTGGAAGCTAACCGCGCAAAATTTCAAAAAAAAAGGTTTTTCTTCGCACATATAGTCCTCCTCAGCCACCCTCAGAAAACGTAGGGGGGCAAAATACTTGTACCATGCCCCCTTCTACCCATTCAGAACATTATTTACCCTCCATTTTATACCTTGATTCGACCGAAACACAAAATGGTGGACTCCCGTTACGCTCCTAGTTCGCGGACCGGACCGCTTTCCGGGAAGCGGTCAAAAAAAAAGGTGGGAAAGTAATTTACAGAAAAACGACTAGAGACACTCTCACCAAATATAAATTAGCTCATACTACATAACAATCCCTTTCATTCTCACAAATTTGATTGAAATTTCATTTAGCCATTTAGCCTGTAGACCTCTCCAAGTACCGTGAGGTAAATTACTTCACAAAACACATCTGAACTGTGGGAATTGACAACCAATGAAAATGTTACTTTCATTTTCTACTTTTATTACCTGACATTTGATTGGTTATATACCTGTATATATATAAAGGAAGAGAAGGAAACACAGCCATTTTGACTACTACTTCTTGTTGTACATCACATTTCAATACCTTCCAAAAACTTCAACTTCTTTGTGAAGGTAAGTTACAATTTTTAAAAATGAAATATATTGTGCACTATAACTTAATATAGTAGACTTTTTCTGCTAGATATACACTATCCCTCTGTAGTAGTAATGTATTTAGATAGACTTCTCTGTTATAGTTATGAATGGAGTAAGGCTTGTCTTGGTTAAATCACATACACTTTTTTATAGTCCTATTTCCACTCTGATACTATGCACTGCCAAAAGATAAATTCACTGATAAAAACTGCCTATCTAAAATTAATCCCAACAGTGCCCTATCTCTACTAATATATATTTTTTTAATCCAAATTTCAGGCAAAATGGAAGGCGAAAACCAAGTTTCTTTTGAGATGGACCTGCAAGAGAGCAGCCAGGAATTGATTGAACAAATTGACATGGAATTTATGGATGAAAGCTTGGATAATGAACTGCTGCAATGTGTCCAAGCAGTAGATGCCCTCCTTGCAAATGAGGACATTTTACAACCTCACAGATTGCAAACAATATTTCAAGAAAATAATGACATTTCAGACACTGAAATGTTAGAAAGTTTAATAAATTATGAAAAACAATCAAAATTAAAAAAACTTTAAAAATAAAGAAAACAAAAAAAAAACAACAAAAACAACAAACAATTAACATACAGTCTTTGAAAAGTGTATCATTCTATTATCCTTATAGTACGCTGCCTAGAACGCTTTCCGGTTCGCGTACTAGGCGCTCATCGCGCAAAAAAAATAAAAAAAAATTTTTTTTGACCCTGCTGGGCCCTTTTAAAACCTCCACATAAAACCTAGGGGGTCAGGGAGGATCTACTATGCCCCCTTATGGAAATTTCCCCCTTTGTTTTGGCCTCCTCTTGTCTCTCGATCCTACCGAGAGACAAGATGGCGGCTGCACCGGACTGTTTAGAATGTTGACAGACACCGAAGAGCCAATCAGCTTTCCGTGCGCAAAGTTCCGTAACGCGAAAAGTACGCGAACCGGATCGCTGCCCGGAGCGCTGTTACAGATATATATCTTGATTTAAACGTTAATTTCTCAAAATCCACTGAAGCACATATATTGAGACCTAGCAAAGGCACATCGGGCTAACAGTCCCTACAATTTTGCCAAGTTTCGTGGAAATCCATTCAGCCGTTCGGGCTAAAAGTGAGTCCAACCGCCCTATGGAAATTAACATGGGAAAAACGCGTTTTGGGACCCCCCTTTTTTCTCGGCCCCCCCTTGACGACCCCCCCCCAAATTTTCAGGGGCTGCTCAGAAACAAAATGTTCCTGAAAATTTCAGCCAATTCCGTCCACAAACACCAAAGTTATTAGACATAGAATTTTCAGAAATCCCATAGGGAAAAAATCCTAACTATATATACCTACTGGCGACCGCCAGTAGGTAATATATATATATATATATATATATATATTCTCAGAAAAAACCATAGGTTTTACACACGTTATAGTTAGGAAGTAGCATTTAAAAAACCTATGAAATTCACTGAAAAAACCATAGGTTTGACACATGTTATAGTTAGCTGGAAATTTTACTGACATAAAACCAATGAAATTCCACGTTATAGTTAGTTGGACTCACTATAACTTGCGCGTGCAATGCACTGCTGATGACGTCACATATTACATCACTCATGACATGGTCAGTGGCATCACTGATGACACCATCCTTGTGACATAGTGACAGACCTCCTTTCACTGTAATGTAACCCTTGAGACACATATTCAAAAATAGAAACTAAAATTTAAAAAAAAATGGAGATACCTATATCAGTTACAACAAGCAATTCAGTAATTCCACTATCTATATACACATCCACTCATTCACCAACAGTTCTATATAGTCACTCAGACATATACTCACTCATCATATGAAGTGATACACCTATACATCCTGTTACACACCGACAGTCATCCAAAAGTTACTCACACACATATTCACACGTGCAAATAAACTATTGAACATCCATTTATTTGAATATAGAGTTATACACACACTTCTACCTTACTTCTATTGAAAATTACACATATTTATTCTCTTAAACAATCACTTATAGAAACACATACTTATTTAAACAGGAACTCTTACAATCTCTTACTCTCACATATACTCACTTATATACATCAATATTCATATATAATAGATTAAAACATATGTAGTTACTGATAAAGACACTAGTGAGACAGTCATTCACTCACTAACAAACACATATAGACACTCATCCACCCATACAGTCCTGTACATATGCTGTCTTCAAAACACATACAAACAGAGAGTCAGTCATTCATGCATCTATGTGCTAAATAATACCCCCAACAAACCATATAGACACTCATACTGATACTAATAAAAATATCTAATAACCCATATACATACGCATGAGGCTACTTACCAACACATGTAGCCACTTATACACAAAGTGAAACACTAATATATATATTTAAATATTTAAACATAACTCACTAATATTTATTTTTCAGAAAGACACATATTCACTGGATGGTGTCATCAGTGATGTCATGAGTGATGTCACTGACCATGTCATGAGTGATGTAATATGTGACGTCATCAGCAGTGCATTGCACGCGCAAGTTATAGTGAGTCCAACTAACTATAACGTGGAATTTCATTGGTTTTATGTCAGTAAAATTTCCAGCTAACTATAACATGTGTCAAACCTATGGTTTTTTCAGTGAATTTCATAGGTTTTTTTAAATGCTACTTCCTAACTATAACGTGTGTAAAACCTATGGTTTTTTCTGTGAATTTCATTGGTTTTTAAAATGCTAATTCAGAAAAATGTCGTGTATGCAACCTATACTTTTGGCAATAAAGTTCTGGCAATATTTTTTTCGAAAACAAGCCGTTTTCTTCACTGTTCAAGTTGCATAGAGACTCCTTGTAAAGCGATACAGAATTCGAAAGTCTGTACCTTGCCTTTTTTTAAACACATTAAAATTTGTCTGTAAATAAAAATAGCCTTACTAAACTTTCGTGCGCGACCCGGTGTGCGCACTCTCGGCAACAGTTGTCAATAAAATGGATATCGCATTTCCAGGCTTTCGTGCGCGACCGAGTGCGCGCACTTGCCTATATATTTCGTGAAAACTTTGCAATTTGAACTTTCCAAAAACAGCTCCAGGAGCATATTATAAAGGGCGTTTATCGGCTTTCGATCGTGCGCGACCGTGTGCGCGCACCCGCCTATATATATTTCGGGAAAAGCTCGCGATTGCAACTTATTAAATTTCTTCATACACCCACCATAGAACTTATACTACTCAGAAGATATATTAAATCCGGATATGTTTCGATTTACTCCTTTTCACGTTTTGAAATTGGACCGCTACTTCCAACCAGATACTATCACCGCGTACACGTCCTGAGACGCGCATGTGAAGTCATGTGACTTGAAAACAACACTTACAATTGATTCCTAGTAGTTTCTATGCTGCGTCAATACCTACGCCTGCTTCAAACACATACACAGTTTTGAAACAGCATGGGCCTGAAAGTCACTGAGTGAAATATCATACATTACAGTCAGCCACTTTCAAGACGCATTCCTTCAGAGGAACACTTACCGTTTATTAGAGGTAGATCGTCCGACTCCACCGGAAAACACCCCTAATAAAAAAGACATATATATAAAATGCGGACTAGCCGCTGTATCGTACTAGCAAACTTTAACTTAAAAATCGTTAGAGAAAACAAAAGGAATCGAACAAAATCAATAGGCCACTGATAGGATCTCTTTTTGACCTTGCTAAAATAGAAACATTAGGAACACCCCCTCATGAGAAATATGAAACTAGTGAAACTAGTGAGAGAAACCGAGCTCGACGCCATCTTGCCCCCTTTTAGGCCCCATCACGAACATAGATAGCCCTACATAGCATAACGTGATCTTATCGCCTGCCCAACTTCAGATCTGACCCCCCCCCTTTTGCTCTCATGTCCTGCTGTAGATTACAATCACATGTTCCATTTGGGAGGGGAAACGACATCAGAGCGACAAATATTAGAAATATACCACACGACAGCAAAATAACAGATTAAAACGTTTTTATTCTTGAACAAAAATATATTAAAACAACTATGGAGAACCATTACGCGAATAGTCCGGAGGCGACACCATGCGCCAAGGCCTGTCCCAAGGATGAACCAAGGAATCCGTTCCTGGGACCGTGGCAAAGAGCAGCCGGTCGCCATCGGCCAGAGAAGGCATGGGCCCGACCCGAGATGTAGTTGTCTTCCCATTCTCTTCCTCTTTCGGCGCCTTGCAGGCCACGAGGGGGGGATGTCTTGCATATGCCTCCGACCCCCCCCTCTCTTCATCGCCTGGTCCGGCCATAACAAATGTCAGCAAAACGCCGTGGGGTACACTGGGAGGGAGAGACGGCGCGGACGATAATCTTTCGGTGCCTTGCAGGCCACGAGGGGGGATGTCTTGCATATGCCTCCGACCCCCCCCTCTCTTCATCGCCTGGTCCGGCCATAACAAATGTCAGCAAGACGCCGTGGGGTGCACTGGGAGGGACAGGCGGCACGGACGAGCCTCTCCCGCCTCCCCACGTGCAGGCCCCTCACCTGCACCCCCAACGCTCCACGCACCCGTCAAAGGACTCGTCCACTCTTGCGGTGCAGCGACTCTCCATGCACCTGGCAAAGGACTCGTCCACTGTGGCGGTGCAACGATGCTTTGCCCGACAGGCTTGAGTCCATCAGCTCCTGCAACCCAGTGACTGCCGGTGGTTGCAGATCTTTCCTTTCAAAATGCTGCCAACAATATTTTCTGAATGGCGTAGCCACGAGACGTTGGCGCTCTCATGCTGACGCCAGCCTCAGTTTGAATGACCAACAATCCGGGGCGCGGCGCGGAGCGCGTAACGTAAGCATAACAGGTCATGTCACTTGTTAAGGCTTTTCATTGGTTTAGAAATATTTTTATGAGCATATTTGACTATTTTAATAAAGACACTACACATAACCTGTTTTTCAAGTTATGTTTAATTTTAAATGAAACGGTTTACATTTTCACTTTTTATTTCCAGTAAATTTGAAAAATAAATGTTTATAGTTCCATATGCTGAAGCACGTCAGCTTCCCACCCTATGTCATACAATTCTGACAAATCGGCATCCTCTTCATGTTCTTCATCATCCTCAGGATTTAAATCATCTAAGGGTTCCACTTCCACTGACGTTTCAATGACATGTTCAACAAAAAGATCGAGACCAACGGATTGCTCATTATCACTCATGGTTAATGTCCTTATCTTTAAAGAAAGAGAACAACAATGAGATGTTGCAGAGTAAGAGACAAATCTCAGACACTATAATAGTAAATTGTTTAACAACAGTAACATTTTGCAGCTATTATTTAGCCATGTCCAGCGATGCTGAGGAGGTGAGTCCTATGTCCAAGTTTTCAGTGAACAGGACTCATCTCTTTTTAACCTTCGATAAGCTTCACCAACTCTGTGTCCCCTGCTCATACTTAAATGTAAAGGAGCAGATTTATGTTAACTGGCGCATCCCCAGAGATGCACCAGTTAATGTGCACCGCTGCTCTGCCACCCATGCTGTGCCGCATTTACAATGTGGAGCACCATTTACTCGCAGTGACAAAATGGCGGTCAACACTTCCTGATTTGCTTCGAATCGAACGTTAACAGACGTCACGCAGCAAAAAAAAATTCCGCTCGTGCGCAGCCCCTCCTTCCCCAAAGTAGCAATGTTGGGCTACTTTTGGGCTGCTTTCTAGTAGGGTTTTTGAGCGTCAGAAAGTCTACAAAAGCCGTCGGCAACGGCCTGGGGTGGAGAACCATTACGCGAATAGTCCAGAGGAGACACCACACGCCAAGGCCTGTCCCCAGGATGAACCAAGGGATCCGTTCCTGGGGCCGTGGCAAAGAGCGGCCGGCCGCCATCGGCCAGAGAAGGCATGGGCCCGACCCGAGATGTAGTTGTCTTCCCATTCTCTTCTTTTTTCGGTGCCTTGCAGGCCACAAGGGGGATGTGACATACCAAATAGTATAACTCATATATATCCGACCTCCCCCTCTCTTCATCGCCTGGTCCGGCCATAACAAATGTCAGCAAGACGCTGTGGGGTCCACTGGGAGGGAGAGGTGGCGCGGACGAGCCTCCCCAGATGGAGGCCCCTCAGCTGCACCCCCAACGATCCATGCACCCGGCAAAGGGTTTGTACTCTGTGGCGATATAGGGACACTCCACGAGCCCAGCAAAGCGTTCGCATACTTTGGCGGTATAGGGACGCTCCACGAGCCCAGCAAAGGACTCGCCCACTGTTGCAGTACAGCGACGCTCCACTCACCCAGCAGGGTCTCGTCCACTGTGGCGGTGCAACGATGCTTCGCCCGACAGGCTTGAGTCCATCTGCTCCTGCAACCCAGTGACTGCCGGTGGTTTCAGATCTCCTAAAAATGGCGGTCTACTTTGCAGGAATGGGCCTGGTGTGAAAAGTTGGCCTTTTCACCTGTTAACCAGAAAATGGGCCCCTGTCTTTCCTTTCAAAATGCTGCCAACAATATTATATCAAACTCTGCATCGGTACTTACTTATAAATGCAGAAACAACTCAATTAACACAAAGGCTCTTTTCAGAGCCACCTTATATCAAAGCACTCAAACTTCTGATTTATCTCCATTTTCACACTTTTGTAAATAGGTGTGCGCGCCCGAGTGCGCGCACCCCGCAACTTTTTCGAGAAAAAAATATATATATTTTCGCTTTTAAGGACCTTACTGCACACCCTGAGAAAACCTACGCAGCAAAACAATCTCTACCTTCTCCCCTTTCCATGTTCCAACGCTTTGAAATGACAATATATTTACTCGCAGTGACAAAATGGCGGTCAACACTTCCTGATTTGCTTCGAATCGAACGTTAACAGACGTCACGCAGCAAAAAAAAATTCCACTCGCGCGCAGCCCCTCCTTCCCCAAAGTAGCAATGTTGGGCTACTTTTGGGCTGCTTTCTAGTAGGGTTTTTGAGCATCAGAAAGTCTACAAAAGCCGTCGGCAACGGCCTGGGGTGGAGAACCATTACGCGAATAGTCCGGAGGAGACACCACACGCCAAGGCCTGTCCCCAGGATGAACCAAGGGATCCGTTCCTGGGGCCATGGCAAAGAGCGGCCGGCCGCCATCGGCCAGAGAAGGCATGGGCCCGACCCGAGATGTAGTTGTCTTCCCATTCTCTTCTTTTTTCGGTGCCTTGCAGGCCACAAGGGGGATGTGACATACCTAATAGTATAACTCATATATATCCGACCTCCCCCTCTCTTCATCGCCTGGTCCGGCCATAACAAATGTCAGCAAGACGCCGTGGGGTCCACTGGGAGGGAGAGGCGGCGCGGACGAGCCTCCCCAGATGGAGGCCCCTCAGCTGCACCCCCAACGATCCATGCACCCGGCAAAGAGTTCGTACTCTGTGGCGATATAGGGACACTACACGAGCCCAGCAAAGCGTTCGCATACTGTGGCGGTATAGGGAAGCTCCACGAGCCCAGCAAAGGACTCGCCCACTGTTGCGGTACAGCGACGTTCCACGAGCCCAGCAGGGTCTCGTCCACTGTGGCGGTGCAACGATGCTTCGCCCGACAGGCTTGAGTCCATCTGCTCCTGCAACCCAGTGACTGCCGGTGGTTGCAGATCTCCTAAAAATGGCGGTCGACTTTGCAGGAATGGGCCTGGCGTGAAAAGTTGGCCTGGTCACCTGTTAACCAGAAAATGGGCCCCTGTCTTTCCTTTCAAAATGCTGCCAACAATATTATATCAAACTCTGCATCGGTACTTACTTATAAATGCAGAAACAACTCAATTAACACAAGGGCTCTTTTCTGAGCCACCTTATATCAAAGCACTCAAACTTCTGATTTATCTCCATTTTCACACTTTTGTAAATAGGTGTGCGCGCCCGAGTGCGCGCACCCCGCAACTTTTTCGAGAAAAAAATATATATATTTTCGCTTTTAAGGACCTTACTGCACACCCTGAGAAAACCTATGCGGCAAAACAATCTCTACCTTCTCCCCTTTCCATGTTCCAACGCTTTGAAATGACAATATATTTACTCGCAGTGACAAAATGGTGGTCAACACTTCCTGATTTCCTTCGAATCGAACGTTAACAGACGTCACGCGGCAAAATTCCGCTCGCGCGCGCAGCCGCTTGGGTGCGCGCACGTGTGCGCGCCTATAGATGTATAATTGACTTTAACTTTAATTTTCTCAACAACTACTGAACGGATTTACACCATTCCAAAAAAAGCGTAATCTGCGAACAAGAATCTACAGTTTTGGCAAATTTCTTATAAATTCATTCACCCGTTCGAACTGTAGCCGAGTCTAAAGGTCCTATAGAAAATAACATTGAGAAAACACGTTTTGGGACCCCCCTTATATCTCAGCCCCCACTTGACCAATCCCCCCCAAACTTTCAGGGAAGGAGTGCAGCGAACCTAGCCATCTTCTTTGAGAAATTCGCAAAGACTCATCCACCAGGGCCAAAGTTATTCCAAATAGAATGTTGAGGATTTCCTATGGAAAACAATCCTAACTATAACTACCTACTGGCGACCGCCAGTAGGTAATATATATATATATATATTCACTGAAAAAACCATAGGTTTCACACCAGTTATAGTTAGGAATTAGCATTTAAAAAACCTATTAAATTCACTGAAAAAACCATAGGTTTCACACCAGTTATAGTTAGCTGGAAATTTTACTGATATAAAACCATTGAAATTCCCACGTTATAGTTAGTCGGACTCACTATAACTTGCGCGTGCAATGCACTGCTGATGACATCACATATTACATCACTCATGACATGGTCAGTGACATCACTCATGACACCATCCTTGTGACATAGTGACAGACCTCCTTTCACTATAATGTAACCCTTGAGACACATATTCAAAAATAGAAACTGAAATTTTTAAAAAAATGGAGATACCTATATCAGTTACAACAAGTAATTCAGTAATTCCACTATCTATATACACATCCACTCATACCTATACTCACTCATCATATGAAATGATACACCTATACATCCTGTTACACACCGACAATCCTCGAAAAGTTACTCACAGACATACTCACACGTGCAAATAAACTATTGAACATCCATTTATTTGAATATAGAGTTATACACACACTTCCACCTTACTTCTATTGAAAATTACACATATTTATTCTCTTAAACAATCACTTATAGAAACACATACTTATTTAAACAGGAACACTTTCAATCTCTTACTCTCACATATACTCACTTATATACATCAATATTCACATATACTAGATTAAAACATATGTCGTTACTGATAAAGACACTAGTGAGACAGTCATTCACTCACTAACAAACACATATACGCACTCATCCACCCATACAGTCCTGCACATATGCTGTCTTCAAAACACATAGAAACAGAGAGTCAGTCACTCATGCATCTATGTGCTAAGTAATACCCCCACCAAACCATATAGACACTCATACTGATACTAAGAGAAACATCTAATAACCCATATACATACGCATGTAGCTACTTACCAACACATGTAGCCACTTATACACAAAGTGAAACACTAATATATATATTTAAATATTTAAACATTACTCACTAATATTTACTTTTTCAGAAAGACACATATTCACTGGATGGTGTCATCAGTGATGTCATGAGTGATGTCACTGACCATGTCATGAGTGATGTAATATGTGATGTCATCAGCAGTGCATTGCACGCGCAAGTTATAGTGAGTCCGACTAACTATAACGTGGGAATTTCAATGGTTTTATATCAGTAAAATTTCCAGCTAACTATAACTGGTGTGAAACCTATGGTTTTTTCAGTGAATTTAATAGGTTTTTTAAATGCTAATTCCTAACTATAACTGGTGTGAAACCTATGGTTTTTTCAGTGAATTTCATAGGTTTTTTTAAATGCTAATTCCTAACTACAACTGGTGTGAAACCTATGGTTTTTTCAGTGAATTTCATAGGTTTTTTAAATGCTAATTCCTAACTATAACTGGTGTGAAACCTATGGTTTTTTCAGTGAATTTCATAGGTTTTTTTAATGCTAATTCCTATCTTTTTATACAGACTCATACCTATGTGTTTTTTAGTGAATTGCTAAAGTATGTTTTTGTAAAAATGAACACTATAATGTATATTGAGATAATATTTTTAATTTAAAATATATTTTTTTTATATTTCACTCTGGTGCGCTTCCGGTGCGCGCACCGGTGCGCGTACCGTCAGCGCACTAACAAAAAAAAAAGAAAAAAAAAATAATGAAGGAGGGACTGTGTATTAGATAGTAAGACAGATAAAAAGTGTAAAAGGAAGTAACTGAGAAAAGAAAAATGAATAAGGGAGCAAAAGAAAGAAGAAATAGGAAGAAGACTAAAGCAGAGGTTAAGGGAGAATGTAAATGGATGTTGAAAGTAAAAAGAAGGACAGTTAAGTATGGGAATGACAGGTAGTGACGGAATCAGAGGAAAAGAATAGCAGTGATTGAGGGAAAGTAAATATCAGTGAATATAAGTAAAGAGGGGTGAAAGAGGGTACATGTAAGTGAATAAGGGTAACACATGGGGAGTAATAGAGAGAAAGAAGAGAGAGAGTAAAAGAAGGACTGTCACAAAGGGACTAAGTGAACCAGTAAAAAAGGTAAGTGAAGGAGTGTGCATAGGCAGAAGTACTGAAAGAAATTGAATGTGGTAGGAAGTAAACATGGAAGAAAAGAATAAGTGAGGGAAGCAAAGTAAGGAAATAGGTGTGTGGTAGAGTGACAGAAAAATAGTGAAAATAAAACAAAAGGTGATAACAAAAAACATTCTACAAACACACTTACCATATAATCTATGCAAATTTGTATCTGTGAAAGATAAAGGAAAAAAACATGTTATAATTACATAAAAATGTATAATAAAATAGAAGAAACAGTTCATGAGGTTTAAAAATCTACAAAAGTTTACTTAGAAATGAAGCAATAGTGAAGGATACAAAAACAGAAAGAAAGTAATGTAGAAAGAAAAAAAAAAAGGAAAAAGAAATAGTTAGAGAACAAATTCCTAAAGGTATAAAGGTAAAAAAGATACTAAAAGAATGTAAAATATCAAAACAAAATGAGTAAAGATAAGAAAGTAAAAGAAAAATGAGTGAAAAGGAGAGAAGTCAGATTGATAAACTATAAATAAAATAGAGGAATAGAAGATGATTGAGAGTGAGTGAAGTGAAGTCACAGAGTGAAGGGATGAAAGAAATGAAGTTATTATAGAACGATGGATAAAACAGGAGTGAGAGAGTAAGTACACAGAAAGACAAAAGGAAGAACTAACTGAACTACAGTACAATGAGTGTGAAAGAAAAAAAAATGGAGAAAGAGAAAGAGGGTTAGGAAACTAAAGCAGTGGTACTAAGAGAATATGAAAAAGATAAAAAGTGGTGGAAGGAACAGAGGAAATGCAGATAGTTCCTATTAGATTAAGAAGTTGTGAATGAAGTGCAGTAAAGAAACAGCGATGAAAAAAGAGTGTAAATTAGTAAAGAGAGGTAAATAAGGGTGAAAAAGAAAATGAGTGTATAACAATGTGAACACAATATACATTACACAATGCAAACTACACAATAACTTCTACAATATGTTACATTATTTATTTTTGCTGTTCTCAGAATATATTGAATTCCACTTAAATTAGTGAGTTCAAAGTCTTCATCATATAACAGCGGGAAAAAAAAACACAATCTAAAAGATTGTGTTTAAAAAAAACCATTCAAACATACATCTCATATATGTACACTAATCTTTGATTCACTTACTTTTCCATGAGGCCAAATAGAAGATAGTGAAGGTCCTTTTGGTGGAAAAAAAGTCTGCTGTTCCTTATAAGTTCCATTTCATCGACTTCCTATGAAAAAAGATCTAAAAACATCATACCATACACAATCCTCACGGCCAATTTGTGTCTGATATATCAGTATTTTTTACTTTGAGATCCACTTAAAGTATCTACATGAGATAAATAATTTAAAATATTATATTAACTAACTAACTAACTAACTTTTATTAACTATTCCCGTCTTCAAAGGCCAATTCCCTTTACTAAAACTTTGGTTTTAAAAACACTAGATAAGAATTTGTAGAGTCATAAGGCAAACGTTGTTTATAAGTTAAATGAGAATCATTGCAGTAACTCCATCCATTTTCAGATTTTAAGTAGCATGTATAATGTCCTGAGGTGGTCGAAGATCCATCATGATAAATAATAGCTTCAGTTGTAAAGGTCCTTCCAGAAATTGATAACTGAGAAGCCACAACATTTTTGATAGAAGTTGTCAATTTAGTTCCATCAGGTCTACATCGTTGGAAAACTAAAATGATATAGTGCCCATACCTTTGTATAAATAATGTGGACAGCATTGTACAGTTACATTGGGTACACACCATATTATGATCTGCTGCTTTAACTAGATTTTTAAAAGACACTGATTTACAGTCTGGTAAAGTCAAATATATAAATCTTTCAGTGTCTATTCTAGTAGTACTTGATAAACTACAATTGTGGCAGTCATGCTGCCATTGATAAGAAAGACTGAAAAGATTATCTACATCTACACCTTTATCTTCCAAAACACCAAACATATACATTAAAAATTCCTGACAATCCTGCTGAATGTTCTGTGAAAATTTATCTTGACCAGAACACAAATCTAAAATATTTCGAATTTCTGTTACACTTTCTATTTGTGCTGTAACACTGCTACATTTCTGAAACACAGAATTCAATAAACCACACAATCTTTGATCCCGATTTTCAACAATCTGTTCTTGTAAACTTTTAAGAAAAAAAACAACATTAACCACTACATTAGCATAGCAGTTGACACCAGAACTATTTTCAAACTGAAATCCAACAACATTTTCTCCACAATTCTTTTTCTTCCTGTTTTCAATTACAGTTTTCTCTACTTTTTGTCTTTTTGCAACTACCTCACTACAATTATCCTCATTTCTTCTTTTTCGGCCTACCACATGTTTTTCAAACAGAGGATATTGAGGCAAATGTGGAGCATACTCTCTTCTTAACCTATTGTATTCTTTAACACAATCTAGATCTGCAGAAATCTTTGTCTCATCACACGCAATCAAGTACAATCCTGATAAAGTTCTGACTCGAGATAATGCCACATATGCCATATCCTCTTTAAACACAGATCTTCCAATGTTCACCAAAGCACTATCTACACTTAAACCTTGAGATTTATGAATTGTCACCGCATACGCCAAACAAACAGGAAACTGTTTTCGGCGAACATATAAGTCTTTTACAAGTAAAAATCTAGCAGAACAATGACTTATTTGTTGTACTTGTTCAATGCCATCAAATTTTATTTTTAAAAATTCAATTCCATCTCTATTTCTGTAATTCACAAAATCAACAACATAACCCATTGCTCCATTTACCAGACCGCTTTCAACATTTAAATTCCTTCTCAAAATGATACGACAATTTAAACACACATTCAGAGTCTTTTCAAAACCAGCTGTTTTTGAAATACTTTTCTCCAATGAATGCAATTTAGTTTTCAAATTTTCTGACAAAACAATTGTTGCACCCATATGCTCTATTTTATCTATTGCTTCCAGTTTCACAATCTCTTCATTTTCTAAGTCTAACATTTTTTGGTTGAAGATGGAACATTCTTGCAGAGTTGGCATCAAACATATCCCAGATTTCTTCTCAGTCATTTTTTTAAAAATATTCTCTGGAAGAATGTTTTCATTTGGATACAAATTTGAAATTAATCGACTATGCAAAGCTTTTTTCCCTTTCTCAGTCACTTTTCCAATTCTTACATCTTGTAGAATATTTTTATAATCTTCATCCTTGGCCTGTCGCATATTTGGAAGCAGTTCAGCATATTTAAAATTTAGCCATATATTAACATTTCCAATGCTTCCAAGGGACTTCCTGGTATCTTCATGCGTGAGCATTTTAAACACTGGTTGTCCTTTTACTGGAGTCAACTGCAATAGATCTCCAAAAACAATAATGTGTTTTCCTCCAAATAACACATCATAGTCTGTTTTAAGAATTTCTTGCATTCTCAAATGCACAAAAGCAAGCATTAGATTTGAGACCATGCTTACTTCATCTATGATAAGAAGTTTCATGTTCTTCAAGACTCTTGAAACTTCAGAACACGCATCTCCAGATAGCTTGTTGTAATGCAATTTATTATCATGTTCAACTGGCAGCATCAATAAACGATGTAGAGTAATCCCTTTAATGTTATGTGCTGCCAGACCAGTTGGAGCAGTTACAACACAAGACAGTGGTGAATCAGTCCTTTTCTGCAGATAACTTGCAACGGCTTTAATTAGAAAACTTTTTCCTGTCCCCGCTTCTCCACTTACGTACAATCGGACAGGGTCAAATAATATACATGAGCACTCTTTTTTCTCATGTCTGAATCCATGTTCAATCTGCTCTGTGACTTCATCATATATCTTTTTCTGCTCAATGTTTAGTTGCTTTACCAAATCTTCTAAGTTAACTCCATCCTCTTGAGCTTGTTCCATAGCTCTTTCCACCTCATCCATGGCAGTGGCAGCTTCATTTTGGATAATTGTTCCTCCTAGTGGATCCTGGCTCAATGAAGTAGAACTCTGACTATCTTGAGAACTGTTTCTAGCTATCTCTTCAGCAATTGTAGTTTCTTGCTCCATTTCTTCATTCAACATTTGCAGATTATTTAGAAAAATAGGACATTCTATGGTATCCTTAGTTGCATTAAAAGAGTCTTCATAACAGAGAAAATCTCCAAGTAGTTCCTCTTCTGTACGCCATGGCTTAAAGAGTTGCAAAAGAGCTAAATAGTAAAATTCTCTTTTGTCTGGAACTTCACAACTCAATTTTCGATGATTAATCAAATGGCCTTTTTTCTGCTTCACTAGACATCCTTCATAGCCAATGAGTGCATATTTTCCATTATTGATATCTTCTGTGATGTTCCTCTTATAACTGTAGTTTTGAAGAACTTCATACAAACATGTGTTCTCAAGGTGAGTACTTCTATTTGGATAGTATGTATCCAACATATTTGTCTTCAAAATATCTGTACTGTTTGGTTCTTTTTCCGCCAAATATTCAATTTCTTGTACAGATTTCAAAACTCGGTTTCGTGTTGCAGCAAGACCAAGACTCACCAAAATGATTGTTCTTGATTTGGCATAGAGACTTGCTGATGATAACCGATCAGAACATTCATATGCTCCAATTTCTCGATGCGACAACATCTTCAGACTGAAACTGTATAATTTCTTGCTTAGACTCTTTTCATGTGAAATGTCCTCCCACATTTCCTTCAGTTCTGTCTTTTCTTTTTTGGTGATGTAAGATGTCACATATCGAGCCACAGCAATAGAGTTGTCAGCAACGAACTGAATATCCATGTTAGCATTCCACATGGACAAAATCACTGGGTTGTAATTGTTGATGTACTTAGATTCTTCATTTCTTTTCAAATTATATGTATTTTTGGGAGATTTCCTCGTCACAGTATGTCGTAGAGATGACATCAAATTATTTACTCTTCCCTTAGAAATCACTGGTCGAGGAAATGCAAAACGACATTTCGTGTAGTACTTTTCCTTGTTTTTAAATTTTCGACGACAGTACTTTCCACAACGATGAGATTGAAAACGTAAAACTTGTTGCCTTAAATTGTTTTCTTCAGTAGATTTTGGAACAGCACATGTTGAATACTCTTCAATGAAACTCATCACTGTTTCATCTGAATCTGATCCAAATTTGGGTGCATCTTTAATCCACAACAACATATGTATATGAGGAGCACCTCTCGCTTGATATTCCTTCCTCCAAAAGAAATCCAAAACCTCTCCAAGGGGAGGATTTTTTTTGTTGGTAATAAAAGACATCATAGCTTCAAATCTATGATTAAAATATCTGCAAACATTCACTGGATCTAAAGAACACAGTTCTCCTGGTGTTTTCAATTCTATATTTGGTATGTTTTCATTTGCCTCTCGTAGAAATTGAAGTAAATCGTCCCATGCATACTCAGCACAGCTAAGAGTGAGGAACCATGTAGGAGTTCCTAAGTTTCTTAGCATACATTTCAATTCTCCATGACGACGAAACCAATATGGCTGAGATACCCGCCACCCCCTCTCAACACAATCCCCAAAGGAGGGAAACCGGAAACAGTTCTTGAAGTTTTTGGAAGAGGGAGGGAGTGACCCTCCCCGGCCGTATTTATTAAAACAAAAATTAAACGTTAAACAGTTTCATATTAATGTACAATTTCATAACCACATTGCGATGTTTGGCTAACCTTAACAGATTCTCTAATACAGAGGTTCTCCTAGCCGAACTAACAACCTACAAAACATTTTCTTGAAATAATGAAATTGTACATCCTAACGTTTAAGGGCCAACGGCAAGGTCGTAACCGGTGTCAAGATCCCTAACCAGAAATACCCCCCCTACTTGGGAGGGGCGACAGCACTGAGGCGTACCCCAAGTGCAACTACCAATTTCCCTTGACTTGACGGGGGCCCCAATAAACTCGACGCCACTTAAAGGTCGTTCGAGGACTCGTGTGAGTATCTAGAGGGTAGCGTAGACCTCCCCCCAAACCCCACACAACTTACCACATCTGCCGTCGCAGACGTCACTGGCCCTGGGAAATTCCCCAGGAGGGGGCTGTAACCCCTCCTACACAGGAAGGGGCCTTGACCGCCTTTCCTTTCCTTCCGGCGGCCTCTCCTTAGACAGGACCGCCTCCCCGTTGAGGGGCCAAAGGCCACCTCTCCCGAGCGCTCCCATCCGTGTTGGGTGACGCCCACTCATAGGGATCTTCCAATTACTGCTCACCGATCATGACCTTACCGCCCGACCAAAATAAATACGACAATGCTAACTAAACCAACAATACATTGGCCACTATGACCAGAATAAGCATGCTTATAAACGGACACTAAAAACCGAATATCTTTAATCACAAAACATACATAAAATCGACCAACTTTATTACACACTCAATATCAACATGATAATCCCACAACCTGTAAACGAAAATAGAATTATCGATCTATTTTAAAACAACTGGCTGTCCTCAGGGGCTGGTGGGTGGGTCAAAATTGGCTCTTTGTTCCGTCTCGAGCTCACGTGCAGCGAGGAGGTGCAGCTTCAGAGCACAGGAACAAGAGGATGTCTTCCGGTCTTGCGTCCCTTTTTATCCGTCTTCAGGGCGGGCGTCAACCCGCCCCTGCCTGCCCCGAGGGCGTGGCCAGCCGCGTCAGTGTCTAGGCCAGCCCACTCTAGGGCGGGAACGAGCGCGCCCCGGCTACGCCGCTTCGGGCATACCAGCCGAGACGCGCCTCCCGCCCAAAAATGGCTTCCCGGGGGGATCGAGGCACTCTGCCATACGTTCGGGGGGACCGAGTGGTCGCCCCTTTCCATATGGCTGAGATACCCGCCACCCCCTCTCAACACAATCCCCAAAGGAGGGAAACCGGAAACAGTTCTTGAAGTTTTTGGAAGAGGGAGGGAGTGACCCTCCCCGGCCGTATTTATTAAAACAAAAATTAAACGTTAAACAGTTTCATATTAATGTACAATTTCATAACCACATTGCGATGTTTGGCTAACCTTAACAGATTCTCTAATACAGAGGTTCTCCTAGCCGAACTAACAACCTACAAAACATTTTCTTGAAATAATGAAATTGTACATCCTAACGTTTAAGGGCCAACGGCAAGGTCGTAACCGGTGTCAAGATCCCTAACCAGAAATACCCCCCCTACTTGGGAGGGGCGACAGCACTGAGGCGTACCCCAAGTGCAACTACCAATTTCCCTTGACTTGACGGGGGCCCCAATAAACTCGACGCCACTTAAAGGTCGTTCGAGGACTCGTGTGAGTATCTAGAGGGTAGCGTAGACCTCCCCCCAAACCCCACACAACTTACCACATCTGCCGTCGCAGACGTCACTGGCCCCGGGAAATTCCCCAGGAGGGGGCTGTAACCCCTCCTACACAGGAAGGGGCCTTGACCGCCTTTCCTTTCCTTCCGGCGGCCTCTCCTTAGACAGGACCGCCTCCCCGTTGAGGGGCCAAAGGCCACCTCTCCCGAGCGCTCCCATCCGTGTTGGGTGACGCCCACTCATAGGGATCTTCCAATTACTGCTCACCGATCATGACCTTACCGCCACAGGTCCGGATAGTTGACCGGCTATCCGGACCCCCCACAAAGCTCCTACCTAAAGGTCATGCTTTAACGTTTTTAACCATGCTAAGAAGTCTCCTATGAGTAACTCATTCCCCACCCGAGACAAATGCACACCATCCCCCGAATACATACTGTCATCATTAATACAGCCATGCGAAATAGAATGCAATGTCCCGGAACGGAACAACCTATTCACTTTGTTATTAAGCTTTCTAACAGACTGATTCAAAGCAGGAATAGAAATAGCCCCCCGCCACACCTTTCGTGGGATCATATGGGACCACGCAATTGTGCACCCCGGAACTCTCCTCGCCAACCAACTTACAGTGGAAAGCATTGCCTCCAGGAGAAGTCGTCTACCGGTGGTGACCAAATCATTGCCCCCTAAATGCACTATGACTATAGACGGCGGTGACCTCGTCCGCCCTAACAAATCCTCAAAATATGCTTGAAACTGGTCAATACAGAGACCGCCTCTTCCGTAGAAGGACACCCTGTACCCGTATTCCCCAGCTACGTGAATCATGTCACCTGCTTTGAATACGTCCGCGGCACGCCTCACGTATGAGTGGCCCACGACCCACACCTCCTTTTTCACAGCCGGTGATGTCTGACCGCTGGCCCGGTGTTGGGTCGACTGCATAGTCCGCCCCGCCTCGTAGGCTTGCGCAACTGAAAACCAAACAAAAACAAGAGGCGTGAGTACGTCATTACAGCTTTACAACATGTGCAACCGCACATACCTCTTATAACAATTGGAGGACCAACGCCCCACTCGTTTCACTTGTTCAACATTAAGACCCCTGGCTGTAGCTTCCGTAGCAGCCCCTATCCGAAAGGAATGGGTCCCAAACTCGCCCGGGTTCAAGCCCGCAGCGGCAATCGACATCGCAAGCACCCGCTGAAACTGAAACTTCGTCAGTGGGGTGGCGTCCGCGTGTCTCAACAAGGTCCCCCCCCATAATGCCACCCTTCGTGCTAGGTAATCTTCTAAACACTTTACCGGGCATATGGAGGACCCGGGAATCCTGCGTATGATTATGCAGTCACCCATCCCGTCTTGATCGGTCTTGGACCTGACAAAGGAGACCGTCATTGCCTCTCCTCTGATCTGAACGTGTTCTTGGCACAAACCCCCTGCCACATCCTGTTTGTTCCTTGCCACCAGTCCGCTTACTCGCATCGCCCCGTGAAATGCTAGCGTAAAAGCGGCTCGGAACAACACCGCCTCAAACTGAGATGAACATGTGGCAGGGAGTGTAGCCAACAACTGGGCCAACCTATCCAAACCTATCGGGCGCCTCTCATCTACTCTGCGACCCTCAAGGCGTTGCCACCCACGCAGCGCTTTCTGTACAACGAAAGACGCTGTCGGGTCCTGGATACTATGAGCCCTGGCAACAAAGGAAATAGCAGCACGATGCCTCTGAGCCGTAGCCACAGATTTCCCAGCCCTACGTAAGGACATCAGGAAATTCACTACCCATTCCTCGTGGCCCCAACGCCTCTCTCTATCAGTCCCCAAAAAGGCTAAATAGGACCTAAACGCCCCTTCATATGCTTTCCTCGTCCGTGGTGCTAGACTCTCTCCCACGAGGTGACGAAGTTCGGGGCACCGAGAGACCAGAGAGCTTCGGGGAAGGGTGCCGGCTCTGGGTCCACTGAGGGAAGGAAACCCGAGAAAGCCTGCATATGAAAACGAGACAGTGCATCAGCCGCCTGATTCAGTACCCCTGGGACATGTTTTGCTCTGAACAGCACATTCAGTTGCATACACAGTAAAACAATTTCTTTGAGCAGTCTTAAAATCAGTTTACATCGTGCTGCCTGACTATTGATGCACTCGACCACAGTCATATTGTCAGACCAAAATATCACAGAGTGATCTTTGAACCCTTCTGGCCAGGTTCTCAGGGCCACCAAAATGGGAAAAAGTTCCAGGAAAGCAATATTACTTGTCAGACCATTGTCATGCCACCATGTCGGCCACCTTTGTGCCGAACATTTTGTGCCGAAGATGGCACCAAAACCTATGCTACCTGCAGAATCTGTCCATAGCCCCAGCTCTTCAGAGGATACGGCTGGTTTGTTCCATATGACTCGACCATTAAAGTCCGCCAGAAATGCTAACCAAATACGCACGTCCTGGCGGACCTCAGCCGATAGTCTCGTGCGATGATGGCCCTCCTTTAGGCCGACCATAGCTTGGGCAATTGAACGAGAAAAGGGGCGGGCCATCGGTATAACTCTAAGGGCAAAATTCAACTGTCCCACCAACTGCTGTAACTGATGCAGCGTAACTTTAGATCCATTTAGACACACTTGCAGGGCTGCCCTGAACTTCCACACTTTGTCAGGTGGCAAACGAAAACAACCTTCTCTGGAGTCTAACTCGATCCCCAGAAACTCGAGGCAAGTCGCAGGACCCACCGTCTTACCTGGTGCCAATGGCACACCAAACTGTTTCATTAATACACAAAATTCGGCCAAGGCCCGGCCACATTCGAGATCCCCGGCTGCCCCAAGGAACAGAAAATCATCAAGGTAATGCATTACATGTTGGAAACCCGTCTTCTTTGTGAAGACCCATTGTAGAAAACTACTGAATTTCTCGAAATAAGCACAAGATATAGAGCACCCCATCGGCATACACTTATCCATGTAATAATAACCCTGAAAGATAAAACCTAAGAGACGCTGGTCGTCCGGGTGTACCGGGAGCAACCGGAACGCTGACTCGATATCTGACTTCGCCATCAGCGCCCCGGGCCCCAGGCGATTCAAAATGGCTACGGCCTCATCGAAGGATGCGTACCGCACCGAACACACTTCTGGGTCTATTGCATCGTTTACAGAAAGACCACGTGGAGCTGACAAATTATGAATCAATCGAAACTCACCTGGGTCCTTCTTGGGGACCACCCCTAAAGGAGAACAGACAAAATTCTGTACCGGGGGTACACTAAACGGGCCGGCGACACGACCTCGGATAACCTCTTTCCGGATCTTATCCTGCACTACAGTCGTATGCTGCAGGACGGAAAGTTGATTTTTGCACGTCCCGATACCCTGAAAGTCCCCTACCGGGATGCGGAAACCATATGAAAAACCGTTTCGCAGCACCCCAGCAGAAGTACGATCTGGGTATTCACTGAGCCAGGGAATCATCGCCAAGGTATCAATCGGGGTTGGTAAAGGCGCCCCTCGGACTATATTAGACCTGTTTGGCGCCTCCCCTACCCCCATTCTCACCCGTTCTGGCTCTGCACGAGGACTCAGGATGGGACGACCCGCAACCACTACATTCGTGCTTGAACTTACACGATCCCTGGGGCCTAGTACATTTACCTTTGTTGAAATTGAAGCAGAAACCCCTTTTCCCTGTATTGCTGGCAGGTCTCGAGTAATCGTCGGTACTCGTACCTGACCGAAAGGGCGTCCCCGCATATTGGCGGGAGGACTCGCCAACATTGCTCCCCACCAACGGCATTTTCAACATTCCTGACTCTTTCATTTTATCCCATGTCAAAGAATCATAACAGTACCAGGTTAAACTTTTGTTATGCTCCTTCGCTTTCCTGAAGAGATTATCATAACAGAACCAATGGTTACCCTGGTGAGACGTCGAGTACCCCATGATTCGCGACTGATAGATCGGTAACTCGGAAAGCAATTCGGGCCTACGTTCCCCTAGGATCGACGTAAAAATCCCCCATGCATTGCCCCAATTGCCAATATTCTCATTCACTTTAAAGGCGGCCATTTTTGCGCGCCAAACACTCGGATGCATTAGATCCTTCTGACCCTTAACATGCTCCACCTCATAATGATCGACAAGCAAGGAGAAAATGTTCACATACTCCCCCGCCCAAATCTTTTCCTTTATTGCCAAAGGAACATGTTGCCCCAATTTTTCTCTACGAGAGGGTGCTGACTCATCCCTCGCGATCGGCAATGGCCGCTTACCTGCACCGGACGCTGCTTCTGCGGTCGCAACCGCCACTTGCGGCTTGTCTATCACTGCAGCCGGCGCGGGCACCTTGGCTGCATCTCGTTTCTCGCGCAACTGTTTCATCAGCGCTTGTGCCTCGGCAGCCGTGGCGCCCTCGCTACTGTCGCCCAACCACGCTGCTAGCTGTGCCGCCAGCTCGGGGGGCATATCCTCAGTGGATGTCGGGGTGACCACGACGGGAATCGGATTCCCCTCCACCGGTACCGGGGTTGGCGCCTCGAGCGGGGTACAGGGAACCGGGACGTCTCCCCCGGCTGGTCCCCTTCTTGGCCTCTTGGCTTTCCCTCCAGGAGCTGCTCCAGCCGATGGACGCCCCGATCCCCCCTCCCCGTCTCGCTCCGCCACCCGCTTCTTCAGTTCGGACATCTCCTTCATGAGGACCCGAACCATCTGTTCAGTCGTCATTCTCTTCGCGCCTTTCTTGGGCATCTTTCCGACCAAGTATCTGGAAGACAAAAAGAAAGATCAAAACGCTCAAAATTGGCTCTTCGTTCCGTCTCGAGCTCACGTGCAGCGAGGAGGTGCAGCTTCAGAGCACAGGAACAAGAGGATGTCTTCCGGTCTTGCGTCCCTTTTTATCCGTCTTCAGGGCGGGCGTCAACCCGCCCCTGCCTGCCCCGAGGGCGTGGCCAGCCGCGTCAGTGTCTAGGCCAGCCCACTCTAGGGCGGGAACGAGCGCGCCCCGGCTACGCCGCTTCGGGCATACCAGCCGAGACGCGCCTCCCGCCCAAAAATGGCTTCCCGGGGGGATCGAGGCACTCTGCCATACGTTCGGGGGGACCGAGTGGTCGCCCCTTTCCATACTCGTTGGTTCCACGTTGACATGCCATGAGATTGATTAGCTGAGATTCCAAAATACTGTCTTGCAGATTAACTTTCTCCATAAAGTCCCTTGCACAAACATTCTGCAAATGAGGTCCACTTTTTAATATATGATTAACTGCATAAGAAAGCCCAGACAAATCACTTTCAAACAGTAGATGAAATAAATATGGAATGCATTGACGAAACCTTGGATCTTCTGCATATAATCTTAGAGTCCGGTATTCAGCTGCAGGAATTTGAACTGGTCGATCATCATATCGTCCACCACAACCTGTTGGAAATAATTGTGGAAAACAACGAGCTTCCAAACTTTCTTCCCATACACTAATGGGACTTCCTTTTGCTGCTTTCATTTGAAACAAGTCAATTGCATTTCCCATTACTTCTTTGGAATGCAAAGGATGAACAGTATAATGTTCATATATTTCTTCAGTTCTAGACACATCAACTTTTTCAATTTGACCAACTGAAGAATCACTATCTTCTTCTGTAGCTGTTTCCTCTACTCCAACACTTACATTTTTGTAGTACTCATTGTTTTTGACCAAATACAACGTTGCCTTCTTGACTTTTTTAACATCCACTAAATCTTGCCAAATTTTCTTACTCTTTGTTGGAACCCCATTAACTAGAATAACTAAAGGATCTTCTTCTACTCTTTCTACACCAATTGTATTAATATTTTTCTTTACATCTAGAGGCAAATAAACAACTCTTCCCTTTAATCCTCTCAGTAAATCTGATGGAGGCAATTTCCCTGTCTTAGGCTCCATGCGTACAATAGCCTGAAAAGGATGGACACATTGAATCAAAATAGATTCATAAGTATTTAGATCCATCAATTCAGAAGGAATATCTATCAACTGAAGATTATTATAAACTGCTCTTGCAGGCATTCTATTTTCATTTAATTTTTTCAAACATTAATTGCAAATACGCTGATCCAAACTCAAATCAAAAGAATTCTCCACCAACAAATAACTTACAAAATCCTCCCATTCACTATTATTTTCCAATTCACTTTTTGCATATAAATCAACTAACCTAGTCTGAATTTTATAATGAGTCCGTCGACAACACACACAAGTTAAATTAGGCCTCTCACTTGATTTCACCTTAAACTTGATAATTTCCTCATCAAACTTTTCAATACTTGAAATTTGTCCATTATCTTCTGCATTACCATCCATTACTATATCTATTTCTACACTGTCCTCTTTGTTCCCAAAAAAACAAAACTCAATTTCTTCACAAATAGTCTTCACATCCACTTCAGATCCATGCAAAAGAGCACTATTTAACTGTTTAAGCTTAAGTGCAGGACTTTTTGCATAATACAACTTCCTCACTAATTTCCTTACGTTATTATGATGCACTGCTAACATCCTAAAATGATGAAAAACACTCCGACAAACTTTTCTAGAAAGACATGCTAGTGAATGCCCTTGCAAACCTGTGCTTTCTCTCACTCTGCAAGGATCTAACTCTTGCAGGATCTTCATTTTTTGTTTGAGACTTTTTTTACTATATGTACGTAAGAAATTTCGAAGCAAATCAATTGATTCCTGTCGCACACTACAAATACTACTGCATTTCCATGTGTACACTGGACCCTTAGTACGTCTCCCTAAAACTTCATCAGCTAACACCTCTTCTGCATCTCTAGATACAAGTTTCTCTTTTTCCATCACACAACTATCTTTCACCTCATATGCACGACCACTGGTGTCAACTGCATGCACCAAATCATTTTCCTGAAAGTAACTCTCCTCATTAAAAAAAGGCTCAGAACTTGAACTATGCATCCATTCACCAGAAAATACTTCACAAAAATTACTCCGATTAATAATTCTTTTCCATCTACTGTTCGATTTGAAAACATCCATTGCCTTATTAAGTATCCTAATTCTATTGATTATTAAAATAAATAATTTTTTCTTAACTTCAAAAGCCTGATCAACAATCTTTTCTACACTTTTCTTTTTCTTGTAAAAAGCAGCTTTTAGTTTACTTTTCTTATCATTTTTTAGCAAATTTAAAACTACCCTATTGCGGAACATTCGCCTACGAATGTCCCTAAAAACATTTACCCTTCTATTGCTAACCATTCTCTTCTCTCCTGGTCCAATGGAAACATTTTTTGTGGGCTTCTCTTTCCTTTTTAGATTTGTTGACTTTTTCTGTATATTCACATTAGCAATTTCATTTTTTTTCCTACGACATATGTTGCGAAGAAAGGACTTAATTGGCTTACCAGAAGCTTTTCTGGTGTTTTTTGAAGTACTTGTTGAAGAGGATTCCATAAAGTCTGTTGTTGATGTTCTCCTTTTCCGTATGGTATTTTTGATATTTCTTTGCCTTGAAGGCATTTTTGCTTCCTTTTCAGAAGTTGATTTGAATCTGTTGTTCTGTTAAAAAAACAAATTAAAGACCACTATTAGCAAACAACAAAGTAATGTTAAAAAGCAAACAATATAAACAATAAATTGCAACATATTTAAGTTTATACAATAGCAACTCATGGCTTTATTTTTAAAGGCCTTGCGCCACCAGTGCGTCACTTATTACCCATGTTTAAAGTGATGCATCAGCTGCACATGGCATTCATAAATAAGGGCCAAATGCATATACCAATCAATTGCACCAAAAAATCGATTTTTGAATAACATGTAAGAAACACTGCGCAGAACCTATGTACAACCACTCAATATCATCAAACAAAGTCAGGGCCTGATTTATAAAGGCCTTGCACCACCAGTGCATCACTTATTACCCATGTTTAAAGTGATGCATCAGCTGCACATGGCATTCATAAATAAGGGCCAAATGCATATACCAATCAATTGCACCCAAAAATCGATTTTTGAATAACATATAAGAAACACTGGGCAGAACCTATGTACAACCACTCAATATCATCAAACAAAGTCAGGGCCTGATTTATAAAGGCCTTGCGCCACCAGTGCATCACTTATTACCCATGTTTAAAGTGATGCATCAGCTGCACATGGCATTCATAAATAAGGGCCAAATGCATATACCAATCAATTGCACCCAAAAATCGATTTTTGAATAACATGTAAGAAACACTGGGCAGAACCTATGTACAACCACTCAATATCATCAAACAAAGTCAGGGTCTGATTTATAAAGGCCTTGCGCCACCAGTGCATCACTTATTACCCATGTTTAAAGTGATACATCAGCTCCACATGGCATTCATAAATAAGGGCCAAATGCATATACCAATCAATTGCACCCAAAAATCGATTTTTGAATAACATGTAAGAAACACTGCGCAGAACCTAAGTACAACCACTCAATATCATCAAACAAAGTCAGGGTCTGATTTATAAAGGCCTTGCACCACCAGTGCATCACTTATTACCCATGTTTAAAGTGATGCATCAGCTGCACATGGCATGCATAAATAAGGGCCAAATGCAAATTCCAATCAATTGCACCCAAAAATCGATTTTTGAATAACATGTAAGAAACACTGCGCAGAACCTAAGTACAACCACTCAATATCATCAAACAAAGTCAGGGCCTGATTTATAAAGGCCTTGCGCCACCAGTGCGTCACTTATTACCCATGTTTAAAGTGATGCACTAGCTGCACAAGGCAATCATAAAAAGGGCCAAATGCAAATACCAATCAATTGCACCCAAAAATCGATTTTTGAATAACATGTAAGAAACACTGCGCAGAACCTAAGTACAACCACTCAATATCATCAAACAAAGTCAGGGCCTGATTTATAAAGGCCTTGCGCCACCAGTGCGTCACTTATTACCCATGTTTAAAGTGATGCACTAGCTGCACAAGGCAATCATAAAAAAGGGCCAAATGCAAATATCAATCAATTGCACCCAAAAATCGATTTTTGAATAACATGTAAGAAACACTGCACAAAACCTAAGTACAACCACTCAATATCATCAAACAAAGTCAGGGCCTGATTTATAAAGGCCTTGCGCCACCAATGCATCACTTATTACCCATGTTTAAAGTGATGCATCAGCTGCACATGGCATTCATAAATAAGGGCCAAATGCAAATACTAATCAATTGCACCCAAAAATCGATTTTTGAATAACATGTAAGAAACACTGTGCAGAACCTAAGTACAACCACTCAATATCATCAAACAAAGTCAGGGCTGATTTATAAAGGCCTTGCGCCACCAGTGCGTCACTTATTACCCATGTTTAAAGTGATGCACTAGCTGCACAAGGCAATCATAAAAAAGAGCCAAATGCAAATACCAATCAATTGCACCCAAAAATCGATTTTTGAATAACTTGTATGAAACACTGCGCAAAACCTAAGTACAACCACTCAATATCATCAAACAAAGTCAGGGCCTGATTTATAAAGGCCTTGCACCACCAATGCATCACTTATTACCCATATTTAAAGTGATGCATCAGCTGCACATGGCATTCATAAATAAGGGCCAAATGCAAATACCAATCAATTGCACCCAAAAATCGATTTTTGAATAACATGTAAGAAACACTGCGCAGAACCTAAGTACAACCACTCAATATCATCAAACAAAGTCAGGGTCTGATTTATAAAGGCTTTGCACCACCAGTGCATCACTTATTACCCATGTTTAAAGTGATGCATCAGCTGCACATGGCATGCATAAATAAGGGCCAAATGCAAATTCCAATCAATTGCACCCAAAAATCGATTTTTGAATAACATGTAAGAAACACTGCGCAGAACCTAAGTACAACCACTCAATATCATCAAACAAAGTCAGGGCCTGATTTATAAAGGCCTTGCGCCACCAGTGCGTCACTTATTACCCATGTTTAAAGTGATGCACTAGCTGCACAAGGCAATCATAAAAAAGGGCCAAATGCAAATATCAATCAATTGCACCCAAAAATCGATTTTTGAATAACATGTAAGAAACACTGCGCAGAACCTAAGTACAACCACTCAATATCATCAAACAAAGTCAGGGCCTGATTTATAAAGGCCTTGCGCCACCAGTGCGTCACTTATTACCCATGTTTAAAGTGATGCACTAGCTGCAAAAGGTAATCATAAAAAAGAGTCAAATGCAAATACCAATCAATTGCACCCAAAAATCGATTTTTGAATAACATGTAAGAAACACTGCACAAAACCTAAGTACAACCACTCAATATTATCAAACAAAGTCAGGGCCTGATTTATAAAGGCCTTGCGCCACCAATGCATCACTTATTACCCATGTTTAAAGTGATGCATCAGCTGCACATGGCATTCATAAATAAGGGCCAAATGCAAATACCAATCAATTGCACCCAAAAATCGATTTTTGAATAACATGTAAGAAACACTGTGCAGAACCTAAGTACAACCACTCAATATCATCAAACAAAGTCAGGGTCTGATTTATAAAGGCCTTGCGCCACCAGTGCATCACTTATTACCCATGTTTAAAGTCATGCATCAGCTGCACATGGCATTCATAAATAAGGGCCAAATGCAAATACCAATCAATTTCACCCAAAAATCGATTTTTGAATAACATGTAAGAAACACTGCGCAGAACCTATGTACAACCACTCAATATCATCAAACAAAGTCAGGGCCTTATTTATGAAAGCCTTGCGCCACCAGTGCGTCACTTATTACCCATGTTTAAAGTCATGCATCAGCTGCACATGGCAATCATAAATAAGGGCCAAATACATATACCAATCAATTGCACCCAAAAATCGATTTTTGAATAACATGTAAGAAACACTGCGCAGAACCTATGTACAACCACTCAATATCATCAAACAAAGTCAGGGTCTCATTTATAAAGGCCTTGCGCCACCAGTGCATCACTTATTACCCATGTTTAAAGTGATGCATCTGCTGCACATAGCATTCATAAATAAGGGCCAAATACATATACCAATCAATTGCACCCAAAAATCGATTTTTGAATAACATGTAAGAAACACTGCGCAGAACCTAAGTACAACCACTCAATATCATCAAACAAAGTCAGGGCCTGATTTATAAAGGCCTTGCGCCACCAGTGCGTCACTTATTACCCATGTTTAAAGTGATGCATCAGCTGCACATGGCATGTATAAATAAGGGCCAAATGCAAATACCAATCAATTGCACCCAAAAATCAATTTTTGAATAACATGTAAGAAACACTGCGCAGAACCTAAGTACAACCACTCAATATCATCAAACAAAGTCAGGGTCTGATTTATAAAGGCCTTGCGCTACCAGTGCATAACTTATTACCCATGTTTAAAGTGATGCATCAGCTGCAAATGGCATTCATAAATAAGGGCCAAATGCAAATACCAATCAATTTCACCCAAAAATCGATTTTAGAATAACATGTAAGAAACACTGCGCAGAACCTATGTACAACCACTCAATATCATCAAACAAAGTCAGGGCCTTATTTATGAAAGCCTTGCGCCACCAGTGCGTCACTTATTACCCATGTTTAAAGTCAGGCATCAGCTGCACATGGCAATCATAAATAAGGGCCAAATACATATACCAATCAATTGCACCCAAAAATCGATTTTTGAATAACATGTAAGAAACACTGCGCAGAACCTATGTACAACCACTCAATATCATCAAACAAAGTCAGGGCCTGATTTATAAATGCCTTGCGCCACCAGTGCGTCACTTATTACCCATGTTTAAAGTGATGCACTAGCTGCACAAGTCAATCATAAAAAAGGGCCAAATGCAAATACCAATCAATTGCACCCAAAAATCGATTTTTGAATAACATGTAAGAAACACTGCGCAGAACATAAGTACAACCACTCAATATCATCAAACAAAGTCAGGGTCTGATTTATAAAGGCCTTGCGCCACCAGTGCATCACTTATTACCCATGTTTAAAGTGATGCATCAGCTGCACATGGCATTCATAAATAAGGGCCAAATGCAAATACCAATCAATTGCACCCAAAAATCGATTTTTGAATAACATGTAAGAAACACTGCGCAGAACCTAAGTACAACCACTCAATATCATCAAACAAAGTCAGGGCCTGATTTATAAAGGCCTTGCGCCACCAGTGCGTCACTTATTACCCATGTTAAAAGTGATGCATCAGCTGCACATGGCAATCATAAAAAAAAGGCCAAATAAAAATACCATTCATTTGCACCCAAAATCGATTTTTGAATAACATGTAAGAAACACTGCGCAGGACTTATATACTAACATACAATTTCACTTCTAAAACATAACTATCTGCTTCCAAATATTCTCCATAGAGCAAATAAGTCTCTATCTAAATTAAATAAATCATTACTTACCTTTACAAATGCTTTTGGAGATTGAGAACAGTGTCAGACACACACACCGATTTTTCTTTAGCAGAGCAAAAGGTGTGCTCTCAATACACTGAAACCAAGACTGGCATAGAAAATCTCTATCTTTGTACACATATGCCTTAATTCAACCAATCAAAAGTCTTCCCTCACTATTTTCAAACCAACACCCATCCCCCTCTCAGACCTTTCTATCTGTTACCATAGCAACTCCCTCCTAACTGAACTGTAAGGTTCAAAAGTTTATCTTACAATGTTGCAAATTAACTCAGCAAGGATGTTTGACCTCTCAATACAGCAGCCTATACAGGGTATTTTTGCTTTTGGTGACTTTTTTTAAACCATTCAAATTGCTTCTTTCACACAACATAACCATGCACCCTAACTTTCAGTTTTCAACTATCTGAATCCACCAATCATTGCTTGTGATTCAAGAGCAGAGAAACTCCACAATTATTTTTTGTAAACTCCTACTGTTCCAACTGCCATTTCATTCCCACACTTCATCTGACTGGACCAGAACCTTCTCACATCATGTACTCTGTTTGGATTATTGGACATAGCTACATCCACTGGGCTCAAAGGTATGCAGCTAGCAGACATTTTCATAACCTTGATTTATCAAATGTGGAAATCAAGTGGATTGGCCACAGAGGATTAAAATGTCACCAATTGATACCATTGGTGAAAACCTTTTTGCATCTGCCAGAACCTGACCTTATAATTGTGCACTGTGGTGGAAACGATCTAGGCACATTGACTGGGGTAGGTCTGGAAATGCTTTTAAAGGACACCTTTCATCAATTGATGATACTTTTTCCCCACACTGCCTTGGTATATTCCAATATATGCCAAAGACAGAAATGGAACTGGTCCAACCAATTTTGTCCACAATTTGAGAAAGCACGGAAACATGTGAATAAATCTGTTTCTGCTTACATGAGAGACTATGGAATGGGTTCAATATACAATAATAACTTGCGTTACAACATGCAAGACATCTACAGAGGAGATGGAGTGCACTTCTCAGATGAAGGGAATAGAGTATTCCTCCTGAATTTAAGAATGTGCATTGGAACCTACTTGTAGGTACCTAAATCAACCACAGAACCCAAAAGCTCTTTTCAGAGCTACCCTACCTCTGATCATTCAAAACGTTTATTTTTTTCTAACTTTTTTCACTATTTTTCACCAGAGTACGCTTCCCGGTACGCTCCCCGGTGCGCGTACCGGGCGCTTCCCCCGCGAAAAATATCACATTTTTTTGGGGGGTTTTTACCTTTATGAGCCTCCTAAGACCCCCTCAGAAAACCTAGAGGGTCAAGAAGTCTCTACTGTGCCCCCTTCTAGCCATACCGAACATTGATTGCCCTCCATCTTGTGTCTCGATTGTCCCGAAACACAAAATGGAGGACTCCCGTTACGCCTCCGGTGCGCGTACCGGAGCGCGCACCGGTAAGCGCACAATAAAAAAAGGTGGGAAAGTAATTTACGGAAAACCTAATGGAGACACTTTCATCAAATATAGAATAGGCCCTACTACATAGCAGTCCCTACCATTTGCCCAAATTTGGTGAAATTCCATTGAGACATTTAGGCTACAGGCCTGTCTAAATATCCTGAGGTAAATTACATGACAAAAACACACTTGTAATGTTAGAATTTACAACCAATTAAAAAGTATCTTTCATTTTCTACGATTATTTCCTGACGTTTGATTGGTTAAGTACAAGAATATATATAAAAGAAGAGAGGGAAACACAGCCATTTTGACTACTGCTTCCAGAAGTACATTTGAAAACAAATATCACTGACAACGTCAACTGATTTCTCTAAGGTAAATTGTTATTATGGAAGTATATTGTACACTTTAAGTTAATTTCTGAAAAAATATTCTGTTAGTTATATGCTATCCCTCTTTAATACTTAGAGATAGAGATAGACTTCTCTGTAATAGTTATGGATTGAGTTAGGCTTCTCTGGTATACAGTACCCTAACTCTACTAATATAGTTATTTTCTATGCAATTTTCAGAAAGAAAATGGAAGGAGAAAATAAGGCAAATGATACTTCAATCAAAGTAAAGGTGGAAAAACCAGAAGATCAAAAAAAAGAAGTTGATTTCATGGATGACTCTTTGGATGAACAGTTTATAGAATGTTTGGAACAAATGGAATCATGTACTTATAATTATGAGGAAATTCCGGACAATATTATGTTAGAAATTTTATTAAATTATGAAGAAGAATCAGAGGAATAAATTTATATTTAATAATTTCAAATTGTTTGAGACAATATTCATTTTTATATGTAATTCATAAAGTATTACCAAAAATTTTTAAAATATAAAGTGAGACTTATAGTATACTGTTCAACTATTTTTCTGTTACATAGTAAGTTTACTCATAGTTACTACCTTTCTCACACTATAGTATCTCCTATGTATATTTTACACCTCTTTTTCATAAGGGAGCAGGATAGACTACTCATGATCCCCTAGAAATTCTCAGGGAGTGCTTAAAAGATCTGTTTCTGCTTTCCAGACAGACTATGTTATAACTTCCATATACCACAAGAAATACAATAACAACATGCAAGATATCTACAGAGGAGATGGTGTACATTAAATTAAAAAGTCTCTGCATTGGTACCTACATGTAGGTACTTACAAAAAATAAAAAAAAAACAATTAATAAACATACAATTTTTTAAAGTGATTATTTTTCCAAAGTACCCTCCTTGGAGCGCTCCCCGGTGCGCTCCCCGGTGCGCGTACCGGGCGCTTCCCCCGCGAAAAACGCAAAAAAAAAAATTTTTTTGGAGGCCCCGCGGGGCCCTTTAATGGCCCCCATATCAAACCTAGGGGGTCAGGGGGGGTCTACCCTACCCCCTTATGGTCAATTCCCCACTTTGTTTTTGCCACCTCTTATGACTAGATTTTACCGATAGACAAGATGGCGGCCGCTCCGGACTGTTTAGAATGTTTACAGACAACTGAGAGCCAATCAGCTTTCTGCGTGCAAGTCGCGTGTCGCGCCCGGTGCGCGAACCGGAGCGCGTACCGGAGCGCGGCTACAGATATATATATTTTTTTGAACCTAAATTACTCAAAATCCACTGGAGCACATATCTTGAGACATAGCAAAGGCACATCGGGCTAACAGTCCCTACAATTTTGCCAAGTTTCGTACAAATCCATTCAGCCGTTCGGGCTAAAAGTGAAATCGACCGCCCTATGGAAATTAACATGGGGAAAACGCGTTTTGGGACCCCCCTTTTATCTCGGCCCCCGCTTGACAAATCCCCCCCAAACTTTCAGGGAAGGACCGGAACGCCGCGAGGCCATTTTCAGGAAATTTTCAGGCAGATTCGTCAACCGGCGCAAAAGTTATTCCAAATAGAATTTTGAGATTTAACATTGAAAAAAATCCTAACTATAACTACCTACTGGCGACCGCCAGTAGGTAATATATATATATATATATATATATATATATATATTACCTACTGGCGATAGCCAGTAGGTATATATAGTTAGGATTTTTTTCCTATGGGATTTTTGAAAATTCTATGTCGAATAACTTTGGCTTATGAGGACAGAATTGGCTGAAATTTTCAGGAAAATGGAACATTTTGTTTCTAAGCAGCCCCTGAAAATTTGGGGGGTTTTCGTCAAGGGGGGGCCGAGAAAAAAGGGGGGTCCCAAAACGTGTTTTTCCCATGCAATTTTCCATAGGGCGGTTGGCCTCACTTTTAGCCTGAACGGCTGAATGGATTTACACCAAACTTGGCAAAATTGTAGGGACTGGTAGCCCGATGTGCCTTTGCTATGTCTCAAGATATAGGCTCCAGTGGTTTTTACGAAAATTAACTTTGAAAAATATAAATTGGGCTACATTGGGCTATATATATGTTGGAGCCCAAATGTAGCCCAATGTAGCCCAATGTAGCCCAATGTAGCCCAAAGATGGCCACCAGAGACAAAAAACCAAATGTAGCCCAAATATCAGCCAGATGTAGCCCAACTATAGCCCAATGACAGATTGTCCCAGAGTGTTCTAAAGAACAACTAGAGTGCTAACAGTCCTACTTATTACAAAGGTATGGCACACCTGAAGCCATCTTGATTGGAATAAAGTGGTAACTCTTAAAACATTTAATTTAAAAAGGAACAAAATGAGGGGGTTCATTTTGCCATAGAAAGTATGATTAGCGAATATATGACGAAATCCTGCATACCATCAGTCCGCAAAAAAAATCCCGCATGTACTATTAGGCCGCAAATTAAAATAACGAAAACTTTTAGAACGAATATGCCTTTAGCATACACTAAACAACTAAACTACCCTAAACCCTAAAACACTACCCCCAGCATGACCCTACACTACACAAACAGTACAACACTACCCTAAACCCTAAAACACTACCCCCAGCATGACCCTACACTACACAAACACTACAACACTACCCTAAACCCTAAAACACTACCCCCAGCATGACCCTACACTACGCAAACACTACAACACTACCCTAAACCCTAAAACACTACCCCCAGCATGACCCTACACTACACAAACACTACAACACTACCCTAAAACACTACCCCCAGCATGACCCTACACTACGCAAACACTACAACACTACCCTAAACCCTAAAACACTACCCCCAGCATGACCCTACACTACGCAAACACTACAACACTACCCAAAACCCTAAAACACTACACCCCAGCATGACCCTACACTACGCAAACACTACAACACTACCCTAAACCCTAAAACACTACCCCCAGCATGACCCTACACTACGCAAACACTACAACACAACCCTAAACCCTAAAACACTACCCCCAGCATGACCCTACACTACGCAAACACTACAACACAACCCTAAACCCTAAAACACTACCCCCAGCATGACCCTACACTACGCAAACACTACAACACTACCCTAAACCCTAAAACACTACCCCCAGCATGACCCTACACTACGCAAACACTACAACACTACCCAAAACCCTAAAACACTACACCCCAGCATGACCCTACACTACGCAAACACTACAACACTACCCTAAACCCTAAAACACTACCCCCAGCATGACCCTACACTACGCAAACACTACAACACTACCCTAAACCCTAAAACACTACCCCCAGCATGACCCTACACTACGCAAACACTACAACACTACCCTAAACCCTAAAACACTACCCCCAGCATGACCCTACACTACGCAAACACTACAACACTACCCTAAACCCTAAAACACTACCCCCAGCATGACCCTACACTACGCAAACACTACAACACTACCCTAAACCCTAAAACACTACCCCCAGTATGACCCTACACTACGCAAACACTACAACACTACCCTAAACCCTAAAACACTACCCCCAGCATGACCCTACACTACGCAAACACTACAACACTACCCAAAACCCTAAAACACTACCCCCCAGCATGACCCTACACTACGCAAACACTACAACACTACCCAAAACCCTAAAACACTACCCCCAGCATGACCCTACACTACGCAAACACTACAACACTACCCTAAATCCTAAAACACTACCCCCAGCATGACCCTACACTACGCAAACACTACAACACTACCCAAAACCCTAAAACACTACACCCCAGCATGACCCTACACTACGCAAACACTACAACACTACCCAAAACCCTAAAACACTACCCCCAGCATGACCCTACACTACGCAAACACTACAACACTACCCTAAACCCTAAAACACTACCCTCAGCATGACCCTACACTACGCAAACACTACAACACTACCCAAAACCCTAAAACACTACCCCCCAGCATGACCCTACACTACGCAAACACTACAACACTACCCAAAACCCTAAAACACTACCCCCCAGCATGACCCTACACTACGCAAACACTACAACACTACCCAAAACCCTAAAACACTACCTCCAGCATGACCCTACACTACGCAAACACTACAACACTACCCAAAACCCTAAAACACTACACCCCAGCATGACCCTACACTACGCAAACACTACAACACTACCCAAAACCCTAAAACACTACCCCCAGCATGACCCTACACTACGCAAACACTACAACACTACCCAAAACCCTAAAACACTACCCCCAGCATGACCCTACACTACGCAAACACTACAACACTACCCTAAACCCTAAAACACTACACCCCAGCATGACCCTACACTACGCAAACACTACAACACTATCCTAAACCCTAAAACACTACGCCCAGCATGACCCTACACTACGCAAACACTACAACACTACCCTAAACCCTAAAACACTAGCCCCAGCATGACCCTACACTACGCAAACACTACAACACAACCCTAAACCCTAAAACACTACCCCCAGCATGACCCTACACTACGCAAACACTACAACACTACCCTGAACCCTAAAACACTACCCCCAGCATGACCCTACACTAAACAACCACCACAATTCTACACTACACTAACACAACACTACACTACACAACACTACACTACACTACACAATCACTAACCCACGAAAAAATTAACACAAACCCACTTACCTCTCTCGTCATCGTGGTTTTCACAACACAAATGCATTTACCATACATGCCTTTAAAACGTAATTCTTTGTAAAGGCATGCGCGATAAATGCACATGCGTTTTGAAAAAATGCGGGATAATGGTATGCGAGCTCAATGACCTTGCGGGATAATGGTATGCGGACTGAAAGTCTGCGGGATAAAAAATGCGGGAAAATGGCTGCAAACCATGATTAGCAGCAGACTTCCCTGGTGAGCACTAGCTTTACTACAGTGATCTAATGAGCAACTAGAGTGCTAACATTCAGAATTTATGGCAAATGTGTGACACATCTGAATGCCTTCTTGATAGAACCAAAGTAAACAAGCATTGAAAATGCAATAGATTTCGCCCTCGTTTAAGTTAAAGCCATTCTGTTTGTAATGAGGTGGCTTTTTAGCTTTGCTTTTATTAGTGTTTTTAAAACTTTCATGTAAATAACATGCATATGTATGCATATATGTATATGTATGCATGCATTTATATTTATATAGATATGCAGATTACATATGTTTATATATGTATATTACCTACTGGCGATAGCCAGTGGGTATATATAGTTAGGATTTTTTCTCTATGGGATTTCTGAAAATTCTATGTCTAATAACTTTGGCGTTTGTGGACGGAATTGGCTGAAATATTCAGGAAAATGGCACATTTTTTTTCTGAGCAGCCCCTGAAAATTTGGTGGGGTTTCGTCAAGGGGGGGCCGAGAACAAAGGGGGGTCCCAAAACGCGTTTTTCCCATTCATTTTTCCATAGGGCGGTTGGACTCACTTTTAGCTCGAACGGCTGAATAGATTTACATGAAACTTGGCAAAATTGTAGATATGGTTTGCCCGACGTGCCTTTGCTATGTCTCAATATATGTGCTCCAGTGGATTTTGAGAAATTAACGTTTAAAAAAATATATATATCTGTGACAGCGCTCCGGTTAGCGCCCCGGTTCGCGTACCTGACGCGTAACGGAACTTCGCGAAGCGAATCTGATTGGCTCTCCGGTGTCTGTCAACATTCTAAACAAACCGGAGCGGCCGCCATCTTGTCTCTCGGTATGATCGAGAGACAAGATGTGGTGAAAAACGAAGGGGGAAATGAAGGAAAGGGGGCAAGGTAGACCACTCCTGACCCCCTAGGATTGATGAGGGGGATATTAAAGTGCCCCGCGGGGCAAAAAATTTTGCGATTTTACGCCGTAGAGGCGCGTCCCGGTACGCGAACCGGGCAGCTCACCGGGCAGCTAACCGGGCAGCTAACCGGCAGCGTAGCTGTCAACATTGTAAACAGTCCGGAGCGGCCGCCATCTTGTCTCTCGGTAGGTTCGAGAGACAAGATGTGGTGAAAAAAGAAGGGGGAAATGAAGGAAAGGGGGCAAGGTAAACCCCTCCTGACCCCCTAGGATTTATGAGGGGGATATTAAAGTCCCCCGCGATTTTTCGCGGTAGAGGCGCTTCCCGGTACGCGAACCGGGCAGCTAACCGGCAGCGTAACGGGAGTCCGCCATCTTGTGTTTTTGGAGCGTCCGGTTCGCGTACCGGGTAGCGTCCCGGTAAGCGTAACAAGGGGAAAACCAAGAGAAACAGTAAAAAAAAAATGAAGGGAATAGATTTCCAGCAAACTTGGCAAAATTGTAGGGACTGTTTGTTTGATGTGCCTTTGCAAGGCCTCAAGATATGTGCACGTGTGGATTTTGTCTAATTAATGTTAAAAAAAATATATATATCTGTAAGCGTGCTCTGGCACGCTTACGTTACGGGTTTTGTTTGCGCTGCAGAACCGATACGTCACGGTTATGCGACGCGTCATGAGGCGTCTCACGTGGCTACGTGATACGTCACGTAATAAAGAATATATTTTACAGCTATAGATATTAGCTTTTAAAAACCAATGAAATTCACTGAAAAAACCATAGGTTATAGACCATATATAGTTAGGAATTTGCATTTACAAAACCTTGAAAATTCACTGAAAAAACCATAGGTTAGAGACCATATATAGTTAGCTGGACATTTTATTGACAAAAAACCAATGAAATTCCATATATAGTTAGTTGCACTAACTATATATCGCGCACCCGCAATCCACTGCTGATGATGTCACATATTACATCATTCATGACATGGTCAGTGACATCACTGATGACATCACTGATGACATCTCAAATGACATCACTGATGACATCACTGATGACATCTCAAATGACATCAGTGATGACATCATGACACACCAATACCAGTTACTACATACGCACTCACTGATTCCTACGTCTACACACACATTCACTCATTCACCCATACAATCACTCATACATACAGTCACTCATTATTACACTATCATATGCACTCATACACCTATGCAGACACTCACACACTGCCACTCATCCATGGAGTTACTCACACACCTAGTCAGTCCTGTAAAGAATCAATCACACTTCCATTTCCTCATCTATACAGTTAAACACAGAACACCATACTTCAGTGACATCACTGATGACATCACTGATGACATCTCAAATGACATCACTGATGACATCTCAAATGACATCACTGATGACATCATGACACACCAATACCAGTTACTACATACGCACTCACTGATTCCTACGTCTACACACACATTCACTCATTCACCCATACAATCACTCATACATACAGTCACTCATTATTACAACACTATCATATGCACTCATACACCTAGTCAGTCCTGTGAAGAATCAATCACACTTCGATTTCCTCATCTATACAGTTAAACACAGAACACCATACTTTTCACACATATACTAACACATACTTACTCTCTTATACAATCACTGATACAAGTACACATTGATATGCACAGAGTCACACACCTCCCAGCCAGCCACACACACACTCAGTCTTCCATACATCCACTCATTCTTCAATATGTAAAACATATTTAAACTTTACAAAAACACACAGACACTAGATGATGTCATCAGTGATGTCATTTGAGATGTCATCAGTGATGTCATCAGTGATGTCATTTGAGATGTCATCAGTGATGTCATCAGTGATGTCACTGACCATGTCATGAATGATGTAATATGTGACATCATTAGCAATGGATTGCGGGTCCGCGATATATAGTTAGTGCAACTAACTATATATGGAATTTCAATGGTTTTGTGTGAGTAAAATAAGGTTTTGTAAATGCTAATCCCTAACTATATATGGTCTATAACCTATGGTTTTTTCATTGAATTTCAATGGTTTTTTAAATGCAAATTTCTAACTATATATGGTCTATAACCTATGGTTTTTTCGGTGGTTTTTTAAAAGCTAACATCTGTAGCTGTAAAATGTATTATTCTTTAAATCCCAAAATATATTTAGATGTTTATTGATAATTTTTTTTTAAATATTTTTTTCTTCGCTTCTAGTTCGCGAACCGGGAAGCTTTCCGTTAGCTCATCTTGATGCCGCGATCTAGTCCGCGAACCGGTCAACGTTACGTTAGCGGAACAGTGACGCGTCGCGGAAGCGCGACGTATCACGTTATCGCGTAATGCGTCTAATGACGCGTCGCGTTAGCGCTCCCGGAAGTGCTCCGGACCGCGAACCGGAAGCGATCTGGGACGCGGCGCGCGCCGCGTAACGTAAGCGGAACAGGTCATGTGACTTGTTTATCAAACTTCTCATTGGTTCATTTCACTTTTGGTTTCCAAATGATGTATGACTAGGTCATGTGACCTAAAAATAACACTTTTCATTGGCTCAGAACTTTTGTTTTCCAAAAATCATGTAAACCCCTCCTTATTTCCTCACTCTGACTTTCATCTTGGTGAGAGAAAGACCATTTATCTGAAGTTCCACAATGGCTTCCATTCTTGCTGCAGCTGGTGCACCCCCACCACCACCTCCACCTCCTCATAAGAAGAGAGGACCACCTAGTCAAATTTTGACTAACAGAGAGGAGGAAGATGAGCAAGAAGAAGAAGAGGACAGAGAGGAACCACAATTTGTCGAAGAGTTGCCCCGGGTTTCTAAACGAAAAACCAGTTTCATCTGGCAGTTTTTCACCATCCCTCCTGGATCTAAGAAAGTAAATGCAAAATATGCCACCTGCCTCATCTGTGACTACAGATTGTCGAGAGGCACAGAAAAGAAGTACAGTATGGGGAACTATACAATGCATCGTCACATGAGCAGGTGGCATCCCATGAACTACAGCCGGGCTGAATTAAGGGATCTTGAAGACAATCCGACGGCAACTCCTGTGGCAAGATCTACATCCACATTGTCTTTGACGGGAAGAGAGGCACAAGAGACTGTGCCAAACATCCAACCCAACTTCCAGCATATGAAGTTATCTTGCATTTACTGTGGTGCTATGTTGTCATATGGCAACATGAGTGTCAACCTGATGAACATTGCATTTGAAAATCATAAATGCCCTAAAGCACCCAAAAAGTAAATTTTTTTTTTTGCTCCAGTTGAGCCGTTTTGAAAGCCTGTTTTTTGTTGTCTCCCCTCCATAAAAAACACAAAAAAAACATAAAACAGTTCTAAAAATACAAAAAAATCAAAAAATGTTCAAAAAATAAAAAAAATATATAAAACAACAAAAACAAAAAAAAACAGTTCTTTTCAGAACTACCTCCCCTTTCAAACAAAATTGCTAGAATGTTTATCACTCTGGCAAGCTCTATTTCTTTTGGTTCGCTTCAAGTTCGCTGACCGGTTCGCGAACCTTAAGCGAACTAAAAAAATATTTTTTTTAAAAAAAGAAGAGTTAGTATAAGGGAAGTAAACAGAGAATAATGTAAAAAGAAAGACAGCTAGAGAGAGTAAATGAGAGATAGTGTCAATGACATCATCAGCAGTGCATTGCAGGTAAAAAGAGTGGAAAACATTTACCTTATAATTCTTGTTACCTTTTTAAAATATTTTTTCATACTTTCAATCTGTAAAACAAAGAACAAACATTTCAAAAAATATTAAAACATGTTTTTAAAAATTAGAAAAGACAAGGGAAAAGGTTCAAAAACAAACAGTTTTTCAACAACTTTGACATTTACAGAAGTCTCTGCTTCTCTACGTCCCCTACACAATCCTAAAGATATATATTCGAAAGAAACTGTATCTTGATGTTGCTGAACTGGAGCCTATTTTGGAACATGATGTTTTTCTTGCACTGCTAATGCCTCACAGTAGTGATGCAATAGCAGCGCAAAAAAGATGTAAAGCCATCATGAAATTGTGTCTAACATTGTAAATGATTGTTTTAGGATGCAAATAAGATGTGTGCTTTCAAGAGCTTTCTTTGAGGTGAGGCCTCTTTTTTTTTTAAAAAAAAACACTACCCAGAAGTACAGCACTCTAAGCATTAAAATTGATATTTACAGAACTCAGCTTACCCATATGTACCACACATTTCTAAATGTATATCATAAGTACAAAAAGCATAACATTAATTATACATGTTAAATGGTTTATTTTTGCTGTTCTCAGAATGTATCAAATTTCACTTAAATCAGTGACTTGAAGGTATTCATCATGCAACAGCGGGGAAAAAAAAACACAATCAAAATGACTGTGTTTAAAAAACCCATACAACCTAAGAAATCTGATTTCAAAACTCCTTAAAATTAACTTACTTTCAATGACGTCGAACGATCTCCTATGAACAGCATCCACTCTGTTGTGCTTTAAATATTTTCAGCCCGCCACTTTCTGAAAGAAAACCTCCATCGATACGTGAAATATGTTACATAGAAAAAAAACTTCTCTCATTATATCACATGTTTCCACTAGGCCAAATCATGTTGCCGCGATTCGCAAGTCTTGTAATTCTTCCAATCAAATCCCGACATTTTCTATTTTCGCAACTTTCAAAAATAAAATATTTGAGATTATTTTCACAATCCTGGACTACTAATATCTTACTCTTCTTTGTCACTCATGTTCTCCTTTTCCTATGACACTGATACTGCTTACTATGAAGCAGACTTACTTGCATCAGGTTTATATAGTTGGATTTTTAATCGAGACAGCATTGCAGACTTACATTCCCTCTACTTAAAATTTTGGTTTTAAAAACACCAGGTAAGAATTTTTAAGGTCAAACGGCAATTTTTTTTTGAAAGTTACAACAGAATCATTACAGAATGACCAGCCGTTTCCAGACTTTAAGTAAGCTGTATAATGTCCTGATGTTGTTGATGGACCATCGTGATAGATAATTGCTACAGTAACAAAAGTCCTCCCTGATATTGACAGTTGAGAAGCCACAAAATTTTTTATTAAAGTTGACAATTTTGATCCATCAGGCCTACATCGTTGCATCATTAAAATTACATACTGGCCATATCTACGTATAAATAATGTTGACATCATATCACATTTACATTGGCTACACTCCATGTTGTGATCCGCTGCATTTACTAGCTTATTAAAGGACACTGATTTACTGTCTGGCAAAGTTAAATATATAAATCTTTCTGAGTCTACACTAGTAGTACTTGATACCATACAGTTCTCGCAGTCATGCTGCCATTGATAAGAAAGCCCAAACAGTTGATCTACATCTACACCCTCATCTTGCAATATATCAAGCATATACATTAAAAACTCCTGACAATCTTGCTGATTATTTTCAGAGAAGTCTGTTTGACCTGAACATTCATCTAACAGATAACGAACTTCAGACACACTTTCTACTTCTCTTCGATCAGTGCTACATTTCTCTAACACAGAATTCAACAAGCAGCATAAACTTTGTTCTGAATTGAACACAATCTGTTCTTTTAAACTCTCTAGTGAAAAGAGAACATTAACAACGACATTTTCATAGCAGTTGACACCAGAACTGTTTTCAAATTGAAAACCAACAATCTCTTCAACAGTATCCACTTTCTTTCTGCTAACAACTTTCGGTTCATTGACTTTTAGTCTTTTTGCAACAACCTCCCTACTATTACTGCTATTTCTACGTTTCCGGCCTACCACACGTTTCTCAAACAAAGGATATTGAGGCAAATGTGGCGCATACTCTCTTCTTAACCTATTGTATTCCTTAACACAATCTAGATCCGCACAAATGTTTGTGACATCACAGTCAATCAAGTACAATCCCGATAAAGTTCTAACTCGTGACAATGCCACATATGCCATACCCTCCTTGAACACTGAACTGCCAATATTCACCAATGCACAGTCTACACTTAAACCTTGCGATTTATGGATTGTCACCGCATATGCCAAGCAAACAGGAAACTGTTTACGGCGAACATATAAGTCTTTAACAAGCAAAAACCTAGCAGAACAACGAGCAATTCTCTGTACTTCCTCAATGCCATCAAATTTAATTCTTAAGAATTCTATTCCATCTCTATTTCTGTATTTCTCAAAATCAACAACATTACCCATTGATCCATTTACCAGACCTCTTTCTACATGTAAATTCCGTCTCAAAATGATTCGGCAATTTAAACACACATTCAGAGTCTTTTCAAAACCCGCTGTCTTAGATATAGTCTTCTCTAATGAATCCAATTTTGATTTCAAATTGTCTGACAAAATAATAGTTGATCCCATATGCTCTAATTTGTCGATAGCTTCAAGTTTCACAATCTCTTGCTTTTCTAAATTCAACATTTTGTTGTTGAAGATGGCACATTCTGCAAGAGTTGGCATGAGACATATCCCGGATTTCTTCTCAGTAATTTTCTGAAAAATATTCTCAGGCACAATCTCTTGTTTGGGATATAAATTTGACAGTAATCGTGCATTTAAAGCTTCTTCCCCATGCTCGGTCACTTTTCCAATTCTAATATCTTGTAGAATATTCTTGTAATCTTCATCCTTTGCCTGACGCATATTTTGATGCAGTTCTGCATAATTGAAGTTTAACCATATATTGACGTTGCCAATGCTCCCTAGGCACTTCCTGGTATCTTCATGCGTGAGTATTTTGAACACAGGTTGACCTTTTACTGGTGTCAGCTGTAGAAGATCTCCGAAAACAATGATGTGTTTCCCACCAAATAAGACATCATATTCAGTTTTAAGTACTTCTTGCATTCTCAAATGCACAAAGGCAAGCATGACATTGGAAACCATGCTTACTTCGTCAATGATAAGTAGTTTCATTTTCCTCAAGACTCTTGAAACTTCACAGCAAGCATCTCCAGATAACTTGTTGTATTGTAATTTGTTGTCATGCTCCACCGGCAGCATCAGTAGACGATGCAAAGTAATACCTTTAATATTATGTGCTGCCAGTCCAGTAGGAGCGGTGACAACACAAGACAGCGATGACTCAGTCCTTTCCTGCAAATAACAAGAGATTGCTTTAATGAGGAAACTTTTTCCAGTTCCCGCTTCTCCACTCACGTACAGTCGGACAGGCTTCAACGATGTACATGAGCACTCTTTCTTCTCATGACTTAATCCGTGCTCAATTTCCTTGGTAACTTCATCATATATTTTCCTCTGCTCAACGTTGAGTTGTTTTTCCAAGTCTTGTAAGTTAACTGAATCCTCCTGAGCATGTGCCATGGCTCTTTCTACTTCATTCATAGCAGTGGCAGCTTCATTTTCGATAATAGGTCCTCCAAGTGGATCTTGACTCAATGAAACAGAACTCTGACTGTCCTGAGAACTGTCTCTGGCAATCTCGGCTGCAATCGTTGCTTCCTGCTCAATTTCCAAAGTTAGCATTTCTTGATATCTAGAAAAAGCAGGACATTCTATGGACTCCTTGGCTGCATTGAAAGAGTCTTCGTAACAGAGGAAATCTCCAAGCAGTTCCTCTTCTGCACGCCAAGGCTTGAAAAGTTGCAAAAGTGCTAAATAGAAAAACTCCTTTTTTTCTGGAGATTCGCCACTCAATTTTCGATGGTTTACTAATTGGCATTTTCTTTGCTTGACCAGGCATCCCTCACTTCCAATTACAGCATACACTCCTTTCTCAATATCTTCTTTGATGTTCCTCTTGAATATATAATTTTGGAGAACCTCATATAGACAAACATTCTCAAGGTGACTGCTTCGATTTGGATAATATGTATCCAACATGTTGGTCTTCAAAATGTCGGTACTGTTTGGTTCCTTTTCTGCCAAATACTCAATTTCCCGAACAGGTTTTAGAACTCGATTTCGCGTTGCAGCAAGACCAAGACTCGCCCAAACGAGACTCCTGGATTTGGCATAGAGACTTGCTGAAGACAATCGATCAGAACATTCGTAAGCTCCGATTTCTCGATGCGACAACATCTTCAGACTGAAACTGTACAACTTCTTGCTGAGGCTCTTTTCATGGGAAATGTCCTCCCACATATCCTTCAGTTCGGTCTTTTCTTTTTTGGTGATGTAAGATGTCACATACCGAGCCACAGCCATACAGTTGTCAGCCACAAACTGTATATCCATGTTAGCATTCCACATGGACAAAATCACTGGGTTGTAGTCATTGATATACTTGGACTCTTCATTCCTTTTCAAATTGTATGTATTCTTGGGTGATTTCCTCGTCACATTATGTCGCAGCGAAGACATCAAACTGTTCACTCTTCCTTTAGAAATCACCGGTCGTGGAAAGTTGAAACGACATTTGGTGTAAAACTTGTCCTTGTTTCTGAATTTACGACGACAGTACTTTCCACAACGATGGCTTTGGAAACGTAGAACTTGTTCTCTTAGACTTTTCTTCTCCGTTGCGTTTGGAACAGCACACGTAGAATACTGTTCGATGAAATTCATCACTAAGTCATCCGGATCTGTTCCAAATTTAGGTGCATCCTTGATCCACAGCAACATATGTATATGAGGGGCACCTCTTGCTTGGTACTCCTTTCTCCAGAAGAAATCCAACACCTCTCCAAGAGGTGGATTCTTTTTATTTGTGATGAAAGACATCATAGCTTCAAATCTATGATTGAAGTACCTGCATACATTCACAGGATCCAAAGAACACAGTTCTCCAGGTGTCTTGAATTCAATGTTTTCAATATTTCCATTTGCCTCTCGTAGAAATTCAAGTAAGTCTTCCCAGCCATACTCGGCACAGCTCAGAGTGAGGAACCATGTTGGAGTTCCTAAGTTCCTCAGCATACATTTTAAATCACCATGACGACGGTACCAGTACTCATTAGTACCACGCTGACACGCCATGAGATTAATTAAGTGAGAATCCAAAATACTGTCTTGGACATTGACTTTATGCATAAAGTCACTTGCTGAGATGTTTCGCATGTGTATACCACTTTTTAAGATGTGGTTCACTGCATATGACAGTCCAGACAGATCGCTTTCAAACAGGAGATGAAACAAATAGGGAATGCATTGCCGAAACCTAGGATCTTCTGCATACAATCGTAAAGTCCGGTATTCAGACGCAGGAATTTGATGAGGTCGCTCATCATATCTTCCTCCTTGACCTGTGGGAAATAGCTGTGGGAAACACCGAGCTTCCAAACTTTCCTCCCAAACACTAATGGGACTCCCTTTGGCTTGTTTCATTTGAAACAACTCAATTGCATTCCCCATGACTTCCTTGGAATGCAAAGGATGAACACTATAATGTTCATATATTTCTTCACTTTTAGAGGCCTCTACTTTCTCAATTTGGCCTGCACACAAATCGCTATCCTCTTCATCACTTACTTCCTCTTCTGCAACATATACATTCTTATAGTACTTATTATTTTTCTTCAAATACACTGTTGCCTTTTTGACTTTCCTAACATCCACTAAATCTTGCCATATTTTCTTATTCTTTGTCGGAACCCCATTAACCAAGATAACCAGAGGTTCCTCTTCCACTTTTTCTATTCCAATTGTGTTAATGTTTTTCTTCAAATCTAGAGGCAAATAAACAACTCTTCCCTTTAATCCTCTCTGTAAATCTGCTGGAGGCAACTTCCCTGTCTTTGGCTCCATTCTTACAATAGCCTGAAAGGGATGGATACTTTGAATCAAAATAGATTCATAAGTATTTAAATCCTTCAATTCAGAAGGAATCTCAACCAATTCCAGATTATTATGAACTGCCCTAGCAGGCATCTGGTTTTGGTTTAATTTATTACAACAATAAGTACACACACGTTGATCCGATCCCAAATCAAAATAATTTTCTACCATCAAGTATGTGGCTAAATCCTTCCATTCACTATTATTTTCCCTTTCACTTTTTGCATATAAATCAACTACCTTAGTCTGATTCTTATAATAAGTGCGTCGACAACATACACAAGTGAAATTAGGCCTCTCACTTGATTTCATCTGAAACGTGGCAATTTCCTTCTGAAAATTATCTGTACTGGAAACCTGTACATTATCTTCCACATTACCCTCTACTTCAGGGTCAATTTGAACATTCTCATCTTTACTACCAAAGTAACAAAACTCAATTTCTTCACAAAGATTCTTCACATCTATTTCAGAACCATGCAAAAGAGCAGCACATAACTGTTTAAGCATAATTGCTGGACTCTTAGCATAATACAACATTCTCACTAATTTTCTCACTTTATTATGATGCACTGCTAGCATCCTGAAATGATGAAAAACACTCTGGCATACTCTCCTGGAAAGACAAGCCAGCGAATGACCACGGAAACCTGTCATTTGTCTCACTCTGCAAGGATCTAAATCTTGCAACAACTTCATTTTCTGCTTCAAACTTTTCTTATTAAATGTCCGTATAAAATCACAAAGCAAATTGATGGAAACCTGTCGCACACTGCAAATAGAACTACACTTCCAAATGTACACAGGACCCTTAGGACGTCTTCCTAAAACCTCATCACTTAGCGCCTCTTCTGTCTCTGTTGTCACAAGTTGTTCTTTTTCAACTGGACAACCATCCTTCACTTCATAAGCTCGACCACTGATGTCAACTGCATGCACCAAATCATTATCCTGAAAATAAGTCTCCTCATTAAAAAATGCCTCAGAACTTGAACTATGCATCCATTCTCCGGAAAAAACTTCACAAAAGTTAGTACGATTTACTACTCTCTTCCATCTACTTTTTGTTTTGAAATCAGAAATTACCTTGCTTAGTTTCCTAATTCTATTGATTACCAAAATAAACAACTTTCGCTTAATTTCAAAAGCATGATCAATAATTTTCTCTACATTTTTCTTCTTCCTATAAAATGCCGCTTTCTGTTGGCCTTTCTTTTTAATATTTTTCAATAAATTAACTAATATCCTATTACGGAACATTCGAGTTCGAATGTCCCTAAACTGTTGTTTCCTTCTACTATCATGCACAGAGTTATCTCTTCCTCTACCAGTAACATTTGTGATGGGTCTCTCCTTTCCATTTAAATTATTTTTCTTTTTGTGAACTGAAACATTTTTTTGAGCAAAATTTTTTTTACTACAAATATTTCTTAAGAATGATTTCGTGCTCTTACCCGGACCTTTCTTGGTGTTTTGACAAGTATTTGGGGAAGAGGACTGCTGCAATAAAACATCATCCTGCTGTCTTTGACGTTTTCTAGCCTTTCGTATTCGACTTCTGGAAGGCATTTACCAAACTATGAAAGAATCTGCAGTTGAACCTGTGGAAAAATATAATATAAAATGTTATTAACCACTATTACCAAACAGTAAATAAATAACAGTCATCTAAAACTTAATGCCGTACTAATTATTTAACATAGCAAATATTTTCCACCAGCACTGCATCACAAAAATGACACTCAATGGTACAAAACAGGCATACAACACTCATAAATCACTCCCTAATATTTTAGATCATTAATTCAGGATGACGATAAGATGTAGCCTATCTAAAGATTTGTTTAGGCCCTGATCTTTAGACTGGGGTGAATGTGTGTCATTGATCCACATTCAGTCCATCACCTGTTTTGTTTATTTGAGGTGAGGCCAACACATGGTTGCAGATAAGATTTTCACTGAAAAAAACCAAGGTAAAAAAACATGTGAAGACCTACCAATGAAGTAAATCATTAAATGAAAACCAATACATTTCTGGAAATATGCACTACTAGTGCTTCATAAGATGTTTTGGGTCACATTTATAAGTTATTTGAGTATCTAGTATGCTATTTTACGTTCTTCATGGTGCAAATTTATTGTAAATACACTCCCACCTGCGGTTGGCAAATTTAGATTTTGATTATGGGAGTTAGATAGGCATGTTAATAATTTCCCAAAAATGGTGTATAACCCCAAACAACCTTTGAAGCAAATGCTTTTAGCCATGTTATCCACCTCCCATTGGATAACATGGCTAGGAAGTGCTTGCAAATGTGATAAAAAAAGGCCGCAATGCATGAATATCGCAGAAAAGTCAGCGATATTCATGCATTTTCCAGCAAATGCTCTTAGCCATGTTATCCACTTCCAATAAAATAACATGGCTAAGAACTGCTCAGGGCCCCATGAGGAACGCTTTCCATTTAAAAAGGGAAAAATAACATCAAAGACACTAAAATGCCTTCTAAATATGAACCCAAACAACCCATGAAGCAATGTGAAAAAAAACTGCCACAATGCATGAATATAGCAGAAAAGTCAGCGATATTCATGCATTTTCCAGCAAATGCTCTTAGCCATGTTATCCACTTCCAATAAAATAACATGGCTAAGAACTGCTCAGGGCCCCATGAGGAACGCTTTCCATTTAAAAAGGGAAAAATAACATCAAAGACACTAAAATGCCTTCTAAATATGAACCCAAACAACCTATGAAGCAATGTGAAAAAAAACGGCCACAATGCATGAATATAGCAGAAAAATCAGCGATATTCATGCATTTTCCAGCAAATGCTCTTAGCCATGTTATCCACTTCCTATTAAATAACATGGCTAAGAACTACTCAGGGCCCCATGAGGAACGCTTTCCATTTAAAAAGGGAAAAATAACATCAAAGACACTAAAATGCCTTCTAAATATGAACCCAAACAACCCATGAAGCAATGTGAAAAAAAACTGCCGCAATGCATGAATATAGCAGAAAAGTCAGCGATATTCATGCATTTTCCAGCAAATGCTCTTAGCCATGTTATCCACTTCCAATTAAATAACATGGCTAAGAACTGCTCAGGGCCCCATGAGGAACGCTTTCCATTTAAAAAGGGAAAAATAACATCAAAGACACTAAAATGCCTTCTAAATATGACCCCAAACAACCTATGAAGCTCTAACAGTACATATCCTGAAATTTAATTCATTTCAAAATTCGTTTTTAAACACAGCATATAAATCAATTGTATACCTGCATTCATGAAGAAATGACTAAAAATGTCCTTGAGACACATGAAAGTGTTTTCTGCAATTCCCTAGCACCATTTTTGGGACACTATTAATATGGCTAGGTAACTCCCATAATCAAAATCTAAATTTGCCAAGCACAAGTGGGAGCGTATTTACAAGACACTTGCCCCATGAGGAACACTTTACATTTTAAAAGGCGAACATAACATCTTAGACACTCAAATACCTTATAAATATGGCCCAAAACAACCTATGAAGCTCTAGCAGTACATATCCAGAAATGTAATTGATTTCTTAAATCGTTTTTAAATGCAACATATCTGTTTCAGCTTACATAACAGACCATGAAATGGGCTCCATGTATCACAATATCTTGTGTTACTGCATGCCAGAATGTTACACCAAATATGCAATTACAATTCCTCTATGAAACTAATTCTATTAGTATATCACTAGAGACAAAACCACATTTTGTAAACACAGCTTTTTTCATCATTTTCTCCTTAAATCATACTATTCTCTATCTAAATTAAATAAATCTTTTCTCACCTTAGCAAATATTTTTTGAGTTTTGAAAACAGTCTCAGAAATACACCAAATTGTCTTCAGCAGAAGAAAAAGGATGCACTCCAAAGGCTGCAGCTATTGAAAGCACAGAAATACAGATATTCTTTTCACATATCTCTCATATTAGCCAATCATTCCTCTTCCCTCACTTTTTTCAAATCAAAACCCTTCCCCCCTCTGCCCTGTCTGCCTTGTTTCCATAGCAACCACCTCCTGGAAGACCTCTCATGTTTGCAAATTCACACAACAATGTTTCAATTGAACTCTGAACTCTCAGTGCACCTGCGTATCCAGTGCAATCTTTCATTAAATGTTTCTTCCTTGACCATTCAAATTACATCTTTCAAGGAACACATCCATGCACCCTAACTTTCTGTTTTCAGAAATGGAAATGCACCAATCACTGCTAATGAATCATTAGCATTGTAAATCCACAGTTTTTTTTCTTTAGAAACTCCTACTGTTTCAACTGCCCTTTCATTACCACACTTCATCTGACTGCAGAACAACCTTCACCCACCATGTTTAAGGTCTGGATTCTTGGACATAGTTACATCCACTGGGCTCAAAGGTATGCTGAGAGCAGAAATTTACATAACCTCAATTTACAAGATGTGGAAATTAAGTGGTTGGGCCAAAGAGGATTAAAATGTCACCAATTGATACCATTGGTGAAAACCTTTATGCATTTGCCAAAACCTGACCTGTTAATAGTGCACTGTGGAGGTAATGATTTGGGCACTTTGACAGGGGTAGGTCTGGAAATGCTTTTAAAGGACACCTTTGAGCAATTAATGGCACTTTTTCCTAAAACTGCCTTGGTATATTCCAATATATGCCAAAGACAGAAATGGAGGTGGTCCAACCAATTTTGTCCACAAATTGAGAAAGCGAGGAAGCATGTAAACAAATCTGTTTCAGCTTACATGAGAGACCATGGAATGGGCTCTCTTTACAACAATAACTTGCGTTACTACATGCAAGATATCTACAGAGGAGATGGAGTTCACTTCTCAGATGAGGGCAACAGAATTTTCATTCTGAATTTAAGACTGTGCATTGGTACCTACTTATAAGTACCTAAATGTACCATAAACCCAAAAGCTCTTCTCAGAGCTACCCTACATCTGATCACTCACAATTATTATTTTTCTCTAACTTTTTTCACTAATTTTCCACAAAATTCGCTCCCCGGAGCGCTACCCGGTTCGCTAACCGAAAGCTAACCTCGCGGAATTTTTTTTAAAAAAGTGTTTTTTTCCGCACATATAAGCCTCCTCAGCCATGCTCAGAAAACCTAGGGGGTCAAGATAAGTCTACCATGACCCCTTCTACCCATTCTAAACATTATTTGCCCTCCATCTTGTATCTTAATGCGACCGAAACACAAAATGGTGGATTCCCGTGACGCTTAAGGTTCGCTAACCGGGCCGCTTCCCGGAAAGCGGTCCAAAAAAAAGGTGGGAAAGTAATTTACAGAAAAACGACTAGAGACACTCTCACCAAATATACATTAGCTCATACTACATAACAATCCCTTCCATTCTCACAAATTTCACTGAAATTTCATTTAGCCATTTAGCCTGTAGACCTCTCCAAATACCGTGAGGTAAATTACTTCACAAAAGACATCTGAAGTGTTGGAATTGACAACCAATGAAAATGTTACTTTCATTTTCTACTTTTATTACCTGACATTTGATTGGTTATATACCTGTATATATATAAAGGGAGAGAAGGAAACACAGCCATTTTGACTACTACTTGTTGTTGTATATATCATTTAGAATATCAATAATAACATCAACTTGTTTCTAAAGGTAAGTTGTTATTTTTAAAACTGAAGTATATTGTGCACTATAAGTAAATATGGTAAACTTTTTCAGATAGTTATATACTATCCCTCTGTAAGAGTTAGACATTGAGAAAGGCTTCTTTATTATAATTATGGACTGATTTAGGTTTCTGTGGTATATTTATAAATTTACTTAGGCTTCTTCACAGGCACTTTTTAATAGTACTACTTCACGCCTGAAACCATACAGTGCCCATAGATTACTTCTCTGGTATAAACTCACAAATGCCTGTCTGAACTTAAACCCAACAGTGCCCTATCTCTACTGATATATTTATTTTTTATGCAAATTACAGCAATAAAATGGAAGGTGAGCAGAATGTTTCCTTCGAAATTGTTCTGGAGACCAACACAGAAAAAGAAATTGAGGACAATGATGACTCTGATTTCATGGATCAATCACGGGACCATGAATTAGTTCAATGTGTGGAATCAGTGGATCATTTACTTCATTATGATGACGGTCAAATGTTTGAACTTATGTTCACTGAACAAGAACACATATCAGACAGTGAAATGCTAGACGTTCTAGTAAATTTCGAAAAACAATCCGAAAAATAAAATTATATGTAATATTAAAAAATTGTTTGAGTCTTTAATCATTTTTATATGTAATTCATAAAGTAGTTAAATGTAAGAAATGTTACTAAATTTTGAAACACAATCACAACAATAAAAAATTGCTGAAAAAATAAAAATATTAAAAAAAAATCAACAAAACCAACAAATAATTAACATACAGTATTAGAAAAGTCTTTCATTCTTTTATCCATAAAGTTCGCTGCCCAGAACGCTTTCCGGTTCACGAACTTGGCGCTTACCACGCAAAAAAAAAATTTTTAATTTTTTTTTTTGGGACCCTCCTAGGCCCTTTTAAAACCTCCACATAAAACCTAGGGGGTCAACGAGGATCTACTATGCCCCCTTATGGCAATTTCCCCCTTTGTTTTGGCCTCCTCTTGTCTCTCGATCCTACCGAGAGACAAGATGGCGGCCGCTCCGGACTGTTTAGAATGTTGACAGACACCGGAGGGCCAATCAGCTTCGCATCGCAAAGTTCCGATACGCGAAAGGTTCGCTAACCGGATCGCTGCCCGGAGCGCTGTTACAGATATATATCTTGATTCAAACGTTAATTTCTCAAAATCCACTGGAGCACATATATTGAGACCTAGCAAAGGCACATCGGGCTAACAGTCCCTACAATTTTGCCAAGTTTCGTGAAAATCCATTCAGCCGTTCGGGCTAAAAGTGAGTCCAACCGCCCTATGGAAATTAACATGGGAAAAAGGCGTTTTGGGACCCCCCTTTTTTCTCGGCCCCCCCTCCACAAAACCCCCCCAAATTTTCAAGGGCTGCTCAGAAACAAAATGTTCCATTTTCCTGAAAATTTCAGCCAATTCCGTCCACAAACGCCAAAGTTATTAGGCATAGAATTTTCAGAAATCCCATAGGGAAAAAATCCTAACTATATATACCTACTGGCGACCGCCAGTAGGTAATATATATATATATATATATATATATATATATATATATATATATATTCACTGAAAAAACCATATGTTATAGACCATATATAGTTAGGGATTAGCATTTACAAAACCTTGAAAATTCACTGAAAAAACCATAGGTTATAGACCATATATAGTTAGGAATTAGCATTTACAAAACCTTATTTTACTCACACAAAACCATTGAAATTCGCATATATAGTTAGTTGCACTAACTATATATCGCGCACCCGCAATCCACTGCTGATCATGTCACATATTACATCATTCATGACATGGTCAGTGACATCACTGATGACATCACTGATGACATCTCAAATGACATCACTGATGACATCACTGATGACAACATCCAGTGACTGTATGTTTCTGTAAAGTTAAAATATGTCTTACATATTGAAGAATGAGTGGATGTATAAGTGTCTGGATGAAGGATTTAGTAGGTGCATGACTGACTGTATGAGTGAGTGATTTAATGTGTCCCACTGAGTGCATGGGTTAGTGACTAAACTGTCTTCATTTGTGCATCATTATGTCTGTTGTTCTATAAACTGCTGCATGTGGTGATCAGTAGATATATGAGTAACTATATGGGTTATTGATTTGTTGCCCAAGTATTTGTATGGGAGACTGAGTGTGTGTGTGTGGGGGGGTGGCTGGGAGGTGCTAACTCTGTGCATAGAAGTGTGAGCAGTTGATTCACTAGATGTATGGGTTCAAAAGTGCATGTGGAATCAGCTGTATGGGCGGTTGAATGTGTGCATGAGTGTATTGGTGAGTGAATGGATATCTCAGTGCTACATGTCAAAGTAAGTACATATGTAAAACACAGTACATGTGAGAGTTGACATATATATATATAACTGTGCATAAGAGCCAGTGAATTTGTGAGTGGCTGTATGGATCATTGTGAACTTGTATCAGTGATTGTATAAGATTGTACATTTATGTTAGAATATGTTTGAATTAGTAAGGTGTGTATAACGGTTTAGTTGAGGAAATGGAGGTGTGATTGATTCTTTGCATGACTGACTAGAAGTATGAGTAACTCCATGGATGAGTGACAATCTGTGAGGGTCTGTTTACACTGATTGTATCTAAGGTTATATTAGAGTCTGAAGAGGTTCATCGTATTATCACATGAATGATATTATCAGTGATATGATCAGTAATGTCAAATGAGATGTCATCAGTGATGTCATCAGTGATGTCATTTGAGATGTTATCAGTGATGTCATCAGTGATGTCATTTGAGATGTCATCAGTGATGTCATCAGTGATGTCACTGACCATGTCATGAATGATGTAATATGTGACATGGGTGTGAAAAAAATACTTTTCAATCAAAATATAATAACTGTAGGGAGACAATGGTAAGTATGAAGCACACAAAATATTTTTTTAAAAAATTAACAAAATGTCATATTTATTATGTATATATACTCAAGTTAAAAACACATTAAAAATTCATCACATAAAATGAAAGGAAATACAGCATCTAATCAAATATAGACAACAACATCATAAATGCATAAGAACAGTGGCGGACAATAATCGTCCTCTTCTCGACGCGCGTTTCGGCGTTTTCACAAGAACGCCTTCTTCAGGAGCCACATGTACAATCTGAAACGTGCAGGGGAAGGATTGTCCTCTGTGGAGATAACTGCGATTGCTTGAATTCTTCTGATAGAAGTCTATCGACGACTCAGATTACTAATAATCTATATAACGACGGGTACGATTTATTCTCTTGTGGGCACCGTCATATATTGTCCAGGTGACGATGTGTTTTGGGCCCGATAGTTAAAAGTCCATGTATTTTATTTCTGCTTTTCGAGAGAATAGCGCTCGTTATTCCTGATAATACGCTGCACTTTGATTATTATGTAGCTGGATAAAGCTGACGTTTTAGTGTGTTGTATTACACACTTCTATATTAAAAAGGTAAGATCCTCCTGGGCCGACTTCGTTAGAATTAATCAATCTCGAGCGGCGCAGGGGTCACGGATGTAACTATGTTAAAAAGGTAGAATCCTCCTAGGCCGACTTCGTTGGAATTAATCAGTTTCGAGCGGCGCTGGGGTCCCGGATGTATCTCTCTAGCGATTAGAGCATCCGCGGTAACATCAACCTGCGGGCGTCACGACCGATGTGTCAAACGGCGTCCCGCAGCCGTTGGAAATGATAGGACTATCATAGTTACATCCGTGACCCCTGCGCCGCTCGAGATTGATTAATTCTAACGAAGTCGGCCCAGGAGGATCTTACCTTTTTAATATAGAAGTGTGTAATACAACACACTAAAACGTCAGCTTTATCCAGCTACATAATAATCAAAGTGCAGCGTATTATCAGGAATAACGAGCGCTATTCTCTCGAAAAGCAGAAATAAAATACATGGACTTTTAACTATCGGGCCCAAAACACATCGTCACCTGGACAATATATGACGGTGCCCACAAGAGAATAAATCGTACCCGTCGTTATATAGATTATTAGTAATCTGAGTCATCGATAGACTTCTATCAGAAGAATTCAAGCAATCGCAGTTATCTCCACAGAGGACAATCCTTCCCCTGCACGTTTCAGATTGTACATGTGGCTCCTGAAGAAGGCGTTCTTGTGAAAACGCCGAAACGCGCGTCGAGAAGAGGACGATTATTGTCCGCCACTGTTCTTATGCATTTATGATGTCGTTGTGTATATTTGATTAGATGCTGTATTTCCTTTCATTTTATGTGATGAATTTTTAATGTGTTTTTTAACTTGAGTATATATACATAATAAATATGACATTTTGTTAATTTTTTTTTAAAAAAATATTTTGTGTGCTTCATACTTACCATTGTCTCCCTACAGTTATTATATTTTGATTGAAAAGTATTTTTTTCACACTGTTGCTTTTCCCTGTCAAACATATTCTGTTACCTTAGCAGGGGGTCCTTGTTATTTACGCCAGTAATATGTGACATGATCAGCAGTGGATTGTGGGTGCGCGATATATAGTTAGTGCAACTAACTATATATGCGAATTTCAATGGTTTTGTGTGAGTAAAATAAGGTTTTGTAAATGCTAATTCCTAACTATATATGGTCTATAACCTATGTTTTTTTCACTGAATTTTCAAGGTTTTGTAAATGCTAATTCCTAACTATATATGGTCTATAACCTATGGTTTTTTCAGTGAATTTCAATGTTTTTTTAATAGCTAATATCAAAAGCTGTAAAATGTGCTTCAATTTGTGCCGCGACCCGGTCCGCGAACCGGTAAACGTTTCGTTAGCGCAACTATCGCGTTAAAAAGCAACATCGTGACGCGTCGCGTAAGCGCGACGTATCGCGTTGCCGCGTAATGCGTCTTATGACGCGCCGCTTTAGCGCACCCGGAAGTGCTCCGGAACGCGAACCGAGGCGCGAAGCGCAGCGCACCGGAAGCGATCCGGGGCGCGGCGCGGAGCGCTTAACGTAAGCATAACAGGTCATGTGACTAGTTTATAAAACTTTTCATTGGTTCATTTTACTTTTGGTTTCCTAATGATGGAAGGCTTGGTCATATGACCTTAAAATAACACTTTTAATTGGTTTAGGACATTTTTTTTTCGCAAATGATGAAAGCCCCACCTTTTTTCCTCACTCTGACTTTCATTTTTATGAGAGAAAGACTTAAATTGACTACCTTACAAATGGCTTCAATGATTGCTGCAGCTAGTGGACCCCCACCACCACTACAACCTCCTAGGAAGAGAGGACCATCTCCTCAGGTTATCCTCCAACAAGAGGAGGAAGAAGAAGAAGAAGAGGAAGAGGAGCAAGGGACAAAGAGGTTTTTAAAAGAACACCCAAGGAGGTCCCATATAAAAGAAAATTATATTTGGCAATTTTTTTCATTTCCCGAAGGACAAAAAAAGGTGAACGCCCGGTATGTTACCTGTCTATTTTGTAAAGAGAAACTGTCCAGAGGAGCAGAAAAAAAATACAGTTATGGTAATTATTCCATGCATCGCCATATGCAGAGGTGGCTCCCGATAAATTACAGTAGTGCACAAATACGTGATCTTGTGGATAACCCCCGACCTGTGACAAGTTCATCTACCAATTAAGAGGCAGTGAGGGGATCAGAGGCTAGGGAGACAGTCCTAAATATACAGATGAACTTTGGCCAAATGAAATTTACCTGTATAATTTGCGGAAAATTAATTTCCTATGGAGAGAGGAGTGTAACTCTAATCAATAGAGCTTTTGAACATCATCAATGTACAAAACGCCCCAGAAAATTAATTTTCTATTTTTTTTTGTTGCTCCTGTTGAGCCCTTTCTAATGAATCATTTTTGTTTCCCCCCCAAAAAAAACCAAAAAAATATAAAACAGTTCAAAAAATACAAAAAAACTATAAAAATGTTCAGAAAAATAATAAAAAAATATAAAACAACAAAAATAATTTAAAAAAAAGTTCTTTTCAGAACTACCTCCCCTTTATAAGAAATTGCTAGAATGTTTAGCACTATGGCAACCTCTATTTCTTTTTGTTCACTTCCTGGTTCCCACGCCGGTACGCGAACCGGAAGCGAACTACAATTTTTTTTTTTTTAAAAAGAACAGTAAGTAAACAGAGAGTAATGTTAAAAGAAAGACAAATAGAGGGAGTAACATAAAGATACTGTTGAAAAAGGGACTGAGAAAAGGAGTGAAAAGAGTATTATACATAAGTAATAGAAAAAGAAATGAAGAAAGTAGCAAAGGCAGGAAACTGAGGGTTAAAGAAATGAAGCAGTGAAACTAATAAAAGTTAAAATATCATAGAGATGTAACGTAAAGAGTACTAAACATTTACCTTATAATTGTCGTTAACTTAGTCACTTGTTATTTTTATACTTTCAATCTGTGAATGAGAGAACAAAAATTTTAAAATTGATAGAAGGTAGTAAAAGATGAGTGAGCATGAGACAAGATGAGTACATATTAAAAATCACTATTCAAAGTACAGAATTAATTATACATATTAAATGGTTTATTTTTGCTGTTCTCAGAATATATCAAATTTCACTGAAAACAGTGAGTTGAAGGTATTCATCATATAACAGCGGGAAAAAAAAACCACAATCAAAATGATTGTGTTTAAAAAACCCATAAAATGTAATCAATCAGAAATCAGAACTCCTCAAAAGTAACTTACTTTCTATGACGTCAAAGGATGTCCTATGAACAGCTTATACTCTGTTGTGCTGTTACTATTTCCTGCCCGCCACTTTCTGAAAGATAAAGTCCATCGTTTTAAGAAAAATGAGACATACAAAGCAATTTAAAACATCACACTAAATTACAGCAACACCTAGAATCATTATAATCCAGTTACCTACCCTAAATTCTCACTTCTGAAAACAAGTCAAAAGGCAACATTGCTTCATACTAAAAAGGTAATCATTGCCGAAAGACTAGCCTTTTTAGGTCTCGCGACCTATCGATGTGCGCATGCGCATCGAGCGGAGCGAGAATTCAAGTGGCGAAAACATCGTGAAACCAAAGGGCTTTCAGCCCCGCGGTTTTCATGCAGTTCCCGTGTACATGCACGCGCATCGCATGCAAGCCCTGCCTCTCGCATTCCCAGGCTCTCCCGCCCCCATCTGGCATCAGGCTTCTCCTACCCTAGCAGCACTCTTCCCACACCAGCAACTCCCCCCTCCCACACCAGCACCTCCCCTCTCTCGCATTCACGCCCCCATATCAGGCTTCCCTCCCAATCTGCCTGCCTCCCCTCGTGCATTCACGCCCCCCCACCATGCTCCCCCGCCCCATCCGGCTTCCCTTGTAATCTGCCTGCCTCCCCTCGCTCGCATTCCCTGTGCTTCTATTCTCCTGCAAACTAAAACCACTGAGTAAACAGTACCTATCACCTACATCGATCCCACCATGTTTCGGGTCTTGAACTTTTATTTAGAAAAAATTATGGTTTTCTAGGGGCTACAGTTCTGAGCTGCCTCCACCTAACCAATCGGATTTGCACATCTAATGACAGCAAGCACAGAAATTGAAAGTAGTTTCCCTACAACATATAGCAAATTAGCAAACCTGTTGGTAAATACAGCATGTATTTTACAAGCGTGTGCATGGAACCGAAAAAAGACCCACCCAATTGTTTTTTTTGCGTGAAACCGAGCCAGAAGTACTGGAAAGCTTTACATGGGCACCAGTTACATTATACAGCAACTCCCCCCTCCCACACCAGCACCTCCCCTCTCTCGCATTCACGCCCCCCCATCAGGCTTCCCTCCCAATCCGCCTGCCTCCCCTCGCGCATTCACGCCCCCCCCACCAGGCTCTCCCGCCCCCATCCGGCTTCCCTCGTAATCTTCCTGCCTCCCCTCGCTCGCATTCCCTGTGCTTCTATTCTCCTGCAAACTAAAACCACTGAGTAAACAGTACCTATCACCTACATCGATCCCACCATGTTTCGGGTCTTGCACTTTTATTTAGAAAAAATTATGGTTTTCTAGGGGCTAGAGTTCTGAGCTGCCTCCACCTAACCAATCGGATTTGCACATCTAATGACAGCAAGTACAGAAATTGAAAGTAGTTTCCCTACAACATATAGCAAATTAGCAAACCTGTTGGTAAATACAGCATGTATTTTACAAGCGTGTGCATGGAACCGAAAAAAGACCCACCCAATTGTTTTTTTTGGCGTGAAACCGAGCCAGAAGTACTGGAAAGCTTTACATGGGCACCAGTTACATTATACAGCAACTCCCCCCTCCCACACCAGCACCTCCCCTCTCTCGCATTCACGCCCCCCAATCAGGCTTCCCTCCCAATCCGCCTGCCTCCCCTCGCGCATTCACGCCCCCCCACCAGGCTCTCCCGCCCCCATCCGGCTTCCCTCGTAATCTGCCTGCCTCCCCTCGCTCGCATTCCCTGTGCTTCTATTCTCCTGCAAACTAAAACCACTGAGTAAACAGTACCTATCACCTACATCGATCCCACAATGTTTCGGGTCTTGCACTTTTATTTAGAAAAAATTATGGTTTTCTAGGGGCTACAGTTCTGAGCTGCCTCCACCTAACCAATCGGATTTGCACATCTAATGACAGCAAGCAGAGAAATTGAAAATAGTTTCCCTACAACATATAGCAAATTAGCAAACCTGTTGGTAAATACAGCATGTATTTTACAAGCGTGTGCATGGAACCGAAAAAAGACCCACCCAATTGTTTTTTTTGCGTGAAACCGAGCCAGAAGTACTGGAAAGCTTTACATGGGCACCAGTTACATTATATAAGGTCACGTTCACTTGATAGTATGGATCTGCGCGTTAAGCACGTGCAGCTTGTCTTGCCGAAGGGTCAAGGGACGCAATCTCGGTAGGGTTTGTACTTCATAATTCCAAGGCCAATACCATTAGTACCATCACGTTGCGCAACAAAAGCAGCTGTATTAAGAGCCAAGCGTCATTTTACTTTACGCTCTACATCAGTGTTTCCCAAACTGTGGTCCGCGGACCCCCAGGGGTCCGTGACACATTCCCAGGGGGTCCGTGGGCAACAGTTTTAAAAGCACAGAAACGTTTCTTGTTGAATTAGCAGCTTTCCAGCAACAATAAAAGTGTCAAGAGAATGCCAGTGATTAATGTACCTGCTGGAGAGTGAGGAGAGTTTTGTTCAGTGGCAGCTTTGATTTAACTAATATTGCACAGAGGGTTACTGTGCCTACTGTAAAAACGTGTAACATGCATCTTAAAAAGCAGTATTTTATGTGCCTAGGTTCGTAGTTACTGCTTTTGTCACAGAGATTTTTTTGTTACTGTGCACTTCATAAGTGACAAACTTGCTATTTGGAAGGGGCATTCCCTTCCAAATAACGAGCTTCAAAACCATGAAGAAATGTTTGTGGTCGCAAAACAGTCACAATTACCACCTACTTCAAGTAGATGGTAATGCATTCGCAAATGGGAAGGGGTCCATGCAAAATTATTTTTTAAGGGCAGGCAGTGGTCCCAGGGACCTCTGCCTGCCCTTAGAAAATGAAAAGAAAACGTTTCATTTTCTTTCTTTTTTTAAATGCATGGTAAACAGGCTGCATTTTTTTTTTACTGCTTTATTTAAAAGCAGTCCGAGACATGGTGGCCTGCAGAGCCCAGCAGGCCACCATCGCTGGTAGGGCTGGCATTCCCAATGGGCTTGCAAATTGCGAGAGGCTCATTAATATTAATGAACCTCGCAATCTGCGACCCCATTGGAAATCCCAAACATTGTTAAACACACCGTTGTACATTTCATTTAGCGACTCGCAATTTGCCACTCGCAATGTGTCGCCAATTGCGAGGCGCTAAATGAAATGGTCGTACATCTGGCCCCAAAATCCTTACTACTTTGAGTATTTGTTTTGTGTGCACACGTGTGTATTTTTTTCGAATTACTGTTTTAATGTTTGAAAGTTAACTCATACAAATTTCTTGGGGGTCCCCGGCTTCCAATGGTAACTCAATGGGGGTCCTCAGGAGTCAAAAGTTTGGGAACCACTGCTCTACATCATTTTATCAGTACCACTTTTGATTATTGTGTCGGATGCTTTAGTTGCTTATACCTGAACGAATTATAGGGCGAATACAAGAGGTTGGTAAGTGACAGAGGTACTAGGACCTGGCGCTCATTCATCGTAGCACTGCATTTCAAATAAAACCTATGCTGGGAATATATGTTTATATGCCAGAATTAGGAGGGAACTTCACTCTGCCTTATGTAAATATAATACCACCGAACTTCCAACTTGCCACTCACCCACGCAACGCCACTCACCCACGCAACACCACTCACACACGCAACGCCACTCACCCACGCAACGCCACTCACCCACGCAACGCCACTCACCCATGCAACGCCACTCATCCACGCAACGCCACTCACCCACGCAACGCCACTCACACACGCAACGCCACTCACACATGCTACGCCACTCACACATGCTACGCCACTCACACATGGCAACGCAACTCACTCACACAACGCCACTCACACACGCAACGCCACTCATCCACGCAACACAACTCACACATGCAACGCCACTCACACATGCAACGCCAGTCACACACGCAACACAAATCACAAACGGAACAACACTCACACAGGCAACGCCACTCACACACGCAACGCCAATCACACAGGCAACGCCACTCACACACACAACACCAATCACACATGCAACGCCAATCACACACGCAACGCCACTCACACACGCTACACCACTCACGTTGCCAATAGGTCTCGCAGTAGGAAAGTTGGAGCCATTACCATTGCAAATAACAATGCCTTTTATTTTTTTTTAATTTTAAAAACATAAAGGGCTTTGTCATTTACAAAACCAATAGCTCCAACTTTCCTACTGCGAGACCTATTGGCAACGCCAGTACTTGTTTATATTTCAAATAAGCTGTGTAATATCCTGATGTTGTCAAAGGACCATCATAACATATAATAGCTGCAGTTACAAATGTTCTTCCTGAAATCCATGAATGTGTAGCCAAAACATTTTTAATTAGACTTGACAACTTATTTTCATCCAGTTTATGTAGTTGAAATTGTAAAATGACATTTCACCCATAAGTTTCCTTAAATAATGTGGACAGCATTGCAGACTTACATTTCCTCTACTCCTTGTTTTGATCTGCTGCTTGAATTAGCTTATAAACACAAACAGTTTTCGCTCTGTACTACAATTATCCACAAGGCCATATAGAGTAGGAGCCATTATAACCTCTTGAAATTCCTCAGAACAAATCCCAAGATTCCTTCCCTAAAATTTTGGTTGTAAGAACACCAGGTAAGAATTTTGAAGGTGGGAAGGCAATCTTTTTTTGAAAGTTAAAACAGAATCATTGCAGAATGACCAGCCGTTTCCAGATTTTAAATAAGCTGTGTAATGTCCTGAAGTAGTTGAAGGACCGTCATGATATATAATTGCTGCAGTTACAAAAGTCCTTCCTGATATTGACAACTGCGAAGCCACAACATTTTTAATTAAAGTTGTCAATTTTGTTCCATCAGGCCTACATCGTTGGAACATTAAAATGACATACTGGCCATAACTTTGTATAATTAACATGGACAGCATTGCAGACTTACATTGCCACTGCCATTGATAAGAAAGGCCAAACTGGTGATCTACAACTACACCTTCATCTTGCAATACATTATGCATATACATTAAAAACTCTTGACAATCTTGCTGAATATTTTGAGAAAATTGCGTTTGACCTGAACATATGTCTAACAAATTTCGAATTTCAGACACACTTTCGATTTTTGTTCTCTCAGTGCTACATTTCTCTAACACAGAATTCAGCAAACAGCAAAAACTTTGATCCGAATTGATCACAATCTGTTCTTTTAAAGTTTCTAGAGAAAAGACAACATTAACCACTACATTAGCATAGCAGTTGACACCAATTTGAAAACCAACAACATCTTCAACAGAATCCTTTTTCTTTCTGCCTATAATTTCAGGTTCATCGACTTTTTGTCTTTTTGCTACAACCTCCGGACTATTGGTCACATTTCTTCCTTTCCGGCCTACCACACGTTTCTCAAACAAAGGATATTGAGGCAAATATGGCGCATACTCTTTTCTTAACCTATTGTATTCCTTAACACAATCTAAATCCGCTCAAATGTTTGTGACATCACACTCAATCAAGTACAATCCCGATAAAGTTCTAACTCGTGACAATGCCACATATGCCATACCCTCCTTGAACACAGAACTGCCAATGTTCACCAATGCACTGTCTACACTTAAACCTTGCGATTTATGGATTGTCACCGCATATGCCAAGCAAACAGGAAATTGCTTACGGCGAACATATAAGTCTTTTACAAGCAAAAACCTAGCAGAGCAACGACCAATTAGCTGTACTTCCTCAATACCATCAAATTTAATTTTTAAAAATTCAATTCCATCTCTATTTCTGTATTTCTCAAAATCAACAACATTACCCATTGATCCATTTACCAGACCTCTTTCAACATGTAAATTCCTTCTAAAAATTATACGACAATTTAAGCACACATTCAGAGTCTTTTCAAAACCTGTAGTTTTAGATATAGTCTTCTCTAATGAATCCAATTTAGATTTCAAATTCTCAGACAAAATAATTGTTGCTCCCATATGCTCTACTCTGGCAATAGCTTCCAGTTTCACAATCTCTTTGTTTTCTAAATGCAACATTTTGTTGTTGAAGATGGCACATTCTGCAAGAGTTGGCATCAAACATATTCCAGATTTCTTCTCAGTAATTTTCCGAAAAATATTCTCAGGTACAACGTCTTCTTCTGGATACAAATTTGACAGTAATCGTGCCTGTAAAGCTTCTTTCCCATGCTCGGTCACTTTTCCAATTCTAACATCTTGTAGAATATTCTTATAATCTTCATCTTTTGCTTGACGCATATTTTCACGCAGTTCAGCATAATTGAAGTTTAACCATATATTGACGTTGCCAATACTCCCTAGACACTTCCTGGTATCTTCATGTGTGAGCATTTTGAACACAGGTTGTCCTTTCACTGGTGTCAGCTGTAGAAGATCACCGAAAACAATGATGTATTTGCCACCAAATAACACATCATACTCTGTTTTGAGAACTTCTTGCATTCTCAAATGCACAAAGGCAAGCATGAAATTGGAACCATGCTTACTTCGTCAATGATAAGAAGTTTCATTTTCCTCAAGACTCTTGAAACTTCACAACAAGCATCTCCAGATAACTTGTGGTATTCTATTTTGTTATCATGCTCGACTGGCAGCATCAGTAGACGATGCAAAGTAATACCTTTAATGTTATGTGCTGCCAGTCCAGTTGGAGCGGTGACAACACAAGACAGCGATGACTCAGTCCTTTTCTGCAAATAACATGAAATTGCTTTAATGAGGAAACTTTTTCCAGTTCCCGCTTCTCCACTCACGTACAGTCGGACAGTCTTCAATGACGTACATGAGCACTCTTTCTTCTCATGACTTAATCCATGATCAATTTGGTTGGTAACTTCTTCATATATTTTCCTCTGCTCAACGTTGAGTTGTCTTTCCAAGTCTTCTAAGTTAACCGCATCCTCCTGAGCATGTGCCATGGTTCTTTCCACTTCAATCATAGCAGTGGCAGCTTCATTTTCGATAACTGGTCCTCCGTGTGGATCCTGACTCAATGAAACAGAACTCTGACTGTCCTGAGAACTGTCTCTAGCAATCTCGGCTGCAATCTTTGCTTCCTGCTCGATTTCCGCATTCAACATTTCTAGATATTTAGGAAAAACAGGACATTCTATGGTCTCTTTGGCTGCATTGAAAGAGTCTTCGTAACAGAGGAAATCTCCAAGCAGTTCCTCTTCTGCACGCCAAGGCTTGAAAAGTTGCAAAAGAGCTAAATAGAAAAACTCTTTTCTTTCAGGAGATTCACCACTCAATTTTCGATGATTTACCAATTGGCATTTTCTTTGCTTGACCAGACATCCCTCACTTCCAATTACAGCATACACTCCTTTATCAATATCTTCTTTGATGTTCCTTTTGAAAATGTAATTTTGCAGAACCTCATACAGACAAACATTCTCGAGGTGACTGCTTCTATTTGGATAATATGTATCCAACATGTTGGTCTTCAAAATATCTGTACTGTTTGGCTCCTTTTCTGCCAAATACTCAATTTCCCGTACAGGTTTCAGAACTCGATTACGCGTTGCAGCAAGACCAAGACTAGCCCAAATGGTACTCCTGGATTTGGCATAAAGACTTGCTGAAGACAACCGGTCAGAACATTCGTAAGCACCGATTTCTCGATGCGACAACATCTTCAGACTGAAACTGTACAACTTCTTACTGAGGCTCTTTTCATGGGAAATGTCCCCCCACATATCCTTCAATTCTGTCTTTTCTTTTTTGGTGATGTAAAACGTCACATACCGAGCCACAGCCATACAGTTATCAGCCACAAACTGTAAATCCATGTTAGCATTCTACATGGACAAAATCACTGGGTTGTAGTCATTGATATACTTGGACTCTTCGTTCCTTTTCAAATTGTATGTATTTTTGGGTGATTTTCTCGTCACATTATGTCGCAGAGAAGACATCAAATTGTTCACTCTTCCTTTAGATATCACCAATCGTGGAAATCCAAAACAACATTTTGTATAGTACTTGTTCTTGTTTCTGAATTTACGATGACAGTACTTTCCACAACGATGGCTTTGAAACCGTAAAACTTGTTCTATTAGACTTTTGTCTTCCTTTGTCTTTGGAACAGCACATGTAGAATACTGTTCTATGTAACTCATCACTAAGTCATCCGGATCTGTTCCAAATTTGGGAGCATCTTTGATCCACAGCAGCATATGTATATGAGGAGCACCTCTTGCTTGGTACTCCTTTCTCCAGAAGAAATCCAACACCTCTCCAAGAGGTGGATTCTTCTTATTTGTGATGAAAGACATCATAGCTTCAAATCTATGATTGAAGTACCTGCATACATTCACTGGATCCAAAGAACACAGTTCTCCAGGTGTCTTGAAATCAATGTTTTCAATATTTCCATTTGCCTCTCGTAGAAATTCAAGTAAGTCTTCCCAGCCATACTCGGCACAGCTCAGAGTAAGGAACCATGTTGGAGTTCCTAAGTTCCTCAGCATACATTTTAAATCACCATGACGACGGTACCAGTACTCATTAGTACCACGCTGACACGCCATGAGATTAATTAAGTGAGAATCCAAAATACTGTCTTGGACATTGACTTTATGCATAAAATCACTTGCCGAGATGTTTCGCATCTGTATACCACTTTTTAAGATGTGGTTCACTGCATATGACAGTCCAGACAGATCGCTTTCAAACAGGAGATGAAACAAATAGGGAATGCATTGACGAAACCTAGAATCTTCTGCATACAATCGTAAAGTCCGGTATTCAGACGCAGGAATTTGATGAGGTCGCTCATCATCTCTTCCTCCTCGACCTGTGGGAAATAGCTGTGGGAAACACCGAGCTTCCAAACTTTCCTCCCAAACACTAATGGGACTCCCTTTGGCTTGTTTCATTTGAAACAACTCAATAGCATTCCCCATGACTTCCTTGGAATGCAAAGGATGAACACTATAATGTTCATATATTTCTTCACTATTAGACGCCTCTACTTTCTCAATTTGGCCAGCACACAAATCGCTATCCTCTTCATCACTTACTTCCTCTTCTGCAACATATACATTCTTATAGTACTTATTATTTTTCTTCAAATACAAAGTTGCATTTTTGACGTTCCTAACATCCACTAAATCTTGCCATATTTTCTTATTCTTTGTCGGAACCCCATTAACCAAGATAACCAGAGGTTCCTCTTCCACTTTTTCTACTCCAATTGTGTTAATGTTTTTGTTCAAATCTAGAGGCAAATAAACAACTCTTCCCTTTATTCCTCTCTGTAAATCTGTGGGAGGCAACTTCCCTGTCTTTGGTTCCATTCTTACAATAGCCTGGAAGGGATGGACACTTTGAATCAAAATAGATTCATAAGTATTTAAATCCTTCAATTCTGAAGGAATCTCAACCAATTCCAGATTATTATGAACTGCCCTAGCAGGCATCTGGTTTTGGTTTAATTTATTATAACAATAAGTACACACACGTTGGTCCACTCCCAAATCAAAACAATTTTCTACCATCAAGTATGTGGCAAAATCCTTCCATTCACTATTATTTTCCCTTTCAGTTTTTGCATATAAATCCACTAACTTAGTCTGATTCTTATAATAAGTGCGTCGACAACATACACAAGTGAAATTAGGCCTCTCACTTGATTTCATCTGAAACGTGGCAATTTCCTTCTGAAAATTATCTGTACTAGAAACCTGTATATTATCTTCAACATAACCCTCTACTTCTGGGTCAATTTGAACATTCTCATCTCTACTACCAAAGTAACAAATCTCAATTTCTTCACAAATATTCTTCACATCTATTTCAGAACCATGCAAAAGAGCAGCACATAATTGTTTAAGCATAATTGCTGGACTCTTAGCATAATACAACATTCTCACTAATTTTCTCACTTTATTATGATGCACTGCTAGCATCCTGAAATGATGAAAAACACTCTGGCATACTCTCCTGGAAAGACAAGCCAGTGAATGACCACGCAAACCTGTCATTTGTCTCACTCTGCAAGGATCTAAATCTTGCAACAACTTCATTTTCTGCTTCAAACTTTTCTTATTAAATGTCCGTATAAAATCACAAAGCAAATTGATGGAAACCTGTTGCACACTGCAAATAGAACTACACTTCCAAATGTACACAGGACCCTTAGGACGTCTTCCTAAAACCTCATCACTTAGCGCCTCTTCTGTCTCTGTTGTCACAAGTTGTTCTTTTTCAACTGGACAACCATCCTTCACTTCATAAGCTCGACCACTGGTGTCAACTGCAAACAGCAAATCATTATCCTGAAAATAACTCTCCTCATTAAAAAATGCCTCACAACTTGAACTATGCATCCATTCTCCGGAAAAAACTTCACAAAAGTTAGTACGATTTACTACTCTCTTCCATCTACTTTTTGTTTTGAAATCAGAAATTACCTTGCTCAGTTTCCTAATTCTATTGATTACCAAAATAAACAACTTTCGCTTAATTTCAAAAGCATGATCAATAATTTTCTCTACATTTTTCTTCTTCTTATAAAATGCCGCTTTCTGTTGGCCTTTCTTAATATTTTTTAATAAATTAACTATTATCCTGTTACGGAACATTCGATTTCGAATGTCCCTAAACTGTTGTTTCCTTCTACTATCATGCACAGAGTTATCTCTTCCTCTACCAGTAACATTTTTGATGGGCCTTTCCTTTCCATTTAAATTACTTTTCTTTTTCTGAACTGAAACATTTTTAGGATAAATACTTTTTTTCTAAAAATATTTCTTAAGAATGATTTTGTGCTCTTACCCGGAGCTTTCTTGGTGTTTTGAAAAGTATTTGGGGAAGAGGACTGCTGCAATAAAACATCATCCTGCTGTCTTTGACGTTTTCTAGCCTTTCTAATACGATTTTTCGTTGGCATTTTTCAAATTAAAAAAAGATCTGCAGTTGAATCTGTGGAAAAATATAATAAAAAATGTTATTAACCACTATTACCAAACAGTAAATGAATAACAGTCATCTAAAACTTAATGCCCTACTTATTATTTAACATAGCAAATCTTTTGCACCAGCACTGTATCACAATAATGACACACAATGGTACAAAACAGGCATACAACAATCATAAATCACTCCCTAATATTTAAAATGATTAATTCAGGATGACGATAAGGTGTGGCCTATCTAAAGGTTTGTTTAAGCCCAGATCTTTGGACTGGGGTGAATGTGTGTCATTGATCCACATTCGGTCCATCACCTGTTTTGTTTATTTGAGGTGAGGCCAACACATGGTTGCAGATAAGATTTTCACTGAAGAAAACAAAGGAGAAAATACATGTGAAGGCCTACCAATGAAGTAAGTCATTATTTGAAATAAATTACATTTCTGGATATGTACTGCTAGAGCTTCATAGGTTGTTTTGGGTCATATTTATAAGGCATTTGAGTGTCTATTATGCTATTTTACCCTTTTTAAATGGAAAGCGTTCTTCATGGTGCAAATTTCTTGTAAATACGCTCCCACCTGCGGTTGGCAAATTCCCCACATTCTATTGGGAATAACTTTGGCGCTGGTTGATGAATCTTCGCAAATTTCTCAAAGAAGATGGGGGGATTCGTCAAGTGGGGGCCGAGATAAAAGGGGGGTCCCAAAACGTGTTTTCCCCATGTTAATTTCCATAGGACCTTTAGAAACGGCTACAGCTTGAACCGCTGAAGGGAATTACACCAAACTTGTCAAAATGGTAGTGTCTGGTACGCAGATCACGCTTTTGGTTAAATAGTGTAAATCCCTCCAGTAGTTCCTGAGAAAATTAGAAGAGAATCAAATTATATATCTGGGCAGAGCCTAACCACATATCGCTGATTGTGAGATCTGATTGGCTGTCAGCATCTCATCGTGAGATCTGATTGGCTGTCAGCAGTTCATCCAAGAAGTGTTGGCACCCCGCAATTTTGCGCTGTACTCTGCCACTAGCACTTTGGGAGCGCTTTATGCTTTATGTATCTTTCAGGCCGGTGCCCACCCGGCATTGCCCGCTGAAATTGTCCCCGCTGTTGCCGCCTGGCCGCGACCAGGAAGTCAGGCAGGCGGGGGGCGGAACTGAGGCTGCGAGGGTCATCGGCGCGGCTCCTCAGCTGTCGGGACAATGAGGAGAAGCTGCTGAGCGGGGCGGAGGAGCGTGCGTGGGAGCACTAGCCAGTTGCATAGGTAGGCGGGTGGTGCCCTCGAGTCACCAGAATCGGAGTGCTGTGACTGTAGCCTCAAGTGCAATTTACTGGGCGCCGATGCGATGCAGCTCGAATAACGAGCTTGGGTGCTAGGGGATCGACGCTGGTGAGAGCTGCTCTCACAGGCCGACGAGGTTGAGCCATGTGTCCGTGGGGGCCGATTGGCCTCCCCCCCTTTTCTGAGGCTTGCTGGTGGCAACAGGGTGTCCGTCTCGTGTCTACCTTGGTTCCGGAGCATGTCCCTCGTGTATTTAAGTGTAAAATTTAAGTGTATTTAAGTGTAAAATATGCAATAATGGGGCCGCGGTTCGTGGGTGGATGACAGGCGCTCAACACAGAACATCTACCAAAAAAAAAAAAAAATTCCCAAACGGGCCGGTAATCTCTTAACACTTCCCCCACTGTATCATTATTTTCTGCTTGAGCGCAGAAAATAATTGAGGGAGTGTAAGAGGAGTCAAGTGGCTTTCCTGCCCCTTTCCGTACAAAAAACGTGTCCGACAGAATGAGGGCTTAAAAGGTGCTAGGTTGAGGCCGCAGTTAACCCCCTCTGCTTTCTAATCGGACCTCAGCCAATATGAATCTGCTTATAGCCTCTTTTGAAAGTAATTGCCACGTCTTAATGGAAAAATGCTTCGGCCGGTAAATAATTAACACACAATTATAACAATACCATGCATCATAATAAAGCCCGAACAGTCCTCTTATAGGTCACCTGGGTGATGTGAAATGAAAGGGAAAGATGTAATGTAACTGGTGCTATGTAAGGCGCTCTGATAATGTAAGGCGCTCTGATTCAGGATGCATGTTCGCGCTATATAAAGCCATAGCTGCCAGGATTTCAGATTTCTATGTGTGACGTTTTAAACATTGTTCTTTCCACCGCCAGCCATGAGTCAGGCCGTTCTCACAGCAGCCCCACTGCAGTCGGGGCTGGGCACGCAGAGCAGCCCTGAAAATGTTGTAATGGGCGCTGCACACGGGAAAGAAAACATTACTGCACATGGGAACACATTACTCTGGGGGCTCACTGGCGTGTGGGGGAGGGGGTCAGGGGGGGGGGGCTACCCCTCTGTAACGTTTCCATTTTGTGTTTAGACTCGTGTATCTGTTTTGCATCTTATATAACTCCATGTACTCTGAAGTCCTCCTGTAATGTTACTGGTTCTGTTGTGAAGCGCTCTGACACCTTTGGATCAAGAACAGCGCTATATAAAAACGCATAAATAAATACTCTGGTGGTGAAGCCCGGTACCTTTACCAGGCTCTATGCTAGATTAATACTGGCACCCCTCAATACGGGTGTGGCAATAACTCTTGCCGCGCCAGCACATGAAGACAGAAGTGGTTTTATGGTTAGAAACAGCGCTTTTCAGTAGAGCAAGAACACTTTCAGTGTGCTAGTCAGCACTTCAAGCCAGATATGTTCTTCCTGACTGACCGCTCCAGCACTTATCTGGGCAGCTATGTATACATAGTGGACAGAGCTAACAGCTCTTGTAGATATGTTTCTTCAGTGAGGGGTAGCATGAACACTTCACTGTAGAGCACTCAATCCAGCAATAAACGGAACCAGCACTTCTCATCAGCACTGCTTTGTTTTTAGTGGGAGAGGGCCAGCACTCATTAGTAGACCTACCATACTTTTTATGGGAGAGTGCCAGCACTTATCAGCAATGGCTGCACTTTTAGACAACACATCTCAGCTGCCACGTAAACTGCTTCTCTCGCTAAGATGTACAATGTTTGGTTTTCCGACCACAGGTGACATGAGTGATCTTATTTCAATGCAACAACACTTGAATATGAAAGACAGGTTTTTGTAGCCCGCAGAACCCCACCCAATACATAGTTGAGGTGGCGTCACTGCTGTGGTCGGGTCGTAGCACCGACAGTTGAGACAGGTCTTTATCGGGCTCTGTTTTGTGCCCTTGTATAGGTGCGCGGTTTTTCCAGATTGCATGGACAGCAGGCACTTCAAGGTGCCTGTGCGCACACTGCTCACTTCTCATTAGGGGGGAAGTTATGGCATGACGTCATGCCAGGTGAACGTTGTAGGGAAAGTGAAATCCTGTAAAGTCATTTTCTCTATGGTTTTCCCTTCTCTTTTTTGTATCTTGGCGCAAAGAATTAAGAAATTAGTGTAATGACCTGCCTTTCGGAGCATTGATCCCTTAATAGATAAAAAAGGACAGGCCTGGCTCGGAGTTCCCAGATTATAAGGATATCATAGCCATTCACTGGTCTGGGAAGGTAAAAAAGAGTCTGGCATATTGCAAACCCTTTCAAAAAGAGGCATCGTGGGCACAGATGTTTTGTTCCCAATGTGTAATGTGTTTACCAGTCAACTTTGTCATCAGCAAAGTGCGGGCGTATAACTAAGGATGCAGTAGTCATCGAGTGGTACACTGTGTGCTCCAGACTGCAGGCTATGATTCAAATTTATGGGTAGGGTCTGTCATTTAGCCCCGCCCCCCCCCCCTTCTCATCAATATGGGAATAGCGTTCTGCTGTGGACTCTTAGTTTATTGGCTTTTGGAAACAGCAGCAGCATCGAGTTATGCATTACGGAATGCAACGAATCTTAGGTGGCAAGGACTTCCAGGATTTGGCCACTTGGACCAAGAAAGTGAATCCTCCTGTGGATTTCTTACTGGAACCCGAATAGAGAATCTGAGGGGCAACCTCTGAGTGAAGAGCCCAGTTTTGTCTGCATTGCTTACATTTTCTTTGTAGTGGAACTCCTTTTTTCCTTCAGAGGCTCGGTAGATGGTGCAGAATGCCTTAAACATTGATTTAGCCAGATCCGGTAGCCATTGAGGTGCTTGTGGGAGTGGCATCATTTGTTCTTGGGGGAAATTATGGGAGCATAGTGTGAGAAGGTGGCCTGGCATAGGCGGTCCACAATTCTAGAGGGCACATTGCACCAGTCCAAACGACCCTTATTGATGGTAGGTTAAAGACTACCTTATGGGAAAGCTATCCTAGTGGTAGCTGTGTAGAGAAGCCTCCGGGCTAAGGCTTGGAGGGATGTAAATCATCCTGTGTTACCAGTCTACAATTTCATGAGTGAGTAGATGAAAGGGGAACCACATCAGGTATATATAAAGTATATGCAGTTCTAAACTCATCCCTCTAGTCCCTTTTTGAGGCTAGAGGCAAAAGAGGACAGTCAGTAAACTTATTTAACACACGGTAAAATAAGCGCAATGTACGTTGAGCCCTAGGGGCGTACCAAACCAGATATCAAGAAAGGGGTATAAGAACCACGACTGGCATACAGAGCAGCATTATCTGTCTGAACGGGTTTTGTTTGGACTTAAACCTGGTGTGGACAGGGTTATATCTCTCTGAGAAGGGTGAAACACATGTCAGGGGATGCTGGTAATCATGTCAGGTTGGCTGGTGTGGTATTTACCAGAAGCAAAAGTGGGGACCTTAAAAAGGCTCTGTTGCCATGTTACAGCCTGGCATGGTTAGGGCTGTGCTAATCCTTTGCGTAAAGACTTTGATGCTGCACTGGCAAACAGACCGTCATGTGCAAACTTTTATCCTATGCATAAAGACGTGGGTAGAAAACCAGGAATAGGAATATGTCCAGGTCTACAGCAGAATTTTAATAATAACAATGAATGGGCTGTGGCATTGCACTTCACACTGTGTATCATCCTTAAGGAGTCATGAAGGCGCTATTGTATTCACTGTGGACCCCATGCACTGTGTCCCTGCACTTCACATTGGGTACTATTCATCAAGGAAGGTCATTCTACAGGGCACCCTCTTTGTAACACTAATGCAAACACGCCACATGGGACACAAACTGAGGTTATGCTAAACACTTGCAGTTGGAAGTTCTAATGAGAATGCAGCTGGCGCTAATCGTATCTAAAACTTAGCATGTGAGGGCAATGTAAGACAAGCACAAACTTTTTTCCTCTAGGCTCTCCTTAGAAATGCCAGCCACCCGGTAAAAATATCTTTGGTTGCCCATCACTGCTACGGAATGGCAGGCCATACTCAGAAGCATTATTGGAAATCCCATGTTTGCCTTGACCATAAACTTCCCTTGCTTCAGTCCACTGATTTATTCCACAACCATTGGGGTGTAATATTAACAAATGGAGCGTTCTAAGTGTAATCATTTCTCTAGAACCCACTCATGAAGTCAACAGTGTATAACTTGATTTCAAGCAATGGTGTCAAGAACCTAAAGGTGCCACCCTGAGAACCAGCTGACCCTGCTCTCCTTGGCAGGGGGTCCTTGCTTAATCCGTGTTTATATCCATTGGCTAATTTCACTGTGAGTGACATCATATATATATATATATATATTCACTGAAAAAACATAGGTTTTAGGCCTTACATAGTTAGGAATTAACATATAAAAAACCATTGAAATTCCTCCTATATAGTTAGCTGGACATTTTATTGATATAAAACCAATTACATTCCACATATAGTTAGTTACACTAACTATATATTTCGCGCATCCGCAATCCAATGCTGATGATGTCACATATTACATCATTCATGACATGGTCAGTGACATCACTGATGACATCACGGAAAGGGGAGAAGGTAGAGATTGTTTTGCTGCGTAGGTTTTCTCAGGGTGTGCAGTAAGGTCCTTAAAAGCGAAAATATATATATTTTTTTCTCGAAAAAGTTGCGGGGTGCGCGCACTCGGGCGCGCACACCTATTTACAAAAGTGTGAAAATGGAGATAAATCAGAAGTTTGAGTGCTTTGATATAAGGTGGCTCTGAAAAGAGCCCTTGTGTTAATTGAGTTGTTTCTGCATTTATAAGTAAGTACCGATGCAGAGTTTGATATAATATTGTTGGCAGCATTTTGAAAGGAAAGACAGGGGCCCATTTTCTGGTTAACAGGTGACCAGGCCAACTTTTCACGCCAGGCCCATTCCTGCAAAGTCGACCGCCATTTTTAGGAGATCTGCAACCACCAGCAGTCACTGGGTTGCAGGAGCAGATGGACTCAAGCCTGTCGGGCGAAGCATCGTTGCACCGCCACAGTGGACGAGACCCTGCTGGGTGAGTGGAGCGTCGCTGTACCGCAACAGTGGGCGAGTCCTTTGCTGGGCTCGTGGAGCGTCCCTATACCGCCACAGTATGCGAACGCTTTGCTGGGCTCGTGGAGTGTCCCTATATCGCCACAGAGTACGAACCGTTGCCGGGTGCATGGATCGTTGGGGGTGCAGCTGAGGGGCCTCCATCTGGGGAGGCTCGTCCGCGCCGCCTCTCCCTCCCAGTGGACCCCACGGCGTCTTGCTGACATTTGTTATGGCCGGACCAGGCGATGAAGAGAGGGGGAGGTCGGATATATATGAGTTATACTATTAGGTATGTCACATCCCCCTTGTGGCCTGCAAGGCACCGAAAAAAGAAGAGAATGGGAAGACAACTACATCTCGGGTCGGGCCCATGCCTTCTCTGGCCGATGGCGGCCAGCCGCTCTTTGCCATGGCCCCAGGAACGGATCCCTTGGTTCATCCTGGGGACAGGCCTTGGCGTGTGGTGTCTCCTCCGGACTATTCGCGTAATGGTTCTCCACCCCAGGCCGTTGCCGACGGCTTTTGTAGACTTTCTGATGCTCAAAAACCCTACTAGAAAGCAGCCCAAAAGTAGCCCAACATTGCTACTTTGGGGAAGGAGGGGCTGCGCGCGAGCGGAATTTATTTTTGCTGCGTGACGTCTGTTAACGTTCGATTCGAAGGAAATCAGGAAGTGTTGACCGCCATTTTGTCACTGCGAGTAAATATATTGTCATTTCAAAGCGTTGGAACATGGAAAGGGGAGAAGGTAGAGATTGTTTTGCTGCGTAGGTTTTCTCAGGGTGTGCAGTAAGGTCCTTAAAAGCGAAAATATATATATTTTTTTCTCGAAAAAGTTGCGGGGTGCGCGCACTCGGGCGCGCACACCTATTTACAAAAGTGTGAAAATGGAGATAAATCAGAAGTTTGAGTGCTTTGATATAAGGTGGCTCTGAAAAGAGCCCTTGTGTTAATTGAGTTATTTCTGCATTTATAAGTAAGTACCGATGCAGAGTTTGATATAATATTGTTGGCAGCATTTTGAAAGGAAAGACAGGGGCCCATTTTCTGGTTAACAGGTGACCAGGCCAACTTTTCACGCCAGGCCCATTCCTGCAAAGTCGACCGCCATTTTTAGGAGATCTGCAACCACCGGCAGTCACTGGGTTGCAGGAGCAAATGGACTCAAGCCTGTCGGACGAAGCATCGTTGCACCGCCACAGTGGACGAGACCCTGCTGGGTGAGTGGAGCGTCGCTGTACCGCAACAGTGGGCGAGTCCTTTGCTGGGCTCGTGGAGCGTCCCTATACCGCCACAGTATGCAAACGCTTTGCTGGGCTCGTGGAGTGTCCCTATATCGCCACAGAGTACGAACCCTTTGCCGGGTGCATGGATCGTTGGGGGTGCAGCTGAGGGGCCTCCATCTGGGGAGGCTCGTCCGCGCCGCCTCTCCCTCCCAGTGGACCCCACGGCGTCTTGCTGACATTTGTTATGGCCGGACCAGGCGATGAAGAGAAGGGGAGGTCGGATATATATGAGTTATAATATTAGGTATGTCACATCCCCCTTGTGGCCTGCAAGGCACCGAAAAAAGAAGAGAATGGGAAGACAACTACATCTCGGGTCGGGCCCATGCCTTCTCTGGCCAATGGCGGCCGGCCGCTCTTTGCCATGGCCCCAGGAACGGATCCCTTGGTTCATCCTGGGGACAGGCCTTGGCGTGTGGTGTCTCCTCTGGACTATTCGCGTAATGGTTCTCCACCCCAGGCCGTTGCCGACGGCTTTTGTAGACTTTCTGACGCTCAAAAACCCTACTAGAAAGCAGCCCAAAAGTAGCCCAACATTGCTACTTTGGGGAAGGAGGGGGTGCGTGACGTCTGTTAACGTTCGATTCGAAGGAAATCAGGAAGTGTTGACCGCCATTTTGTCACTGCGAGTAAATGGTGCTCCACATTGTAAATGCGGCACACCATGGGTGGCAGAGCAGCGGTGCACATTAACTGGTGCATCTCTGGGGATGCGCCAGTTAACATAAATCTGCTCCTTTACATTTAAGTATGAGCAGGGGACACAGAGTTGGTGAAGCTTATCGAAGGTTAAAAAGAGATGAGTCCTGTTCACTGAAAACTTGGACATAGGACTCACCTCCTCAGCATCGCTGGACATGGCTAAATAATAGCTGCAAAATGTTACTGTTGTTAAACAATTTTACTATTATAGTGTCTGAGATTTGTCTCTTACTCTGCAACATCTCATTGTTGTTCTCTTTCTTTAAAGATAAGGACATTAACCATGAGTGATAATGAGCAATCCGTTGATCTCGATCTTATTGTTGAACATGTCATTGAAACGTCAGTGGAAGTGGAACCCTTAGATGATTTAAATCCTGAGGATGATGAAGAACATGATGAGGATGCCGATTTGTCAGAATTGTATGACATAGGGTGGGAAGCTGACGTGCTTCAGCATATGGAACTATAAACAGTTATTTTTCAAATTTACTGGAAATAAAAAGTAACATAACTTGAGAAACAGGTTATGTGTAGTGTCTTTAATAAAATAGTCAAATATGCTCATAAAAATATTTCGAAACCAATGAAAAGCCTTAACAAGTCACATGACCTGTTATGCTTACGTTATGCGCTCCGCGCCGCGCCCCGGATTGTTGGTCATTCAAACTGAGGCTGGCGTCAGCATGAGAGCGCCAACGTCTCGTGGCTACGCCATTCAGAAAATATTGTTGGCAGCATTTTGAAAGGAAAGATCTGCAACCACCGGCAGTCACTGGGTTGCAGGAGCTGATGGACTCAAGCCTGTCGGGCGAAGCATCTTTGCACCGCCACAGTGGTCGAGTCCTTTGCCAGGTGCATGGAGCGTCGCTGCACCGCAAGAGTGGACGAGTCCTTTGACGGGTGCGTGGAGCGTTGGGGGTGCAGGTGAGGGGCCTGCACGTGGGGAGGCGGGAGAGGCTTGTCCGCGCCGCCTGTCCCTCCCAGTGCACCCCACGGCGTCTTGCTGACATTTGTTATGGCCGGACCAGGCGATGAAGAGAGGGGGGGTCGGAGGCATATGCAAGACATCCCCCCTCGTGGCCTGCAAGGCGCCGAAAGATTATCGTCCGCGCCGTCTCTCCCTCCCAGTGTACCCCACGGCGTTTTGCTGACATTTGTTATGGCTGGACCAGGCGATGAAGAGAGGGGGGGGGGTCGGAGGCATATGCAAGACATCCCCCCTTCGTGGCCTGCAAGGCGCCGAAAGAGGAAGAGAATGGGAAGACAACTACATCTCGGGTCGGGCCCATGCCTTCTCTGGCCGATGGCGACCGGCTGCTCTTTGCCACGGTCCCAGGAACGGATTCCTTGGTTCATCCTGGGGACAGGCCTTGGCGCATGGTGTCGCCTCCGGACTATTCGCGTAATGGTTCTCCATAGTTGTTTTAATATATTTTTGTTCAAGAATAAAAACGTTTTAATCTGTTATTTTGCTGTCGTGTGGTATATTTCTAATATTTGTCGCTCTGATGTGGTTCCCCCTCCCAAATGGAACATGTGATTGTAATCTACAGCCGGACATTCCGACAGGACATGAGAGCAAAAGGGGGGGGGGGGCAGATCTGAAGTTGGGCAGGCGATAAGATCACGTTTTGCTATGTAGGGCTATCTATGTTCGTGATGGGGCCTAAAAGGGGGCAAGATGGCGTCGAGCTCGGTTTCTCTCACTAGTTTCACTAGTTTCATATTTCTCATGAGGGGTTGTTCCTAATGTTTCTATTTTAGCAAGGTCAAAAAGAGATCCTATCAGTGGCCTATTGATTTTGTTCGATTCCTTTTGTTTTCTCTAACGATTTTTAAGTTAAAGTTTGCTAGTACGATACAGCGGCTAGTCCACATTTTATATATATGTCTTTTTTATTAGGGGTGTTTTCCGGTGGAGTCTGACGATCTACCTCTAATAAACGGTAAGTGTTCCTCTGAAGGAATGCGTCTTGAAAGTGGCTGACTGTAATGTATGATATTTCACTCAGTGACTTTCAGGCCCATGCTGTTTCAAAACTGTGTATGTGTTTGAAGCAGGCGTAGGTATTGACGCAGCATAGAAACTACTAGGAATCAATTGTAAGTGTTGTTTTCAAGTCACATGACTTCACATGCGCGTCTCAGGACGTGTACGCGGTGATAGTATCTGGTTGGAAGTAGCGGTCCAATTTCAAAACGTGAAAAGGAGTAAATTGAAACATATCCGGATATAATATATCTTCTGAGTAGTATAAGTTCTATGTTGGGTGTATGAAGAAATTTAATAAGTTGCAATCGCGAGCTTTTCCCGAAATATATATAGGCGGGTACGCGCACTCGGTCGCGCACGAAAGCCTGGAAATGCGATATCCATTTTATTGACAACTGTTGCCGAGAGTGCGCACACCGGGTCGCGCACGAAAGTTTAGTAAGGCTATTTTTATTTACAGACAAATTTTAATGTGTTTAAAAAAAGGCAAGGTACAGACTTTCGAATTCTGTATCGCTTTACAAGGAGTCTCTATGCAACTTGAACAGTGAAGAAAACGGCTTGTTTTCGAAAAAAATATTGCCAGAACTTTATTGCAAAAAGTATAGGTTGCATACACGACATTTTTCTGAATTAGCATTTTAAAAACCAATGAAATTCACAGAAAAAACCATAGGTTTTACACACGTTATAGTTAGGAAGTAGCATTTAAAAAACCTATGAAATTCACTGAAAAAACCATAGGTTTGACACATGTTATAGTTAGCTGGAAATTTTACTGACATAAAACTAATGAAATTCCACGTTATAGTTAGTTGGACTCACTATAACTTGCGCGTGACATGCACTGCTGATGACGTCACATATTACATCACTCATGACATGGTCAGTGACATCACTCATGACATCACTGATGACACCATCCAGTGAATATGTGTCTTTCTGAAAAATAAATATTAGTGAGTTATGTTTAAATATTTAAATATATATATTAGTGTTTCACTTTGTGTATAAGTGGCTACATGTGTTGGTAAGTAGCTACATGCGTATGTATATGGGTTATTAGATATTTTTATTAGTATCAGTATGAGTGTCTATATGGTTTGGTGGGGGTATTACTTAGCACATAGATGCATGAGTGACTGACTCTCTGTTTGTATGTGTTTTGAAGACAGCATATGTACAGGACTGTATGGGTGGATGAGTGTCTATATGTGTTTGTTAGTGAGTGAATGACTGTCTCACTAGTGTCTTTATCAGTAACTACATATGTTTTAATCTAGTATATATGGATATTGATGTATATAAGTGAGTATATGTGAGAGTAAGAGATTGTAAGAGTTCCTGTTTAAATAAGTATGTGTTTCTATAAGTGATTGTTTAAGAGAATAAATATGTGTAATTGTCAATAGAAGTAAGGTGGAAGTGTGTGTATAACTCTATATTCAAATAAATGGATGTTCAATAGTTTATTTGCACGTGTGAATATGTGTGTGAGTAACTTTTGGATGACTGTCGGTGTGTAACAGGATGTATAGGTGTATCACTTCATATGATGAGTGAGTATATGTATGAGTGACTATATAGAACTGTTGGTGAATGAGTGGATGTGTATATAGATAGTGGAATTACTGAATTGCTTGTTGTAATTGATATAGGTATCTCCATTTTTTTTTAAATTTTAGTTTCTATTTTTGAATATGTGTCTCAAGGGTTACATTAAAGTGAAAGGAGGTCTGTCACTATGTCACAAGGATGGTGTCATCAGTGATGTCATGAGTGATGTCACTGACCATGTCATGAGTGATGTAATATGTGACGTCATCAGCAGTGCATTGCACACGCAAGTTATAGTGAGTCCAACTAACTATAACGTGGAATTTCATTGGTTTTATGTCAGTAAAATTTCCAGCTAACTATAACATGTGTCAAACCTATGGTTTTTTCAGTGAATTTCATAGGTTTTTTAAATGCTACTTCCTAACTATAACGTGTGTAAAACCTATGTTTTTTTCTGTGAATATATATATATATATATATATATATATATATATATATATGGGGGGCCTGTTTCTCTCCCAGTTATGCCTGTTTACATATGGGTTACTGGGAGAGACAGGTCCTCAATGGTGATTACCTCGAAATCTGCACTCGCCATATCATACGATGGTACAGATACATCGATGATATTTTAATGATCTGGCGGGGTACGCATGAGGAAGCTGTAAAATTCATTGATGTTCTAAACATAAATGCATACAATTTGGCCTTCACATCACACATTAGTCAGAAAGAAGCACACTTTCTTGATGTAACAATAGAGGTCAGTCAGGACAGATTGGAGACTAAACTCTACAGGAAGCCTACTGCAGGCAATACCGTACTGCACGCGGATAGCCATCATCCCCCGCACCTAATTAGAAGCATCCCCTACGGGGAAATGCTCAGAATTAGGCGCGTTTAAAGTACAGACATTCACTGCAAAGCAGCACAGGCAGCTAGTAAACAGAGGTTTCTTGCAAGAGGCTATGCAGAGAATCTAATAGACATAGCCATTCAAAAAGCAAATGCCCTGTCCCGTAGTGATGCACTGATCCACAAGAAAGCCCAGAGGTCCACGGATTCCAGTGTTGTCCAACCAGTCAGACTCATATGGACCTACAACAGGCAACACGGGGCACTCAGAAAGATAATCAATCAACACTGGAACTTGATCAAGCTTGATCCAGTAATTGGTGAACACATGCCTACAAACCAGCTATCACCTTCAGTAAGGCATACTCTTTACAGGACGCCATAGTGAAGTCTAGCCCGGAGGTGATTCCACCTAAAAACTGGTTGGCAGCAAGTCGAGGTTTCAGGAAATGCTCAAGCTGCAAGGCATGCTCGCAGGGACTCAACAAAACCGAGTTCCTGACAGCATTCTCCACAGTGCCCCGTAACAGTTGACATGCAAAACGGAGTATGTGGTCTATGTCGCTGGAGTGCCCATGTGGCCTGCAGTACATCGGTAGCACCAAATTGCAGGTTCACAAAAGGGTACTCCAGCACATCAGGGCCATCAATACCAACAACGCCACATACCCGGTTGCAAGGCACTTCAAGGAGCACCACAACAACAACAGTGGACTCCTTAGGTACTATGCCATGAATTCAGTAGGTCCTTTAAGGAGGGGTGGCAACAGAGAAGGCATTTTAAGGGCATTAGAGACCAGGTACATCTTGGAGATGGACAGCAAGACCCCCAATGGCCTCAATTCAACGGAGGATTTCTATACGTGTCAATAAATGTCCCCTCATGGTACCCGTATCCATGCCTGCCCCTCACCCTTTCCTGAGTTGGATAAATAGATTAATTGCTTACTACTTAGGTTACACTACTGGTTACTATTATAACTGCAAATGAATTAAACAACTAAGTTGAATAGTTAGATACCATTGTAATGTACACACCTGGTATATTCCTGTCAGAAGTTGCATTTGGCAGTGCACAAATTCCAATTTTAATGATTGCATTTTTTCCACATTTTGTTTAGTTTGAACTCACAAGTTTATTTGGGATTTTCAATCATGTACCTTAGTACTATGGCTTTAGGAGGAGAGCTGTAAATTGCGTTATATTGATGGTTTCCAATTTGGACACATGCAAATTTCAATTGAAATATATTATTCCTAACCAGACTAAGATGTGTGAGAGGAGAAAAAATGTAATATTATTTGGTCCAATTAGTCAACTGTTATCAAATTGTATATATTATATGTACATATAGTCATTCAGTTTTTGGTTACTTTTTGTGTAAAAAGATGTAAAATATATGAAATAACTATCATGTGTTTTTAACGACATAGGATTACTTATGTCAAATCATCATTTCTTTGGATCAAACTGTATTTAAACAGTTATTAACAAAACATGCAAAACATGAATTGTTTCCTCTCAATGCATTGTACGCAAGATGTTTTCTATGTCCATTATGGACATCTCCCTCCAATGAAACTAGCCAATCAAAGTGTACTATTTCGAATGCACTAGCACTTTAAATTTTGCTCAACTCTGTCAGTGCGTCATGTGACCAAGGCCTCTGCGAAGGCTGAAACGTTATGCTGGCGTGGTGTGCTGAAGATTAAAAAACTCACCTGCACTCTGGGTCTTCCGTTTTGTTCCTTTTGATGGGCTCTGGATGGTGGGCGCGTCGCCGTGAGGAAAACAAGTGCGAAAATATATAAATATATGTGAACAAGGACACAGCCCAGTGTCCGAAACACGTCTGAGGTAAGCACAGTTCCTGTCACAGCAAAATAAATCTGGCATCAGCTAATTTTGTGTCTGTGATCCTGTTTGTGCTAAGAGGCACTTGGGAAAAGTGAAGTGGATATATATATATATATCGCAGTACATGATGATGGGTTGGTCACTTGTGGAGAGTTGGCTGCAGCCTAAAGGTTGTACGCAGTGGATTTGGCCAATCAAGAAGTATGTTTATGTGCAGGTAGGGAGATTTTCCTGTTCCTGAAGAAAGTTGCCTGCTTGCAGACATCCTTGTATTCTGGTGCAACGGTGTCTTCGTGGGCGCTAAGTTTTGAAACTGGGGTAAACACGAGGCTGGACCATGTCCTTTAGAATAGGGTGCAGCCTCTTGTTTCTGAAGTGGCGGACAGAGGCTTTAAGCCAAGCAGGTAACGCCTCTCTCCGCCACTTCATTGAGAATATGACCCATAGTCACTTCGGCAGAAGTGATGCAGTTAAAGAATCAAGTATGCACTACTACCACACAAATTAAATCAATCATGGATTACTTATGCAGTTATGCAATGAACGAGAGAGGGAGTACTTTTCCACTGAAGCATTCATAATTATGCAGTTTTGAATATTTTTTAGGTAGTGTTTTGAACATATCCATTCAGTGATGTACAGAGGAAGCATTTATTTAATTATTGTGGGAGTAAACTGTGACTCAGAAACTGTGAGCCTTTATAATATAAGGGCCATTAACCTGTATTCCAGATTCTTTAGTAGTATAATATACACAGCCTCACTATATCACCCCAGGGGAGATGGAGAATAAGGGCAATAAGAGAGAGAAAGATAAATGACAAAATTTGATCAAACATTTTATGTCATGTAATATTTCTGTTTTTAAAGACTCATGAATGTAGAGTTTCACAAGGGAACAGCTTTTCCTGAATTCCGTCTATTTGTGAACAAGTGTTGCTGACTTTATAAATAAATACAAATAAACGGACAATGTAACAACTGAATATCAAACACACATTGCCATTTTTAGAATCTTTTATACAAATGCCTAAAGTTTCGATATCATGCTAACTATGATATAGATATATGATAAAAAGCTAAAATAAATATGATTCTTTGACGAAATCATTTTAGCTTGTTGTTTCCTAAAACACAAAAAGCAATTACAATGGATAATTCCAGCATCAGGATTCAAAGTTACGTATTATACATGTCTACTATCCTTTCATCCTTTCATCTAACAACTTGCAAGTTTGTAATCTTTTTTGTTGTCACAAAGGAAGAATCAGAAGCTGGAGAAGGGAAGCTGGATCGCAGACTGGAGCCTGGAAAATGACCCCCAAAAACAAAACTAGTCTATTGTGAAATGTCTGTGTGTGGTTTATATAGTCTTTGGTTACACAGTAGTTTATGGAAGCAACGTGCTGCGCACGCAGAGTTTTTCTGTTAACATGTGCTCACGTTTTGACTGTTTGACATGTGCACATGTTGGGAAAGGTTGAAAACTGTTAACCGCTAAAGCGTCTCATTTGCATCCTCACATGTGTTAACTGTTTGACATGTGCCCACGTTGGCAGAGGTTGAAAAGTGTCTCTTTTGATGTCTTGTGACTGAAAATGCCTAATACTTGCTATGATTCTAAACACAAGACATAAGAATAAAGTATGGTTCAGATTATTAAAAATGTAAAACAACATTGGAAATATTTAGCATTAGAATGAAAATGTGAAAATGGAGATAAATCAGAAGTTTGAGTGCTTTGATATAAGGTGGCTCTGAAAAGAGCCCTTGTGTTAATTGAGTTGTTTCTGCATTTATAAGTAAGTACCGATGCAGAGTTTGATATAATATTGTTGGCAGCATTTTGAAAGGAAAGACAGGGGCCCATTTTCTGGTTAACAGGTGACCAGGCCAACTTTTCACGCCAGGCCCATTCCTGCAAAGTCGACCGCCATTTTTAGGAGATCTGCAACCACCAGCAGTCACTGGGTTGCAGGAGCAGATGGACTCAAGCCTGTCGGGCGAAGCATCGTTGCACCGCCACAGTGGACGAGACCCTGCTGGGTGAGTGGAGCGTCGCTGTACCGCAACAGTGGGCGAGTCCTTTGCTGGGCTCGTGGAGCGTCCCTATACCGCCACAGTATGCGAACGCTTTGCTGGGCTCGTGGAGTGTCCCTATATCGCCACAGAGTACGAACCGTTGCCGGGTGCATGGATCGTTGGGGGTGCAGCTGAGGGGCCTCCATCTGGGGAGGCTCGTCCGCGCCGCCTCTCCCTCCCAGTGGACCCCACGGCGTCTTGCTGACATTTGTTATGGCCGGACCAGGCGATGAAGAGAGGGGGAGGTCGGATATATATGAGTTATACTATTAGGTATGTCACATCCCCCTTGTGGCCTGCAAGGCACCGAAAAAAGAAGAGAATGGGAAGACAACTACATCTCGGGTCGGGCCCATGCCTTCTCTGGCCGATGGCGGCCGGCCGCTCTTTGCCATGGCCCCAGGAACGGATCCCTTGGTTCATCCTGGGGACAGGCCTTGGCGTGTGGTGTCTCCTCCGGACTATTCGCGTAATGGTTCTCCACCCCAGGCCGTTGCCGACGGCTTTTGTAGACTTTCTGATGCTCAAAAACCCTACTAGAAAGCAGCCCAAAAGTAGCCCAACATTGCTACTTTGGGGAAGGAGGGGCTGCGCGCGAGCGGAATTTATTTTTGCTGCGTGACGTCTGTTAACGTTCGATTCGAAGGAAATCAGGAAGTGTTGACCGCCATTTTGTCACTGCGAGTAAATATATTGTCATTTCAAAGCGTTGGAACATGGAAAGGGGAGAAGGTAGAGATTGTTTTGCTGCGTAGGTTTTCTCAGGGTGTGCAGTAAGGTCCTTAAAAGCGAAAATATATATATTTTTTTCTCGAAAAAGTTGCGGGGTGCGCGCACTCGGGCGCGCACACCTATTTACAAAAGTGTGAAAATGGAGATAAATCAGAAGTTTGAGTGCTTTGATATAAGGTGGCTCTCAAAAGAGCCCTTGTGTTAATTGAGTTGTTTCTGCATTTATAAGTAAGTACCGATGCAGAGTTTGATATAATATTGTTGGCAGCATTTTGAAAGGAAAGACAGGGGCCCATTTTCTGGTTAACAGGTGACCAGGCCAACTTTTCACGCCAGGCCCATTCCTGCAAAGTCGACCGCCATTTTTAGGAGATCTGCAACCACCGGCAGTCACTGGGTTGCAGGAGCAAATGGACTCAAGCCTGTCGGGCGAAGCATCGTTGCACCGCCACAGTGGACGAGACCCTGCTGGGTGAGTGGAGCGTCGCTGTACCGCAACAGTGGGCGAGTCCTTTGCTGGGCTTGTGGAGCGTCCCTATACCGCCACAGTATGCGAACGCTTTGCTGGGCTCGTGGAGTGTCCCTATATCGCCACAGAGTACGAACCCTTTGCCGGGTGCATGGATCGTTGGGGGTGCAGCTGAGGGGCCTCCATCTGGGGAGGCTCGTCCGCGCCGCCTCTCCCTCCCTGTGGACCCCACGGCGTCTTGCTGACATTTGTTATGGCCGGACCAGGCGATGAAGAGAAGGGGAGGTCGGATATATATGAGTTATAATATTAGGTATGTCACATCCCCCTTGTGGCCTGCAAGGCACCGAAAAAAGAAGAGAATGGGAAGACAACTACATCTCGGGTCGGGCCCATGCCTTCTCTGGCCAATGGCGGCCGGCCGCTCTTTGCCATGGCCCCAGGAACGGATCCCTTGGTTCATCCTGGGGACAGGCCTTGGCGTGTGGTGTCTCCTCCGGACTATTCGCGTAATGGTTCTCCACCCCAGGCCGTTGCCGACGGCTTTTGTAGACTTTCTGACGCTCAAAAACCCTACTAGAAAGCAGCCCAAAAGTAGCCCAACATTGCTACTTTGGGGAAGGAGGGGCTGCGTGCGAGCGGAATTTATTTTTGCTGCGTGACGTCTGTTAACGTTCGATTCGAAGGAAATCAGGAAGTGTTGACCGCCATTTTGTCACTGCGAGTAAATGGTGCTCCACATTGTAAATGCGGCACACCATGGGTGGCAGAGCAGCGGTGCACATTAACTGGTGCATCTCTGGGGATGCGCCAGTTAACATAAATCTGCTCCTTTACATTTAAGTATGAGCAGGGGACACAGAGTTGGTGAAGCTTATCGAAGGTTAAAAAGAGATGAGTCCTGTTCACTGAAAACTTGGACATAGGACTCACCTCCTCAGCATCGCTGGACATGGCTAAATAATAGCTGCAAAATGTTACTGTTGTTAAACAATTTTACTATTATAGTGTCTGAGATTTGTCTCTTACTCTGCAACATCTCATTGTTGTTCTCTTTCTTTAAAGATAAGGACATTAACCATGAGTGATAATGAGCAATCCGTTGATCTCGATCTTATTGTTGAACATGTCATTGAAACGTCAGTGGAAGTGGAACCCTTAGATGATTTAAATCCTGAGGATGATGAAGAACATGATGAGGATGCCGATTTGTCAGAATTGTATGACATAGGGTGGGAAGCTGACGTGCTTCAGCATATGGAACTATAAACAGTTATTTTTCAAATTTACTGGAAATAAAAAGTAACATAACTTGAGAAACAGGTTATGTGTAGTGTCTTTAATAAAATAGTCAAATATGCTCATAAAAATATTTCTAAACCAATGAAAAGCCTTAACAAGTCACATGACCTGTTATGCTTACGTTATGCGCTCCGCGCCGCGCCCCGGATTGTTGGTCATTCAAACTGAGGCTGGCGTCAGCATGAGAGCGCCAACGTCTCGTGGCTACGCCATTCAGAAAATATTGTTGGCAGCATTTTGAAAGGAAAGATCTGCAACCACCGGCAGTCACTGGGTTGCAGGAGCTGATGGACTCAAGCCTGTCGGGCGAAGCATCTTTGCACCGCCACAGTGGTCGAGTCCTTTGCCAGGTGCATGGAGCGTCGCTGCACCGCAAGAGTGGACGAGTCCTTTGACGGGTGCGTGGAGCGTTGGGGGTGCAGGTGAGGGGCCTGCACGTGGGGAGGCGGGAGAGGCTTGTCCGCGCCGCCTGTCCCTCCCAGTGCACCCCACGGCGTCTTGCTGACATTTGTTATGGCCGGACCAGGCGATGAAGAGAGGGGGGGTCGGAGGCATATGCAAGACATCCCCCCTCGTGGCCTGCAAGGCGCCGAAAGATTATCGTCCGCGCCGTCTCTCCCTCCCAGTGTACCCCACGGCGTTTTGCTGACATTTGTTATGGCCGGACCAGGCGATGAAGAGAGGGGGGGGGGTCGGAGGCATATGCAAGACATCCCCCCTTCGTGGCCTGCAAGGCGCCGAAAGAGGAAGAGAATGGGAAGACAACTACATCTCGGGTCGGGCCCATGCCTTCTCTGGCCGATGGCGACCGGCTGCTCTTTGCCACGGTCCCAGGAACGGATTCCTTGGTTCATCCTGGGGACAGGCCTTGGCGCATGGTGTCGCCTCCGGACTATTCGCGTAATGGTTCTCCATAGTTGTTTTAATATATTTTTGTTCAAGAATAAAAACGTTTTAATCTGTTATTTTGCTGTCGTGTGGTATATTTCTAATATTTGTCGCTCTGATGTGGTTCCCCCTCCCAAATGGAACATGTGATTGTAATCTACAGCCGGACATTCCGACAGGACATGAGAGCAAAAGGGGGGGGGGCAGATCTGAAGTTGGGCAGGCGATAAGATCACGTTTTGCTATGTAGGGCTATCTATGTTCGTGATGGGGCCTAAAAGGGGGCAAGATGGCGTCGAGCTCGGTTTCTCTCACTAGTTTCACTAGTTTCATATTTCTCATGAGGGGTTGTTCCTAATGTTTCTATTTTAGCAAGGTCAAAAAGAGATCCTATCAGTGGCCTATTGATTTTGTTCGATTCCTTTTGTTTTCTCTAACGATTTTTAAGTTAAAGTTTGCTAGTACGATACAGCGGCTAGTCCACATTTTATATATATGTCTTTTTTATTAGGGGTGTTTTCCGGTGGAGTCTGACGATCTACCTCTAATAAACGGTAAGTGTTCCTCTGAAGGAATGCGTCTTGAAAGTGGCTGACTGTAATGTATGATATTTCACTCAGTGACTTTCAGGCCCATGCTGTTTCAAAACTGTGTATGTGTTTGAAGCAGGCGTAGGTATTGACGCAGCATAGAAACTACTAGGAATCAATTGTAAGTGTTGTTTTCAAGTCACATGACTTCACATGCGCGTCTCAGGACGTGTACGCGGTGATAGTATCTGGTTGGAAGTAGCGGTCCAATTTCAAAACGTGAAAAGGAGTAAATTGAAACATATCCGGATATAATATATCTTCTGAGTAGTATAAGTTCTATGTTGGGTGTATGAAGAAATTTAATAAGTTGCAATCGCGAGCTTTTCCCGAAATATATATAGGCGGGTACGCGCACTCGGTCGCGCACGAAAGCCTGGAAATGCGATATCCATTTTATTGACAACTGTTGCCGAGAGTGCGCACACCGGGTCGCGCACGAAAGTTTAGTAAGGCTATTTTTATTTACAGACAAATTTTAATGTGTTTAAAAAAAGGCAAGGTACAGACTTTCGAATTCTGTATCGCTTTACAAGGAGTCTCTATGCAACTTGAACAGTGAAGAAAACGGCTTGTTTTCGAAAAAAATATTGCCAGAACTTTATTGCAAAAAGTATAGGTTGCATACACGACATTTTTCTGAATTAGCATTTTAAAAACCAATGAAATTCACAGAAAAAACCATAGGTTTTACACACGTTATAGTTAGGAAGTAGCATTTAAAAAACCTATGAAATTCACTGAAAAAACCATAGGTTTGACACATGTTATAGTTAGCTGGAAATTTTACTGACATAAAACCAATGAAATTCCACGTTATAGTTAGTTGGACTCACTATAACTTGCGCGTGACATGCACTGCTGATGACGTCACATATTACATCACTCATGACATGGTCAGTGACATCACTCATGACATCACTGATGACACCATCCAGTGAATATGTGTCTTTCTGAAAAATAAATATTAGTGAGTTATGTTTAAATATTTAAATATATATATTAGTGTTTCACTTTGTGTATAAGTGGCTACATGTGTTGGTAAGTAGCTACATGCGTATGTATATGGGTTATTAGATATTTTTATTAGTATCAGTATGAGTGTCTATATGGTTTGGTGGGGGTATTACTTAGCACATAGATGCATGAGTGACTGACTCTCTGTTTGTATGTGTTTTGAAGACAGCATATGTACAGGACTGTATGGGTGGATGAGTGTCTATATGTGTTTGTTAGTGAGTGAATGACTGTCTCACTAGTGTCTTTATCAGTAACTACATATGTTTTAATCTAGTATATATGGATATTGATGTATATAAGTGAGTATATGTGAGAGTAAGAGATTGTAAGAGTTCCTGTTTAAATAAGTATGTGTTTCTATAAGTGATTGTTTAAGAGAATAAATATGTGTAATTGTCAATAGAAGTAAGGTGGAAGTGTGTGTATAACTCTATATTCAAATAAATGGATGTTCAATAGTTTATTTGCACGTGTGAATATGTGTGTGAGTAACTTTTGGATGACTGTCGGTGTGTAACAGGATGTATAGGTGTATCACTTCATATGATGAGTGAGTATATGTATGAGTGACTATATAGAACTGTTGGTGAATGAGTGGATGTGTATATAGATAGTGGAATTACTGAATTGCTTGTTGTAATTGATATAGGTATCTCCATTTTTTTTAAAATTTTAGTTTCTATTTTTGAATATGTGTCTCAAGGGTTACATTACAGTGAAAGGAGGTCTGTCACTATGTCACAAGGATGGTGTCATCAGTGATGTCATGAGTGATGTCACTGACCATGTCATGAGTGATGTAATATGTGACGTCATCAGCAGTGCATTGCACACGCAAGTTATAGTGAGTCCAACTAACTATAACGTGGAATTTCATTGGTTTTATGTCAGTAAAATTTCCAGCTAACTATAACATGTGTCAAACCTATGGTTTTTTCAGTGAATTTCATAGGTTTTTTAAATGCTACTTCCTAACTATAACGTGTGTAAAACCTATGTTTTTTTCTGTGAATATATATATATATATATATATATATATATATATATATGGGGGGCCTGTTTCTCTCCCAGTTATGCCTGTTTACATATGGGTTACTGGGAGAGACAGGTCCTCAATGGTGATTACCTCGAAATCTGCACTCGCCATATCATACGATGGTACAGATACATCGATGATATTTTAATGATCTGGCGGGGTACGCATGAGGAAGCTGTAAAATTCATTGATGTTCTAAACATAAATGCATACAATTTGGCCTTCACATCACACATTAGTCAGAAAGAAGCACACTTTCTTGATGTAACAATAGAGGTCAGTCAGGACAGATTGGAGACTAAACTCTACAGGAAGCCTACTGCAGGCAATACCGTACTGCACGCGGATAGCCATCATCCCCCGCACCTAATTAGAAGCATCCCCTACGGGGAAATGCTCAGAATTAGGCGCGTTTAAAGTACAGACATTCACTGCAAAGCAGCACAGGCAGCTAGTAAACAGAGGTTTCTTGCAAGAGGCTATGCAGAGAATCTAATAGACATAGCCATTCAAAAAGCAAATGCCCTGTCCCGTAGTGATGCACTGATCCACAAGAAAGCCCAGAGGTCCACGGATTCCAGTGTTGTCCAACCAGTCAGACTCATATGGACCTACAACAGGCAACACGGGGCACTCAGAAAGATAATCAATCAACACTGGAACTTGATCAAGCTTGATCCAGTAATTGGTGAACACATGCCTACAAACCAGCTATCACCTTCAGTAAGGCATACTCTTTACAGGACGCCATAGTGAAGTCTAGCCCGGAGGTGATTCCACCTAAAAACTGGTTGGCAGCAAGTCGAGGTTTCAGGAAATGCTCAAGCTGCAAGGCATGCTCGCAGGGACTCAACAAAACCGAGTTCCTGACAGCATTCTCCACAGTGCCCCGTAACAGTTGACATGCAAAACGGAGTATGTGGTCTATGTCGCTGGAGTGCCCATGTGGCCTGCAGTACATCGGTAGCACCAAATTGCAGGTTCACAAAAGGGTACTCCAGCACATCAGGGCCATCAATACCAACAACGCCACATACCCGGTTGCAAGGCACTTCAAGGAGCACCACAACAACAACAGTGGACTCCTTAGGTACTATGCCATGAATTCAGTAGGTCCTTTAAGGAGGGGTGGCAACAGAGAAGGCATTTTAAGGGCATTAGAGACCAGGTACATCTTGGAGATGGACAGCAAGACCCCCAATGGCCTCAATTCAACGGAGGATTTCTATACGTGTCAATAAATGTCCCCTCATGGTACCCGTATCCATGCCTGCCCCTCACCCTTTCCTGAGTTGGATAAATAGATTAATTGCTTACTACTTAGGTTACACTACTGGTTACTATTATAACTGCAAATGAATTAAACAACTAAGTTGAATAGTTAGATACCATTGTAATGTACACACCTGGTATATTCCTGTCAGAAGTTGCATTTGGCAGTGCACAAATTCCAATTTTAATGATTGCATTTTTTCCACATTTTGTTTAGTTTGAACTCACAAGTTTATTTGGGATTTTCAATCATGTACCTTAGTACTATGGCTTTAGGAGGAGAGCTGTAAATTGCGTTATATTGATGGTTTCCAATTTGGACACATGCAAATTTCAATTGAAATATATTATTCCTAACCAGACTAAGATGTGTGAGAGGAGAAAAAATGTAATATTATTTGGTCCAATTAGTCAACTGTTATCAAATTGTATATATTATATGTACATATAGTCATTCAGTATTTGGTTACTTTTTGTGTAAAAAGATGTAAAATATATGAAATAACTATCATGTGTTTTTAACGACATAGGATTACTTATGTCAAATCATCATTTCTTTGGATCAAACTGTATTTAAACAGTTATTAACAAAACATGCAAAACATGAATTGTTTCCTCTCAATGCATTGTACGCAAGATGTTTTCTATGTCCATTATGGACATCTCCCTCCAATGAAACTAGCCAATCAAAGTGTACTATTTCGAATGCACTAGCACTTTAAATTTTGCTCAACTCTGTCAGTGCGTCATGTGACCAAGGCCTCTGCGAAGGCTGAAACGTTATGCTGGCGTGGTGTGCTGAAGATTAAAAAACTCACCTGCACTCTGGGTCTTCCGTTTTGTTCCTTTTGATGGGCTCTGGATGGTGGGCGCGTCGCCGTGAGGAAAACAAGTGCGAAAATATATAAATATATGTGAACAAGGACACAGCCCAGTGTCCGAAACACGTCTGAGGTAAGCACAGTTCCTGTCACAGCAAAATAAATCTGGCATCAGCTAATTTTGTGTCTGTGATCCTGTTTGTGCTAAGAGGCACTTGGGAAAAGTGAAGTGGATATATATATATATATCGCAGTACATGATGATGGGTTGGTCACTTGTGGAGAGTTGGCTGCAGCCTAAAGGTTGTACGCAGTGGATTTGGCCAATCAAGAAGTTTGTTTATGTGCAGGTAGGGAGATTTTCCTGTTCCTGAAGAAAGTTGCCTGCTTGCAGACATCCTTGTATTCTGGTGCAACGGTGTCTTCGTGGGCGCTAAGTTTTGAAACTGGGGTAAACACGAGGCTGGACCATGTCCTTTAGAATAGGGTGCAGCCTCTTGTTTCTGAAGTGGCGGACAGAGGCTTTAAGCCAAGCAGGTAACGCCTCTCTCCGCCACTTCATTGAGAATATGACCCATAGTCACTTCGGCAGAAGTGATGCAGTTAAAGAATCAAGTATGCACTACTACCACACAAATTAAATCAATCATGGATTACTTATGCAGTTATGCAATGAACGAGAGAGGGAGTACTTTTCCACTGAAGCATTCATAATTATGCAGTTTTGAATATTTTTTAGGTAGTGTTTTGAACATATCCATTCAGTGATGTACAGAGGAAGTATTTATTTAATTATTGTGGGAGTAAACTGTGACTCAGAAACTGTGAGCCTTTATAATATAAGGGCCATTAACCTGTATTCCAGATTCTTTAGTAGTATAATATACACAGCCTCACTATATCACCCCAGGGGAGATGGAGAATAAGGGCAATAAGAGAGAGAAAGATAAATGACAAAATTTGATCAAACATTTTATGTCATGTAATATTTCTGTTTTTAAAGACTCATGAATGTAGAGTTTCACAAGGGAACAGCTTTTCCTGAATTCCGTCTATTTGTGAACAAGTGTTGCTGACTTTATAAATAAATACAAATAAACGGACAATGTAACAACTGAATATCAAACACACATTGCCATTTTTAGAATCTTTTATACAAATGCCTAAAGTTTCGATATCATGCTAACTATGATATAGTATATGATAAAAAGCTAAAATAAATATGATTCTTTGACGAAATCATTTTAGCTTGTTGTTTCCTAAAACACAAAAAGCAATTACAATGGATAATTCCAGCATCAGGATTCAAAGTTACGTATTATACATGTCTACTATCCTTTCATCCTTTCATCTAACAACTTGCAAGTTTGTAATCTTTTTTGTTGTCACAAAGGAAGAATCAGAAGCTGGAGAAGGGAAGCTGGATCGCAGACTGGAGCCTGGAAAATGACCCCCAAAAACAAAACTAGTCTATTGTGAAATGTCTGTGTGTGGTTTATATAGTCTTTGGTTACACAGTAGTTTATGGAAGCAACGTGCTGCGCACGCAGAGTTTTTCTGTTAACATGTGCTCACGTTTTGACTGTTTGACATGTGCACATGTTGGGAAAGGTTGAAAACTGTTAACCGCTAAAGCGTCTCATTTGCATCCTCACATGTGTTAACTGTTTGACATGTGCCCACGTTGGCAGAGGTTGAAAAGTGTCTCTTTTGATGTCTTGTGACTGAAAATGCCTAGTACTTGCTATGATTCTAAACACAAGACATAAGAATAAAGTATGGTTCAGATTATTAAAAATGTAAAACAACATTGGAAATATTTAGCATTAGAATGGTGCAATATCTTGATTAGTGCGAGCTAAGTTTTAATTGCGGTTGAATTATGAGTTATGACACAGCACTGTTACAGTTATTTTTGAGTAAAAAAGTATGCATGTATTTATGTAATGCACCTCCTCATACCCTAATATAACCTTTGATACACTCACTCTAAAATATAGGCTACCATTTTGGAAACCATAGAGACACTAATAGCAGTTACTACATATCCACTAACTGGTTCCTAGGTCTATAGACACACACACTCATTCTCCTATACTGTCACTCTTACATGGAGTCACTCATCAATACAGCACTATCATGTGCACTCATACACCTATATAGACACTCATACACTGCCACTCATCCAGAGTTACTCACACACCTAGTCAGTCATGCAAAGAATCTATCACACTCCCTATACAGTTAGACACACATCAACTCAGTTATTCATACAGATACTAACACAAACTTACTCTCTTATACTATCACTGATACAAGCACATACTCATCCATACAGCCTCTCTCACAACACTCACTCTCACATATAATCAATGTTATACTCCAACACTCACATTAACTGCCTTTCACTTATGGAGTTACTCACACATGTACCACTGAGACATTAATTCACTCACCAACACAGACATATACACACCCACCCACCCTTACAGATGCAAATCTTGAACCTATACGCCCAGTGAATTACCCACTCACACACAATTTCTATGCACAGAGTCACACATTCCCCATTCACCCACACAGACACTCAAACAATAATACAGATACTTTTACAAGCAATCAATAACCAATAAAGATGCTAATATAGCTACTCACCAAGCCATGCAGCCGCACCAACTGACAAACTCATACAGATATTCACACAGTTTAGTCACTAACCCATGCATTCAGTAAGAAATGATTAATCACTCATTTATACAGTCAGTTACACACCTACTAAATCATGTATTCAGACAGATATACACCCACTCACTCTTCAATACAGCTTGGCGTATACATAAAATATATGTAAACTTTAGAGAAACACGCAGTCGCTGGATGATGTCATAAGTGATGGCATCAGTGATATCATTTGAGATGTCATCAGTGATGCCACTGACCACATCATGAATGATGTAATATGTGATGTCATCAGCAGTACATTGCTCTCTTATTCTATCACTGACACAAGCAGACACTCATTTATACAGCCACGTTCACAATTAATTCCTATCACATATGGTCATTTGTATACTCCAACACTCACATACACTGCCTTTCACATATGTAGTTACTCACACATATATTACTGAGACATACATTTACTCACCTATACAGTTATTTCCACATGCACTATTGAACCTATACACCCAGTGAATTATCCACTCACACAACTAGGCAATGAATCAGAGATGTCATGAGTGATGTCAATGACCATCTCATGAGTGATGTAAACTGTGACGTCATCAGCAATGCATTGCAGGTGATCGAGTTATAGTTAGCTAAACTAGCTATAATGGGGGAATTTCAATGGTTTTGTGGGAGTGAAATGTCCAGCTAACTATAACATGTGTGAAACCTATATTTTTTTCAATGAATTTGCAATTTTTTTTTTCAGAACCAAATTTTCTTGATTTTCTTGTTGAAGGATTACAAAAAGGGCACTGCTCTCCATGAGTCAGGGGAGCAGTGTGCAAATAAGTAGACATCACGTACAAGTAATTCAAGCAACAAATCGATATAAATGACCTTCCCCGTACTCCCTGTCCCTCAACTCACACCCTTTAACCCCCCACCCGGATCCCACTCCCCTCCCCGCACAGTGTCCACATGGTCCGAATGTAATAGCATAGTAAAAATATATTCAGTGTGTGTATTGTTTCACCCAGGGTCAACAAGCAATGGTCCTGCATCAGCATTTTGTTGTGCTGGTGGTTCCAGCCACAGTCCTCTATAGTCTGCCCATTTCTTCCATATTTTGAAATGTTTGCGGGGGCATCCCCTGGCTTCAAAAACCGGACGCTCCAGCCCCATATAAAAATCCAAACCCCTCTTCCACACCCCTACCAAGGGGGCCTTGGGATCCTTCCAGGCCCGAGCTATATCTCTTTTGGCCGTTGTAAGGCCTAGGAGCAGCAGGTGGCGTTTATATATATTCCCTCCCACCTGTTCCATAACATGAAGCAGGCCCAGCTTCGGCACTCGGGGGAGGTCCCAGCCCAACACCTCAGACAGGCAATCCCATACGCCGGTCCATAACCTCAGCAATTTATCACACGCCCACACTGTGTGAATGAAGGTGTCCACTGCACGACCACACCGCAGGCAATCAGGGGAGGCAATGAGACCAGCCCTCCACAATTGTTCTCTAGTATAGTAGGCTCTATGCAAGTACTTGAAGTGGATAAAGCGCAGGCTGCCTCCCTCAAGGCCTCCAGGGCATCCCTCCAATCCTCCTCCTCCAAGTCCCCCACGTCTCCCTCCCACACCGACCTTAGCTTGTCCAGGGGAGAGGAACAGTACGTAACTAGTATTTGATATATATTAGATATTTTCTTGGTTTCTAATTCTCCCATGAACACCTTAGCTTCCAGGGGGCTAAACTCAGGCAAGGACTCCAGGCCGACTAAAGCGGGGGATAGGGCGTGTCGGAGCTGCAGATATATAAAGAATTGTGTTCGGGCATATTATATTCCTCTCTCAGTGCTTGGAACGATTTAAGGGTCGTGCCTTTCATGACGTGACCCAGTGCCGATATTCCAATTGCGTCCCTGCCACGGAATACCTGCAAGGAAGCCAGTGCCGGAAGCCTCCCATTCTGCCACAATGGGGTTTTTCTCCTCAATTTATTCCACTACCCCATACAGTGTAGAGATCCGCGCCACACCCGGAAGACCTCCTGGGTAACCATCAGGAGCCTCTTCCTTATGGCCGCAGAGTATAGAATAGTGTGTAGAGTGTCAGGGTCCATCATGTATCTCTCGAGGGCGTAGGCCGGGTCGACCCGGTCCCCATACCTCCTTTCATTTAGCACTAAGAGATGCGATGCTTGATAGTAAGACAGGATATCTGATGCGGCCAAAACCACACAATACGTGGAGAGGAAACAAGTGCGGAGCGCCACTCTCACCACCCCACCAGCCCAAAGGAACTGGCTCAATGCCAAATTCACCTGTTTAAACCACCGTGGTGAGATTGGATAGGGATAATTTTGCAGTTGGTAAAGGAGACGTGGGAGAGCCACCATCTTAAATATGGCCGATCGGCCATAGACATTCAGGGGCATTCTGGACCATGTTTTCATGTCTGACTGTACGCGGTCCCAAACCGGTAACACATTGCGTGCCCAAGAGACTCCAGGGACTTCCGTCAGGAACACGCCCAGATACTTAATGCCTCCCGCCGCCTCTTATAATGTTGATGCCCACGCTCCCAGGTCCCCACTCCCCCCAGCACCCACAGCGTAGATTTCCGTAGGTTTAAGTGAAGGCCAGATACCTCGCCGAAGATCCGCATTATTTCAAGGACCCTGGACCCCGATCTATTTAGATCTATAGGAAAGAAGAGGACGTCGTCTGCGAAGAGTGCAATTCTGTCTGATGGTCCCGCTTCCCATTCCACTCCTCGCATCTGTGCATCTATCCGCACCCATGCCGCCAGCGGTTCCATTGCCAGGGCAAATAAATAAGTTGAGAGGGGGCAGCCCTGTCGAGTGCCCCGGCCTATTGGGAAGGGGTTGGATATCGCTCCCGCCACTCTCACAGATGCGGTCAGGTCCGTGTACAACAGCTGTAGGCACGAAAGGAAACGGGGTCCGAGGTTCAAGCAAGACAGGAGCGCACAGAGATATACCCAACTCAGTGAGTCGAACGCTCTATCGATATCAGCCAGAAGGAGTGCCGCCGGGAGGCCGGCAGCTCGAGCCGCCTCCACACCACCTGCGCTCGTCTGATGTTGTGTCTCATTGCCCTGTGGGGCATAAATCCTGCCTGGTCTGGGTGAACTAAGTCAGTTATGTATGGGAGGAGACGATTGGCCAAAGCTTTCGCCAGTATTTTCGCTTCTTCATTTAGGAGCGATATCGGCCTATATGATTCATGTTTTTCAGGAGGCCTCCCAGGTTTACAGAAGACCACGATTTCAGCGTGTCGCCAATCCGCTGGAAGGTGACCACACTCTCTGGCTGCCTCCAGTGCTTGTCTATAGCGTATCCCCAGCTGGAGAATAAATGTCTTCATAAATTCGCACAGGAAACCATTAGGCCAAGGGGCCTTACCAGTATTCAGTTCTCCAAGTGCCGCGCCCAACTCCTCAGCTGACAATGGGAGGTCTAGCCGATCTCGCCCTTCATCCGATAGCGCCCGTGGCGGGAGGTCTGCAAGGAATTTATCGACGTCTGCCGCTGGAAGAGACTCCATAGGGGCATATTGGACCGCAGAATATTGCGCAAAGCTGGCAGCCAGATTCGCCGGGGCTGTCACAGGATCCCCCACCGTATCCCGAAGTCCCGGCAGAGATTGCGCTTGGAAGGTACCCTGACATAGCCTATACAGCATTGTACTGGATTTATCTCCCCACTGGTATATCCTACTTTGCGTAGCCAACCACAGCTGACGAGCCTCATCCATCAGCAGAGAGGTATATGACTGTTGCATCAGCAGTAGTTGCCCCACGGCATCTGCATCCCCCCTGTGCTGCATTCCTCCTCCAACTCCTAGACCCGACTCGCCTTCTCTTCTATATCCCTCCTACAGGCCTTACGGTCTGCGGCACACCAGGCAATATCTACACCACGGAGCACGGGCATCAGGGCTTCCCATAGTGTTATATCATCAGTTTCGGGCTTATCATTATTGTCCCAATACTGAGCTATGGCCTCTCTCATATGCGACTGGTAGCTTTCTTGTTGTAGATGCCATGTGGATATGCGCCACCTAAAAGGCTGCCGCCTCCTGTCTAAACGCAAGTCCATCGTTATAGGGGAGTGATCCGACAGTCCGCGTGGAAGTATGAACGTGGAATCTACCCTCCCTTTCCAGGTTTGGGAATAAACAGATTGTCGATTTTGGAGAAGGAATTATGGACCGCTGAGACATAAGTGTATTCTTGGCTGTGAGTGTGTTGGTAATGATCTCCATGCGTTCGTCCAGCCCATTCCCTGCACCATACCGTTCAGTTTTGTAAGAGTATCCGCCACTGGACCCCCCCGGGTCTACAACGATCCATCCGCACATTCACCACATCATTCCAGTCACCGCCCACTATCGCCAACACACTTGGGATTTCAGCCTAAACTTCGAACAGCTTTTCAATGAGCGCCTCTTGCAGCGGGGTCGGGGCATACACACTTCCAAAGACCATGGGTTCATCCCCCACCATTCCCTTAATGAAAACACATCTGCCATATGTGTCCACCCATTGTGTCTCATGTACATAGGTCAATCTGCGATGTATCAGGACTGCAACCCCCGTGACCCTTTCACAAACACAGCATGAAATACCTGCTGGTAGCCGTACCGTTGTAAGCTAAGGGTTTTGGTTCCTAGGAGGTGCGTCTCTTGTAAAAGTAGCACATCCGCCCTCTCCCTCTTCCCTAATCCCAAGACTGCGCCTCTTTTAATTTTGTCAAGCATCCCCCGCACATTCCAGCACACCACATGCAATGACTCCCGTGGAAGGCCTGTCTCGTGGATATCAGCCGCCATCGATAGGCATAGAAGTCAGGGCCCTAGGTGACTGGGGCCATACACACACATAGAAGTTCAACTGAACTCGACTGGACACTGTGTTAATACCAACTGTCCCATCCCCATCAACTCCCCCTCCAACCCCCTGCCCCCCCTCGCATTCCCCCAACAGCCCCCTACCAGTCCCTCACCTCAAACCAAACCCCCAACTCTCCCAGCAACTCCCCTCCCCATACCTCAGCAACATTGAAGTACCTGTTGCAGTATAGATTATCCCCAGCCCCCAATGGAAGGCTAGAGACCACTATGCCAATGGATCCCCACCCAATTCCAACCTATCTGTTACCCAACTAACTTTGCTAACCTCGGGGGCTATACCCGCCCTCTCTCGGGCGTCCCCCGACCCATGGTCCACATCAATATATGTACTATAGGCAAAGGTTTTCCGGTGGCGAGTCCCAAGATTCATCGTTGCCCCCAGTACTAACATGGCCCGTCAGCAGCCATCCGTGGCCCAGCGCCAAGAAGGTCCAGAGTTGCACTGGGCGTTAAGGCTTCAAATTTTGAGAGTCAGCAGCATTGGAGTCCCAGGTCGCCGCATCCTGGGGAGGTGGGTGCTTCTGGGAGCGTGACCTCAAGTTGCTTCTGCTTCGCGACCTTCGGGGCGTCCTCGGGGGTCCCGCTGTAGAGGACGAGTCAGAGTCACGGCCCGGCAGAGTATGCACTCTGATTCAGACTGTCTCATCTGTCCAGGCAAAGACTTCCTCTGGAGTGTTAATGAACTGAGTCTGGGACTGAAACACCACCCGTAGGTGAGCCGGGTACAGCAGGGCGTATTGGATTTTGAGGTCTCTCAGTCGCGCCTTAGCTGCAGTAAAGGATTGTCGTTGCTGCTGCACCAACTTGGTATAGTCCGGGAATATCAGAATGTTGTGGTTCTCGTACATCAAGGGCTCTTTTGCGCGAGCCTGTTTCAGGATAGTTTCCCGGTCGAGATAATTGAATAGTTTGGCTATCACTGGTCGAGGGCGAGCACCCACGGGTGGCTCGGGAGAAGTGCCCGATGCACCCGCTCAATTATAAAGCAGCGCAAGAGGGACTTCGGGGGAAGCCACCCCTACAGCCATTGTGTTAGGAATGCCACCATGTTGCCTTTTTCGCTGTTTTCCGGGAATCCCACGAACCGCAGGTTATTCCTCCGGGTCCGTCCTTCTGCATCCTCAGCCCGGAGAGCCGGCCCCTTCTGAATTCCTTCCATGGTGGCCACTTTCTTCTTGAGGATCGCCACGTCGTCCTCCACCCCCGTGAGTCTGGTTTCAGTTTCAGTGATGTGGGCAACAGCATTGCGCAAATCCTGTTGAAGTAGGGTGACATCAGCCCCAACAGCCCCAATTTTGGCGTCCAGCATGTCTCTAGATTGCGTTATAGCCACTATAAGGGCCTCGTTATCTGGTCCTGGTCCCTGTTGACCTCCGGAGGCTCCACCACTCGGCCCCGTGAATTTGTCGATAGGGCCCTGTTTCGCTGACCCCAGCGCTGTTGCACTTCCGGCCGGACCCCACCAAACTTTAGGTCCCAGCTCCGGTTGCGCGGCGCAGGCCGCACCGCCTCAGGGCCTAGATCGGCAGATCTTGTGCTCTGAAGTCGCCCAATTCGCAACCGGAGCTTCCCCGCCGCCTCTGACAGTGTGCCTCGTAAACAGGACGCTGTGTGGTCGGGGCGACGTAGGATAAATCGCAGGATATTTGGCCGGCGGGACGGAGCTTGTTTAGGCTGCGTCCGCCATGCTTGCTGCCTTGGCCACGCCCCGCAAGGTTTTTTAAATGCTAATTCCTAACCATAACCTGGCTGAAACCCATGTTTTTTCAGGGAATTTCTAAGGTTTTCTCAATGATAATTTTTAAATGTATGAATTTTTTAATTTCTTTAAACTTTTTTCCTTCATTTTTATAATAAATTTTTACATTTTATTTTTTTATTTATATTTTACATTTTAATGTAAACTAAAAACAAAAACAAATACAAAAACATTTTTATATATATTTTTTTAAAAACATATATATAACAATTAAATTCTATATAATTCCTTTTTTGGGGGGGATAACCGCTCCGTACGCGTACGGTAATCGCACCGTCTTTTGTACTGTAAGTCGTACTCAGCGCGTACGTGCGCATACGTCACAAATATATATTGACATTACGCGGCGCATCAGCGCTTCTGTGGGACGTAATTTGTGTTCGTTTGACGCACGGTGAGCGTACCCCACAAAACTTTTATAATGTTTAAAACAATATATCTATGTATTTATTGTAAAGTTTAAATGTGGACATTATCTAGGATAATCAAGAAAATAGTTCATTTTCACTTTTATTAAGCGTATATTACTTTTCAAAGCAATTACGCACATCGCGATGGTACGTTGTACGTACACGCGCTGTAGGAGCTCTGTAGGTGCACCGTATGAGTACGCACAGTCATGTGACTCTAAAAGAAGATATTTCATTGGTTCATAATACTTCCTATGCCAATTGTTGAAATACCCCTCCCATTTTGATCACTCTACTTGGACTTTCTTAGGAGCAGGATCATTTATTTGGAGCTGCAAACAAGTAGAACTTTTTCATCAATATGGCTGGTCTGCCTCAATAACCATCTGATAATTCATCTGATGAACATGAATTTGTAAATGAGCCTCCTCAAAAGAAAAAAAAAGCATTCATTTGGACATTTTTTAGTTTTCAAGAGGGCTAAAAAAAGGTGAGTGCACCTAAGGTGACATGCAAGATATCAAGAGGTGACCCTACAAATACTCTTTTGGGACGGCAAGTATGGACCGTCATGTAGGGAATTTGCACCCAGTCAAATATGCAAGGGAGACAACACGCAGCAAACAGTATAATCCACCACCTGCAGTGGCTAGCACCTCAAGTGCACCACCACCACCTCCTGGAAGGGATCTTACATCTATTATTGTTCCCCAGTTTGCGAACATGCTTTTCCATTGCAAATTTTGCAATCAGTTGCTGTGCTATGGAGAGCAATCTGTGGACCTCATAGTGGCTCCATAGTTCGAGGCCCACAGTTATTTTGTTTCTAAAAAGAAAAAAAAATGTTTAAACAACTACAAAAAATCCCAAAAAACAACAAAGACAAAAAAAAGAGTTCTTTTCAGAACTACCTTTACTGGTCAAAAAATGTTAGTCTGTAAAAGTTTGTCAGAAAGAATGTGTAGTTCATAAATGAATGAATGAATACATTAGTATTGAATGGTGAATGTGAAAGTGCAGAACTATAAGGATGTGCTACAGCATAAATCTATAAGGTGTTTACTTATAGTATACTGTAGTACCTCTGAAGCACTTGAATGTAACATATGCATATAAATATGTTACAAGTCTATGCTTCAATTTGCACTATTGGTGAAACTGCCTGGATGAATTTGTATGTATTAAGGGCAGTTTTATAACGTACTTGTGCCTCTTTTACACAACTGTTGCATCGCATTTGAGATGCAGTGGTGGTATATAAGATGTACTATATTTTATGGTGTTTACAATGTGACGTAATTGGTGTGTCACATTATAAAGCCCTGCACCAGAAGGAGGCTTTCTTGCACAGGTGGGGGATGTTCTGGCACAGGAACACCACCTAAAAGTTAATAAGGGAAATCTAAAATATTTGATTTTTTCACTTTTCAGCTTATATTGCGTCAAAACCCTACAGGTTTAAGGATTGACACAGCATTATGACAATAGGGCCCAAAGAGCATTCCTGGAGCTGCATTGCGTTTCCAATGCAAGTCAAGCAATGTACCATCTTCACAGCACAGATATAAAACATATATGTGCTATTTTTGCCTCAAAGTGCACCACATTCAATCAATCAATCAATCAATCAATCATGACATTTATAAAGCGTGCAACTCCCCCGGAGGGGTCTCAAGACGCTGGGGGAGAGGGGTACTTTACTGCTCGAAAAACCAGGTCTTGAGTTTCTTCCTGAAGGAGAGATGGTCCTAGTTTAGACGGATGTGGATGGGGAGGGAGTTCCATGCCTTGGCTGCCAAGTAGGAGAAGGATCTTACTCCGGTGGTGGCTCTGCGGATGCGTGGAACGGCGGCGAGGGCGAGGCTGGTTGATCGTAGCTGGCGGGTGGGAGTGTAGGAGGTCAGGCGGAGTTGAGGTACTTGGGGCCCAGGTCGTGGAGGGCCTTGTGTGCGTGGGTGAGGAGTCTGAACGTGATCTTCTTGCTGACGCGGAGCCAGTGTAGGTCTCTCAGGTGGCCAGGGATGTGGCTGTGTCGGGGGATGTCCCGGATAATTCGTGCAAAGGCCTTCTGGATGCGTTGGAGTCTTTTCTGAAGATTGGCTGTGGTTCCGGTGTAGAGGGTGTTTCCGTAGTCCAGTCGGCTGGTGACGAGTGCCTGGGTGACCGTCTTCCTGGTTTCAGTGGGGATCCACCGGTAGATCTTACGGAGCATGCGCAGGGTGTTGAAGCACGATGATGAGACGGCGTTGAGTTGTCTGCTCATCGAGAGGGAGGAGTCCAGGATAAAACCCAGGTTACGTGCGTGGTCCATAGATTTGGGAGTGGCGCCCAGGGCAGGGGGCCACCAGGAGTTGTCCAAGGTGGAGGGCGATGATCCCAGGATGAGGACTTCCGTTTTGTCTCAGTTCAGTTTCAGGCGGCTGTTCTTCATCCACTCGGCGACGTCTTTCATCACTTCGTGTAGGCTGGTTCTGGCTGGGGCGGGGCCGTTGGTGAGGGAGAGGATCAGCTGGATGTCGTCCGCATAGGAGATGATGTTGAGGTTGTGTTGGCGTGCGATGGCTGCGAGGGGGCTCATGTAGACGTTGAAGAGGGTTGGGCTGAGTGATGATCCTTGTGGTACGCCGCAGATGACTTTGGTGGCCTCGGATCTGAAAGGGGGGAGGCGGACTCTTTGGGTGCTTCCGGTGAGGAACGAGATGATCCACTCCACTGCCCTGTCTTGGATTCCAATGTTGCTGAGGCTCTGCACTAGGGTGCGGTGACAGACAGTGTTGAACGCTGCAGAGAGGTCCAGGAGGATTAGGGCCGCTGTTTCCCCGTTGTCGAGCAGGGATCTGATGTCGTCAGTGGCTGCAATGAGGGCGGTCTCGGTGCTGTGGTTGGCTCGGAAACCGGACTGCGAGTGGTCGAGGGATCCGTTCGTCTCAAGGAAGGCGGCAAGCTGTCTGTTGACGGTCTTCTCGGTGACTTTAGCATAAAAAGGGAGGAGCGAGATGGGGCGGACGTTTTTGAGGTCGGTGGGGTCCGCTGTTGGTTTCTACAGGAGGGTGCTGAGCTTGGCGTGCTTCCAGCTCTCCGGGAAGGTGGCAGTGTTGAAGGAGGTGTTGATTATGTCCCGGAGTTGGGGTGCGATGATGGAATCGGCCTTGTTGAAGATGTGGTGGGGGCAGGGGTCGGTTGGTGATCCAGAGTGGATGGTGTTCATCGTGCGGGTGGTGTCTTTGGTGCTGACCGGGGTCCAGGCGCAGAGAGTGGTGGTGGGGGACGTTGGTTCAGAGGTTGGGTGCGTGGTCTGTGTGCCGAAGCTGTTGTGTATGTCGGCGATCTTGCTGTGGAAGAACGAGGCAAGTGAGTCGCAGAGGTCTTGCGAGGGAGTGATGTTGTTGTTTCTGGCGCTGGGGTTCGAGAGCTCTTTGACTATATTGATAAGTTCCTTGCTGTTGTGGGCGTTGTTGTTCAGTGCGGATCAGCTGGTGGTGTTTGCGGGTGGCGTGCTTGAGGGCAGTCATGTTGTCTGAAGTCTGGTTGTTGCACCAGGCTTTCTCGAGGGTGCGGCAGTTCTTCTTGGAGTTCTTAAGTTCGTCGGTGAACCAAGAGGCTTTCTTGCTGCTGGGTCTGCTGGGAGGGGTCTTCAGTGGTGCAAGGTCGTCTGCGCAGTTGGTGATCCACTGTGTGAGGTTGCTGGCTGCTTTGTTGGGGTTTGTTGTGCCGGCGGGTGGGTTCTGGCTGAGGGAGGTAGTGAGCTGGTCGGCAGTGATCTTGTTCCAGCTCCTGCGAGTGGCCTGTTGTGGGTGGTGGTGGGTCGTGGTTCTTCTGAAGCTGAAGTGGACGCAGCTGTGGTCAGTCCAGTGAAGTCCGGTGGTGTGGCTGAAGGAGATGTAATTGCTGGAGGAGAAGTGGGTGGGAGAGTTCACCAGTTGCTTGAGTCCGAGGTTGGCGAGGTTGTCCAGCAGGGTAGTGGTGTTGCTGTCATTGTTGTTCTCCAGGTCAAAGTTGAGGTCCCCTAGGAGGATGTAGTCAGAGGAGGCGAGAGCATGCGGGCTGATGAAATCTGTGATGTTTTCGCTGAATTGTGTGTGTGGTCCCGGGGGTCTGTAGATGAGGGTGCCTCTGAGGGTCGTCTTGGGGTCGGTGTGTATCTGGAAGTGGAGGTGTTCGGCGGCAGTGTGGGTGTCGTCGGAGTTGGTCGTGATGTGGATGGTGTTCTTGTGTACGATGGCGATACCTCCTCCAGTCTGGTTGACGCGGATCTTGTATCCGTCCGGGATGGTGATGGCGATGTCGGGCGCTGAGCAGGCGTTCATCCAGGTTTTCGTGAGAAAGGCGACGTCTGGTGATGTTGTGTCGAGCAAGTTCCAGAGTTCCACGGCGTGTCTGTGGATGAAGCGGGTGTTGAGCAGGATGCACTTGAGGTGGTTGTTGCTGGTGATCGGTTTGGCGGGTGTGGTGCAGGTCCGGAGGCAGGTGAATCGGCTGGCTTGGCAGGCGAAGGGTCTGTGGGTGCGTTTCGGGGTGGCTTGGTAGCAGGTGGGGTACCGGCCGTTGTTGAGTGTGTGGAGGGTGGCGGCGTCGTAGGTCTGTCAAGTTGTCTTGCTTCCGCGGGGGCTAGGGGTCCTTAGGCTAAGCGCGGTCCAGGCACGGACGGGCGCAGACGTGCTAGCCTTTGGCGCGCCTTCGGCGCAAAATCGGTGCGCCCACTGCGCGTCCATGCGTTCTCCATTTAAGGCGAAGTGGGAGGGAGGAGCAGCTGGGAAGCGGGAGCGGGGAGGACTCAGAAGAAAAGGGGAGCGGGGCCACGGCAACACAGCGGCGGGAGGCGGGGAGTGGGGGCCACACCAATGGAGGCAAGAACCTAGACACAGAGGCACAAGCACAACAAAAAGAACAGCAGGGCAAACAGCAAACAGCAGCAAGGCAATTAACAGGGAGAAAAACATCTAATCATCACATTGAGCAGCAGCGAGGGGGCACACACACACAGCTGGAGGGCCGTGCAGCGCGGGGGTGTCCTGAGGACCCCCCCCCCCCCGGTAAATATGATGTATCCATGGTGGTGATGTCACAGTGCACAATAACTGCCATATCTCTGGGGATATACCACTTATTGTACAACTACTAATTACTGTTTTAAGGTAGTGAATGTCTTACTACACACTGATCAATGAATCTGTAGAAATTTATACCAAGAGTAACAGAGTGTTGGGTGGAATTGACACGATAGAAACTGCAAAATTCAACATAAACAAAACAAATATGCAGGTACATAGAACAGTGTATGCACAGTCTGTAGGAGGTTGAAACACTCTACTCCCCAAGTCCCACTTTGTACCATGAATACTTGACTACTGACATAGGCCTCATTTATGACATTTTGTTGTAGAAAAGTGAAGCAGGCCTTCCTACTACGCTTCACTATGGCAAAAAAAAATGGCAGGAAAGCGCCATATCTATAAGATACAGCACATTCCTATTCTTTTATCTTTGCGCCAGTGCACAATGGTCTGCCTGCACCAATGCAGGAACCTTTGCACAATGGTGCAAGGCTGCCTGCATTGCAAGGATGATTATTTTTGCACAGGTAAGGAAACGTTTCTGTAGAAAAATATTCACAAACGACTTTTCCTTTTTCTACGTGTTCTGCAGAAAGCAGCACACAAAGTAAAACTATTTTTCCCTGTTGCACCTTCCTTACACCTCCCCTGGGGAGGCATACATTTTTGGCAGTGCCTCAGATTTTCGATAAATGTGCAAAAAGTGTAAAAAGGCTATGGTGTTACTGGGAACACCCTCAGCAACACCCATTGCACACCCCTTTAACTCAGAACACTGCATTAAAGGAGATGATATTTATCAGGCAACAGTACACCAAAAAAGTGCCTTACTGCTGCCAGATATATATCACGCTGACAGCCAGGCCACAGAACATCACAAAAAGTGACGTTCCAATGGCACAAGAAGTCTCATAATTGAGGCCTTAAATGTTTACAATTCTGCAAGGAGAGTGTCTAGGTGAAAGAGTGTTTCCTGAAAGTGTAAGGAGAGAGACTAGGGAATTGAAGGTATAAAATACAAATTTGCCGGTACAAAGAACAGTGCATGCATAGTCAAAAAGGGTTTGAAACAGTCTATACCCTAAGCCCACTTTACCTCATAAACAGTTTTGTAGACACTTTTGGGCTTATGCTGCATCAAAATCCTGCACCTGCTTGAAGCAGGTATAAGGATTGACACAGCATTATGAGCATAGGGCCCCAACAACATTGCTGGAAGGACGTTGCGCTTGGAACGCAAGTCGAGAAATGCACTACCTTCAAAACACAAATACCATATCTGTGTTGTTTTTGCTCCATAATATACCACATTTTAAATATGGTGCATCCAGTCTGTTGATGTCACAGTGTCAAATGTCAAATGCTTTTGTATAGCGCAACAATTCATCAAAAGAGGTCTCAGGGCGCTTGGCAAAAAGAAGGCAACAGCCTTGAGAGGAGAGAAAAATGGCCCTGAGGGGAATTAATTCGGAAAGAGCCAGGTTTTCAGACTCCTGCGTAACGCTTGGTGGTTAGAGAGAGACAACAGATGAGAGGGCAGCTTGTTACAAAGTTGCGGTGCCAGGTAGGAGAAAGCCCTACATCCATTTCTGGAGGTAAGCGCCATTGGCTGGGAAAGAAGGGACTTCGAGCTGGAACGCACAGTTCTAGGCGGTCTATACCAGACTAGTTTTTTTGCCAGGTAAGAAGGGCCTGTACCATAGAGGAGTTTATGAGTAAGACTTAGGATTTTAAATTGACATTTTTGGCGCACCGGGAGCCAGTGCAATTTGTTTAGACGAGGTAGTGAAGCAGACCTCGTCGGTAGTCCCAGTACCAATCGGGCGGCCGCATTCTGTAGTATTTCAAGTTTGGCAAGCACACACTCATTGATCGACACAAACCTAGAATTTCCATAACCTAGACTGCTTATAATAAGCCCCTGAAACAGAGACTTTCTTGCCTCGAAAGAGAGCCATTTAAAAATTTTGCGCAGTTGTTTAAGTATTCCATAACAAGTACCAGATACTTGGTTGACATGTGCTTTCATCGAGAGAGCACTGTCAAGCATGATGCCCAGGTCACGTACCACTTCTTTAGGCTCCGGGCAGGGTCCGAGTTCGTGAGGCCACCAATCCTGGGACCAGATGGTTTTGGCCTTGCCAAATAGCAAGATTTCAGTTTTGCTATAATTGAGTTGGAGTGTATTATCACTCATCCAGCTGCTAATATGATCCATGCACTGTTTGAACCTAACACAGTGTCAGAAAAATGGGAACTGCAGGTGATTAACACCTGCGTATCATCTATGTACGACACTGTGGAGAAGCCATAGGATTTTATAATATTGGCAAAAAGGGATAAAATATAGGTTGTACAACAGGGGACTAAGAATCGACCCCTGTGGCACCCCCACAGCGGGAGGCATATTCCTGGATACAAGGGAGTTCATTTTGAGATAAGTATAGCGGCTGGCGAGGTAGTCTTCAAACCAGGCTAAGGCGTAGCCCCTGACACCAATCTCCCACAGCCAATATGCTGCGGGAGATGGTGTCAAAGGCCGTTGATAGATCCAATAGGACCAGAATGGCGGATTCCCTTCTATCCAGGGATAGCCGAATGTTAAATACTATCTCAATCACTGCGGTCTCCGTACCATGAGCGGCATGAAAACCTGATTGCGAGGGATCAAACAATGCATGTGTCTCAATGTGGGTGGTAACTCGTTTATTTACTAGATGTTCAAGTACTTTCCCAAAGAATGGTCAAAGAGATATAGGTCTGTAATTGGATAGGGTGGAGGGGTCGCTGTTGGGCTTTTTGAGAATGGGCTTGACCTGGGCTAGCTTCCAACTGCTAGGAATAGAGGCACTCTCAAAGGAGTGATTAACGATGTTAGTCAGCGTGCCAGTCAAAAGCGTGCACAGTAACTGACATAACTCTGGGGATGTATCACTTTTTGTACATCAGCTGATTACTGTTTGAATGTAGAATGGATTACAGCACATACCTCTCCTTTTCACCTCCACCATAACTAAATGGTGTGCCTGTGCCAAACTGTGAAGTGAAGCAGTGCTAACAGCTCTGATCTCCAGGCTATATGAAGAGAAATACTGCCTGTCTATCAACTACAAAAAAAGCACACTAAAGGCTTGCGGTGTCAATCGGGGCTCTGCAATTCCTGTTAAGGAAATTCCTTCGGTGTCTATAACTTGCTGTACAACGCCTTAACCTTGGCCTCAGCTCCCTGCGCACAGAAAAGCCAGGGAAGCCTCTTGCAGAGAAGCTAGATGTACAGTATGCATGCCAAGTAAAAAATGTGTTTACATGCGTTCATAGTGTATCTTCACGTTTGGTGCACGCCAGATCTATTCTGCATAGAACCATTAGAGAAACGTTCCATGACTGCTCCCTGTAAATTCACGGCATGTTCTCTATGTTTGCTATCTCATTTATTGATGGTAGAATATTCATGATGTGTTATAAGCTAAAACTGTGAACAATTTAGCAAGAGTAAACCCTATTGAAGAAGTGCTCTGTGTATGGATCAAGACTTGGCTTTTCTTATGGTAGTGGTCGCTACACGGCAGACATCTTCTCTTGCAAAGGGCTCTAGTAGGAGAAGTGTGGCTCAATGGTTAGAGTGGCAGACCCTGATGCAGAGGTCTAGCCCGGGACCAGGGTTCAATTCCCTGCCTCGGTGGGTCTTGGGTTAAAAAATTCCACTGACCTGATTATTCTCGCCTCGGTGCCTATTACAATCTTGGAGTACCACTCTGCAACTCTGGGCAATAGCTTGCTTAATCTCCACAACGGCCGCCACAATGCTAAGGATGCCTGGCCTCCACCTTGGGGGTGCCCAGGAGAGGACGCCTCACAGGGAAATCCAGGATGGGTTCCACAGCGGTATTCGTACAAGCGCCTTGAGACCCTTGCAGGTGAGTAGTGCGCTATACAAGTATCAATTTACAATTTTAGTAAACCTCTTTCAAGGTAGAAACCAGTATAGAACTCAACTTCAGTTGGGTGTAAGTGAGAGTTTCTTGGTGGAAGAAAGTTGCAAACCGTGCTGCTTCCCCCTCTGCGGTCTTGTAGCAATAGAGAGAGATGGAAACAGAGAGAGTAAGTGACACATACGAACAAACAGTAAGAGAGAGTTAGAGAGCAAGGAAGAGGAACGTAAACAGAGAGAGAGTTGAAGGGAGACAGAAAAACAGAGAGAGAGATGGAGAGAGAGGAAGAGAGAGACAGAGAGAGGGAGGGTGAAAGAGATAAAGACAGAGACAGACACATAGACATAGATACAGCGAAAAGGGCAGAGAGATAAAGGCAGAGATAGAGAGACGGAGAGGGAGACAGAGGGAGGAAGACAGGGACATATAGGGATAAAAATAGAGAGTAACATACAGAAGGAGGGAAACAGATAGAGGGAGGGAGACAGAGAAAGAAGAAAAGTATGACACACAAACAGAAAGGGAGAATGAGGGAGACAGAGGGAGGGAGACACAGGAATATAGACCTGGAAATAAAAGCTATAAAACACAACTTTGGTAGTGCATAGAAGAGTGTATGCATAATCAATAGAAGTTTGAAGCAGTACATGTCCTAAGGTTCTCTTCCCACCATGAGTACTTACTACCTGAATGATTACAATTCTACAAGAAGAGTCTCTCAAACCATTCTTAATTTTAAATCATACATTTATTATTGTAACATGTCATAATTTAATGGAGTTTCTAACATCATTTCGTCTGAAATTTCATTTTCTGGATGATCAATTTCAATAGTCATTTCATGAAACTCGATGTCATCTAGTGCTTGAAGAAAATCATCAACCAATGTTTCATCTAAATCACAGGTTACATCTCCAGCAGCAATATCTTCATCTTCATTTGTGCTCGCCTTGAAAGGTATGTTTAGCTCTTCAATCAAACTGTTAGTAATTTCAAAATTAATATCCGTATTGATTTGTTCTTCTTCCATAGTACATTTTTTAATGTCGTTATTTCCTGTAGAAAAACATAAACACTTCATTTTACCATTTTTGCTACTACATAATACAAAACTAGGTTTATCAACTATTTTGCCATTTAAAAAATATTATGCAAAAACTATTCTCAACTACTTTATAGGAATATATCAATGAAATAGCTTTTATGAATTTGTAGTTTTAAAATGTTCTTACGTTTTGAAACCAGTCACTTTTGATCACCAGAAAAAACTAGGGGTATTATAATAAAATGCAGTACTAAAAAAAGTACAAAATATCTGTTCACCTTACCAGTTTGAAAGGAGTTGATCTGTTGTAGTTAAATGCAGGTACACTCTGTATATATATTTTTTTAATTTCTTGAAAAAAGTTTAAAAGATACAAATCGTCTTTACAAACTTATATACACCATGGATGTTCTCTTACTTCAGCTCTGTAGAAGTACATCCCATCGGTTTTTTTAACACTTAGTTATACTTACCTTCAAAATAATTAATTAAAAAAAACTATTCTAATGTAGCATCTGTAGAAGACAAAAAAATACTATTACAATTTATCTTTTACAACACAAAATCATTTGTAAAGCATTTCAGATGCCTTTTTTGCTGTTCTCAGAATATATTGAAAGTCACTAGAAACAGTGAGTTCAATAGTACTCATCACATAACAGCGGGCAAAAAAAGACAATCAAGAAGATTATCTAAAAAAAAAAAAACAATCTCAATAACAATCTTAAATATGTTTTTCAAAGACACATTTCTTATGTAACTATGAGATATAGCAAACAATCTTGTAAAAACAAAACACCATCATTAAATTTGTTCCATTATAAATAATGTTACTCACAAATATATGCTGTCAAAATGTACAACAAAAAGTCATTAAGAGTTTCACGAAGTTTTCCCCATGGCCAAATAGTATGTGTGAAATTCTTACTTTAAAAGTTGTTCAATAGAAACTTTGAGCGTCTGCCTCCCAGCATTCAGATCTAAAACCACTGACATCATTTGCATCGTCTTCCAATACTCATTCTTCAGTCCAATGCTATTCAACATCTACATTGCCACCCTTACACAAATGGCCCACCAACTGAACTACAACAGTATCTCCTACATCGACGACACCCAACTCATCTTCTTACTCACCAAGGAGCCACATACCACCAAAAACAACTTCCACAAAACAATTAAGCACGTCACCAAGTGGATAAGGAGTATCTCTTTAGACATGAATTCACACAACATGAAGATACTCTTTATCAAACTCACCCCCTTAGCTTCAGTTAACTCCTGCTCATCAACTACACTGTGAACAGTACCAACACCTACACAACCTATGACTCATATTGAACTCCTCATTCTACAAGTGTAAACAAGTCTACAGCATTTCCTCATACTGCTATAACACCCTCAACATTCTCCACAACATTTACAAGTACATCCTAAAGAAAACAAGAAGAAACAGACTACACTGTGGCAACACACTCTACACAAGACTTACAGCCAAACACCTATTACGACTACAACTAATCCAAAGCACCTCCACCTGATTGATCTTCAATGTCCCCTGCTACAGCCACATCACCCACGACATGATACACTTACTCTGCCTCAACAGCAACAAGAGGATAACCTTCAAGCTCCTTACCCTCACTTACAAAATACTGTACAACACCAGATGCATCTACCTTACCAGCAGTAATCCTGAAAGGCCAAATTTGGATCTTAAAATTTTGGCTTTAATAATATTAGGTAAGAATTTGTTAACTCTTTAGGCAAACTTTGCTTAAAAACTAATTGAGTATAATTACAATGTATTCAACCGTTCAGACATTTTAAATAAACAGTGTAATGTCTAGATGTTGTAGAAGGTCCATCATGAAAAATAATTGAAACAGCTACAAAAGTTCTTCCTGATATTGAAACTTGACTAGCTACAACATTTTCAATTAAAGTTTTCAGTTTTGTTCCATCAGCTCTACAACGTTGCATCATTAAAATAGCATACTGTCCATATCTTTGTATAAATATTGTTGATGACATTTCTTATTTACATTGTCTACACTCCATGGTTTGACTTGCTCCTATAACTAGATTGTTAAAGGACACTGATTTACAGTCTGGTATATGAACATGGCTGATGCAGTGGGGAAATATAACATCACGAGCTGGAATGTGAGAGGGCTGGGGGCGATCCAGAAGCGACACAGAATACACACGTTCCTACTACGTCACCACACGCAGATCGCGTTTTTACAAGAATCCCACCTCACGGCTTCCGAAGCTATCAAAATGCGGAAGAAACAGAGGGGTACAATTCTGACCACAACGTATTCCGCCTTCTCTAGGGGTGCGACAATTTGGATCAGACACGGCACACCCTTTCTTGAAGCAGACAGGAGAGTAGATGATCAGGGACAGTATGTCTTAGTGAAGGGTACCTGTGGTACTTGGATGTGTATATGCTTCGAATTATGATCAAGACCAATTCTTACAGAAAGTAGGTCTGGCGCCGGAGGACTGGATGGACACTCCCTGGATATTGGGCGGGGACTGGAATATGATCATGGATATTGACAGGGATAGATCACACCCTCCCCTGCAAATGGCAGGGGTCTCCAAATTGACAGACTTGTTTTGCACTTGGGCGACTGGCTGGGGCCTGAAGGACGCCTGGAGGGCCTCTAATCCACAGAGCTGAGAATACTCCCTCTACTCGTACACACATGCTCTCCACACTAGGATTGACAGGTTTCTATGCTCTGAGAGCCTGATAGCTAGGATTGACAGTCCTGAATACCTTGCAAAAACCTTCTCAGACCATAGACCCCTGACGCTCACCCTTCTTTGGGGCAGAGTCCCGACCCCGGTTCCCACCTGACAACTAGATCCTCTCCTTTTGGAGGATGGGCCTTTCCGAACGTCCCTAACTGAGACATTGGATAAATACTTTTTGGAGAATTGGGATACTGCTTCCTCGAATTTGGTGTTCTGGGACGCCATGAATGTGGTAGTTCGGGGGCATCGATCGGACAGTTAGTGGGAGCCCGACAAGAAACCCTTAGGAAGCTGCAGGACATAGAAGATAGATTGAAGGCCTTGCAAAGTGAGGTGGGGCTTGACCATAATAAACGTGCTGCTCTACGGCTGGTGAATATAGAACATGCTGACACGCTTGAGACACTGCGAGTCATAGATCATAGGGAGTATTACACCGACAGCACGCCAAGGCAGATAGATCAGGAGCATTGCTGGCTCATCTGGTGCGGGAGCACCCAAACATCCCGGTGATAACTAGGATACATGCGCGGGATGGGCGTATAGTGGGTACGCAAACGGACATTAACCATGCATTTTATGTCCACTTGACTGCCTTATATACTCAGCCGGAAGTAGTTGACAGACCAGATCGCAGCCTTCCTGACTGACCTCCCTTTCCCTGTCCTGACTGCAGATGCCCACAAAAATCTCAGAGGCCCCATAACGCAACAAGAAATCCGGACGGCTATCAAATCGCTGAACCGCAAAAAGACGCCGGGCATGGATGGACTCCCAGTGGAGGTCTAGGCGACGTACTCGGACGTACTGGTGCCGATATTGGAGAGAGTATACCGGGAGGCATTGACAGAGGGCCGTCTGCCTGATTCCACGATGCAGGCATTGGTTGTCTCTCTGCCGAAACCCGGGAGGGACAGTCTGGACTTAGCGAATTATAGACCACTGTCCATGTTAGCAACAGAAAAAAATCCTCAGTAAAGAGATAGCTCAGCAACTGCAGCAGTACCTCCCAACTCTGTTTCACAGAGACCAGTGCGGGTTTCTGCCGGGCAGGAGCACCTCTATGAATATACGTCGGCTGCAAGCACTTATGGCGTCTGCTACTCATGACCTCCCTAAGGCGGGCTGCATAGCCTTGGATCTACGCCAGACCTTTGATTCCCTAACTTGGTCGTTCATGTTCTCGACCTTGGAGAAGTTCAGATTCCCGGCCTCTCTCCTGGCATGGATCAGATTGCTCTATACCGCTCCCATGGCTAGGGTGAGGACAGTGCGGCATATCTTGAATAAATACACAATGCATTGTGGCACGCGGCAGGGATGTCCACTATCACCGCTGTTATTTGTGCTGGCTCTGGAACCCCTGGCCATTGCCCTACGGGCCGCAATGGTGCACTGGGGGATACCGAGTGGTTGCACTCTGCACCTACTGTCCATTTACGCGGACGATGTCCTGTTGTGCCTCAGGGATCTGGAGGCTGATCACGCCCCCATATATGACATCTTTGAGCGATTCTCTGCTATCTCGGGCCTCACTATAAACCCTGAGAAGTCCACTGGCTTCTATTTCAGAGTCACTCCAGATCCTTGTGTACTACAGTTTGGCACCAATGTCCTTCCGATAGCTCCGGACACGTTCAAGTACCTGGGGATTCAGGTCTATTGACAACAGGAGGATCAGATAGAAGGAAATGTCAAGAAAGCCATAGAAAAACTTCGAGCCTCTGTAGGGTTCTGGACAACGCTACCCTTATCCGTTATGGGCAGAATTGCGATCTCCATGATGGTAATGCTCCCTAAACTATTATACATCTTTGTTAACATTCCAGTGTTCTTACCACAATCTATCTTTGATGCCCTTAACTCCCTGTTAACCACCCTGATCTGGGGGACAGGTAGGTGATTGATAGGGCTGAGTAAGCTACAGCTGGGGACCAGAGCCGGTGGGATGGGAGCTCCAGATTTCCGGGGATATTACTATGCTGGCCAACTCCAATGGCTTTCCTACTGGGTAGCGGGATGGAACCTCCACGAAATAGGGTACACGACCGACAGATTGAGACGTGGGGAGCTCCATGCCCTGCTCCTCCCCGGGAGCCGCATTCCAGCAGAATGCCACACACTTCTCCACACAGCGCTGAAGAGACTCTAGCATACACGACTTCGACGGTGCCATATGCGCCCAACATTCCTTTACTGGGTATCCTGACGCCATAAGGTAGACTGACGGACAGAGTGTTAAGACCGTGGTCGGAATCGGGCGTGGAGGTGGTGGGCGACTATTTTGGCGACGACCATCTCCTTACACATGACGCCTTCTTACAGGCCACGGAAGCCCCCCCTAGAATGTACTTAATGCACGCCACAGTCACACACTATGTACAACACAGATGGGCGTCTCAACGCCTCCAGCCCCCACAACATCAACTGGTACACTTAATGTATCTCATGGGACTGGGAGGGCACCTGGTGGGCTGGATGTATGCAGGAGTTAGGGCCCACGCTGTGGTGTCACTCACTACCCTCTGGCATATTTGGACACAGGATACAGACCGGGCCATCTCAGATACAGAATGGACCACAATACTTGAGCATCCCGGGCGAGTCTCCCGCAATGTCCGGTTCAGATTCATACAAGGGATGGTTCTGCACAGAGCATACCTGACCCCCTCTCGCCTACATAAAATGTTCCCAAACTCTCCCCATACCTGCCCATGCTGTGATGAGGAAAAGGCCGGGCTCATTCACATGATATGGTCGTGCCCGCAACTCCGAGGTTACTGGATGGAGGTGTGCCAGACGCTGAGGACAGTCACGACCCTCCCGGTGCCAGAGGAGGCACGATACTGCCTCTTGGGGTTGCGCAGAAGGCCTAAAGAACTAAAGGCCCAACTGAAATGACTAGATATGGCACTGCTGCTAGCAATTAGAACAATTACCATGAGGTGGAAATGACGTAGACCACCTGGGGCACACCTCTGGCACTCTGAGGTACTTAAGTGGGGGGGAGTGGAGGGGACGATACTTGGGAGGGAAGAATCAAGAGGCCTTAGGAAGTTCCCTATCTCCTTGGAATGGGAGACTATGCTCATTACACTGGAGGGAGAAGACGGAACACAAATAGGAGACAACGGGCAGGAGGAATAAATGCGAGCAGTTTTACCACGCCTGGCACATAACAGTATGCCCTGGCCCAACTCACATTCACCTAAGTTAACTACTACCACAAGATAATGCGCCCCACTTAATGGCACATATTAGCACCTATGCTTACCGGGAAGGGACCCATTTTCAATTTTCCTTTTAGACGGTTGCCCCTGGGAGGTTGTTTGTTTGATGATATCACATTACCTCGTGCAGTGAATATCGTGACATTTTGAGATGAATGTTTATGTAACATTATGATGCACTATATGAATATCACTGTTATAAGAGATAGAGGTTTGAGTTGGGGAGAAAATATAAAACCCGGCTGTAGCACTGGAAATTTTTGATGTACTGTTATGCTTGATGTCAACCAGCAGTGAATAAAGTAAAAAAAAAACAAACAATTTTGACACTCATGTTGCCATTTTTAAGAAATGCCAAAAATATTTTCAATGTCTATACCTTCATCTTCCAGTACACCAAGTATAAACATTAAAAATTCCTGACAATCTTGTTGAATATTCTGCGTAAATTGAGTAGAACCAGAACACATATCCAAAACATTTCAAATATCAGAAACACTTTGTATTTTACCTTTATCCCTACTACATTTCCCATAAACAGAATACAACTATGAGCAGAATCTTTCGTCCCGATTTTCAAAAATTTGCTGTTGCAGACTTTCAAGAAATAAAACAACATTAATTACTACATTAGCAAAACAATTCACACATCTATTTTCAAACCAATAACCAACATTCTTTTCAACACTGTCCTTTTTCTTTTTGCTTGCAGGCGCAACTTTATCTTGAACTTTTTTTCTTTGTCTACAGTTTCACTACAGATATTCTCAAAACGTATTTTTCTACCTACCACACGCTTTTCAAATACTGGATATTGACCTAAATTGGGAGCATATTTTCTTCTTAACCTATTATACTCTTTCACACAATTTGCATCTGCACTAACCTTTGCCTCATCAAAATCAATCAAGTACAATCCAGATAAAGTTCTGACTCGAGACAAAGCAACATATGCCATACCCTCGTTGAACACAGAACTTATGCCATACTCTCTTTAAACATGGTACTTCCAATATTCACTATTGCACAATCTACACTTAAACCTAGATATTTATGAATGGTCACCGCATATGCCAAACAAATAGGAAACTGTTCTCTGCGTACATACAAATCTTTTACAAGCAAGAACCGAGATGAACAACAACTAAATTGTTGTATTTCAGAAATTTCATCAAATTTGATTTTCAAAAATTCAATCCCATCTCTATTTACATAATTAACACAATCAACAATTTTACCCATTGCTCCATTTACTACACCTTTTTCCACAATCAAATTACGTCGTAAAATTACCCTACAGTTTACACATGCATATACATTCTTTTCTAAGCCAGCAGTTTTACTTATCTATTTCTCTAAATAATCCTATTTTCTTTTCAACTTTTCAGTCAAAATATTAGTGATTCCTTCAAGTTCTATTTTATCAATAGCTTTCAATTTTTTAATTTCCTCATTTTCAAACTTTAACATTTCTTCATCGAATCTACAACATTCACGTAGTGCTGGCATTAAGCAGATTACAGCTTGCTTTTCGGCAATTCTCATGTAGATTTTCTCAGGCACAATATTTTCATTTGGAAACAAATTCAAATGTAATCGTCTCTGTAAAGCTTATTTGCCATGTTCAGTCATTTTTACAATTCTTTTATCTTGAAGAATAGTTCCATAATCAGCATCTTTTGCCTGTTGCATATTTGTAATAAGCTCCTTATACTCAAAATATGACCAAACGTTTATATTTCCAATTCTCCCCAAAGACTTTCTGGTATCTTCATGCGACAGTGTTTTGAACACTGTCTGTCCTTTTACTGGAGTAAGTTGTAGAAGATCTCCAAAAACTATGACGTGTTTTCCTCCGAATAATATGTCATATTCTGTTTTAAGAATTTGCTGCATTCTTAAATGCACAAAAGCAAGCATTAAGTTTGATAGCATGCTTACCTCATCAATAATCAGAAGTTTCATTTTCCTCAAGACTCTTGAAACTTCACAACAAACTTCTCCAGAGCGCTAATGGTATTCTAATCCATTGCCATGCTCTACTGGTAGCATTAATAAACAATGTAAAGTAATTCCTTTAATATTGTGATCCGCTAACCCAGTTGAAGCAGTGACAACACAAGACAGATATGAGTCAGTTGTTTTGTGTAAATAAGTTGAAATAACTTTTATTAAGAAACTTTTCCTGTTCCAGCTTGTCCACTCACATACAATTGGATAGGTTGAAATAATGAGCAAGAGCACTCTTTCTTTTCATGAAGTAATCCATGGTTAATCTGTTCTCTCACTTGCTCATATATTTGTTTCTGCTCAACACTAAGTTATTCTTCCAAATTTCCTAAATTTCTTACGTCTTCTTGAGCTTGATACATTGCTGTTTCCACCTCTCCCATAGCAGTTGCTTCTTCATTTTGAATAATTGGTTCTCCTAATGGATCCTGACTTAACGGAGCAGAACATTGACTGTCTTGAGAACTGTCTCTAGCAATCTCAGCTGCAATTGTAGCTTCCTGTTCAATTTCATTGTTCAACAATTTAACATAATTAGCAAAAAACAGGACATTCTATACTATCTTTAGTTCCTTTGAAAGAATCCTCATAGATGTCAAAATCTCCAAGTAATTCAAATTCTGAACGCCATGGCTTGAAAAGTTGCAAAAGAGCTAAGTAGTAAAATTCCCTTTTGTCACGAGTTTCGCAACTTAGTTTACGGTGATTAATCAAATGTCCTTTTCTTTGTTTTACCAAACATCCTTCAGAACCAGTCACAGCATATATACCATATTTGATGTTTTCTATAATATTCCGTTTAAAAATATAGTTTTGCAACACTTCATAGAGACAAATGTTTCCGGATAATGACTTCTGAATGGATAATATGTATCCAACATATTTGTTTTCACAATATCTGTCTTTCTGGCTTCTTTTTAGCTAAATATTCAATTTCTTGTACAGATTTAAGTACTTGGTTTCGTGTTGCAGCAAGACCTAAACTCACCCAAATGATTCTTGTAGATTTGGAGTATAGACTTGCAGATGATAAGCGATCCGAGCATTCATATGCTCCAATTTCTAGATGATATAACATCTTCAAACTGTGAGTATATCATTCCTTACTTAGACTCCTCTCATGGGAAATCTCTTCCCACATATCCTTAAATTCTGTCTTTTCTGTTTTCGTTATGTACGATGTTACATATCGAGCAACAGCACTGGAATTGTCTGCAACATATTGAATATCCACGTTAGCATTCCACATGGACAAAATGACTGGCTTGTAATCATTTATATATTTTGAGTCTTCATTTCTTTTTAAGTTGTAGGTATTTTTGGGAGACTTTCTTGTGATAGTATGTCGTAAAGATGACATAAAACTGTCCACTCTTACTTTCGATATTACTGGTTGTGGAAATCCAAAACGGCATTTGGTGTAGAATTTATCTTTTGATTTGTACTTGATTTGTACTTTCGTCAACAGTATTTCCCACAATGATGGCTTTGGAATAGTAAGACCTGCTGTCTTAAGTCCTTATCCTGTGTGCTTTTGGGTATATCACATGTAGCGTATTCTTCAATAAAAGACATCACAGTATCATCTGAAATTTGGGAGCATCTTTGATCCATAGTAGCATGTGTATGTGAGTAGCACCTCTTGCTTGATACTCCTTTCTCCAAAAGAAGTCCACAACCTCTCCAAGAAGAAGATTTTCTTTGTTGGTGATAAAATACATCATAGCTTCAAATCTATGATTGAAATACTGCATACGTTTACTGGATCCAAAGAGCACAATTCTCCAGGTGTCTTGTATTCAACATTTATTATATTTGGATTTGCCTCTCGAAGAAATTGAAGTGAATAATCCCAACCATATTCAGCACAGCTTAGAGTAAGGAACCATGTAGGAGTTCCTAAGTTCCTTAACATACAGTTAAGTTCTCCATGACGACGATACCAGTACTCATTAGTACCACACTGACAAGCCATGAGATTAATCACCTCAGATTCAAAAACATTATCTTTCTGGTGTACTTTATTCATAAATTCCTTTGCCGAAACATTTTGCAGATGTACACCTGTTTTCAATATATGGTTTACTGCATAAGAAAGTCCAGACAAATCACTCTCAAAGAAAAGATGAAACAAATACAGAATACAGTGCAGTGCAGTGTCGAAATCTTGGATCTTCTGCATACAATCTTGATGTCCGGTATTCAGATGAAGGAATCTGCACAGGTCGGTCATCATATCATCCTCCTTTTCCTGTAGGAAACAAGTGAGGGAAACAACAAGCTTCCAATCTTTTTTCCCATACACTAATGGGACTTCCCTTTGCTTCTTTCATTTGGAATGACTCTATAGTATTCCCCATCACTTCTTTGGAATGCAGTGGATAAACACTGTAATGTTCATATATTTCTTCAGTTCTGGAAACATCCACTTTTTCAATTTGTCCAGATGGCAAGTCACTATCTTCTTCTACTGTTATTTCTTCTTCACTCATAAACACGTCTTTATAATATTACTTATTTTTCATCATGTACAACATTGCCTTTTTTACTTTCCTAACATCCATTAATTCCTACCAGATTTTCTTATTCTTAGTAGGTACACCATTAACAAGAATAACTAAAGGTTCATCTTGTACATTTTCTACAACAACAGTTTCAATATTTTTCTTTGAATCTAGAGGCAAATATACAACTCTTCCCTTTAATCCTCTCAGTAAATCTGAAGGCAGCAATTTCCCTTTCTTAGGCTCCATAGGCACAATAGCCTGAAAAGGATGCACACATTGAATAAGAATAGACTCATAGGTTTTTAAATCCACCAGTTCAGAAGGAATTTCTATCAACTCAAAATTAATATGCACAGCTCTAGCAGGCATTTTATTTTCATCTTATTTGCAACAACAATATTTATAAATACACTGATCACAACCCAAATCAAAAGTATTCTCTACCAACAAATACGTTACAAATTCCATCCAATCGTTATTATTTTCCTTTTCACATTTTAAATACAAATCAACATTCCTAATCTGATTTTTATAATGAGTATGTCAACAACAAATACAAGACTAATTTGGTGTTTCACCAGAAATCACTTTGAACTTTAGAATTTCTTGCTCAATTTTTTCTGTACTGCAATGTTGTACATTCTCTTCTACATTTCCTTCCACTAACGTATCAATTTCTGCACTATCTTCTTCTGCACTAAAGTAACTAACCTGAATTTCATCACAAACATTCTTTACATCTGACACAGATCCATGCAAAAGAGCACTATTCAACTTATTTAACATTAGAGCTGGACGTTTTGATAATACAACGTTCTGACTAATTTCCTCAATTCATTATGATGTACTGCCAACATTCTGAAATGGTGAAAAACACTTCAACATACTTTTTCAGAAAGACAAGCCAAAGAATGTCCATGCAAACCAGTATTTACTCTCACTCTGCAAGGGTCTAATCCTTGCAACATCTTAATCTTTTGTGAAACACTTTTCTTAGTATAGTTACATAAGAAATTGTGGAAAAAATCAATCGATTCCTGCCGTACACTACAAATACTACTGCAATTCCAATTGTACACTGGAGCTTTAGGACGTCTCCCTAAAACTTCATCAGCTAACACCTCTTCTACATTTCTAGGAAAAAAAATTCTTTCTCAATAGGACAACCATTTTTAACCTCATAAGCACGACCTGTAGTGTCAACTGAATGCAACAACTCATTACTCTGAAAATAACTCTCCTCATTAAAAAAAGGCTCAGAAGTTGAAATGTGTTTCCATTCACCCCAAAAAACTTCAGAAAAATTACTCTAAATAATTACTCTTCTCCATTTACTTTTGCTCTTCATAAAATGTATTGGCTTATTAAGTGACCGAACTCGATTGATTACTAAAAGAAAAAGTTTTTTTTTCAATTCAAAAGCTTTCTCAACAACATTCACAATACATTTTCCCTTCTTATAAAATGCAGTTTTCTTCTTACAATTCTTTATTAACTTAGTTAAGTTTTTCAAAATCCTATTATAAAAGATCTTCTTCCTTATTTCCTTATATTTATTTTAGATTCTTTTACTATTTACATTTTTTTCAGAAGTCTTTCCATGGTTATTCTCTTTTCTCTTAGTAGTAGAAATAGTGACTGTATTTTCTACATTGCGCACACTACTAATAGTGGTTGACAATCTCCGCAAAACAGTCATTATTTTCTTACCAGGACTTTTTTTCATTTTCTTAACACATAGTTGTTCTGGAAAATGTTGTAGGTCACTTTTCTTTAAATACTCTGCTTTTTTGCGTTGTTTCTTCTTTGCTATTTTTGTAGGCATGATGATTTTTTTTTCAATGGTGATAAACAATATATTCCACTTTAGAAAAATAAATCCATCAAATACACTATTATATAATCTATAAGAAGAGAGGATATATTATGACAACAAACATACAAGTATAAAAATAGAAGGTCTTGCAACAAGAGAAAGAGGACTTGAAACAATAGAAAATATAAATAGAAAAGAGGATATGACCAAACACTGCAGCATAAGGGTATAAATATAGGATGAAAAGACTGGAAAATATGATGAGAGAATGAGCAGTATAAGTAGAAAGGTGACAGTATGAGGACAGAAGGGACAGTATTAGAAGAAAGACACAGAATATGAGGAGACGGGGGAAGTATAAAACGTAGTTAGAAAAGGGAGTATAAAAAGAAATGGGACTATTAGGAAACAGAAAAGACAATAAGGACAAAGAAACACTAAGGGGCCCATTAGGATATCGGGCAGCTTTCCCCCACCAGACTGGCGGTACCCACCACCAGCCTGACAGTAGAAATCCACTCACCAACTCTACCAGAATGACTCCCCGCCATATTTGCATAGCTAGAGAATCTACAGCGGTCAGAAAGACCGTCTACCACTTTTCTCCCCCGCTTGCCTTGAAACCAGTGCAGAAAGGGTTTTATAGAGTGGCGGTGTCTAATACACACCATCAAACATATCATGATAGACTTCTGCAGATGCTTTTCCGTAGGAGTGATTTTGCCACAGAAAGACATGAAGTCTTTACTGTGGGAGCCCCTTGCAGACCTCCAAAGTGCAGGTATAATTGAGGGTGCACACAAGGAGTACCTGTGGTATCCCCCAGCATTTGCATACACAAGGCAGCAGACACATTTCCAATTTTTGCCAACATTACATCCCAAAATAATACAACAAGAAAGAGGCCCAACAATGTACGCAGCAGTCTATGTATATTGACTGGAAAATTATTAAGAAAGACATATGATGCGATAGAGAGGAATACGATGTCAGAGGCTCGACTATAAAAAGAAGGGATACTATTAGGAGACAGAAGGAGACAATAAGGACACAGTGAGACTAAAAGCAACGGGAAAGTATGACAAGAAGTGGCACTCTGAAAAAAAGAAAAATTAAAAGGAGGAAAGTCGGAAATATCAGAAGAGAGGGGACGCTATAAGCAGAGAGAGGTAGACTGTGAGAGAGACAGCAGACATTATGGAAAAAGATGCAAGTGTAATTCTTTAATTTACACAGACAGTGTAATTCTAGACAAAAACATGTAAACCATACATTTCACTAAAACACATTTACCACACTAAAACATTTTATTAACTAAACACATTCCATGTATATGACCAGTACATTTCAGCAGACAATCCTGACTCATTTTGTAAATACATTTCCAATTGGCACCATTGTTTTTTTGGGCCAGATTACATCCAAAAATGAAACACAATAGAACAAGAAAGAGACCCAAGAGGCTTGTACATCTGCCCAAGAATATATCCAGCAGTCTATATATACTGACTGAAAATTATTAAGAGAGACATATGATGAGAAAGAGAGGAATAAGATGTCAGAAGAGACACTAAAAAAAGAAGGGGCACTATAAGGAAACAGAAGGAGACAATAAGGACAGAGGGGGACTAAAGGAACAGGAGGTAGTATGAGAAAAAGTGGCACTGTCAACAAAGACGAATTAAAAGAAGGTAAAAAGGCAAATATCAGGGGACACCATAAGTAGAGAGAGATAGACTGTGAGAGAGACAGCAGACATTATGGAAAAAGGTGCAAGTGTAATAGTTTAATTTACACAGACGCTCAGTGTGATTCTAGACAAAAAAAAATTAAACCAAACATTTCACCAAAACACATTTACCACACTAAAAAATGTTATTAACTAAAAACATTCCATGTTTATGACCACTACATTTCAGTAGACAATCCTGACACATTTTGCAAATACATTAACAATTTGCACCTTTTTTTTGCCAACTTTACCTGCAAATATGACATACAATAGAACAAGAAAGATACCCAAGAAGCTTGTAAATCTGCCCAAGAGTGTATGCATCAGGCTATGTATACTGACATAGCACAAAAGTGACTTACTAAAATACATTAACTTACCAAATGATTTTATCACTATAGTTATCCAAATGCAGAGAAACTCAGAATATGGTTCTACAAACATTACAGGAATAAACACATTACTCTTATTAAAAATAAAATGCAACACATACAGTCCCTTACAAGTAATAAACTCACCTTTCAAACTGATTGGAAGATTAAGAAGAATACCACTTAGCAGATAGCCTCACACAGAATCTCTCTGCTTCAGTGCGTGCAGCAGAAGCAAACAAAATGGCACATTTTCCCACTCAATTTACACATATATACACATTAATAACAGCTCAAAAGCCTTCACACAATAATTAAAAACCAAAGACACACTTTCATTGGTTCAACATTTCAAACCTCTCCGAATGACATAACTTAACACCCTTCCCCCAGCAGATCATGCAAAAGTTAACTGTCAACAGAGGTCAAAAGTTCAGCACTCTATAAAACACCGCTACTCAACAAGTTTAGTCTATGCATAAGTAAGTAAGTCAAGGCTTTATTCGAGGAATATACTCATAAAAGCACAAACATACATTTAAAATACATCACATTAAAATGTTTTCCTTATTTATACATACTTTTAAAACATTTGTACATACATAAACAATAAAAGAAAATATTTGGTATACATTTACACAGAGATACCTTGATACCCTAGTTATATTACATTGGTAGAAATTGCCCTACGTCTAATCGACCATGCCCACCCCAGATACTTTGCTGTTCCTAGAACAATAGGCATATAAGTGGCGGTGCAAATAATTTGCAGTGCCTCAACACCCCTGGATGTCCCTAGATTTCTACAAACGGGAGTTAACCAAACTCTTCTCGGGGTGGCATAAGCTTTGCACAAGAAGAAAAAGTGACCTATACTTTCCTTAATTGCACCACAAACCGGGCAGCATGAGGTAGTTACATTCCTCTACCTACCCGCCAATTATCTCAAAGGGAGGGCACCTGATCGCAACTGGAAGAAAAGCTTCCTATCTCCTGGGTTAGTAATACTGTCCCAGTATAGTTCCAGTATAGGACATAGTTTGATTTCTAAGAAGCGCCCCGCCATTGTATTTGACCTCGTTCTACTCCAAAGTTTACCGTCTATCCAATCCCAATATAAACTCTTGATTATATTTTTGCTTGCAAAGGGTTCCCCAGATGGATTATCCCATAGATTAGAGAGGCCGAGGTCACCTAGAGCTGTTCTAAGATTTTTTAACCATACTATTTTGTGAAAGGTATCAGCTTTGATTATGGCAAGTAACCCCTCTGCGTAGTGCCGTATCTCCGGGGTAGTCCAGAGGCGTCTCCAATAAAGAATCGGGTGAAATCGCGCTCGGTCACTAACTGATCTTCTCCCTAAATCAAGACCAAGCGGGATCAGTGGTGTACTCTGGGGGAGACCTGTGATTCCCCTTAGGAACCTATTCTCCGATATTTGCAGGGGGAGAAGCCTATCGAAGCCCCACAGCTCAGCCCCGTATAGGGCAGACCCAATAGCCTTGGCGTCATATACTGCTAGGACTGGTTTTATAGGCTTTGATTTTGACTTTTTATGTTCCACCCGGAGGGCCCCCGTAATCTGTTGATGCCTCAGGACCGCCTTTTCCATATGCTGGGACCATTTTAGATTGTTTGCTATATGCACCCCTAGGTAGGTAAATACAGAAACAACCTCTAACTCACAGTTATTCCAGAGTATTTTGGGCCGGGGTCTACGCTTTGGTGAGAAGGCCATCAGCATAGTCTTACCCACGTTAACTTCCAGGCCATGTTCCCCACAGAAGAGATCAAAGATGTTTAAAGCTCGCTGCAAGCCTGCCGGTGTTTTAGATAAGATTAACGTATCATCGGCAAACATCAGGATCGGAACCCTGACGCCCGCCAACGAAGGTGCATCGACACTGGCATCCAGCATCCGAGCCACAATTCCGTTAATAAATAGGGAAAAAAGCAGGGGGGCCATAGCACACCCTTGTCGTACTCCGCGTCCAATTGGAAAGTCGGCAGATGATTCGCCATTCGTACCCCACAGGACTTTGGCGAAGTTACACTCATGTAGCCTCATTATCAGGATGAGCAACTCGGCTGGAAGGCCTATATCACTCAGAACTGCCCAGAGCTTTCTCCTTGGGACCAGGTCGAAGGCCGCCCGCAAGTCAACAAAGGCGACATACGGGCTGCCCTCGCCGAGCACCACCGTCCCCCACTGCATCAGAGCATAACGAAACACCTGATCAACTGTGCTTGTTGCCCGCCGCAATCCAGCCTGATATGGGGACAGGGCGTTTTTCTCATCTACCCAATACATTAGCTTGTTTACCACCATTCTCCCCACCACTTTTTAGATAGTGGCAATCAAGCTTATCGGCCTATATTTGGCCGGGAGGGACCGATCCCCTTTTTTATATATGGGTATAATAGTTGCTCCCTTCCATAATTCTGGGACTGCTGTTCCCTTTGCAGTTGCCTAACCCACCTCGCCTTATCGTTTGTAAAAACATCAGAGGGTATCCCATCTAGACCCGGGGCCCTTCCCCCTTTGGCAGCGCCTATTGCAACTTCAGTTTCTTTGGTGGAAAATACATTTCCAGTGGGGAATTCAGCTGAAACTACCTTCACATCATTAAACTCGGTTGTCTCAGCCTATTGCGGTTTGAAATATTCCACCCAGGCACCCTCAGCGACATTATTGTCAGGTTTGTTTGGAAGTCCTCCTCTGCCCCTCTTGACAATATTCCAGAATAACCTGGAATCCTTGGCCCCTGAGGCCTCCTTTAGTTCAGCCCAGTGATTTTCGTCCCATTTTTTTTTGCTAGTAGTACACTAGCCTTATAGTGTTTCCTAGCCTCGCCAATCGCTACCTTATCCCTATTCCTAATTGCACTTCCCAAGATTAACCTGGCTTCCCTGCACTGGTGGATAAACCAACTAGCTGGTGTAGGTGGTTTTTTCCTATTTGTATTGCTGGACCTCAAAAAATGCGGTTTCAAGAAGGAAAAGAGTTTGTTGTGTATGTCCGTTATTTCCCTTGATCCTGGGGTTACAGAATTTGCAGCCTCTATAGCAGCGATTGCAGTATCCACTTCAGAACTTATAAAGTTCATAGACTCTGCATTCGCTAGTACACTCGGCCAGTTGAGTCTGCGCATGTCATTGGCCATAGTAGGCATTATTCCCTTGCTTGATTGGGGGTTCCCTGATATGGCCATCCACCAATCATGGGACACACAGAGGGGATTGTGGTCACTTTCCAGTCTACCCTCGATTTTCATGTCACATACCAACTGCCACAAATTAAGGCTACAAAGGACATAGTCGATCCGACTTTGAATATGACCATTGTCGAATGTGCAGGCACCTTCCCTATCGCCCTTCGTCCTCCCATTTAGGGCTCTCAAACCATGTTCCAAGCAAATGGCATTCAGTTGTAGTATATCTTTCATCCACCGCTTAACAGGAGCCAGATGTAAAGTCGGAACACCCCATTGTGTATCCTCTTCATGCCCTAGGGAATCGTCCGAGCTATCCAATGGTTCAAAGGTCCTATTTAGGTCACCAGCTACTACAACTTTGTTACCCAGAGACAGCGATTCCAGGGAGGTGGACAAGGCTTCTAGAATGGGAGAACTCCCAGTGGTACTACCCCTGGCATAGATGTTATATATATCTATCCCTCCCCGCTTTTCTGAGGTTATTCTTAGCATTTGGATGTCTTTACAACCCAGATTCACCACTTTGATTGTTATCTGAAGGCATTGCCTTACCCAAATAGTTAGGCCTCCCATTGGTCGGCCCCTAGAACCTCTACTGGCCGGAATTGAAAAATGTAAATAACCAGGAAGAAATATAGGGACGCAAGCCCATGTCTCCTGGAATGAACAGATTTCAAAGCCGTTGACGAAATCAATTCAGTTTTGGGACATCAGCTTGCTATTCAGCCCTGCGATGTTCCATGAGGGAAACTTCCCTAGACTGTCCTTAGGTATCGCTCCTACACAGGACACCCCAGAGTTGTTTACTAAAGTTCCATCACGCCCCTCCCCCAGGTGGTATCCTCTATGTTATGATCAGCCTCCTGGGTGTCCACAATGCTAAGTGTAATTAATACCTCCTTTTCAGAGTCCCCGCAAGTAGGAATACACTCCCCACAGGTTTCATCCAAAATCACAGTCTCCCCACCAGTTCTCGTTTCATTTGATTCCACATTTTTGGACAAAACAGTTAACACAGGCTTCCCACATATCTCCCTATGGGACATACCTTCCCTGTTGTTCTGGCAATATTCACAATTGGGTCAATGGACCCACCCTAGATCGTTAATTACCTCATCACGATTATACATTAGTCCGTTATAGAAGTTGCCCCGTTGAGAGGGTACAGTGAAAGGAACAAACTCTGGGGAGGGGAAATTATTAAAACAACCTGGTTCACTGGTCACTCCAAATTGAACACCTGTTGGTCTTGGGTAAAAGAATGTGAGATCAACAACGCCAATTCCACCACTACTTGTGCCCCAATTTTGCTTCGTAATCAAACGTGCCACCCTAGGATCTTGAAAGTTAACAACTATACACTCCCCCCCAGGTTCTTAGGAGTACAACCTATCCAATCTGTCCTTCTCACTCCAATAATCAGCCCGTCCACTTCCCCGGGCAATGGTCTATTTGCCTTCAACCAGTGCATTACCTTGTTCTTTAGCATCTGGAAGGATTCTCTTTGCCCGGCCAACAGAGGTGGTACATTAGTGAGGACAACCACAAAGGGATAGGAATCCAGGGTAAGATTCATGGGAGGTATCCTACGGGGTGCTTTCATCGGGAGGGTGTTGGTCCGGCTTATGTCAGGAGCAGCAGGACGTGATGTTGAGATACTTGGTAGTGGCTGGGAACTACTCAATGCAGTGTTATTGGTATTGGAACTGTCTTTGTTACCCCTAACTGGAACGCCAGAACGGGGTTTTAAACTGTTTGGTAAGGGTAGGGAACCATTAAATACAGGATTACCATTTTGGAACTCTCTATATTACCCGTAGCCACAGTATCAGGCAGCTTGGTTTGTTTGGTAGTATTACTACTTGGGCGGTCCAACAAATCTAGGTTAGTCTTAGGGGTTTGACCCTTCGACTGGGGCTTGCTAGCAATGCTGACTATAGGGGGAGGGGGTACTTTGATGGACACACCATTAGCCTTGCCATTTGGTTTCAAAGAATTGGTGCTTTCCCCAGTCCTAGGGTGAGACTTAATTATGGCTTTGGTGAAAAAAAGTTATCTAGAGTTGCCTGCTCAAAATGATCTAGCCGATCAGCTAGTTTTTTAACTCGTTCCTCGATAGGAATCAGGAGAGACCTCATCAGCCTCTCCAACTCGAGAAGCAGAACTGGAGCAGAAGATAATGTCTCAGCTGATCCCATAGCTGAAGGGACATTTGTGATAGATGCAGGACTAACCGAAACAACTCCGTCCTTAGTATTCTCTTCCCCACCAGAGCCAGCCCCAGTAGGCTCGCAGGAAGGACGCAGGGCTACTCCAACCTTCCTTATTTTTTTCGGATGTTTGGAAAGATAACACTTCTTCGGGCAGCACTTCTTTTCCTTTTAATACTTGGTTTGGTTTTATCTGTGTGAACTGACACACTCGATTGGGCAGTGGTCACCTGGCCTATAAGTAAGCCAGTTGGTGTTAAGGGCGAGGTGGAAGACAAAATGGGCACACTTGGTTGGGCAGTAATTACCTGCCCTGTAGGTAAACTGGTTGTTTTTTGGGGGCGAGGTGGGAGGCAAAATGGGCACGACGTGGCCCAGAGACGAGCCAGCCAACAGCTCTGGTGAAGGGGGAAAGGCATAAGGTGTTTCCAGTACAACTGGCAGGGTTAGATATTACAGGGGAGGAACCAATGCCAATGCAGGGAAACCTTGGGGTGGCCTTTTCTCCACGTTCAAGAGATCCCTGGTGTTTGCATACATAGTATTGTTAATCTTATAGATTGTTGGCTGCGAAGTACGTCTTTTATTTCAAATACCACTGGCCAGATCCCCACTCAGGCCGAGGTGGGGCTAGCTATCTTGGGCCCTCTAGACAAATACTTCAGTCGGGTAACCCAAGATATTGACAAAGAAATTGCTTTGGCGGGAGGCTTCAGCCACCCCACACAAGTTAAAAATAAAAAAACGAAACCCCGGGGGTGGTGGACCACGGGGCAGCGGGGGGGCCATGGACCCCCCGCATACTTATAAAGAAAGCCAGGGGGTAGCATTCCCTAGGGCTCGGGGGGCCTTAGAGGCCCCTCATAACTAATATCAAAGCCCCACGGGGTGGCGGTCCCTGGGGCTGTGGGGGGCAAACAGCCCCTCACAATCATATTTCTTAAACTCCGGGGGAAGGGGTCCCCGGGGATTTTAAACAATTAGTAAAAGAGGCTATTTTTTTAATGGAAATTTTCCCGTGAGCGTACCATGCACGCACCATACGACGTACGGTGCAAAGTCTGGAAGTCGTCCCATAAGTGCACAAAACCAAAAAAAATAGGCATTGGGATGATTGTAAAACCCCCTAACTAACCCAAGAGTATCAGGACGTCTTATGACAAACATCAAACATTTCCTGTCTATCTACACATTCATTCCACACACATATACAAACAAATAAATAACAAATCACATTTATTCCCACATTAAATCAAAATGAAACACACTTTTCTATTGCTTGAACTTTTGAACCTTTTCCAGCTGTCAAAACGTTCAACCCTTCCTCCAACCACATTCTGCCAGTTACCATAGAAACACTTCAGGGAACACCTAACTGAGCACACAGGTGAAAAGTTCATCATACATTGTTGCAATTCAAAACAGCAAGTGTGCTTGACTTCTCAATATACCAGCTTATATTAAGTAATATTCTTTGCTATCACTTTTTCTTAACCAATAAATGACAGGCTTTTAAAAAACAGATTGCACCCTACTTTTCTACCTAGTAATATTTCAAACAACCAATCACTTCCACCATTTAAAAAGAAAATCTTCAAACTACCCTTTCATTTACAGAGACCATCTTAGCAAGAAATGCACAAAGACCTAGGTTTACCAAATGTAGACATTAAATGGATTGGACATAGAGGGTTAAAGTGGCATCAATAAGTCAGTTATACAATCAATTTTACAAACAAAATATCCATTTAGACACATATTTACCCATTTATTCTTCCATCGACCTTTGGATATAAATATATTAAAAATATGTATTTTTCAGAAAGACACACATTCACTGGATGATGTCATCAGTGATGTCACTGACCATGTCATGAGTGATGTAATATGTGACGTCATCAGCAGTGCATTGCAGGTGCGCAAGTTATAGTTAGCTGAGCTAACTATAACGGAGGAATTTCAAATGTTTTGTATGAGAGAAATGTTCAGCTAACTATAACATGTGTGAAACCTATGGTTTTTTCAATGAATTTGCAAGGTTTTTTAAATGCTAATTCCTAACTATAAGGTGTGTGAAAAATATGTTTTTTCAGTGAATTTCAAAGGTTTAGTAAATGATTATTCATAAATCATTCATTATTATGTCTTTCTTTTTATACTAATTACTTATATTTTTTATATAAATATTTATATTTATTTTACTTTTTAGATTATATTTCATATTCTCATTATAAAATAATAACAAAACTAAATTGCAAAGTAATTTTTGGATTAAATATTGCTTGACTTCGCAAAGTTGTTGGGGTGCAAGTTCTTCATGTGTCGCACCATATGTGCTGTGCCAAAGGAGTATTTTTTACATGGATCACCCCTTGAAAGAGTTGTTTGGCATATTTTACAGGTTACTTTTGGAGCATTAACCTTTTTTTGCTCTTCTGGAAAAGTAAAAAACTTCCAAATTAGAGCTTCTATCCTCTTCTTTGGGGGTTCTTCAGGAATGAAATCTCCATCTGAAGAACTGCTGGAATATGAGTCCATTGCTCCTATTATGGTGATCTTCCTTCTATTTGAGAAGATTCTCAGAAGAAATGCTTCTTCTTAGAAAGTCATAGTCAATGCTTATAATGGGACGGAACTTTCAACAGTCACCTACTTGATGACTTTCTTGGCTATGGTTATCAACTATTCTTCTATTTCATATTCCTATTCAAAATGCCGGCCCTTTATCAAGCCTTTTTATAGTAACAACTACCCCAGCCGAAAGGAGTAAGAAATGTGCATACTTGCTGCCTTTCTTGGCTGGGGTTATCAATTATTCTTGAATTTCATATTCTGATTCAAAGTACAGGCCCTTTATGGAGCCTTTTTGTTGTAGCTACCACCACGGTCAAAGACAGTGGGAAACTTTCACACTTACTGCCTTTCTTGGCTAGGATTATCAATTATTCTTCAATTTCATATTCTAATGCAAAGTCAAGGTCCTTTTTTGAGTCTTTTTGTTGTAGCTACTACCCCAGCTGAAGGCAGTGGGAAATCTGCACACTTGCTGCCTTTCTTGTCTGGAGTTATCAATTATCCTTCTTGCAATACAAATTCAAAGTACAGGCACATTATTTAGCCTTCTTGGTAACTAATACCCATGAATGGCAGTGGGTAATTTGCACACTTTCAGCCTTTTCTTATTGTTTTACATTATTCATCTTCCACTCAATCAACACAACATCTACACGTGCACACACACCTACTTTCTACCTTTCATGGCTATGGTTAACAAATACTTTATCGAACCTTTTTGTTGTAGCTACTAACCCAGCCGATGGCAGTGCAAAATTTGCACGCTTCCTGCCTTTCTTGGCTGGGATTATCAAATATCAAATTCAAGTCCCTTTATCAATCCTTTTTCATGTAGATACGGCACTGCCTGAAGACAATGGAGAATTTGTGCAGTTGCTGCCTTTCGTAGCTGGGCTTATCAATTATTTTTCTTGAAATTCAAATTCAGAGTGCAGGTCCTTAATTGAGCCTTCTTCGTAACTATAACTCATCAATGGCAGTGGGTAATTTGCGCACTTCCTGCCATTCATGTATAATAAAAACCTTAATAAAAGTCTACCAATATTAAAAAAGAGCCAGTATGGTCTATGGTTATCAAATTATACTGTGTCCTCATGTTATGCAAAAAGTGACTAAATAGCTTTCATCGATCTTTGTGTCAACAACTGCCTTCAATCTACACTGCAGACAGCTGGGTTCACAACTTGAATTCAGTTTTGCTTCTACATTAATTCTCGCTCTCTTGTTAACCATGCTTCAGATGTTTATGAACTCCTTTCTGAGGACCAGTATGATCTCCTGTTTTTAACTGAGACCTGGCTCAATAAATCTTCTGCCCCCAATGTAGAGTTGGCTATCCCCAGAGGGTTCAAAATTACCAGGGTAAATAGGAAGGCGGGCAGTGGCGGAGGCCTACCAGTGGTGTATAGAGACTCCTGGACTCTGGTCCACGAAGTCTCCCTAGGAATTGAAGGGGTGAATTTTTGGATTTCTCTATTTTCTTCACCCGACACTTCACTCTAGAGGGGACACTTGTCTATAGGCTCTCGGGCTCCTCTGGAGCGTTCTTGAAAGCTTTCGATGAGATCATTGCCCTAGGGCTTTACGCTTCTCCAGCTTTCTATTACATTGGGATTTTAATATACATTTTGACTGCCCGTCTGGGTTTGATACGTTGGAACTGACGGACTCCCTGAAAATGGCACAACTTACCCAATGGATTAACACCCCCACACATATTGGGGCATATCCTAGATTTGGTGTGCTCTAACTTTCCTCTGTCCGGTATTCATCCTTTTCAACTACCCTGGTCTGATCATTTCCTGGTGAAAGTTGCACTTAGAAAGGAAACTACTAGAGGGAATTTTAGGGTTCAGATATTCTGGGCGCACTGCCTCAAGTTTAACGTTCACGTATGAAAGAACACAATTGGTGACTAAGTGGTGCGTAAAGAGCAGACGGAAAATTGCCCCTAACCGCCTAAAAAGTCAAAGACCAAGTACAATTGGACAGCTGAGCTCTCGCAACCACAGTAACAAAGTTCCACAATTTAGTATATTGGTGAGTAACAAGACACAAAATAACATAGAAGCAGATCCTTTGGTGTGATTCTTGTCCCAGCAGGGTGGAGTTTTATTGGGTCCAGACTCGAGGAATAACAGTAAGCCGACACGTGTTTCGTCGTGTGCCGTAGAGTCAACACGACTCTTCAGGGCTTAAAATCAACCCCTAAAATTGGGTTGAAAGAGGTCTGGAGCTAATAGCGGTCTTCCACGTAGGTGGACTAGAGAGAGGCTATATAACACTGGGATTACTGGAAATCTAATATCTTTGGTTGCAAAGAGATGGAATATCCTGTAGACCTGAACATAAAGTCACGTTCTGTTAGATTAGTAGCGTCTATTTTTTAGACGTGTCAGAGACTTCCTGGTAAAGAGCCTCTGATTCAAGCTGTGTAAAATATGTAGACCGGGAGGGGATCCATAGAGTCGAAAACCACGGAAAACGGGTATGTTTCCTGGTTGGCAGTAAGCTCTTGCTCGGTATCCCTCCTCCGTGAGTTCCCGGTGGCCGTCGCTCATGACAGACGGCCACCGGGAACTCACGGAGGAGGGATACCGAGCAAGAGCTTACTGCCAACCAGGAAACATACCCGTTTTCCGTGGTTTTCGACTCTATGGATCCCCTCCCGGTCTACATATTTTACACAGCTTGAATCAGAGGCTCTTTACCAGGAAGTCTCTGACACGTCTAAAAAATAGACGCTACTAATCTAACAGAACGTGACTTTATGTTCAGGTCTACAGGATATTCCATCTCTTTGCAACCAAAGATATTAGATTTCCAGTAATCCCAGTGTTATATAGCCTCTCTCTAGTCCACCTACGTGGAAGACCGCTATTAGCTCCAGACCTCTCTCAACCCAATTTTAGGGGTTGATTTTAAGCCCTGAAGAGTCGTGTTGACTCTACGGCACACGACGAAACACGTGTCGGCTTACTGTTATTCCTCGAGTCTGGACCCAATAAAACTCCACCCTGCTGGGACAAGAATCACACCAAAGGATCTGCTTCTATGTTATTTTGTGTCTTGTTACTCACCAATATACTAAATTGTGGAACTTTGTTACTGTGGTTGCGAGAGCTCAGCTGTCCAATTGCACTTAGAAAGGACCAGAGGGAGAATTACTGAGCTATTAAGGAGGCTAAAAGCCTTTTCTTCGCTGAGCGCCTTGCCAGCTCTAGAAATAATTTGAAGGAAATATTTTCCATCGTACAGAGTTTTCTCAATCCTAGTGCAGAGCGTATGGACCTGCATGTTTCGACAGAGTGGTGTGAGAATCTGTCAGGCTTTTTCATTGATAACATCCAGGCTATACAGGATTCTCTAGGGTCAGGCTGTATTGGGCAGGCTGATGCCCACACTCCGAGTCCACCTGTTCCCCCTTTGTCCGTTCCCTCACTGACGGTCTTTCTGCCAATTACTTTGAAGGACTCCTTATCTATACTTTCATCTCTCAAATCCAGATCTCCCTCTGATCTGTGTCTTGCTAGGCTGATCGTACCCAGCAGGTCTGGATGCCTCCTTTTTCCTCCACCCCTCGGATAGTGGCTACTGGAGTTCTGCAGGGCTCGACTTTGAGCCCCCTGCTCTTCAAAGTTTATTTAACCCCCCTGATCTTCCTCGCAGAGGAACTGGGTGCAAAAGTCATCACATATGCGGATGACACTCAGCTCCTCTTCACTTGGAAGGAAGGTGAAATATCCTCTTCAGCAGCCCAGTACTGCCTTGCGGCAGTCTTTGGTTGGCTGGCCCAGGCACAGCTGAAGTGTAATGAGGGCAAGTCAGAGGTTCTCCTCTACAGCCCTTTCCCTCCATTCTATAAAGTGACCTTCTGGCCCCCAGAGTACCCCCAGCCTCTGTCATCTGGCAATCCTGCTAAAAACCTGGGGATTTGGTTTGAGGAAGATCTAAGATTCACTGCTCAGATAAAGCGACTTGCTGGGGTATGCTTTGGTATCCCAAAATCTCTCAGGAAGTTCTTCCCCTTGCTACCTAGATCTGCCAGTGAAATGGTCACTCGGGCACTTATTGACTATGCCAATGGCTTGTTCATTGGTCTTCCGGGATATCAGTCAAAGGAATTGCAAGTAATTCAGAATGCGGCTGCCAGGGTTCTGCTGTAAATCCCTGGGTGCGCAAGCATGAAGCAGCACTTACGTGACCTGCATTGGCTGCCTGTTGTTCACCGTATCCAGTTTAAGGCTCTTACGCTGGCTCATAGAGCTTTGCATGGTCTTGGTCCGGTTTACCTCCAGAGGCGCTTTTCCTTCTACACACCTCGTAGAAACCTCGGCCCCACCACTTTGCGCCTGACCACCGTTCCCCGCTTTCACAGGGTTCGGTTAGGGGGTAGCTCTCTCTTAGTTAAGGCTGCAGAGGCCTGGATTTCCCTCCCTCTGGAGCTGTGCAACATCCAAGACACCATGCAATTTAAGAAACAGCTGAAGACCTTCCTTTTTAACCAACCCATCTAAATATGCTGCCCGCTGTTAAGGTTCACCTCCGCGACGGGACACTTTTGAGTATCCGTGCACGATATAAATGTCTGATAACATAACATAACAATTCAGCTTTCCTTCTACATTAAGGACAACATTAGATTCACCTTTGCTTTCCTTAATACAGAGACAATTATACTGTGTCCTCAGGTTATGCAAACAGTGACAAAATAGTTTTCATTGATCTTTGTGTCAACAACTGCCTTCAATCTACACTGCCGACAGCTGGGTTCACAACTTGAATTCAGTTTTCCTTAAACATTAAGGACAGCATTGAATCCAGCATTGCTTTACTTAAGACAAAGACAATTATACTGTCCCCTCAGATTCTGTTATCTGTAATTAAATACCATTCTTCAATCTTTGAGTGAACAACTGCCTTCAATCTACACTACGGACAGCTGGGTTCACAACTTGCATACAGCTTCCCTTCTACATTAAGCATTGTATTCAGCCTTTTTTTCCTTAAGACAGAGACAATTATACTGTTTCCTCAGATGCTGTTATCTGTGACTAAATAGCATTCTTCAATCTTTGTTTGAACAACTGCCTTCAATCTACACTACAGACAGCTGGGTTCACAACTTGAATTCAGATTTCCTTCTACATTAAGGACAGCATTGTATTCAGCCTTTTTTCCTTAAGGCAGAGACAATTATACTGTGTCCTCAGGTTATGCAAACAGTGACAAAATAGCTTTCATCGATCTTTGTGTCAACAACTGCCTTCAATCTACACTGCAGACAGCTGGGTTCACAACTTGAATTCAGCGTTCCTTCTACATTAAGGACAGCATTGTATTCAGCCTTGCTTTCCTTAAGGCAGAGACAATTATACTTGTCCTCAGGTTATGCAAACATTGACAAAATAGCTTTCATCGATCTTTGTGTCAACAACTGCCTTCAATCTACCCTGCAGACAGCTGGGTTCACAACTTGAATTCAGCTTTCCTTCTACATTAAGGAGAGCATTGCATTTAGCCTTGCTTTCCTTAAGGCAGAGACAATTATACTGTGTCCTCAGATTCTGTTAACTGTGACAAAATAGCATTCATCGATCCTTGTGTCAACAACTGCCTTCAATCTACACTGCCAACAGCTGGATTCACAACTTCCATTCAGTTTTTCTTCTACATTAAGGACAGCATTATTTTCAGCTTTGCTTTCCTTAAGGCAAAGACAATTGTACTCTGTCCTCAGATTCAGATATAGGTTTAGTACAATAACAACATTTGTCTTGCAAGTCCAAAGGAACACTGAATGGCACTCTACACTACAGACAACATAGGTCACAATTTGAACTATGATGTCCCTGAAACATACATATTTTGACAATTCATTCCATACATGTTCTATCTTTAATTTCAATCGTGATTACAGATGATACAGTCCACCATTAAATGTACACAGCGGACAGCTGAATTCACAACTTCAATTCATCTTTCCATCTACATTAAGGACACCATTGGATCTACCCTTGCTTTCCTTAACGCAGAGACAACTGTACTCTGTCCTCAGATTCCTCTTAACTGTACAAAATAGCATTCATCAATATTTGTATCGATTAGTACCTTCATTCTATATCACATACAGTGAGGTTCACAACTTCAATTCAGCTTTCAATGTAAATTTTTCTTCACTATGTGTCCTGAGAAGTGCTTTCAATCAATTATCCACTCAGTACAGTTCACAACTACATACCAAGAGCACTAGCACTACAGAAAACATTCAATGCAATCTTGATTTACTTAAAACACAGACAATTTGTGTAGAACGACCTGTGCAGATTCCTGCATCTGAATACCGGACATCAATATTGTATGCAGAAAATACAAGATTTCGACAATATATTCCATATTTGTTCCATCTTTTGTTTGAGAGTGATTTGTCTACACGTTCCTATGCAGAAAACCATATATTGAAAACAAGTGTACATCTTCAAAATGTTTTGGCAAAGAAATTTATGGATACAGTAAATCAGAAAGATAATGTTTTGGAATCTCAGCGAATTAATCTCATGGCACGTCAGCGTGGTACTAATGAGTACTGGTACCGTTGTCCTGGAGATCTAAAATCTATGGTAAGGAATTTAGAAACTCTTACATAGTTCCTTACTCTAAGCTCTGCTGACTATGCTTTGAATGATTTACTTTAATTTCTTAATTACACAAATTCAAATATACTAAATTTTCAAAACAAGACACCTGGAGAATTGTGCTCTTTGGATCCAGTTAATGTATGCAGGTATTTCAATCACACATTTGAAGCTATGATGTCTTTTTATCGCCAATAAAAAAAATACTCCTCTTGGACAGGTTCTGGAATTCTTTTGGAGAAAGGAATATCATGCGAGAGGTGCTTCTCACATACATATGCTAATATGGATCAAAGATGCTCCCAATGTTGGTACAGACTTAGATGATACTGTGTTGTCTTTTATTGAAAAATATGCTACATGTGATATACCCAAAAGTACACAAGATAAGGACTGAAGACAAAAAGTCTTACAGTTCCAAAGCCATCGTTGTGGGAAACACTGTCGTCAAAAGTACAAATCTAAGGACAAATTCTACAACAAGATTTCTATGTCCTGTAATATCGAAAGAAAGAGTGAACAGTTTTATATCACCTGTGCAACATACTATCACAAGAAAGTCCCGAAAAAATACCTAAAACTTAAGAAGAAATGAAGAGTCAAAATACATAAATGACTACAACCCAGTCATTTTATCCATGTGCAATGCTAACATGGACATTCAATATGTTGCAAACAATTTCCATTCCTCTTGCTTGATATGTAACATCCTACATAACAATATCAGAAAATACAGAATTGAAGATCTGGGAAGATATTTCCCACAAAAAGAGTCTAAGTAACAAATTATATAGTTATACTTTTGAGCATATCAATATTCAGATGGCTTATCATCTGCAAATCTTTACTCGAAATCGAGAACATTAATTTGGGTGACTCTTGCTCCTGCTGCAACACGAAATCGAGTACTAAAATCTGTACAAGAAATTGAATATTTAGCTGAAAAACAGCCAGAAAGTATATCTATTGTAGTGTATTCCCTCATACCACATCTACTTTGACTTTCTAATAAGAACCATCTCTTCTGAGAATCCTGCCGAATAGAAGAAAGATCACCATAGCACCATCAATGCACTCATATTCCACGTATTCCTCAGAAGGAGATTTCAATCCTGAAGAGCCTGCAAAGAAGAAGAAAGAAGCTCTAATTTGGAAGTTATTTACTTTCCCTGAAGGACAAAAAAAGCTTAATGCTCCATTAGTAACCTTTAAAATGGTACTTGTAAACTTTTGTGTTATGTGAAATAGTCTACTAACCTCATAAAAAACAAGAAACAGGACAATCCCTATCCTCAACATTAATCAATGCACATTTACAATCTTTTTTGTTGTAACAACTACCCCAGCCGAAGGCACTGAGAAATTTGCACACTTGCTACCATTCTTAGCTGGGGTTATAAATTATTGTTCAATTTCACATTGTAATTCAAAGTCAAAACCCTTTTCAAGCCTTTTCGTTGTAACTACTTCCCCGGCTAAAGACAGTAGTAAATTTGCACACTTGCTGCCTTTCTTGGCTGTGGTTATCAATTATGGTTCAATTTCATATTCTGATTCAAAGTCAAGGCCCTTTATTGTACCTTTCTGTTGTAGCTACTACCCCGGCCAAATACAGTGGGAAATTGCACACTTGCTCCCTTTCTTGCCTAGAGTTATCAAATATTCTTCTTGTAATACAAATTCAAAGTGCAGGCCCTTTATTGACCTTTCTTGATAACTACATCCCAGGAATAACAGTGCATAATTTGCACACTTACGTCATTTATTGAGCCTTTTCAAACACACAGTGTATGCAATTTATACAATTGCTACCCTCCTTAGTTGTACTGACAGTTTCTCAGGCTCCCACTATGGAATATGACTCACAGTCTATAATGGCCTGAAAAACAAAAACACCCAATCGTTTTACAAGGCAGTGCAAAGTTTCAACGTCGGCTGCCTTTTTTAATTTTCACCTTTTTCATCTTCCACTCAATCAACACATCATCCACAAATATACACACCTACTTGCTGCCTTTTTGACTGGAGTTATCAATTCAATTCAATTCAATTCAATTCAATTCAATTCAAAATCTTTTATTCGATTGATCGTATTGATAATCATAAAAAGTACATCATATATTTAAATACATCATCATAAAAAAGACATTATTGTTATTACATTATTACATTACAAGTTAAAAAAAGATATAAAAAAAGGAATACTCTTTGGTTCATTAGCAGACTTGATACAGATGATCAAAAAAAATGTCAGCTAGGCATCATTTCTATGGTTTTACGAATTGTTAAACATGATTTCAGGAACATGGCTACATTCTTTGCCACATATTGTGTTTCTAGCTGTTGAAATGCTAGAAATGCCGGGCGACAGGTCCTCAACCCCATCTGGCGCAACACTGGTATGATCCAGCGTTTACGCGGTTCGACGTAATAATGACAAAACAACACCACATGCATAGTCGTTTGAGGGGATACCTTATCACATGGACATTTAACTAATTCGTGTGACCAATTTAACGTTTTTGGAAAGGTAACCAGTCGGAAAAACAAATTGAAACGGAACCTGGTTAATAGGTATTTTTCGTGATTAGATATATAGAATGTGAGATAAGGCTGTATACCCGGAGACACTTGGGCCATCAAAATATGAGCGTTTGATTGCTTGGATATTTCACCAGACAGACGCAATTCCCTTAGATGGTTGAGACATTGGTGTTTCAGGGTTTTCCTGCTTATCTCTTTGATGGATGATGGCTCAATAACATACTGTGTGAGGTCCAGGTCTTTCAGGAAGTTGGACACATACACCAGCCATGGGATGTTTTTCCAGGAAGTCAGATCTAGACATTCTAAAATCAGGGCACGTGTAAGATGGCATTGAGGTTTAGTCCAGATACGGTGCCATAGCAGTATTGGTTGACATTTGATGTAATCTGCCAGATAGTCAATCCCAAGCTCGATATGACAACCGTACGTGGTGGCACTCTGTGGGAGTGCCAATAAATATTTAGCAAAGCCATTTTGAATTTTTTGCAAATCCGCCATATTTACGTAGCCCCATACACCGGCTCCGTATGTGGCGATGCTCTGGCATTTAGCTTGATGGATTTTAAGCAGTACCGGTGGGGAGGGTTTACCCATTTTTCTAGAAAATGAGACAAGGGCAGATGTTGCTCGCTGGTAAAGCAGTTTTCTAGTTACCAACGCCCTTTTCCAGGTTAACTGATCATCTATTAGAATACCCAGGTAAGGGTATTCTCTGACACGTTCCAGTTTGGATTGCTCAATGTAAAGGTGTTTAGAACTTTTTACCTTGGGCCCTGTTTGCATGACGAAGGTCTTCGTCTTGTTCACTTTTAACCCAAGTGAGAGCATGAAATTACAATATTTATCCAACTGTTTTTGGAGCTGTACTAGGGTCCTGGCAAAAATTACGGAATTGTCAGCGTAGAGTAATGCTGGAATAGGGCGATGGTTGATGGTAGGTAAATCCTGGCTCCCTTCTAACATGGCTGCTTCCAGGCCGTTAGTATAAAGGTTAAACAGGAAGGGAGCCAGGACACAGCCCTGTCTAACTCCACGAGTTATTGGAAAAGAGGATGTTAATTTTCCACCCATGCCATATCTTACGCATGCCGAGGTGTCAGAGTAAAGCTCGCGTAGGAATTTGATGAGGGGAGGATCAACACCCAACTCCTCCAAAATAGACCACAGCTTGGCGTGGATTACACAGTCAAACGCCGCGCTGCGGTCGACGTAGACCATAAATAAGTTACCCCGTTTTGCTCCCACATACTTTCCTACTAAAAGTGTCAGGTTTAGGGCCTGTTCGACAGTACACAGTCCCTCCCGGAATCCATACTGGAGGTCGGTGATGATGTTCTTTTCTGCCGCCCAGTCCTGGAGGCGGTCCAGGATTAGGCGACCCGCGACTTTCCCCAGTGAATCCAGGAGGGAGATGGGCCTGTAGCAGGCGGGGTTGTTTCTTTCACCCTTTTTAAAGATTGGAAGGAGTATGGAGGAGGACCAAGAGTCCAAAAGGCCAGTAATTAAAACTGCCGCCATTAGCTGGGTGACAATTGGGCACCATAAATCAATGTTAGAGACAAATATATCAAGTGGGGCACCATCTGGGTCGGGAGCCTTTCCGGTTTTTGAGGAGGATAATGCACATATGACCTCCCCGAGTGTAAAATGAAGATCTATTGGATAAACCCCTCTTTTAGAGGACGTGGTTGTTAAATTACGCTGTACGGCGGTTACCGAGTGGGAGTCACTAAAGATCTTGGAGAAGTGAGTCACCCACTCGTCCGCGGTCACAGCTACGTCCAGATGCTGATGTGTATTTGCCTCTAGCAGGAAAGGAGATTTAACTACCTGCCAGAACTGGGACCTGTCCTTACTGTAGCAGGTTTCATGTAATTGGGCCCACAGTTTGTTCTTATGATCTTTTTTACAGCTAATTTGGGCTTGTTTGTACTCGGATCTCAGTTTGGCTACTTTATTTTTGTCTCTAGTAGGATTGTGTAGTTCTTTTTTTAAAGCGGTTAGAGCTTTCCGACAAGCCGTGTTGAACCATCTTGGCTCAGAGTGGTTACCTAATTTGTGAGTTCGAAATAATTCATTCTGGATAACTTTCAGAATTTCCCCGAAACTGGAGATAATTTGCTCGGGGGGAGAATCCTCCTCAAGGCAAATATTTATCCATGGGAGTGCCTTAGATATGACCTTACTTGATGTTACTAAAGGATCGATCCTTGACCATTTCACGGAATAACCGTTGGTTCTGTCCATGCTCAGTGTTTTTTGGGTCAGTAAGCTCTTCCTGGTACGAAGGGGAACCTTCGTGGGTAACTTAAGGACGATACTGTTGGGGAAATGATCACCTGAGATTTCTGATCCTGTAAAGAACTGAAAGAGTGTACCCTTTAAGGAATAAGAACACAATATAAAATCTATAGTGCTAAAACAACCCCTGCCATGAAAGGTAGATTTAAATTCCACAGGAGGGTCTGCAAGTTCATTGGCATACATCAATTCTAGAGACATTAAACTATCGTTGAGGGAGTCTCCTACAAGGGAGTGGGTAAAATGTGTCAGCGGGCAATCATTTTCATCTAGGAGGCCACAGTTGTTTTTCTTATAATTAGGACACAGTTGAACGTTAAAGTCCCCTCCCCATATTATGTTACACATAGCTGGTAATTGTTTAGTACGCTGTTCGCTTATGGACAGAGAAATTGCAGACACAGTTTTTGCACATTCTACTGGAGATAAATTGTTATAAAAATTAATAAGACTATATGACGTACCATTTTTAAAAGTAACCAGTAGAATTTGATAATTCAAAGTGGTACAGAAGATAGAGATTTCCCTTACTGCGAGGGTGTTAGAAATGTATACCGCAAGACCCCCCATAGGTCTGCCATGTGTTGATGGGCAAGCTGGAGAATGGAATGTTTTATAGCCTTGTATGTGCAGTGGGTCGATTGTCCAGGTCTCTTGTAAACAAATTATCTGGTGTGTGGTTACAAATTCCAACCAGGGTTTCTGTAGGATCTTTGTTCGAAGACCTGCTACGTTCCAGAATAGTATAGGTACTAGCAGGGTCGACGAGGTTTTATTGGTAAGCGCTGGACTTCCTTTTTGAGATGGAATTTTTGGGGGTAAACAAAAATCAGTATTAAGAGAGCAGGGCAAAGTATCACCTCGACTGTCACATGTAGTGGAAAGACAGGGCTGAATATCAGCACATTGTTGAGAATGTACATCCACTGCATCAGTTGAGACTACTGAAGTTGGTAATGGCGTCATATTGGTTAATAGAATTGGAGATTGGGAAGAACTTGGTGGCGTTGATGTTGATAGACCAAATAGGGGTGAATTCCTGCCGTCCAGGACGGTGGCCGATGGTGGTCAATCCACCATCTCCAAGCAGTCAAACCTGTTATACGTAGGAACACCCCCCCAATCAAGAAATGGCGTGTTGTCTCTACCTCCTTGACCTGTCCAGTTTGACCAATCCGGATTTCTATTCCAGCTTCCTACCTGGGTCCAGTTCCACTCAGGGCCTGGTGGCAGGGTTTTGGCTGGAGGATAGAAAAAGGCTAGTCTTTTCGTACCAATTCCTTCTGGAGATGTTTGGGAACCCCATGAGGAGATGTTTTCAACTGTTTGGGGATCTTCAAAGTTTATTATTATGCAATCTCCTGGGATCGTTTTTGGCTCCTTCCCTACCCAGGGGACTCTGCGGACTGAGACAGCTCTATTATTAGCGTAGGGAGGAAGTGGCCGATTCGTTGATAACCAGTGGAGCACCTTGTTTTTTAGGGACCATCCAGGTTCTTCAGAATTAATGTGCAGCGCTGGGACCCCAGTCATAATGATAACGAATGGGGTTGCTTCTGGGGGGAGATGACCAGGGCGAGCTCCATTACGTCTCGTGTTGTAAGTGTTACATTCTCTCATGCTTCTGTGTATCACTGTTCCTTTAATTTATGTAGAATGTTGGGACTCCTCTGTGTGTACTTAGGAATGCAAGGGCAGTTAGAGCTCAGCTTTTCTACCTGTGGCATCTCAGGGTTTTATCTCTACAAATAAACTACAGAACAACATCTGCTTCCTATATTTCTTACTTGTAAAAGTGGCGACGAGGGAGAAAACAACCCATCTAACCCTGTGATGTCTTCAAGTATATTTTAAAAATCGTTTCTACAAAAGGAAAGAATACCAAAGAAACATCTCTACAACTTACAAAGAAAAGGAGAGATCTTCAAAACCATTCCAAGAATACCTACGTCTGTGCAGTGAGTTGTGTCTATTTTTTTTATCATTGTCTGCTCATTTTGATTTTGCTAAAAAGCGCTTGTAAATACAAAAAAAAACCCGACATTTATTATAACTTCCACTTCAATTTTCATTGGAAGCGCTTACAAACGCTTGGAAAACTACTCGTAATTGCTTTTCACCTTTTTCTGAAACTTGTCTGAAAAACCAGCGCTTTTCCAAATACTTTGCATCTTTTAAAAAAAAAGGCATCTTGTACTTTCATCTGTTGCCAGCGCGAGCGTGTACACGCGCGTTGAACATTCTCTGCTGATCAACCTTCTGTACTCGGCATTCAGCGTCATCGTGTCTTCACCTAGCAACCTCGCCAGGCGGAAGCTAACAGACAACGTCAGGCGCCCTGCACAACAACGCTACGTCGCGTAGCGGCCATTTTGAGTTACCGGTTGCTTGGCAACATTTTGCCGATATTTTTTCATTAAACCGGCGTTAACAGAATAGCGCTTGACCGGAAAACAAACGATCAACAAGAGCCCTATGAACCGCTCACCAGTTTCTCTGTTTATACGCACATTAACAGTTTATCTCAACAATTAACAGTTATCCTCCTATTAACAACAATACAGCAGAATCAATACAGCAGAATCAACACGACACACTCACCTACTATTTTCTTCGTTTTTGTTCGCTATGCATCCTGGGAAAATGACAATGCATTCTGGGAGATTTCAATAAAAAAAAGAGAGAACATACTTTATCAATCTCCACAACAAACATTTTGCTCTAAAACAATTTTCTTTCAGCATTTCCTCCTTGAAACCAGCACAGACAACGGTGACTACTTTTTGTTTGTTATTTTATTATTTTCTTTCATTCTTCTTCCAAATATGCATTTTAATAGTATTATTGTTATTGTTACATTTATTATGTATACCATATTGTAATCAATTATTCTCAGCATGGAAACTAATAACATTTTAGCTCCCCCAAAATTTCTACAAGATCCTGGTGTACCTCCTATGAATTGGGAGGATTGGCGTGAATCCTTTGAAACTTATTTGGAGGCAATTGGAGGAGAGGTATTTCTTGCCTCACGTAAATTAGCTTTGCTTAAGCATAGTCTTGGTGTTGAAGGTAGGAAAGTACTGAAAACATTACCAATTGTATCTTCTATTAATTCAAAGGTATGTGTAGGCGGTGATGAAGATCTCAGTGAGGAAGAAATTGTATTTGATTGTTCAAAACTTGAAGCATCTTTATCTGATGAATATTTAGATGCACTCAATGCATTAGAAGAAAATTTTGGTAAGAAAAGCAGTATTGTTGTAGAAAGACACACATTTTTTTCAAGAGCACAAATGGTTGGTGAAACAGTTGAACAGTATGTTACTGCCTTAAGAAGGTTAGCAGTTACCTGCAAGTTTAAGGAGTTACATGAAGAAATCATAAGGGATCAGTTCATCAATAGAACTAACAATGTTAAAATCCAGGAGAAATTACTTGACTTAAAAGATCCATCTCTTCATAAAACTATTTCTATTGCCAGGAGAGTTGAAAATAATTCACGTTATGTCAAAGAGTTGAACAAGACACATAGCACTGATCGAAAGTTATCAGAAAACAAAGATTCTGGTGAAGTATGTACTGTGTCCAGTAAGCCAAAAACTTTTGATAGTAGATATAATGTTAAACGTGATAGTAGAATTAGACCTCGCAATCTTTCTGGTGTCAACAAAAGCACTGTATCTTATAACAAGGCGTCTTCTAATAAGACTATGATTCCTAACAATAAGCAATTTTGTTTCAGATGTGGAAATGCCAAGCATACCACTGAAAATTCTTGGTGTCCTGCGTCAAATGTCACTTGTTTCAAGTGTAACAAATCCGGTCATTTTTCAAAAATGTGCAGGTCAGGGAATCCTAATGCTTGGAAAAGCTCTGTAAATGTCATTGATGAATCTGTTTATTCTAATAGTGATAGCGACATTGAAGTTATGACCATTTGGAATGATGATGAGGTCAATCAAATCTCTGATGAGATTCAACCACCTAAATGTGAAGTCACTATCAACAACCACAAATTATTTCTTTGGGCTGATTCTTGCTCGTTGTATACCATTATTGATAAGACCATGTGGGAAACGTGTGGTAAACCCGTCTTAGTTCATTCACAAAGATCTCCTGTAGGTTATCTATGCATTAGACTACCTGTGATTGGATGTTTCACATCCAAAATCATTTTTAAGGATAGGAGCACTCTTGGAACTGTTTATGTAGTGGAAAAAGGGAGAGCATTATTAGGGTGGAAGGAAGTTTGGAACTTAGGATTGACCCTTGATCCTAATCATCCAGACCAAGTTTTACTATCTCCCAATTGGCATAAAAAAACTTCTGAAGAAGTTTTAGTAACTCAGGATGACAATGCTGTTTTGGAATTACATAATAAGTTCCCTGATTTGTTTAATCCTAAATTAGGTTGTCTCAAAAAATTTGAACATAGAATTGTTCTTAAACCAGATTGTGTTCCTATTGTCCATAAAGTACGAAATGTGCCGTTAGTGTTAAGATCTCAACTCAAATTAGAATTAGATCGCCTTTGTCATCAAAACATTATTGAACCAATTGAAGCATCTGATTGGCTTAGTCCAGTGGTTTTGGCACGAAAACCCAACGGAAAATTGCGCATGTGTGTGGATTTAAGAGATTTGAACAAAAATATTTGGGTAGATCGCTACCCCTTGCCCAAAATTAACGAAATGGTTGCTTCTGTTAAAGATGCAAAATTTTTCTCGTCCATTGATCTATCCAATGCATACCATCAGATAAAGTTACATCCAGAATCCCGTCATCTCACATCTTTCATCACTCCTGAGGGTGCATTTCAGTTCTTGAGAATGCCTTTTGGGTTATCTTCTGCCTCGGCTGTTTTCCAAAGAGTCATGTGCAAAGTCCTTGAAGGCACACCTAATATGTTAGTGTTTCAAGATGATGTACTTGTATGGGGTGCAGATAAAAGTGACCATGCTATGATTCTACATGATGTGTTGGGTAAACTTCAAAAGGCTGGGTTAACTGTTGCTGCTGAAAAATGCAAATTTGCGACAAATGAAATAGAATATCTTGGGCACACTTTATCCGCAGATGGTGTTAAACCAAAAAAGAATCTGTTAGATGCTATCAAGAACGCTCCGGCACCATCTGATAAAGACCAGCTCCGTTCTTTTTTAGGTCTTGCCGAGTACTACTCGAAATTTGTACCAAATTTTGCTTCTAAAGTCTTTTGTTTGAGATTATTGATGAAAAAAGGTGCCAAGTTTTTATGGTCCAATGAGTGTCAAGCTGTGTTTGATGATGTAAAAAAAGAAATTGCAAATGCTGTTGCACTTAAACCTTATGATTCCAGCAAGAGGTCGATCATAGTTGTGGATGCGAGTGCATATGGGCTTGGAGCTGTTTTGATGCAAGGGAAAGACAAATTTGAGTGGGTGGTAGCCTTTGCCTCGCGTACATTGAAAGGCGCTGAACCTTCTTACTCTGTCATTGAGAAAAAGGCTTTAGCTTGCTTTTGGGGTGTGAATTATTTCAGGAACTATGTCTGGGGCACTAACTTTGAGTTGAGAACAGATCATAAACCCCTTGTTGATATTTTTTCCACTAATGGTGCAGGGAAGGCCACACCTAGAATTGCCAAATGGATTTATAAGTTACAAGAATATGATTTTTCAATGGAATATGTACCGGGAATCAAAAATGTCAATGCTGATTGCCTATCTCGACTTCCTGTTGGAGGTGAAGATGTTGTGGGTGAACAAGATGAAGACTGGTCAATTGCTTCTGTGGATGAAGCATGTGGTGGTGCCATAAGTTTGGAAGTATGGAGACAAGCTGTTCAGGATGATGTGGTATTGAAGGAAGTAATTGCACGCTTAACATCACCATGCAATAATTTCTCTTGGAGTGATTCTGACTTGTCTGAATACAAAACAGTTTGGGCTGAACTTTCTTATGATCTTGTGGTTGGTGTAGTTAGAAGAGCTGATAAACTTGTGGTACCGTCTTCGTTACAAAGTAAGTTACTGGATCTTATGCATGAAGGGCACTCAGGCATGTCTGGCATGAAAAGAAGATGTAGGTGTGATTTCTGGTGGCCAGGTATGGACAAGGATGTTGAAAGGTGTGTAAGGAATTGTGCCGCTTGCACATGCAGTGATAAATCTCATGTCTCCCAAGAAACTACAATCTCTGCTGTTTCATTTCCTGACGGACCATGGCAGAAGTTAGCTATGGACATTTGCGGTCCGTTCAGTGTTGGTAACATTACCGGGAAGTTCGCCATTGTGTTAATGGATTATTATAGCAAATGGCCAGAGGTTGCATTCGTTAAGGAAGTTAAAGCTTCCAGCATTGTTAACTTTTGTGAGGAGGTTTTTCATAGGGAAGGTTTTCCTGAGAGCATTACGACTGACAATGGCCCCCAGTTCATTGCTTCTGAGTTCCAAAGTTACTTACACCAATGTGGTATAAAACATATTACCACGGCTGTTTATTGCCCAAGGGAGAACGGCATGGTAGAAAGGTTCAACCGTGTTTTAAAAGATTGTATACAATTAGCTGTGTCTGGTGGCAATGATTGCAAGGTTGCTGTCAAAAATTTGATTTGGAGTTATAGGAACACTCCACATTCTGCTACCATGGTATCTCCTTTCCATCTTTTAAAGGGGCGTTCTGCTGGTAATAAGGTGACTCCTGCATGGATGCTCAAGATTTCTGCTGGTCGTAATTATAAAGAAGGTCTCGACAGTAGGATGAGTTCTTATCAGAAGAAGTATGTAGACAGGCATAATGACAAGGTTATGAAACGTGTAAATAGTTTTCATGTGGGAGATTTAGTCAGATCTTCTCGCTTTGGGTTATCCAAGGATGGTTCTTCCAGATGGTCTCATCCTAAAAAGGTGTTAAAAGTATTGGGTAATTGTGTATTACTTGATGACGGACAGAAATGGAATTTATGCAATGTTGCCAGGTGTAATGATCTGGAACGTGATCTTTGGTTGAAAAAGGGGTCTGGTTCCATTTCTGCCTCTAGTTCTGTCCAGTCTTCCCATGTTCAGTCCACGTCACCCGAACTCCCAAAGGAGGATGTTCCCAAGCCCAGAAGACTATCTGGACGCATTATTGTGAAACCTGTCAAGCTTAAGGATTATTTGATGTGACTCTGTACATACGTATAATGACCTTATATTCACTGCAATGTATATAGTTTTTTTTTTGTTTTTGTGTTTTTTATGTTAAGAGGAAAGATGTGTTACATTCTCTCATGCTTCTGTGTATCACTGTTCCTTTAATTTATGTAGAATGTTGGGACTCCTCTGTGTGTACTTAGGAATGCAAGGGCAGTTAGAGCTCAGCTTTTCTACCTGTGGCATCTCAGGGTTTTATCTCTACAAATAAACTACAGAACAACATCTGCTTCCTGTATTTCTTACTTGTAAAAGTAAGCTGCATTTTGTCTCGTGTTGTAAGCTGCATTTTTAGGTGCTGGTGTTTTTGCTGTGGTCGATGCAGTAGGTAGAATGGTGGGTTGGCCCATTGGTACGGGAGGGACAGGAAGGGAGGAAGTAACAGACTTTTTTGCAGCGGTGTTAGTTGCTATTTGCTGCACAGAGTCAGAGTCAGAGTCAAAAATACTTTATTCGATTATTTAAAATCTTAAAAGTATACTACACACACAATTATAATAGAATATACATACATACACAAATCTATGAGACAATACTATTTAATACGTTGCAGGCAATTGTTAAAAACAATTAAAAACGGTTAAGAACAATTGAGCAGGAAAAAGTCAGAAACAATTATAGCTTTAAAAAATAGGTCATATACCTTAATAAATCCATCGCATTAGTTCTATAGATAGTTTCATTACCATATTACTTCAACCTGAGGGCCTAGACACAACAGGGAGCAAAAATGTACAACACATGAAGGAAAAAAGTTGATCTAAACCTTGGCTATTCACACACAGTACATTCCGTCATAGAAATATTCGATGATCTATGCCGTTTGGTACGCATCGCTGCTACCAAAAAGTTGGCAACCCCAAACATCACAATAGGGGTCTCCATGAGTTGTAGAAACAACAAGGCGGGTTTCACTTGCTTGAATCCCTTGTCCCTCAGAAGTGGTAAAATGTATTTTTTCCTCCCCTCCACAAAAAAGGAACAGAAAAATACAAAATGAGTCAAGTCTTGGTCAGTGAAAGCATCACATTTGCAAGGAGCATTATCCCTAGGCTTATTCCATTTCAGATATTCACCCAAAAGAAGATGCATCTGGTTAAAACGGAATTTTGTCAGTAGCCACCGGTGATATGGCCTATTCACTACCGTCAAATAAGGCTGAATGGACATGGTTGAAATTACTGTGTAGTGTGCCCTAACTGTGGTTTTCTCAATTTCCTGGGCTTCACAATGCATTTTTCTGTATTTCAAAAAATGGACTTTAATCCATGTAACATCGTCTTTACACAGCCTTTCCGGGTTACAATACAATTCCGGGCGGCCCAATTGAGTAGCTACCGATTTAATATATTTCAGCCATTTTATGTCTTTGACTCTATCTCTCCCCATACAGTCGCTGATAATTTTACGATTTAGAGTCAGACTAGGATTCAGCCATGATTTCACCCAGAGAAGTAGTGGGGCCAGGTTAAGGGCATATGTCCTTGCCCTAATTCCGACAGGACAGAAAAAGAGGGTGTGGACTGTGGTAGACCCAATAGAGAGCGCATGGACTTGTTCTCTTCTTTCTGTATTGGGGCTAAATCCTTATATCCCCAAATCCCAGCCCCGTATCTAGCCAGAGCCAAAGTTTTGGCTCTATATATGGAGAGTATGGCTTCAGTAGGTTTCCCTCCCAGTCTCTTAGCGAATCTCAATATGGCTGCAAATGACCTTCGTACAGCCATCGCCTTGTTTACAATCTGTGGGGTCCAGGTGCCCAAATCATCAAAAATAACACCTAGGTATGTAAATGTTTTACCTTTAGACAATATCACACCATTACATCGCAGGGTTTTTGTAGTTTTCTTTCCTTTCCCAATTGACATAACGTGAGACTTGTCCATATTTACAACCAGATCTAATTTCTGCATGAAGGCCCCAAAGGAGTCAAGGAGCAACTGTAATCCAATTGGGGTTCTGGCAATGAGGACCGTGTCATCGGCATACATCAGTACGGGCAGAGGGGACCCCCCCATGCTAGGTATATCTGGTGTTGCTGTTGATAAAACTGAATACAGTGAATTGATATACAGTGAAAATAACATGGGGGCCAAAATGCACCCCTGTCTAACCCCTCTGGCTGATCTAAACCCAGCGGTGCATTTACCATCCATTGTCATACGCACTGATGCAGTCAAATTACTGTGCAAGTAGGCTAAGAAGTTTACCAATACAGGGTCCAAACCCATCTCCAAAAGAATTGTCCACAGCTTCGACCTATTTACTAGGTCGAACGCTGTGGACAAGTCCATAAAAGCCAGATGGACTGACCCCCTAGCAGCAACAGTATATTTACAAATAGTCATATACAGATTAAGACACTGTTCCTCAGTACCCCTCCCTGTTCTAAACCCATATTGGGTATTGCATAAAATTTCATTTTCCTTTTCCCACTTATTAATTTTATTTAAAATGACCTTGCCAAGAATCTTAAATGACGAGTCAAGTAACGATATTGGTCTGTAACACCTAGGGTCACCCTTTTGACCCTTCTTAAAAATTGGGATAATGACAGAGTGTGACCAAGAGATAGGTATATTATCCATACAAGCCAGATTAAAAACATTTGCAAGGACTATGGACCACACATGGGAGTGTGCCTTGTACATATCAGCGGGAACCCCATCCGGGCCGGGGGCTTTCCCGCCGGCAGTGTTTTCTATGGCATTTAGTACTTCTTTCACTGTTATTCTCAGTGGGATGTCTGTGATTGTAGAGTCTATGGGGGTGAATGGAGTTATAGTGATCTTACTTCCATAGATAGTTTCAAAATGGTCTAACCATTGTTTCTCAGTGATATTCACCTCAAGTACTTCATTATCTCTGCCATTAAACAGAGGAGAGTTCACTATAGACCAGAACTTGGCACTATCCCTCAATGTTAAATTATCATATAATGCTTCCCAGGCCTTATCTTTAATTTCTCTCTTACTGCTGCACAGTTTTACTAGTTGGTTTTTGGTAGGCTGCCGCTGTAGTCGTCACCGTTTTGTGGACTTGGGGTGTTTGATGGGGAATTGTTCCCCCCACATTTTTTGGTTTTGGATTATGTGACTGAATCATGGGAAGTGAGGGTGTAAGGATCAAACTTTTCTTAACTTTTAGATCAGATGTTAATGATGCTAGTGATATTTCGATTTTAGACAGTGATAACTCAATAGGTTTCAGATGTAATTTAATTAATGCCTCTATAGAGGCCAGTGTATGAGTATCATGAGTGGTAGGATCCCACCCACTACATGTATTACCACTCGAAATAGGATTAAATATGTCAGATGAAAGATTTATTATATCTGACGTTGTAATGGTAGTCTGCTGTTGGGGCATCATCGGTTGGGATATGTGTCGGGCTGTAATAGGAGATTGAACAGTAAGTTGTGTCAGGGAGTCCTGACAAGTGTCAGTATTATTTTGGGGAGATTTCTTGTTTCCTTTTTTTCCCTTCCTCTTTTTCGGGATAGCACCTTCCCTCTGACCCCTCGTGTTGGGTGAAGAAAAATTCTCCTCTGGTGGATTTATAAAGAGGGTCGGAGTTCTCTCAATTGATGGGGAGAGATGGGAAGTGGGAGAGTGTGATATTTGTGTTGTTGAAAGGTCGATCGACACTGATAAGTCCACGGTGCCTGGAACCGTTTGGGTTTCTTGTTGTAGGTCAGGGTCTAAATTACGTTGTGGAGTTTTGGCTGCTGCCAATAGACCCAATGAGGAGCGCTGGGCTGCAGCTAGGTCCTGAGAGACCCTCCTTTCTAGTAGGAGAACACCTTCGTTTATGGCGTCATTTGCTTTGGCAATAAATTGGTCTATTGGGCCTATAACCTGGGCAGCATGAGAAAGTTTGCTATTTCTGGTGATTCTAGGTGACATGTTAGCAAGTTCAATAAACACAGTTTCAAGATGAAATACAGAAAGTCCGGATTAGGCAGGTTATGTTGCTTAGTGATAGGATTAATTGTGAGAAAAAAGTAAAAATGAAGTGTCAATGAGGTGGCCCAGTCCAGTCTTACCCGGTCTTGAACGGGCTTAAACGGGCCCGCCCTTGGCCCGGGCTTCGCCCGGCGTCCCGCGAGACAGGGGTGACAGCAAATTTAAGCGCCTCCAGGCGCGCGATTGACGCGGATTGCGTCGCCGGGAATGCTTGGTAATGTAGTTTTTTCTGGACCCAGCACCGCGCTCCGCTCGGCGGCCAGACCCAAAGATGGAGCAGGGTTCAGGCGGCGGGAGGCGGGTGGGCGAGGGCACAGGTTTTTGAGGTTTTTATTCTCCTCTGAGCAGCAAAGGTCTTCCAGCAGCAGTTCGCTTGTAAGGCAGATCCCCCCCTCAATCGGGCTGACAGCAAATTTAAGCGCCTCCAGGCGCGCGATTGACGCGGATTGCGTCGCCGGGAACGCTGGGTAATGTAGTTTTTTTCTGGACCCAGCACCGCGCTCCGCTCGGTGGCCAGACCCGAAGATGGAGCAGGGGTCAGGCGGCGGGAGGCGGGTGGGCGAGGGCACAGGTTTTTGAGGTTTTTATTCTCCTCTGAGCAGCAAAGGTCTTCCAGCAGCAGTTCGCTTGTAAGGCAGATCCCCCCCTCGACCGGGGTGACAGCAAATTTAAGCGCCTCCTGGCGTGCGATTGACGCGGATTGCGTCGCCGGGAATGCTGGGTAATGTAGTTTTTTCTGGACCCAGCACCACGCTCCGCTCGGCGGCCAGACCCGAAGATGGAGCAGGGGTCAGGCGGCGGGAGGCGGGTGGGCGAGGGCACAGGTTTTTGAGGTTTTTATTCTCCTCTGAGCAGCAAAGGTCTTCCAGCAGCAGTACGCTTGTAAGGCAGATCCCCCCCTCGACCGGGGTGACAGCAAATTTAAGCGCATCCTGGCGCGCGATTGACGCGGATTGCGTCGCCGGGAATGCTGGGTAATGTAGTTTTTTCTGGACCCAGCACCGCGCTCCGCTCAGCGGCCAGACCCGAAGATGGAGCAGGGGTCAGGCGGCGGGAGGCGGGTGGGCGAGGGCACAGGTTTTTGAGGTTTTTATTCTCCTCTGAGCAGCAAAGGTCTTCCAGCAGCAGTTCGCTTGTAATATCAATTATTCCTGAATTTCTTCTTCTTTAAATCTTTATGTCGGTTAAAATACAACCATAAAAGACATACATGCAATAGTTAAAACAGTGCAAATTTATCCATTCTGGCCATTTTCACTCAATTAATTGTAGATCAATTAAAACTGCGATTTTAAAACAATAAATCCATTTGCAAAATTAGATTTAAAATCATAGTGCAATTAATCATTCATAGTAAAATATTTACACTCACAAGGTAGAAATTAGTATATCATTAATGCTTCATATATATACAAATTCTTGCTACCTTAGGCAATTAATACAGAATAACAAGTGTACATTTTTGTGGCAATTGCATGGTATACAACTTATTAATGGCATTACAATTTAAGACCCCGTCTCTTCCGTACTGTCACCACTGACAAAATATATCTGCTCACACTTAAAAACCGTTTGTTGAGTTGTTTCTGATCTTAGAATTCTCTCCGCTTCACAATAGCGCCTGAACCCTAAAAGGCTTCAGAAAAGGGGGTGGTAATGAACAGAGTGTCTGAATTAAGCAGACCACTCTTACCCATTCCAAAGATCAGGGCTTGATCCATCACCGTTTTTTAGCTCACTGCACCATCCCAGCTTAGAACCTGGCTACATGCGAATTAGTCTATTCCTGTCCCAGTGCATGATGGGAACAGTGCAAACCAAACTACCAAGCCAATTCTTATACTGGGAAGGAAACAAGCTTCCGGGGACCGGTTTCTGGCATTTTAGCCCTCGTCGGCCCAGCTTGCTTGAATCCTGATGGTGCAGTGAGCATGGGACTCATGTCTGAGTATACCCTGCCACACCTATAGTCGCCAAAAACGATTTAGAAAAGGGGGTGGTGATGAACAGAGTGTCTGAATTAAGCAGACCACTCTTACCCAGTCCAAAGATCAGGGCTTGATCCATCACTGTTTTTTAGCTCACTGCACCATCCCAGCTCAGAACCTGGCTACATGCAAATTAGTCTGTTCCTGTCCCAGTGCATGATGGGAACAGGGCAAACCAAACTACCAAGCCAATTCTTATACTGGGAAGGAAACAAGCTTCCGGAGACCGGTTTCTGGCTTTTCAGCTGGCGTCGGCCCGGCTTGCTTGAATCCTGATGGTGCAGTCAGCAAGGGACTCATGTCTGAGTATACCCTGCCACACCTATAGTGGCCAAAAACGATTCAGAAAAGGGGGTGGTGATGAACAGAGTGTCTGAATTAAGCAGACCACTCTTACCTAGTCCCAAGATCAGGGCTTGATCCATCACCATTTTTTAGCTCACTGCACCATCCCAGCTCAGAACCTGGCTACATGCAAATTAGTCTGTTCCTGTCCCAGTGCATGATGGGAACAGGGCAAACTAAACTACCAAGCCAATTCTTATACTGGGAAGGAAACAAGCTTCTGGGGACCGGTTTCTGGCATTTCAGCCGTCGTCGGCCAGGCTTGCTTGAATCCTGATGGTGCAGTGAGCAAGGGACTCATGTCTGAGTATACCCTGCCACACCTATAGTGGCCAAAAACGATTCAGAAAAGGGGGTGGTGATGAACAGAGTGCCTGAATTAAGCAGACCACTCTTACCCAGTCCAAAGATCAGGGCTTGCTCCATCACTGTTTTTTAGCTCACTGCACCATCCCAGCTCAGAACCTGGCTACATGCAAATTAGTCTGTTCCTGTCCCAGTGCATGATGGGAACAGGGCAAACCAAACTACCAAGCCAATTCTTATACTGGGAAGGAAACAAGCTTCTGGGGACCGGTTTCTGGCATTTCAGCCGTCGTCGGCCCGGCTTGCTTGAATACTGATGGTGCAGTGAGCAAGGGACTCATGTCTGAGAATACCCTGCCACACCTATAGTGGCCAAAAATGATTTAGAAAAGGGGGTGGTGATGAACAGAGTGTCTGAATTAAGCAGACCACTCTTACCCAGTCCAAAGATCATGGCTTGATCCATCACCGTTTTTTAGCTCACTGCACCATCCCAGCTCAGAACCTGGCTACATGCAAATCAGTCTGTTCCTGTCCCAGTGCATGATGGGAACAGGGCAAACCAAACTACCAAGCCAATTCTTATACTGGGAAGGAAACAAGCTTCCGGGGACCGGTTTCTGGCATTTCAGCCGGCGTCGGCCCGGCTTGCTTGAATCCTGATGGTGCAGTCAGCAAGGGACTCATGTCTGAGTATACCCTGCCACACCTATAGTGGCCAAAACCGATTCAGAAAAGGGGGTGGTGATGAACAGAGTGTCTGAATTAAGCAGACCACTCTTACCCAGTCCAAAGATTAGGGCTTGATCCATCACCGTTTTTTAGCTCACTGCACCATCTCAGCTCAGAACCTGGCTACATGCAAATTAGTCTGTTCCTGTCCCAGTGCATGATGGGAACAGGGCAAAACAAACTACCAAGCCAATTCTTATACTGGGAAGGAAACAAGCTTCCGGGGACCGGTTCCTGGCATTTCAGCCGTCGTCGGCCAGGCTTGCTTGAATCCTGATGGTGCAGTGAGCAAGGGACTCATGTCTGAGTATACACTGTCACACCTATAGTGGCCAAAAACGATTCAGAAAAGGGGGTGGTGATGAACAGAGTATCTGAATTAAGCAGACCACTCTTACTCAGTCCAAAGATCAGGGCTTGATCCATCACCGTTTTTTAGCTCACTGCACCATCCCAGCTCAGAACCTGGCTACATGCAAATTAGTCTGTTCCTGTCCCAGTGCATGATGGGAACAGGGCAAACCAAACTACCAAGCCAATTCTTATACTGGGAAGGAAACAAGCTTCCGGGGACCGGTTCCTGGCATTTCAGCCGTCTTCGGCCCGGCTTGCTTGAATCCTGATGGTGCAGTGAGCAAGGGACTCATGTCTGAGTATACCCTGCCATACCTATAGTGGCCAAAAACGATTCAGAAAAGGGGGTGGTGATGACTGGGTTAGAGTGGTCTGCTTAATTCGGACACTCTGATCATCACCACCCCCTTTTCTGAATCATTTTTGTCCACCATAAGCGTGGAAGGGTATACTCAGATGTGAGTTCCTTGCTCATTGCACCATCAGGATTCAAGCAAGCCGGGCCGAAGACGGCTGAAATGCCAGAAACCGGTCCCCGGAAGCATTATTTCCTTCCCAGTGTAAGAATTGGCTTGGTAGTTTGGTATGCCCTGTTCCCATGATGCACTGGGCCAGGGTCAGACTAATTTGCATATAGCCAAGTTCTGAGCTGGGATGGTGTAGTGAGCTAACAAACGGTGATGGATCAAGCCCTGATCTTTGGACTGGGTAAGAGTGGTCTGCTTAGATCAGACACTCTGGTCATCACCACCCCCTTTTCTGAATCATTTTTGTCCACCATAAGCGTGGAAGGGTATACTCAGATGTGAGTCCCTTGCTCATTGCACCATCAGGATTCAAGCAAGCCGGGCCGAAGACGGCTGAAATGCCAGAAACCGGTCCCCGGAAGCTTGTTTCCTTCCCAGTATAAGAATTGGCTTGGTAGTTTGGTCTGCCCTGTTCCCATGATGCACTGGGCCAGGGTCAGACTAATTTGCATATAGCCAAGTTCTGAGCTGGGATGGTGTAGTGAGCTAAAAAACGGTGATGGATCAAGCCCTGATCTTTGGACTGGGTAAGAGTGGTCTGCTTAATTCAGACACTCTGTTCATCACCACCCCCTTTTCTGAATCATTTTTGTCCACCGTAAGCGTGGAAGGGTATACTCAGATGTGAGTCCCTTGCTCATTGCACCATCAGGATTCAAGCAAGCCGGGCCAAAGATGGCTGAAATGCCAGAAACCGGTCCCCGGAAGCTTGTTTCCTTCCCAGTATAAGAATTGGCTTGGTAGTATGGTCTGCCCTGTTCCCATGATGCACTGGGCCAGGGTCAGACTAATTTGCATATAGCCATGTTCTGAGCTGGGATGGTGCAGTGAGCTGAAAAACGGTGATGGATCAAGCCCTGATCTTTGGACTGGGTAAGAGTGGTCTGCTTAATTCAGACACTCTGTTCATCACCACCCCCTTTTCTGAATCATAAACCCTAAAAGGCGGCAGATTGGTTTTATCCACTTTCTCCTCTGGTGCATATATACCGGACAGAAGAATAGTAAATGTGCTTCGTCCTCTCTGGCATTTTCACATAATGCAGGGTCACCCTTCTCTACATTGCCCTCATGCATGCCCCCCTCAGAGTATTAGCTTTGATTTGCAGTATTCCATATCGAAACTTTGAGTACAATGATTTAGCTAGGCCCGGTAGAATCTCATCCTTAAAGGGTTCAAACCTACTCTCTGTCTTCATATCCAAATATTTGAGATGTAATGCCCCAAATCAGGGTTATGCAATTTTGAGTTCATTGTAAGCACCCAGGAACTTTCCTTCATCAATTTTTTGCAACTCAATGTAAGACCCGTAGGATCCACCCAATAATGGTTCAGCCCAAGCTTAAACAACCACTCCTCAATGTGTCTTAACCATACCAATTTTGTGGTATTTTTCAGGCCTTCCCTGTACTCTACTAGTTCCTCTGTTGACCACAAATGGACCCAGTACAACAGAGGTCGTAAAGCAGCATGGTCATCAACACAATGAATATCCAAATCCATTGTGAGTGGGAGTAATGGTGTACGCTGTGGGCTCACTAAGATGTTCCTGAGAATAGTGTTTTCTTGTACTATGAAGGCATGCTTGGCGACATGGCCCCATAACTCTGCCCCATGAAGTGAGGCCGATTGAACTTTATACTTATACAACTGCAATACTGGAGTGACAGATTTCGAATAGCTAGTCTTGTGGCGCTTTATTATTGGTGCTGCATTTTGTAAGAACATCATTTTACTTTTGTCTATCTGGGTATTCTGGTTTAATTTAGCATCTATTGTAATACCTAAATAATTAAAACTCGAGACATATTCAATCGATTCCATGTTTACAGTTAGTGTCTTTTTAAAACTTTTATGTGGATTAACTGCTATGTACTTGGTTTTTGACGAGTTGATCTCCAGTCCTTTAACTTTACAGTAAGAACAAAAGGTATCGAGTAGGTTTTCCAGTCCCTTTGGTGTCTGTGAAAGTAAGATGGTGTCATCTGGGAATAACGTGGAGACTACCCAACTTAGGAGAGTCATGCTCGCAGCCCAAGAGGGTGTCTAGTATGTCATTAACGTACAGGGAGAACAATGTTGGGGCCAGCACGCAACCTTGCATGACCTCTCTATTTATGTTAATTCAGTCTGATAGTTCTCCATTTGGGCCCCATCTGACCCAGGAACACCCATGTCCCTCAGTCTTGACCAAAGTAAGTTTCTGGGGATCAAGTCAAAAGCTGCATGGAGGCCAACAAAGGCCACATACAAGTGTGCCCCCTTGATTTTGATGTATTTCCAAAAGATACATAAAAATCTAAACACCTGGTCGACTGTGCTAATCCGTTCTCTAAAACCTGCTTGGTATTTGGTTAAGGTATTAGTCTCCTCAATCCAAGAACCAAGCCTATTTAAAACCTGCCTCTTTTTGAAAATTGTTACAATCTCAGCGCCCCGCCATGTTTCTGGAATGGGGGCACACTTGGCAATATTATTACAAAGGCTATTTACATATGGGCCCCACATCATGTTTCTATGCTTCCATAGGTCCCCCGGGATCCGACTGGATCAAGTTTGGTCCTGGGTCATGAGCGATATATATAGATTGTGCATTGCTAACAGAATTTAACTTTGGGAAGTAGGAAACCCAAACATTTGCTTCAAGGATCCTATCCCTGCTGGGGGTTCCACCTCCATAACTTTAGGAAATCAGGCCCCAAAATAAGGTCCGGTCATTTGCCTTGCATGCTTCCAATAATTTGGACCACTTATTTTCTTCCCAACATTTCTTTACCCTGGCTAGTAAGCTCTCATAGCACCTCCTTTTCTCCATTAGTACTTGAACATTGCTGTTCTTTGCAGCCATTATAAGTTCCTTTTTAGCATTTCAACAGCTTTTATTATACCATTGATCCCCTTTCGCTGAGTTCAGCTGGCCCCTTTTTATTTGCTTGTTGTTTTTGGTTAGCAATACGCCCAGACCTGAGGAGATGTTACCATGGATTTGCATAGTAGGTATTTCCTGCGCTGAGGAATTGTACTGGGAGAGCTGATCAACATAAAGTTCATAGATTTTTTTGACAATATTGTCATTATCCATTACTACTGGCCACTCCAATGCTCTACAATTGTTAGAGGTCAGGGGTTCGATCTCAGTATTTTTTATACAACTTCTCCCCATAACCATCAGATTGAATAATGTCTTATTGAGCTTTAGCAAAAGCAGATAGTGATCACTTTCAACACGATTCTCCACTAAGAGATCGTTTACTTCTGGCCAGAGGGAAATTGACACCATAATATATTCATTGTGGCTATTACAGTTATTCCTCTTGAACGTTGGTTGGCTTGGGCTGTCTGAGGGGAGATGCCCATTGCAGGCTCGTAGGCCATATGTAAAGGTCAGATGCAGTAACTGTGCTGTCGCCACTGAGCATGGCACCGCCCTGCCGGTGTCAATTCCTGGGATATTATTGGCGCTGTCCTCTTGTTCAAGGATACTTTCTAGGCCTATTACCGGCTCAAATTTCCGATTAACGTCGCCTCCAACAATTACCAACATTCCTTTTTCGAGCGTAGAAATAATATTATCTAATTGCTCGATAACTTTAGCTTCCTTATTGGCCAGCAAGGGCCTGCTGTAAACATTCAGGATACAAACGTCTCTTTTGTTTGTAGCAATAAACTTAACTCCCAGGATATCCGGGCCGAAGGCAATTTGCTTAAAGTAAATTCCTAATGCAATTTTTGTCCATATCACCAAACCCCTTGAAGTTCTTACTTTTGGACCGGCAATGGCGGGTACACAGAATGATCTGTAACCAACTCTAAACTGGCTTTCAAAAGCCCAGGTTTCCTAGAATAGTATGATTTCTGCAATCATCCACAAAGTTTAGCCATGCAGGATCACTTAGGTTCTTTTTAATACCTGCTATGTTCCAGGACCTTAGTTTGAAACTTGATTCTACACCTGTTGGTACTATATTACTTATTAAGTTAAATTATATTGCTTGTACCACCTCAATACTATCATATTGGACACTTTCATCTACATAATTGCCTTTTATTGCATTATCTAGCGGGGAGTCCAGAGCAGGTAAATTACATCATATGTTATATCCTCTGTCAGATTAGGTTCAACTACTTGCCCCTCCTCAGTGCTAATGTTTTGGACACTATTTAATGGATAATTACCTTTAGATGGTTTACTCACATTGTCTAACGGGGGTACGGAACAGGTACAATTATATGTGATGTTCTATCCACTTAATTACTCTCCCAGCAAAAGGTTCATTGATCACTACCTCCTTATTTTTGGAAACACCCCGGTATAAGCCCTCTCTCATCCTATGCAGGGTAGGTCAGTCTACGCCTTCGAGACCAGATAACAACTCAAATTGATTTAAAGTGGGGATAGTATAATAGTTCCTGGACTCATCCCTGTTCCCTATCTGTTGCCTGCCAAAGGGGTTATAAGCAGGCAATATCCTCGATGATGGGCGATAGAAATAGGTCAAATTATAAGGCAGTATGCCACTCCCATCACTTGCATAGAAACGGTCACAAATGTACTCCACTGCTCTTCGGTCCCTAAAATTGATAATAACAGAATCCCCAGCTATATATTTAGTTCTGTGCCCGACCTAGCTGACTCTCCGAGCAAACAGAATCTCCCCATCAATATTAATCGGAAGGGGTCTGTTTCTGTTTAGCCAGAATATTCGTTTATTTTTTAGTTCTGGGTAGGTTTCTGTTTTATCGCATTTTAATTCTGGAACTCCAGTGAGAACCACTACATAAGGAAAGAGTCAGGTGGAAGATCAATACGATTTAAACCCATTGTGCTCTTTCTGATGTTGTTACATTCCCTTCCCCCCAATTATTGCCCTCATTCTGTCCCCTGGGTCTATCTTCATTTACCTGGGTTTCCTCCCTCACTCCTCGAGGACTTCTTATCAATTCCCTAGTCCCATTTTCCTGTTGAGAAAGGGTTGAATGTGGTCCAGAAGTTTGTTTATCTTTACCAGACTCCACCCCTCTCGTGTTTTCCAATGGTCTAAGGGTTTGATTTTCTCTAACAGTTCCACCCGCGCTCTCTTAACTGCCATTGGGTTCGATACAGGAGATGATCCTGCTCCTAATCCAGAGGATATATTTGCCTCCCCCTTGTTAACTCTTGCTGGGCACTCAATCAGTTTATTTAACATGCCAGATTGCTCAATAGTGTTCTGTTCGAGTCTCTCCAGCCTTTCACCAATTATTTTTATCCTTTGCAATAATGGTATAAGTAGGGATTTTATCAGTTGTTCAATTTGGGGCATGAGATTATCCAATGATTGGGCCGAGGGGAGTGTTAAACCCACCAGTCCTAATGGCGAGGGTATTGGAACGGTAGTCAACAATTGTTCTTGATGTGGTACTACAATATCTTGGGGAATCCCAACCTCCTCAGCAATACTATCAGCATTATCGGCCTCTTCTACAATTTTTGGCAGCTTTGGAAATCTTCCCCTCCGAGTTTCCCTTCCCCACTTCCTCTTAGCAGTAGCAGTTTGTCCTGTAGGTTGTTCGATCTTATGTGTTTCTACAGTATTATTCACACAAGTACTTAATGGAGAATGTGATAAGACATTAGTAGGTGCCTCCTCAGTCACTATCGTATTTACTAGGTCAACCTCATTTAGTGCTAAATTAGCTCGTACATCACCCGCTTTATGTTCACTACTACCTCTCTCTTCGCTATGTTGGGTGGAAACATTTTGTCCTTCTAAACGTTTAGGGAGATAACTGACCTTATAGGTCCTAAGGACGATCTTCTTGCAAACATGGGTTCCAACGACAGACGATGTTCTGTCAAAACTATTTCATGTTCAAGGACCGATCGAGCCCTGGTGATAAACTGATCAAGCGTTCCGCTTATAGACCCCCCCGCCAAAGCCCTCCTTCCCCTTCCAACGCGATCCACCATATCTATACAAAGTGCAGCCAAATGCTCCCAAATCACTTCCCAATGGGTATCCGACAACAATCAAGACAGAAGAAGTGCTTTGCAAAGTCTATTCACCTTACAGTTTTTTGAGATGTTAGCGGGGTTGCCCAGCCCAGCCCCTCCAGGTGATGACAGGCGCAGGATGGGCCCACCCTTGACCTGGACTTCGCCCAGGCAGCGCCCGGCATGCCCGCTGATGTTTTATGCACCTTCCGGCTCAGCTGATGATGAGGTAATCTGAGCACGCCGCGGGAACTCTGGATGTTGTAGTCCTGGCGCGCTCAGTGTGCTACGAATCCCCACGTGCAAGTTAGTAGTGTCCCAAGGCTTCCCGGGACTTCAATGAGGCAGAAGGCGAATCACAGCAAGTGACGGCAGCAAGGGTCCAGGGTTGCTCCAAGTGAGTTGGTGAATGTACTTTTAGAGCGTCCGGTGCTGCGGAAGTGCCATTGATGTTTTATGCGCCTCCCGGCGCAGCTGATGATGAGGTAATCTAAACGCACCCCGGGGACTCTGGATGTTGTAGTCCCGGTGCGCTCAGTGTGCTACGAACCCCCATGTGCAAGCTAGCAGTGCACCAAGGCTTCCCGGGACTTCAATGAGGCAGAAGGCAAATCACGGCAATTGACGGCAGCAAGGGTCCAGGGTTGCCCCTGGATTTCATATTTTGATTCAAAGTCACTGCCTTTTTATTATAGCTACCACCTCAGCCAAACACAACACAACATAGCACCACAATAAAAAAACATCTAAATCTACAGCACTACATGCCAAAATGAAAATACTTACTGTGCAAGTGACATTTCCCACCTATAACATATAAGATCTGTTAATAGAAAAGAAACATGTTCTCAGTCAAGTGAAATTAGTTTTTGTGACATATGTATTCTTATAATGTGTGTAGGAAACAGATCCATTCCTGTCCTCCTATACGCAGATGACGCTGTGTTACTACCTCAAACACCTTTAGGTCTCCAGAGACTCTTGGAAACATTTGGGACCTATATAAATTCCCTTGATTTGTTGGTAAACATCTCAAAATTCCATCCCTTGACCATGCAACAACATAAGAATACAACAAAAACTTTTTACTGTAACAGGGCAGATCTCACTACAGTAAACGTTTTCACATAATTTGGCATCCTGTTTGCAGACAGATGCTCTTGGGCCCCCCTGCTTAAAGCCCAAAAATATGCTGTGCTGAGATCATTATCAGCATTACTACGTTTTGCACAGCAATTGAGAGCCAAGCCCTGTGAGATTATTCTCTCCATCTATTGCTCGAAATCCCTGTCTATTGTCTCTTATGGCGCAGCTATTTGCGGATACAAACAAGCGGTAGAGGTCCAGATGGCAGAAAACACATTTGTTTGCTCCCTTCTGTCCATCCCCCAATCCACTCCAACATTTGCTATCCACCAGGAAGTAGGGATGGGATATTTGACCGACCTAGTGAGTTTGGCTGCTTTAGTTTGCTGTATAAAAACTTGGCTTCACCCTAAACTCACATTGAACCACCAGATCTTAAGGGATTTCTTTGCCCTAGACAAACTTTAGCGAAATTGAGTGGCTGTCATATGTCAAGACTATGTTTTTTGAAACTCGGGCACCCAGATATTTACCAAGTTCCAGAAGGAATTAAGAAAACTAACCTAAAATGAATTAAATCACAGTATTTGAGTTTACTGCGGCTCGAACGGGAGGTTGGGGAAATAAACAAACAACTGGTTAGGACTCACTACTTATTAATCTTATCACATCACTAGAACCCTATCTAAGAATCGTGACAAAGCCCCTCCATTATTGGCTTTTGACCAAGTTTTGCTTCAACCTGATTCATTTCTCGTTGGAAAATTTTTCAGGATGCCGTAAACCGGAAGACTCTGCCCGGTGTAACTGTGATAGTTTCTCAAATCAAAACACTATGCACTTTATAATGTTCTGTGATTTTTATACTGAAATTAGGAAGAAGACTTTAATTCCTTTTTCGAGGGGCAAGCGCTTTCTTCAGATTAGACCACCACTAATGTACCTTCAATTGTTAGACAATACCTGCAACATTTTTGACATTGCTTTTTTTCTTGTTGCTGCTGTTCCCCTGAGGAAACACATATTCCCACTAATGATTGAACTGTGTATTCCTCCTGAATTTTTTAAAACCTTGAATTTCATTTAATTTATATATCTTTCTAGTTTTAAATCATTTATATATATCTGAGTACCTCAGTTTTATATCTCCTACATGTATTGAATTGTCTTGTGTTTTGTATTTGTACTTTTATCATTTTTCTTAATCAAACAAAGTGTTTTGAAGACTGAATAATATAACATCTCATAACTGAATAGAGCTTCTAAAATAATTTCATCATGTATTTCATATATCTGATTATCAATTTCAAAAGTCATATGATCATACTCCATGTCAGTTTATGCTTCCACAAAATCATCATCTAAAGTTTAGTCTACAAAATCACAGCTGATAATTACAGCATTTATATCTTCCTCTTCATTCTCCCTACTTATAAAAATTATGTTTAGCTCTTCTATAACACTATTACTAATGTCGAAACTGTCTTTCAATTCTTTTGTTGATTTTCCATACTGAATTTCTTATGTTGTAGGTCCTTGTACAAAAACATAAACACTTAATTTTATCTTCACTGTAATATCACCATATGTGGTGATTCATATGAAATGTATTAAATATTTCTGTTACAATTAAAGCAACAATATTTTCTACATGACTGTATATTATTTTCAAAATAATCTAAAATTAAATACAATAAATACAGTGTCACTCTGCATTGTCTCAAGTGCTTTATTTATTTATTTATACTACCTACTGTTTTGCAAACTTAAAACAATGACGACAGCACTGCCTTAATTTGACTCACCCCATTAAGTTGTTAATTAGGGTGGAGGGAGGCAAAGAAAAGAATTGAAGTACACGTTTACAGTTGTACTGCTATATTCAGAACACTGGATGAAGCACTGAATAAATAAAGTTAGATACAAAAGAACATACACAAAAAAAGGCTGCATTAAAGATACACAGAGGAAAGCAACACAAATAGGACACCGAATCTTGAACACAAACTGGTAAGTCACCAAAAGAACAAAAAAGCTCCGAACACTGAAACGGACGCTACACTGTGGAACTCATTGTGAAGAAAGGTAGAAACATACTGTAAATAAAGCGGGATTCAAATAAAGAAAAAGTAAAAAAGATACATGGATGACAAAGTCACTGGAGTAATACTCTATTCCCCAACACAATTTTTTTTTTACAGAACTTATATGTACGAATGTTTAAGGAGCTGCAAAGGAACTAAAAAAATAACATTGGAGACCGTGGGGAGATCGCCAAAGCCCCCACGGTCCCAGCAGGCTCCCTGCATCCTTCGAGAGCTGGCATTGCTTTGTCAGAGAGAGCAGTTTATATGCTGCTCTCTCTAACGAAAAGCAATCTGCTTTCCTACTTGATAGACACAGCAGCTTAAATTCCTCTCTCTTTCAAATAGGAAACCGGTTGCTGTGCTAAAGTGGGAGCCGTGACGCTCCCGCCCTACCATAGCAAACAGCAGTGTCCCAGGGATAGCACCCCGAGACACTGCAAAAGCCGACCCTGGAAAATAATAGTTCCCAGGACCATCAAAGATTTCAGTAAAGGGGCTGTGCGACCCCCTCCCAACATTAAAAACTCCCGAAAAGTGGAAGTCCCTAGAGCTGGGGAATCCGTGCCATCACGGACTCCCTATTTTAAATGTTACTGCCCCAGGAAGGTGAAGGTCCCCGAAGAATGTAGGAGACCGTGAGCCCCCACATACTTCAAAATAAACGATGTCTGCCAACACATCCTAGTTTAGAATTCTGACAGACAGTTGACAGCCAATCAGCATGCAGCCCCAGCTCATACCTGTATGGATTTCCGTACGAGTACGCCACGATTTTTCTTTAAAAAAAAAAAAAGAAAAAGCACCTAAACATCCATGTACGACCCCCTGAGCAAGCCTATAGGGTCAAAATGTTTCTACACTGCCCCCTTTCCTTATTTCTCAACTTTGTTTTACTGTTCTAGCGACGAACAAGATGGCTACCAACACTTCGTGGTTTGGAGTGTTGACAGCCAATCAGCATACAGCCCGTCCTCCTATTTGTACGGATTTCCGCACTGCAAAAGCTGACCCTAGGAAATGATGGTCCCCAGGGTCATCAAAGATTCCAGTAAAGGGGCCGCATGACCCACTCCCAACATTAAAAACTACCGAAAAGTGGAAGTCCCCGGAGCTACGAAATCCATGCCATCACGGACTCCCCTATTTAAGATGTTACTGCCCCAGGAAGGTGGCGGTCCCCGAAGAATGTAGGAGACCATGAGCCCCCCGCATACTTCAAAATAAACAATGTCTGCCAACACTTCCTACTTTAGAGTGCTGACAGAAAGTTGACAGCCAATCCGCATGCAGCCCCGGCCCTTAACTGTTCGGATTTCCGTACTCATACGCGACAATTCTTCCATTTTTTAAAACAAAACAGCACCTAAACATCCATGTACGACCCCCTAAGCAAGCCTATAGGGTCAAAATGTTTCTATCCTGCCCCCTTTCCTTATTTCTCAACTTTGTTTTACTGTTTCCTTGTGACTCGGTTCTAGCGACGAACAAGATGGCTGCCAACACTTCCTGGTTTCAGGTGTTGACAGCCAATCAGCATACAGCTCGTCCTCCTATTTGTACGGATTTCTGTACGCATAAGCTGCGATTAAAAAAAAAAAAAAATAGAGCCTAAACATCCTTGTACGACCCCCTGAGCAAGCCTAGAGGGTCAGAATGTTTCTAGCCTGCCCCCTTCCCTTATTTTCTCAACTTTGTTTTACTGTTTTCTTGTGACTCGGTTCTAGCGACGAACAAGATGGCTGCCAACACTTCCTGGTTTCGAGTGTTGACAGACAGTTCACAGCCAATCGGCATGCAGCTTGCATTAGTAATTGAACGGATGTCCGTCTGTGTGTAGAACTCCGTCTCTAGACATCGCTATGATTTTACTTGTAATTTTCTCAGAAACCACTGAACGGATTTAAACCATTTAACAAAAAGCACAATCTGCGAACCGAACTCTACCTCTCTGCCAAATTTGGTGAAATTCCGTTGAGCCATTCGGGCTGTAGCCCTGCCTAATTGGTCCCTATAGAAAATTGCATGGGGAAAACATGTTTTGGGACACCTCTTGTTTCTCAGCCCCCACTTGACAAATCACCCCCAAACTTTCAGGGAAGGAGCAAAACCCAGTAGGCCATTTTCTTGGAGAAATTCACGACAATTTGTCCACTGGCGCCAAAGTTATTCAAAATAGAATATTGTGGATTTCCTATGGAAAGTAGGTCCTAACTATAACTACCTACTGGCTACCGCCAGTAGGTAATATATATAGACACATATTAACCTATACATCACTCCTATGGCAAGCCTTGACAATCCTGGAGGCCGAGTGCTTGGTTTTGTGTGAGAGGGTGCCCTAGCATGAGCTGAGCTCCTCTGCAGCTTTCTGAACCAACTTCTTATAGCTGTTCTATGATATAGCCATGCCAAATACTCTTAAGTGCATTATAATCCTCGCGGTTTATGCTAAATATGTTTGGCTTTATCAAAACATGTCATTTAAAGTGTCAAACACTTTGGAATACTACCCCCTGCCAGTTTTGGTGGCGGGGGTAGCATTCCACCCTTCTAGAGGGAGAAGACATGTAGTTACTGGTAAACCCGGTTAAAGTTAAAGAGAGCCCCAGCATCACAAAATGGATGCTGCTGCCACATACATGAGTCTTCCCCCGTGCTGCTGGATAAAACTCCGGCAGTGGAGGCGTGGACAATATATTTCCTCTCCTTGGAGGTGCCAGCACCTCCCCAAGCAGGCTTTAGTGCATTGGGGCAGGGTGGGTTGCATTCAATGAATGCTTTTCAGACACTGCCTGGGGCACACAAGGTGATACTTGCATTTCCCAGTTCAAACCGGTTGCTGGGGCACTCAGCCCCTGCTCTGGTATAAAAAAAATGGACAAAGGGGAAGGGGTGTAACCACCCCCTCCCCAGGTCCACCCATAGGAGGGACCTTAGAATTAGTCCATCCCCTAAACTTGCTGTAAGTATAGAGCCCCAGTCCCTAGGACTTTAGATCACCCTGGACGAAACTCTGATACATAATTCCTGGACTTTCGACATTCCATATCGACAGGAAGACAGAAGAAATCTCCCTTGTGGTCAATGAGTGACCATCCTGTCCAAACAGGCACCAACAGCATCTTTGCCAGTCTGCATTTTTGAGGTTACCGATGGATCCCGAAAAATTTGTGACACAGGACATAGACTTCCAGCCATGTCTGATGCTGTCCTGCGCTGCCAGCAAAGCTGAGATCTGTGGCAGACACGAGAGATGTGGGACCAGAACTCCTGGACATCCTGCATTTCTGCTACTGCACCTACTTCCTGAGTTATCCTAAAGTTGTGCATTGGGATGTTTGAAGCCCCTACCCCAAGCACCTTTTGCACCAATGCTCAGAGGCCTACACTCCACGAGTGTCCTGTGGGCCCGCTTTGTGCATTTTTGCTTGAGGTCCCTTTGCAGTTCTTAATCCATAGGCTAGTGAGCCCCCAAGAAGGGCCATCTTTTTTTTTTAGCGTTCCTGGTTGCTCCATACCTGCTCCCACTCCTCTCCAAAGGAGTAGTTCCTCAGATCTTGATGGTCTGCACCGAAGCCCATCTCGACATCCTGTGTAGATTGCATTTGCCAATGCTTGTTGGGTACAATCTGGATTAGGACACTGCAGTCAACTAGATCCTTTATGGGACAGCTCAAATCCAGCTCCTGGTTGTCGTCGATGCCTCCTGATCCTCGTGGCTGTAGAGAAAAGCTTCACCTTCTCACCTGAAACAACCCAACATCGGCTGGCATGTTCCTATTGCCATCCTAGTCACTGGCTAGTGACCCAGACTCTGTCTCCTCTGCCTTCAGGTTCTTCACATGTTTGATCCACCCTTGGATCCACCCGGACACTTCTCCTCTGGTCGCCTGCAGCATTTCTTCGCAGCTCTCCATTGGAATCGACGACGAAACCCGACACCTAAAGACACCTATGCACTCTGCTTCCCTGGGTGAGTTAACACGAGTCCAGTGCTTCCTTAAGTCTTGACTCTCGAAGTGTCCTAGTCTAAAAGGGTTCCATCGTAGTCCACCTAGAAGTGTCATTAATCCGTAATCTTAAAATTGTAACTTGTTAGTTCTCCATAGAAAGTCAATGGTGATCCGTGGCTGTGTTTAGACACTGCACGTGTTCCCCGTGGGCCTCATGCATCCTAACCTTTAGTGATTGTAAGTAGCCCCAGTGGTTCTACAGGCCCTAGGCCTTCTTTCTAACTCCATGTGGTACTTATAACACTATTTTAGTATATGTTTTTTTTTCTTAAAGGTTACAATATTGTTGGGCTTCAGGAATCATGGGAAGTAGATAGTTCACTATGGATAGACGGCTTTACCTCTTATTTTGAACCTGCTCGACCATCTGCTATGGAAGACCGAAAGAGGGCTTGATTACCCTGATAACTTTTAAGGTTTCTGGGAGTCATCGTAAACTTGAAACAGGATTATAAAAAGTCTAGTTGTTGAAATTACACCTGTAAATTCAATTAAAGTTTTAATTTTACATTTGTATAACTCATTTGATAGAAATACAGTCACAGAACATCTGTTTAGCCTTAAAAGCAATAGTGGGAATTCCTCTTTGTCATCTGGTCATAGGCTAGCTTTGTTAGGCACAATTTTGCTTCTTGTTTTTAGGATCACCTGCTGCCTTAAACATGTCCTGAACCTCAAAGACGGGTTCATAAAGAAGCACTTCCACCTGTAAAATGATAAAAACCTCAAATTCTTTTCATGGCTTGTGGATATCATGAGTAGTTTAAACATATATTTATACTGTGGACTTACTCTTTAAACATATGTGTCAATAATAACATCTTGCTTTTGAACACTGAGATGCGACGTTGAACTCTCTGTAGAAGGTTTTAGCCTGGAGATGCGGCACTCAGTGGATTCCAGGATGGGTCTGCATGCGCCCTATATTAATCAATATTCATTGGGTGTGGGAGATGTGGCACTCGGTGGATTCCAGCATGGGTCTGCATGTGCCCTATGTTAATAAATCATCATTGGGTGTGGGATTACTTATTACATATGGGTCAATGAATCAGATAACAGCGTACATGAGGGTGTTTCAACATATATTATAAAGATGGACATTTGCTTGCTGGTATGCGAGGGAAGTTAGTACAAGGAGATGGTATGGGCTGGCTTGGGGTATGTAATGTTAGAGTACAGAGTAAATGCTTACAAATATGCAAGTTATGCGTTTCATGTAAGGTGATTAATGGGGTAGGAAAGTAGATGAGATGTAAGCTTTAGTTTGCAAAGCACATTTCATTTCCAAGTGAAGTTGATCAGGCTTTCTATTGTCATTTTATTGCCAGTTAAAGCCCATCCCGGTGTACTCAGCACTGTAGTCAGAAAGCTTTGGTGCCCTTGTGTCGGTTCAGTGCTTTACGAGGCAGAAGCAATGCCTCGTATCAACACCTCGGACTCCCACAGCAGTGACACTGCCACTAGGATCCTACCCCCAAACCGATTATGCACTCCTCTCCATGAAAACTAAAAATAATTTATAAACTGACACCCATTTCATAAAACTGCTACCAAATCACTCGAGGAAAACAGCTTCAATTTGAAACTAGTCCCTTTTCACCTCCTAGTCCCCAGAACTTCTATAGCACTTTTGATTTTCTGTGTTACTTTTTACCAATAGATATTGCGGTCACTAAATGGAGCTATCAGCCTAAATTAAAGAGTGATGGGCCAAAAAAGACCAGTGAACATTAAAGTCCTTATATCATATTACTTCAGCCTTAAAATGCAGTGGGTTGTGGAGTGTTTGCTGCACTCCATGTTCCAAGCAGAATGCAAAGTGGGCAAAACTTACTAACTCTGCCACAAGAGCGGAGTTCACCCCCCACTCATAATTGCGACATTGTACATGTAAATATACTTCTGTATGTACTGCATGCAAAAAAGTTTTAATACACTATTGGCAAGACTGTAATTGCCATAAATACAATAACAAAATATTTGTGGCTAATGGGCTTTAAATTTGTGACTGTTGAGTGAGGATAACTTACAGAACCACTAAAAGACTGAGCCCTGCTTGGATGTTCCGCATTAATGTACCTCTTAGAACATAATGATTGACCTTTAGGCTTCATTTCTGTTTTTCTAACCTTCTTTTATTTTTATAATACACCATTATATAGGTACAAGTCTTGTAGTATATACATTGTTTTATGTCATCTTAGTAATCACATGAAAGATAAGAACAGTGACAGAGAAGCTACAATATCCTACACGTGCATATGACTGCAGGCGGTCTAGCTCTAGGATTTCTTATTTCTTCTTGTCCTTGACATTTTATATCTCTTTAATAATGTACAGATAAGGCAGGAAAGAGGGGGCAACAGGTGTATCCTTTTACACATGGAGTTAGAGTGGACAACAGTGCATTCATCACCATCTAGGGAGTGGAGCTCAGCATTATTCTAGCTAATGTCATTCCAGATGGTTCAGGTGCTGCTTCTAGTTTCTTCCAGACTCACATTGGGTTCCAATTGACTTTATTATATAAAATGGTGGCTGGCAGCTTAAGCCTGGGCGGGGGGGAGTTCACTCCTGTGTAAACATTTGGTGAGTACATGTTAAATACTTACTCAAAAGTCTAATGTTGAGTTGACTTTGCTGCTTCTCGAGTAGAAAATCTATCTGAGAAGCTGTCTCCTGAACACGACTGCTCAGGACCAAACTGCATCAGAGAGCTCCTAGCTAGTGGAAATTGCGGTAGGTGACACAACATCTCACCAGCTTGCTTGCTGCACCTTCAGGTTGTTCTTATTGTCGTCAATTTGCTAGAACGGCAGCAAAATTTAGTAATGTGAAGTGACCAAATTCCACCCATTCCATGGGTGGAATTAATTTTTCCACCCACACCTTGATATATAAGCATCACTTTACAGCCACATGTTATTTCATCACATTACTTTACACCTGTAGTGTTTAAATCTGATGTATGATGTTACAACGCCTACCTTTACAAGGCATTTTTTACAACACAACATCCATTACAACGCATTCCATTACAACACATGCCATGACAATACATTTTAAAAAACTACCATTACAACGCATACCATTACAACAGATAACATTACATTGCATGTAAGGTAAGTGTTGGATAGTGTAGGGGTAAAAATTACTATTCTAATTCCATGGGGTGCAACAGTAGGGTAAGTGTTGGATAGTGTAGGGGTAAAAATTACTATTCTAACTCCAGGGGGTGCAACAGTAGGGTAAGTGTTGGATAGTGTAGGGGTAACAATTAGTATTCTAACTCCAGGGGTGCAATAGTAGGGTAAGTGTTGGATTGTGTAGGGGTAAAAATTACTACTCTAACTCCAGGGGGTGCAACAGTAGGGTAAGTGTTGGATAGTGTAGGGGTAAAAATTACTATTCTAACTCCAGGGGGTGCAATTGTAGGGTAAGTGTTGGATATTGAAGGGGTAAAAATTACTATTCTAACTCCAGGGGGTGCAATAGTAGGGTAAGTGTTGGATAGTGTAGTGGTAAAAATTACTATTCGAACTCCAGGGGGTGCAACAGTAGGGTAAGTGTTGGATAGTTTAAGGGTACTATGTGTTATAATGCTATGCATTGTAATGGCATGCGTTGTAATGACTGCGTTGTAATGACATGCGTTGTAGTGGTATATGTTGTAGTGTCATGTGTTGTAATGGTTGATTTGTTGTAAAAGTTTTGTTGTAATGGTAGTGCATTGTAAAAGTTGCATTGTGAAGGTTGTTTCCCATTTAAATCGTATATGGGCGGTGCTTAAGCGTAGACTTGCATTTTAGAACTCAGGAATGGTTGTTGTTTCAGGGTAATATGTGAATGTGAAGGTTCACTGAATAATGGAATATAGGGGGTATTTCATTTAAAGGCTCATGTATAAGTGGTTTTTGAAGAAGTATGTTATTTTTAGGGTTTAAAGATAGATGGAGTTCAGAGTTTTTAGAGATTAAGGTTCCTATGCCGTCTCAGAGTAATAATTTGAGTCATGGCCACAGCAACAGTTATCCTCCAAAACACCATCTCTCCTGACTTTCTTAAACCTGTCTAAGTCCTTGTTTCTTAAATACGGTCTCATGCAGGAGGCAAAAGTATGATTATAAATTAGTTAGTGGGTTTATGCAAGTGTGATATGTGTGTGCAAATTATAAACGCACTTAGTTAGGGTGCCTGTCTTTGAGATGGGTGTGACACTGTAAACGCAAAAAAGAAAGCAAAAAAGCACTTAGCCTATTGATGCAGCTGCCCAAAAGAGACAACAACGTAGTACTCACCTCACCACATACCCAATACCGTAGCATACTTCAAAATACAAGGTGTAGGCCTGCTCCAGACACAGTTCATTTAAAAGAGACATTTTCAGGAGGAAAGCAACTCAAAAAAGTCAGACAGAGCCACAAACTAAACTTTGGAGTGACAAGCAATGTCCCCCCTTAACATGAATGATAGCTAAATAACCATTTGCAAAGCCAATAGGTCTGGTAATCCTTCAAGTCTTTTGCATTTATCAATGATTGTTTGAGTCCAAAGCAAGCCTCACCTGCACAGTCCGTGGCAGGGGGCCAGTGGGGTATTCCGACCAGCACCCGCGCCGTGAGGGGAACGGCCCGAGCAGACAAGGAAAGCCGTGAGGGGAACGGCGGTAGTTCCCATCGGGGAACTACAATACCCAGCAGCCCCGGGACACGCGCACGAGGGAGGAGGCATCAGCGCGAACGGAGGCGCATAACAGCTCGCACTCTCGGCGAGCCAGTGGGAGTCCAAAGCAAGCCTCACCTGCACAGTCTGTGGCAGGGGGCCAGTGGGGTATTCCGACCAGCACCCGCGCCGTGAGGGGAACGGCCCGAGCAGACAAGGAAAGCCGTGAGGGGAACGGCGGTAGTTCCCATCGGGGAACTACAATACCCAGCAGCCCCGGGACACGCGCACGAGGGAGGAGGCATCAGCGCGAACGGAGGCGCATAACAGCTCGCACTCTCAACTCGCCACGCGAGTCGCGCGCGGGAGAAGCCCGGGAAAAGGGCGGGCCCTCTGTGGCCCTCAGAGGACCTGAGGAGGACGGGGCGGGCCACCCCCCTTGGCTTACACACCTGACATTACACCACGAAGGTAAAGACTATTTCTCATGCATCTGTTGGTATTCCCTGATTACCATGAATACTAAAGTAGATCACCCACCTACCGTAGCAGGAACTGGGCAAAAGTTTTCTTGGTTAGACGAGCTAAACCTCTTATGTCAAACCACCTATGCACCATCAGAAACCCCCCTTTCGCCCAAAAGCGACATCATACTACCAGTTAAGTCTACTCTTTCGGAGCAGCCCACATTACTCAACAAAACTTGTAGTCCTCATATCGCACCCCCCCAGGTTTCATCGGTGAAAAGGACTCAAACACCGCCTCCAGGTTCACGCATTGTTAATTCCCCAACGATACCATCGACTCCTGAGGCCCAAGATCCCTTAAGCCCTTCTATACACCCGCTTTTAGTACCGCTCATTGAAAAACTGCTTAGCTCTTTGATAGCCCCGTTGTCGGACAAAATTAACATGTTAGGGGATAGGCTTACTGGTTTAGAGTCAGCAATCAAATCAAATTTGTCGGCTGACAAGCACCGTGACACATTCAACCGTCCAAAGTCACCTCCTACTCACGAAGGCCCTAAACGGGATAAAAGCTGCCAAACACAACTAACTGGCTCTAGTACAGTGGGGCAAAAAGTAACCAAACACTCTCCAAGTGTCTCCTTTCCCCAGTTGACCTCACCTAGAGCAGTTCATGATAAGATTAAATCAATCCATCTACCACCAGAAGCGGCCCCATTTGTGTGCATACTTGCTGGCGTCCCTGCTCTTCCACCTGGAAAAATTGAGAGCCAACATGACTTACTAAACAAAACCAAATTCTGGCTGTCAAAAAATAGGCCACTGCCTCGTCACCTATATGGAGCAATAAGGAGCGTCAGGAGGGTGGACTGGCTGGGTTCTCTTCATAAGGATCTTCCTGGGGACCTGGTACTCGTAAGATTCAGAGACACAAACATTGTCCCTTACTTGAAAACCTGGCCGCCACAAGAGACAGACGGCCCAATATCTATATGGGACTTATATGACTTTTATCCCTCAATCCCTGGTTTTCCCCCTTTCATGAAATCATACCCCACATCATGATCTTTTTGGGAAATACTGGGAGTGGTAATAATTAATTCTAACCCCCATTCTTACCATCTCAACCCGGGGGTGGAAGGGAACTAATTATGTTTGGGACCCTGTCCTACTGTTTTTGGATTAGATTGGACTTGGCAATCATGGAGGAATGTTGAACTTTGCAAGGTCCTACCTAAATTTACTCCTCTTTTTAGACTTTTAAACCTTTTTTAATCTTTTATGTAAGCTGACACTGGTTCTTTTGATTTTTCTTTTTTTCTCTTTAAATGATGATCATTTTTTCCTTTACCCTTTTATTTGAATGTAATTGTCTAAATGTACTGTATCATTTTTTTTTTCTGTTACTGTATGCTTATATGATATTCTTTGGTAATATCGAATAAAGCTTATTTTGAACCTTTGAACCAATGATTGTTTTATAATAGTTTAGGCAAAACTTTACTGTTGAGAGAGTACTGGGCCATTGCAGGTATAACAATTCCTACTAGTCTCACAACTGGTCGTTTCCTGGCTGTGTTGGGCCAAGAACCACCAGAGATGTAGAGGTTGTCTAAAGATAAGTACAGATGTGATGAAGACAGCCCAAGCAGGCACATACAACACAGTGGTATCCAATAAACATCCATCATGGTTTGGGTGATGTGATCATATTTCTTTATGGGTAGATTAGGGGTGATGTGGTATGCAGTATGCCCTTAAGGGTTGCCAATGTGGAGTTTTCAAGGCCATGGAGCAGTGTTACCACCATCCTGATGAAAGTGAACATCAGTTCTGAAATTGCTTTCTGTAAAAAATGTTTTACATTTCTTTAAAAGAGTAAACTGGTACCATAATGTTTCTATTTTTATGGCACTTTGTTATTTTATGTTAGTTTTCAGAATTCATACTACTCATGCACATGCACCCACATGAACTCCCTTGGCACTTAAACTCATCTACTGAAACACTAAAGAGATCCGTTCCCTTAATAAGTGGGGAAATCTCAGGCATAAAATATGGGTGGGACAATATGCCATGATTGCTCTTCAGGTGATGCATTTCAGGAAATGGAAAGATGATGTGTATCCCAGTGTCTCCCATCCTTCTGCTCATGCATAACAAAATGGGGTCGTTCTGATCTTCTATAGATATTTAGATTTTAAGTCACTAACCTACACAGCAGATCCAGAGGACTGATTTATCATGGTCTCAGGATATCTGCAAGGCCAACAGGTTGATATTACTGAAGTTTATGCTCTAAACCTATATCAAGAATCTACTTATTGCATTTATTCACACTGCGTGCAACTTCAACTTAGGAATGGACTTCTGAGTGGACAGAATGCAACATGCTCCAGCTCTGTCTTGAGGATTTTTAATAAACAAAAACTTGAAGAGCACATTGAAATTGGCGATGGTTTGACCTATCTGGTTCGCGCTGCCTCACTCTCCCTATGATCTGTGAATCGGTGATTACAAGAAGACAAATATAGCTCCAGGAATGCTGGGAGGTGGCTCACCGAGTAGTGTGCAGGCTCTTCATAGAAATCTTTAGGGGAAAGTATGCCACCGCTGGAGGCTTGGCATATCCGAACATTAAATAACGGTGGAGAGGCTGTCCGGTTGAGGTGGCAGAGGGAAATCATGCGGTATGCGGTCTGGTGGTAAGTACCACTGGTACTGGTGCAGCGGCGAATGGAGCACTATCTGCCCCATCGGGGATGGCAGGGGAGCCTTGCTGGATTTGGGAAAAGGAGAAGAAAACACAGTTTGTGAAAAACCCACCAATAATGGGGCACTCGGAGATGGACTTCAGCCCTTGATAAAGACTCTGTTTTCTGCAACAGCACCAGTGGGTGGGAAAAAGTTGACACCCATGTAGGAGAGACTCATGACCCCCTCATGATGCAGTAGGGGAAAAGGACAACCATGAGCACATTGAAGTGGGGGAGACCAGTAAAAGCATCACTCAAGAGAAAAAAGTAAGTGGCTTCATGGCAAATGAAATGGTGGAATGCACTCAGTCCATCGGCAATGCAGGAGTTGAGGGTGTGGATGGGGCGAGGGTGAGGGCAATAAAAAAGAAGGAGAGTCTACAACATCAGATATAAATAAAGACAAAATTAATGGTCCAATGGAGGCTGGCAAATGCAGTGGTACATGGCCTGTCCCTGGAAGAAGTAGGGGGTAAACATTTCTTTTCTCTCAGCATAAAGGGAAGTTTAACCCTACACGTAGAGAATTGTTTAAGTTTCTTCAAGTAAGAGATTTTCTATTGAAAAAAGGAAAGAGGGGAGAATGAGTTATAAGAAAAGAGCGAATAGAAAAACTACAGCAGGAGACCCCCCCGTATTGACAGTCTATATCATTTCTTAAACACACTGAAGATAGATGATATGGCCAAAACCTCGGACAAATGGCAAAACAAGTTAAATGTTCCTGAGCAGGCATTTTATCCAGCTTTTTTAGTGGCTCAGGATGTCCTCATGTCCGCCAAACTACAGGAACTGTTCTTTTGTATACTATAAACCAGACAGAATATCAATGTTCTCCTCTTTTTTAAATGTTTGTGCTCTGATATCTTGTAAAAAGTCATTCTCTTTTTTTATATTTAGATGTATTCATATGTTGTATATTATAATATGTACGATATCAAATTCTTATTCATGTGCTTTATACCATATATCTGCTCACTTATTTACTCATTTCACTATTTATATATAATATGATTCCTAATTTATTGTATTTATTTGTTCATATTCATCACCAACATATGAATTTAATACTATCAATAATTAATTGTTTTATTAATTCTGTGTTACTCATGAGAAAATTCAATAAAAAATGTCCACACACAGACTGAATTCCCAAGGCCCCCCTCCTCGGCCACTTGTGTCTGGCCTCTATACTTGGTGCCCTGGTCCCACTCAGCACACCCAGTCATTTTTGTTAGTGACTGCGGGAGGAACCTTAAGACCCCCATTGGTCCCTGCTGGTTCCTTGCATCCTGTGGGAGCCAGCATTGATTTGGACAGAGGGAGCTGCCGAACATGCAGCTCCCTTCGGTCCACACTTAATTCTGCTATGCTTTAAGCAAGCTGGAGCATTTTTTATGATCTTGCTTACTCAAAGCAGAGCAAAGTTTGCTATGGTTTTAAATGGCTTGGCAGTAATGCTCTATCGGAGCCATAGCAAACACCAATGTACTGGAAAGGGTACCCCTGAATATTGCTGGATCCTGCCCTGGGGGGTGATGGTCCCAAGGGCCATCAACAGCTCCACAAAGAGGGCCACGCAGCCCCTCTCTTTTAAGCATGTAGTCCGAGTAAGGTGGTGGTCCCTGGGGCCAGGGTTCTACACTGAATCCCCTTATTTATTCTGTTTGTGCCCCAGGGATGTATCGGTCCCCATGGAAGTGGGGGAGCTGTACGGATACCCACCAGTAATTTACATTTACCCTTGTGCCCCCTCCTATGTTCACAGAATTCCCCAGGGACCTCGCCCAAACTGGGGATAATTTCTAAAGAATTTTTAAAAAAGCTAATAATTCCTGACATGGTCTTACTGGGACCCAACCAGCAGTCCTAGGCAGTCAGGGAATTTCTGCTCTGAACATATTCTTAATTTTTTACATTTTTTATGGACAATGCTTCAAGCTGAGTACAGAGATATCTGATAGCACTAACTGGTTCAAGGTGTTAGAAGCCAATCGCATTGCAGTACTGGGACTGTTGCATCTTCTGAGGAACAGCATCCCTATATATCTCTATATTTTTTGCATATTTAAAAAACTACTAAATGGATTACACTTCCTGGAACCAATACATACCTTACTACCAAATTTGGTGTAATTCCATTCAGCAGTTTCGGCTGTAGCTGTGTCTAACCGTCCTATGTAAATTACCATGGGGAAAATGTGCTTTTTGAACACCACCTGTTATCGGCCCCCCACTTGATTTATCAATCTGAAATCAGCTATATTTATATATTACCTACTCGCAGTCAACATTAGGTAGTTAAAGTTAGGCCCAAAGTTTTAGTAGGAACAACATTTTCAAAAAACTTTTTGATTCAGCTTCTATGTCGAAATTTCTGGAGTGATGCATTTTTTTATTTTTTGAACATGACTACAACCTGAACCACTGAATTACAAGCATGGACTTTTGCTGGACTGACTCAGTGGTCTGCAAGGGGTTAAGGGACCGCATACATTGTTCACATTTGACTTTAACACTGCGTGTCTCAATGCTTGAGTAATTCTGCAAGTGCATAGACAGTCAATACGTTTCTAGAGAAGAGGAGAAGTGTGGCTCAATGGTTAGAGCGGCAGACCCTGATGCAGAGGTCTGGCCCAGGAGCAGGGTTCAATTCCTCGCCTCGGAGGGTCTTGGGCTCAAAGTTCCACAGACCTGATAATTCTCGCCTCGGTGCCCATTCCAATCATGGAGTCTCACTCGGGCAACTCTGGGCAATAGCTTGCTTAATCTCCACAACGGCCCCCACAATGTTAAGGATGCCTGGCCTCCACCTTGGGGGTGCCCAGGAGTGGACACCTCACAGGGAAAGCCAGGATGGGTTCCACAGCGGTATTCGTACAAGCGCCTTGAGACACTTGTGGGTGAGTAGTGCGCTATACAAGTATCAATTTTACAATTTTAGAGTGCTAGTAGTTGACAGCAGGACACGTTATAAGGACTTATGTTTCTGCAGAGTAATTAGATAAGGACATGCTTCTGTCAGGATGATTGTAGGAGTGGACACAGACTCACAGTGTGATTCCTGACAAGCATGACTATTACCTGGACTTTTGCAGGACAGACTCAGTAATCTGCAAGTGGTTAAGGCACCACATACATTGTGCACATTTGACTGTACCTCTACTTTTTATTTTTATTTATTTACTTATTTATTTGATTTGTAAAGCGCTACAGCTACCCAAAAAGGGTTTCCCGGCGCTGGTAGAGAGATTGAGTGCGGAAAAAGGAGGGGACGGAGATAATAGCCAGGACAGGATTACTGGTTGAACAGCCAGGTTTTCAGAGATCTACGGAAAGTACCAAGATTAGTTTCATTGCGCATTTTTAAGGGGAGGGAATTCCATAACTTAGGACCTAGGTAGGAAAAGGACCTGCCTCCCATTCTGGAAAGCCGGACCTTAGGCACATTAAAAAGGCCCTGAGAAAAAGATCTCAGATGCCGAGTGGGAAGATAGACATGAACTAAGGATTTTAAGTATCTAGGGGCAGAACCAAATTTTATCTTATGCTTGAAGCAGAGAGTCTTAAATTTTACTCTGCTCTCAATTTTAAGCCAATGCAAGATTTTTAGATGTTCCGACATGTGTTCTCTTCTGTGGCACTTGTGTAACAGACGGGCCGCGGCATATTGTACACGCTGCAGTCGTTTCATTACAGCTTGGGTTTCCCCGAGATAAAGGACATTCCCGTAGTCAAGCCTAGAGGTGATTAGGGCGTTGACTATATAATCTTACGGAGCCATCTCAGGATTACAAAACACATGGCAGTAAGTTTCCCGACTTGAGGCTGCATTGTAAGTCCTTTGTCGATAGTTATGCCTAGGTTCCGGACTTGGTCACAAGGGATGGGGAGAGGACCCATGCTGGATGGCCAGTGGGAGGCGTTCCATAGATCACGGCTGGGGCCAAAGATTAGAACCTCTGTCTTTTCTCCATTGAGCTTCAACAGATTGGTCCGCATCCAGGTAGCAATTTTGACAAGGCCAGATTTCAGGGGTTAAGGAGAGTCTTTGTTTGTACTGGACAGAGAGAAAATTATTTGCGAATCGTCAGCGTAACTAAACATGGTTAGGCCTTCATTTTCCGCGATACGGGCAAGAGGGGCCACTTATAAGTTAAAAAGAAGGGGGCTTAGCACAGAGCCCTGGGGGACACCAAAAGGGGACTGATAGACACCAGAGGTGCCTATGTTGGAGTTAATTTGAAAAGAGCGCTGATCTAAAAAAGAGGTTAGCCACTCGAGAGCAGTTCCCCTTATGCCAACATTAAAAAGGGAGTCGAGCAGGATACTGTGTGAGATGGTATCAAATGCTGCACTGAGATCAAGTAATATCAGTGCAGCAGTGAGTCCCTTGTCAACTAGGCTCCGCAGATGTTCTGTGACCCCCAGCAAGGTAGTCTCGGTTGAGTAACCAGGTCGGAAGCCCGACTGGGAGGAATGGAAGATGCCATTTATCTCTAAGTAATGGGCCAGATGGTTATGAACATGTTTTTCCAAAAGTTTGGAAAATGCAGGTAACAAAGAGATCGGGCGAAAGTTACCCAGAACTTTCGGGTCAGCCGTAGGTTTCTTCAACAAAGGTGTAACCTTAGCATGTTTCCATGATATAGGGACCGTGGCAGAGACGAGGGACTGGTTTAAGATTTTACAAATTAAAGACAAATGCCTAGTGTCAAGTTTCTTAAGTATTGACACAGGGAGAGGATCTACCGGGGAGCCCGATTTTAGTTTCCTAACAATTTCTTGTAGATTTTTAATAGTAATTTCAGGCCAGCAAATTAGAGGGAGATGTGTTTGCTCAGATTGTGTTTGCTGATTTTTATTGGCAATATTAATATTTGTTTCTTCCGACTGCTGCTTAGAAATATCGTCATAGATTCTTTCAATTTTGTTTGTGAAAAACTGAGCCAGTTCATCACATTGAACATTGTTCAAAGAGGGAGGTTCAGCAGTAGACTTAGATCCTGCCAATTCTTTAACTAAGTTAAATAATGTCTTTGATTTGTTTGATGCAGCTGAAATAGTCTGGGTGACATAGGCTGCACGAGCTGCAGCACACTCCCTATGATATTGCTTGAGTTCCTTTTTGTAGGTTTCCCCAGAAATATGAGAGTCGTCTTTTCTCCAGAGACGCTCGTAGCGTTTACATTTGGATTTAGCTGCCTTTAGTGCGTCATTAAACCAAGGTGCTGGGGTGTTATGAGGTTTAATTCTCTTTTTATTAAGCGGCAGGCAGATGTAAATGGCTCCCAGGAGCCACCTGTCCGTTGAAGCAGCTATGGCCTCCATGTTAGTTTCATCACTCAGAAGATCCTCAGGGACAGAGTCTAACGCTGAATTCAGTAGAGTCAGATTAAGTTTCTTCCAGTTTCTGTGACCATAGAGGGATGATATGTAGGGAGGGGACGAGGTTTCTCCACCAGGGATAGTAAAATATGTGAGAAAGTGATCTGACCATTGAAGGGGTAAGGCAGGAAGGCATTGGATCTGAGGAAGATTGCCAAATATAGGATCAAGTAAGTGGCCATCTCGATGGGTGGCCCCCTGATTATGAAGCAAAATATGCATGACCGCCAAATCATTGATCAGATTATTGGCAGCCACATTTTGAGGGTCGTTTACTTGTCTCAATGCCTGTGTCATTCTGCAAGTGCATAGACATTGACTGGGTTCGTAGAGTGCTATTAGTTGACAGCAGGATACGTTTATAAGCACTTATGTTTCAGCAGAGTTGCTTTAGAGCCATAGAACCAGGTCAGCAGAGCTGTTGTAGAGCCAGAGACCCAGGTCAGTAGATCTTCTCAAGAGCCTAAGAACTAGATCAGCAGAATTGATCTAGTGCCAGAGACTCGGGTCAGCAGAGCAGCTGTAGAGCCAGAGAAACCAGGTCAGCAGAGCTGCTTTAGAGGGAGAGAACCATGTCAGCAGAGCTGCCTTAGAGGCATAGAACCCGGTCAGCAGAGCTTCTTTAGAACCAAATAACTAGGTCAGCAGAGCTGCTCTAGAGCCTAAGAACCAGTTCAGCCGAGCTACTTTAGAGCCAGAGAACCAATTCAGCAGAGCTGCTCCAACTGACACTGACTGACTGACACTGACTAATTGACATTGACTGATTAACACTGACTGAAACTGATAGACTGACACTGACTGACTGACTGACACTGATTAACTGAAACTGACTGACTGAGACTGATTGACTGACACTGACTGACACTGATTGACTGACACTGACTGACTGACACTGACACTGACTGACTGACACTGACTGACTTACGTTGACTTACACTGACTGACTACTCTCTACTGCTCTTCTACTCACTCTCTTCTACTCTCTACTACTCTCCCTCTACTACTCTCTACTACTCACTCTCTACTCCTCAGTATCTATTACTCTCTACTATTCACTCTCTACTACTCTCTACTAATCACTCTCAACGACTCACTCTCTACTACTCTCTACTACAATCTCTCTACTACTCACTTGCTGCTACTCTACTACTCAGTTAGTCATAAATCTTTTATTCGGTTGCCACAATTTTATAAGAACCATAAAAAGTACAGAACAACAGTCAATATATATTAAAAAAGGGGAATTAAAAGTATAAAAGATGGTGAGGCTGATAATAAAGTGCAAGTGCATTAAAAACCAATTAATCAAGGTTACGACGATATTTTACACACATTTTAAGAAAACATGCTACACATTTAGCGACAAAGACTGAGTCCAAATTTTGCAGCGCAAGAAGAACAGGGCGTCAGGTTCTCAAGCCCATGAATGAAAGTAAGGGGACAATCCAACGCTTGCAAGGAGATTCATAGAAACCTACAGAACAAGATAACATGAAGTGTGGATTGTTCTGATGAATCATCGCATGGGCATTTAACAATAGATTTAGACCAATCCTGCTTTTTCGGAAAAGAAATCATACGAAAAAAAGAATTAAAACGGAACCTAGTAAGGAGAAGTTTTTCAAAGGAATTCAAATAAAATTTCAGATAAGGTTGGATACCTAGAGTAGATTGTAAGGTTAGAATCTGAAGGTTTGTTGGCTTGCTAATTACTTGGATCAAACGCAACTCCCTTAGATGTGAAAGACATATAGTTTTCAGATGTTTCCTAGTGGTATTTAACAGGGAAGATGGATCATGAAAATACAGGTTCAAATCCAAATCCCTTAAAAAATTCTTCACATAGACAAGCCAGGGAATTTTAGTCCAATATGCCAAGCCCAAACAATCCACAATAAGGGAGAGGGTCAAATGGCACTTCTCCGTGGTCCAGACCCGGTGCCATAAGAGAATGGGCTAAATTTTGAGGTTATCCGTAATATAATCCATACCCAGCTCAATATGGGTACCGTAAGATGGAGCACTTTAGGAAGTGCCAACACATACTTGATAAAACCATTTTCAACAACCTGGAGTGCATCTGCAGCAGCATAACCCCATACGCCAGCACCATAGACTGCCACGCTATGGCATTTGGCGTAATAGATTTTCAAAAGTTCTTCCTGGGGTGGCTTGCCAAGCTTCCTCGAAAAAGCAATCAAAGCAGTGGTAGCTCATAAAAACAATAATTTTCTACTGCAAATAGACTGCCTCCAGGATAATTTACTATCAATTAGGATACCCAGATATGGGTAAGTGTTGGTACAATCCAGCTTTGCATTGGCAATTACCATCGGTTTAGGCTTCTTCAACCGCTTGCCCAGGTGCATAACAAATGTCTTTTTTTATATTAACAAGGAGGTCTAGGATAACATAAAGTTACAATAGTTATTAAGAAGTGACTGCAACTGATTGGGGTCCTAGCCATTAACACAGAGTCATCTGCATGTAATAATGCAGGAATTGGGCGATGACCAATTGTTGGGAGATCCTGGCTCCCTTCCAGCATTGCAGACTCTAGGCCGTTTGTGTAAACGTTAAAAAGGAAGGGAGCCAGCACACAGCCCTGCCTAACCTCCCTAGTGACGGCAAATGATGTTGTGAGCTCGCCATGGACCCCATATCTCACCCTCGCCATGGCGTCCGAGTACAATTCACGGATAAATGTAATCAGAGGCTAGTCAACACCCAAATCTGTTAGAATAGACCACAATTTTGAGTGCGACACACAGTTGAATGCTGCAGAAAGATCTACATAAACTATTTGCAGATTACCCTTTTTTGCCCCCACATATTTTCCTATAAATAGGGAAAGATTTAATGCCTGCTCTACAGTGCCCAGGCCCTCCCGAAGCCCGTTTTGCAGGTCGGTTATGATATTATTTGTCTCGGCCCAGTAGTGTAAATGCTCAAGAACCAGGCGACCTGCCACTTTGCCAAGGGAATCAAGGAGGGATATGGGCCTATAGCAGGCAGGATCATTACGATCACCCCTTTTGAAGATGGGGAGTAAGGTGGACATTGACCATGAGTCGATTAGCCCAAATGTCGTAACAGCCTCAAAAAAAACCCACAAAATCGGTGACCAAAGCTCCTGGTGATGGATAAAAATGTCCAACTGTACCGCGTCCGGGCCGGGGGCTTTGCCAGGTTTTGAGGCTGACAAGGCAGCATTGACTTCATTGTGGACAAAAACTTTAGGTGCAGGAACAGCAGCCACCCTAGCCTGCCCTGTATTAAAGTTCCCCCTGAGAAAATGTTTGAAAAGTGCATGACCCAGTTCTCCGCAGGAACTGCTACTTCTATACTTGGTGCAAATATGGACTCTGAGAGAAAAGGAGATTTAATAACACGCCAAAATGCAGAGCTATCTTTGGCGCAAAAGCTTTCATGGAGTTGGCCAAGTTATATTCTTTTCTTAATTTTCTCACCAAAAGTACATCCCTTTTAGGGTTATGTAATTCTTCTCTAAATGTTTTGATAATCTCTGCAAAGCTGGTCAAGACCGAGTCCAAAGGGGACTGTAAATCTAAGCAATTTTCCAACTCACTCTCTACTACTCACTCTCTACTACTCTCTATTACTCTTTACTAATTCCTCCTACTACTCTCTACTACTCACTCTGTACTACTCACTATCTAATACTCTCTACTACTCTCTACTACTCACTCTGTACTACTCACTATCTAATACTCTCTACTACTCTCTTCTACTCACTCTACTACTCTCTACTACTCTCTACCACTCACTCTCTACTACTCTCTACACCTCTCTTGCTACTACTCACTCTCTAATTGTTAGCGCCTCGTTGGAAACGTGCGTTGTGTGTGCATCCTCATATTATCATCTGCTGATTAATTGAGCAGATTGGTTGGCACAATTATAGGCCACCCACCACATCCATTTCCTTGGAGATACCTGCAGGCAGTATTCATACGCCTTGACCTAAAATATAGGTTTGCTCCATTCATTTACTACTTGGAAATTGAAAGCTTTATTCATAGACCAATTCATTCATGACTGGCTGTTTTTATCTTAGGAAATTAAACGCTCAAAACAACCCTTTGTCCTGAAGATGACTGCGCAGTTACCTAGCGGTTGAAACGCCGTTGACGCTTTTTGTGGCCATAATCTGTGAAAGGAAACATAATTGGCTTTGTTGTTACTTTATGTATATACCATGTTTGTTTGTTAGCCACTGGTTTGGCATGTGAATTGTTTTTTTTTTCTGCCAACATCCCCTTTTTTGAGCGTTACTGTTCTTCCTGGGAACGTTTTAAAAAAAATTACATCTATAATAAATTATAATTGCTTTAGTAAATTTGTCAATGTGTGTGTATAGGCTTCTTCACTTTCTCTTTATTTACTTATTGTTTATTGTTTAACCGTTGATTTTGAATTTCTCTCCTGAACCCCTTGTTAGGTGTAATAATATAATTGTTGTATAGCATTTTAGGAACCAAGTGTAATTTTCCAGATTCATGCCCTTATATAGGTTTAAATCACCATATCCTTATATAGGCATAGAAATCATATTTAGCCATAGCTCATGCAGTCTAAAAAAGGCATGGCTACTACCACTAGTTCCGAAAATCCACAACGATTTCTTCAGCAGCTGGAGAATATCCCCTGCTCGCATACTAATGTATCCAGGAACTCATAGAGTTTTCAAAGAACTGAGACTCTTTGATGACAGCCTTCCTGGAGACGAACGGCTCTCTTGACCTATCGCAGTCCGGATTCTGAGTGAACCACAGCACAGAGACCGCCCTCATCGCGGGCACCGCGGCCACGGACGACATCCGGACCCTGATGTACAACAGAGAAACTGCCGCCCATCATCCTACTCGACCTTTTGGCTACGTTCGACACGGTCTGCCACCGTACCCTGACAACCCGCCTCTGCCACACCTCCTTCCTCTCCGACAGAACCCAAAGAGTCCGTCTCCTGCCCTTACTCGCAGAAGCCACCAATATCATCTGCGGTGTACCACAAGGCTCCTTGCTCAGCCCCACCCTCTTCAACGTCTACATGAGCCCCCTTGTAGCCATCGCACGCAAGCACAACCTCAACATCATCTCCTACGCCGACGATACCCAACTGATCCTCTCCCTCACCAATGACCCCACCTCCACCATAGCCAGCTTCCAGGAAGAATGAAAGACATCGCAGACTGGATGAAGCTCAGCCGCCTGAAACTGAACTCAGACAAGACGGAAGTCCTCATTCTCGGCCCATCCATCTATGCCTGGGATGACTCCTGGTGGCCCCCTGCTCTGGGAACCCCACCCAAGCACACGGACCACGCACGCAACCTGGGCTTCATCCTTGACTCCTCCCTCACGATGGCCAGGCAAGTTAACCCCGTTACCTCCTCCTGCTTCAACAGACTCCGAAAGCTCCGTAAGATCTTCCGCTGGATCCCCACTGGAACCAGGAAAACAGTCACCCAGGCCCTTGTCACCAGCCGTCAGGACTACGGAAAACTCCCTCTACCCTGGGACCACCGCCAAACTACAGAAAAGACTCCAGCACATCCAGAACGCCTCATCACGACTCGTCTTGGACATCCCCTGATACAGCCACATCTCCGCCCACCTGAGGGACCTGCACTGGCTCCCCGTCAGCAAAAGAATCACGTTCAGACTCCTCACCCACGCACACAAGGCTCTCCATGAATTGGACCCCGAATACCTCAACAACCGCTTCACATTCTACACGCCAACCCACCAGCTCCACTCAGCCAGCCTCGCCCTTGCCACCGTCCCACGGATCCGCAGAACTACCATCGGAGGAAGATCCTTCACCTACCTGGCGGCCAAGACCTGGTAAACCCTCCCCGCACACCTACGACTCACCCAGGACCATCTCTACTTCAGGAAGCAACTCAAGACCTGGCTTTTCGAGCAGTAGCAGCCCCCCTCCCCCTGAGCGGGTGAGTAGCGCGCTTTACAAATACTATTGATTGATTGATTGATTGATTGATGACATTATTATGTCCAACTTTATGTCAAACTCGGCACCTTCAAGGTATAAATATGCCCACACTTGCCATAGCAAACACACAACAGTTTGGAGCATTTCGACTAGCTACTTGTCCAACGCATCTTGCTACAGCAAGTGCAGAAGGAAGCTGACCCTCCAGCAGACGCACTGAATGAAAAACTGTCTTTTCTCCCGCCGAGAAATCCAGCTCTAACATTTTGAAGCTACCCTTGTGGGTTGTTGGGAAATTGAGTTGTGAGATTGACCTTCTTCATTCTAGAACCAAGGTATGGAGCTGATTGGACCCGAAGAGAAATCTTGGATAGATTCTTTGCAAAAATACTAAATGTATGCTACACCTCACTTACTTCTTCCCTAATACTAGACCTAGGTTAGGTACATCCGGGTAGGCGTATTTTAGAAGCATCAGTTGAGTACTTTGTAGCCTTTTTTATTTATGTATGTATTTATCTATGTACTAGGAACCATACAATGTTCTTACTGTATAATTTTATTCTACTCTTTTTACTGTATGCATTATATCTTGCAATCAGTTTTACGATTGTAGCAGTTCATTTCTTATGCTTGAGACAGAAGACTGTTGAATAAATAACTTTTATTGAAAACGCCTGTGTATCTACTTCTCTGCAACTCTGTTGAAATGAAGCATGCACGAAAAACTGAGTAAAATGTCTATCTATTGTTACCACAACTCTGAGGATCAGTTTTATCTTGGGGAAACAAAGTTGTACTGTTTATACAATGGTCAGAAACTAATCTCTTCTTGTTAACTCAAGAAAATTTCTAGTGACCTCTGAGCTATCTGGCACTCACAATTAAGTCGAATATATACAATAGAGACCTAGTCAACATAAGTCCTATGTCACATCTATAGGATATATTATTCAATTGCCCAGAGACTATTGGGAATATACACACTCAACTACTCTCCACTACTCACTCTCTACTACTGTGCCTCAACTACTCACTCTCTACTATTCACTCTCTACAATTCACTCTCTACTATTCACTCTCTACTACTCACTCTCTACTACTCTCTATTACTCTCTCTCTCTACTACTTGCTCTCTACTACTCACTCTCTACTACTCTCTACCTACTACTCACTCTTTACTTCTATCTACTACTCACTGTCTATTACTTTCTACTACTCTCTCTGCTACTCACTCTCTACTACGCATTCTCTACTGCTCAACTACTCTCTCTACTACTCGCTCTCTACTACTCTCTACTACTCACTCTCTACTACTCACTCTATACCACTCTCTACTACTCATTCTCTACTACTCTACTAGTATCTCTACTACTCACTCTCTACTACTCACTCTACCACTCTATACTACTCACTCTCTACTACTCTCTACCTACTACTCACTCTCTACTTCTATCTACTACTCACTGTCTATTACTTTCTACTACTCTCTCTGCTACTCACTCTCTACTACGCATTCTCTACTGCTCAACTACTCTCTATTATTATTATTATTATTATTATTATTATTATTATTATTATTATTTATTTTTATAGAGCGCATAGTCACCCTGAGGTATCCCAGTGCTAGACTCTCTACTACTCTCTCTACTACTCGCTCTCTACTACTCTCTACTACTCACTCTCTACTACTCACTCTATACCACTCTCTACTACTCATTCTCTACTACTCTACTAGTATCTCTACTACTCACTCTATACTACTCACTCTACCACTCTATACTACTCACTCTCTACTATTCTCTACCTACTACTCACTCTCTACTTCTATCTACTACTCACTGTCTATTACTTTCTACTACTCTCTCTGCTACTCACTCTCTACTATGCATTCTCTACTGCTCTACTACTCTCTACCACTCACTCTCTACTACTCTTCTACTCACACTCTAATACTCTATTCTACTATCTCACTACTACTCACTCTCTACTACTCACTCTACCACTCTATACTACTCACTCTCTACTACTCTCTCCCTACTACTCTCTCTCTACTAATCAATCTCTATTAGTCTCTCCTACTCACTCTCCACTACTCACTCTCTACTGCTCGCTCTCTACTGCTCTACTACTCACTCTACTACTCACTTTCTTCTACTCTTTCTACTACTCACTCTCTACTATTCTCTTCTACTCACTCTCTACTACTCAGTTTCTACTACTCTATTACTCTCTACTACTCTCTCCTACTACTCTCTACTACTCACTCTCTACTACTCACTCTCTACAACTCTCCACTACTCACTCTACTACTCTCTACTACTCTCTACCACTCACTCTCTACTACTCTACTACTCTACTGCTCACTCTCTACTATTCTCTATAATTCTCTACTACTCACTCTCTATAACTCTCTCTACTACACTCTATTACTCACTCTCTACCACTCTCTCTCTACTACTCACTCTCTACTATTCATTCTCTACTGCACACTCTCTACTACTCACTCTCAACTACACACTCTCTACTACTCTCTACTACTCACTCTCCACTACTCACTCTTTACTACTTGCTCTCTACTACTCTCTACAACTGTTGTGAACGTATCTTGGACCCTAGTTTAAGCATTCCCGATTTATGCCCTTATGTGGTTATGTCAAATCATATCCTTATAAAGGCATAAGAATCATATCCATATTAAGTCATAGCCTATGCAGTCCTAATACGGCAAGTCTACTCCCATAGACTCCTAGAAAGCACAAGTCATTCCTAAACAAACCAAGGCTCCAGCAGCCCGGGAATTCCCCTTGCTTCGGTATTGCTTTGTCCTATAACTCCTGGAGTCCTGAAAGAACTGCGAGTTCTTAGTGACGTCTTATGTCCAACCTTACTTCTAACTCGGCACCTTCCAGGTATAAATTTACTAACATCTGCCTTAAGCAACACACTGTGGTTTGGAGCAGGTCGGCAATCTACTTGCCAGACGGCCTGCTGATGCGAGTGCCGAAGGAAGCTGACCCTGCCTGCTGACACACTGAGAGAGACGCTGTCTTTTCTCCTGCCGAGAAATCCAGCTCCAGTGTTTCCCTGACACCCTTGCGGGTTGCTGGGAGATTGAGTCCTGAGAGAGAGATACAAGACCTCCTTCATTCTATACCCAAGGTACGGAGCTGATTAGACCCTTAGAGAATTCTTGATTCAGATTCTTGGCAAAATGTATAACTCATCTACTCCTTCCCACGTACTAGGCTTGGGCTAGGTACACCAGGGTAGGCGAATCTTAGAAACACCAGTTGAGTACTCACATTGGGTTCCAATTGACTTTATTCTATAAAATGGTGGCTGGCAGCTTAAGCCTGGGCGGGGGGGAGTTCACTCCTGTGTGAACATTTGGTGAGTACATGTTAAATACTTACTCAAAAGTCTAATGTTGAGTTGACTTTGCTGCTTCTCGAGTAGAAAATCTATCAGAGAATCTGTCTCCTGAACACGACTGCTCATGACCAACTGCATCAGAAAGCTCCTAGCTCGTCGAAATTGCGATAGGTGACACAACATCTTACCAGCTTGCTTGCTGCACCCTCAGGTTGTTCCTATTGTCGTCAATTTGCTAGAACAGCAGCAAAATGTAGTAATGTGAAGTCACCAAAATTCTACCAATTCCATGGGTGGAATTATTCCTTCCACCCACACCTTGATATATAAGCATTAATTTAAGGGCATGTCTTATTTCAACATATTACTCTACACCTGGAGTGTTTAAATCGGATGCATGATGTTACAACGCATACCTTTACAAGGCATTTATTACAACGTAACATCCATTACAATGCATTCCATTACAACACATGCCATTACAACAAATTTTTAAAATTTTCCTTTACAACGTATTCCATTTCATTGCATACTACCTTTACAACGCATACCATTACAACACATAACTTTACATTGCATGTAAGGTAAGTATTGGATAGTGTAGGGGTAAAAATTACTATTCTAACTCCAGGGGGTGCAACAGTAGGGTAAGTGTTGGATAGTGTAGGGGTAAAAATTACTATTCTAACTCCAGGGGGTGCAACAGTAGGGTAAGTGTTGGATAGTGTAGGGGTAAAACTTACCATTCTAACTCCAGGGGGTGCAATAGTGGGGTAAGTGTTGGATTGTGTAGGGGTAAAAATTACTATTCTAACTCCAGGGGGTGCAACAGTAGGGTAAGTGTTGGATCATGTAGGGGTAAAAAAGTTATTCCAATGCGCAGAGCCTATTGGGAATATAGGAACTACACTACACTACTCTCTCTACTACTCATTTCTACTACTCTCTACTACTCACTCTACTAATCTCTACTACTCTCTACCACTCACTCTCTACTACTCTTCTACTCACACTTTAATACTCTCTGCTACTCTCTCACTACTACTCACTCTTTACTACTTACTCTACCACTTTATACTACTCACTCTCTACTACTCTCTCCCTACTACTCTCTCTCTACTTCTATCTACTACTCACTCTCTACTACTCCCTCTCTATTACTCTCTACTACTCACTGTCCACTACTCACTCTCTACGACTCACTCTCTACTGCTCTACTACTCACTCTACTACTCACTCTCTACTACTCTCTGCTACTCTCTCTATTACTCACTCTCTACTACTCTGTCTACTACTCACTCCCTACTACTCTCTACTACTCACCCTCACCACTTACTCTCTACTTGTTGTATAGCATTTTAGGAACCAAGTGTAATTTTCCCGATTCATGCCCTTATATAGGTTTAAATCATCATATCCTTGTATAGGCATAGAAACCATAACCATATTTAAACATAGCTCATGTAGTCCAAATACGGCATGGCTACTTCCACTAGTTCCGAAAATCCACGATTTCTACAGTAGCTGGATACTTTCCCCTGCTCGCATACTGATTTACCCAAGAACTCATGAAGTTTTCAAAGAACTGAGACTCTTTGATGACGTTATTATGTCCACCTTTATGTCAAACTCGGCACCATGCTTACTGTATGCATTAGATTTTGCAATCAGTATTACGATTGTAGCAGTTTGAAGACTGTTCAATAAATACCTTTTATTGAAAACGACCTCTTAGCTAGCTGGCACTCACAATTTAGTCTAATACATTCGATAGAGACCTAGTCGACATACGTCCTACGCCACATCTATAGGATACATTATTCCTTTGTGCAGAGCCTATTGGGAATGTAGAAACTACACTACATACTACTCACTCTACTACTCTCTACTACTCACTCTCTACTACTTTCTCTCAACTGCTCACTTTCGACTATTTACTCGCTGCAACTCACTCTCCACTACTCACTCTCTACTACTCACTCTCTATTACTCACTCTCTACTAATCGCTCTCTACTACTCACTCTCTACTACTCACTCTCTACCACTCTCTACTACTCATTCTCTACTACTCTACTGCTCTCTCTACTACTCATTCTCTACTACTCTCTACTACACACTCTACTGCTCTATACTACTCTCTACCACTCACTCTCTACTACTCTACGACTCACTCTCTACTACTATGTACTACTCTCTCACTACTACTCACTCCCTACTGTGGTATTGGGTTCTCTAGGCCTACATACTCCGCAGAATACCCTCTACACCATTAGAACTATTGGCACGGAAACTAGAAAATGCAAAAGACAAGTTTATTAAGACCCCATGGGGTGGTGGTACATTCCTACAGCACCCTTCGGCAATGCAAGAAGTATCACACCGAACATCGGTGTAAGTCCTTCTTTTATACAGTGTTACAGACATTAAAGATGGGCGGTACATGGTTACAGAGTTTTAAGTACATATATGGTCATTTTTGGAAGACAGCCAACTCATGGGAGGGGCTACAACACCACTGGTCAGTTTGGCGGAACATTCCTAAGTGATGACTGGTCAGTCTGAACTGCACATGTGCGGGCTTGACCATTACTAAAAATAGCCTGTTGCTGGGCAAACTCGAGTGGTCAGTGGTATGGAGGAAGGACAGAAGGGCATGCTGACCACGAGGCAACGCATTCTCTAAAATGGCCGCCGTAACAGACAAAATGGCGTTTAACAACTATAGTCAACATAAGGGAGTAATGTGTAGCAAAGCTTAACGCTAACCCGATCATTGTCAAATTACGACAGACGACCCTTTTAGCGTTTAGCTGAAGCTACCTCATAATGGACATAATCAGGATACTCATCTTCTATATCAATAGACATAATCTGGGCTACTTCCTTATGAATCATTTGTTCATGTTTAGCAAAAGCTCGTCTGGATGGAATACAAGCAGATAGACACATAGAACACAATGCAGGGCCACACTGAATACATAGGCATAAGAAGAATAATACCCCAATTATTATACATAGAATTGTCAGTAACTTCCAGCCCCATGTAATAAGCATTGACCAAAACCACCCCGAAAAGGTCCACGTACCATTATCAGGGTGTATCTCAGCAGCAATTTTATGTAATTTGGATATGGCATCATACACAGATGGTGAATTATCTGGCACGTAAACACAGCAACTACTTCCGATAATGCCGCATGCCCCCCCCCCGATCAGCTAGGACTACATCTAGAACCATCCGGTTCTGGAGCGTTACAATTCTAGAGATCTGAAGCTCCTCAGTTAAATTTCCTAATGCAAAAGCAGTATCATTGGCAACAGCTTCAACAACACGGGCTATTTGGAGCAGCTCCAACAAAAGAAAACAAACCCAAATTGAAATCGACATATTGTTGCAACGCAGTGTCTGTTTGATCTATCTCATCAAGAACTACTGCTCTCGATACTCTATTCAATATAAAGTCATGGTAGAGTATATAATTATTATGGTACATGGGCGGAGCGATAAACACAGGGGGCAATACAAAAGATATGTAACATGTTCCTAACCATCCTAAAGGGAGACGAAGATAACCTTTATTACCACATATGAAGTACGTATTTCAGGAGGCCACAAATGAAATGTCATTCAGGGTATCAAAGGTGAGAGTGGTGTTACATTCAATTCTGCCAACTGGGATTGTACCTTTATTACGTACACAGAGATCAGCTTTTGTATCAATAACATTATTAACATGAGAATTGGATATGTTGACACTTCGATGATTACTGTAGACTCGTGGTACAGACACATTATCGGGGCGGTACTCCTCCCATTCAAACTTAGTTCCTTCAGCTTGTGGATAGCCGTCTCGATCATTAAAACAAATCTTATTGAGACGAAAGAGCAGCCCCCCTTTTGTTGGCCATCGCAAAGTGAATAGGAGGGTGTACCAGGCATTGCAGGACCCATTATGAGAAAAAGGGAGTGGGATAAGCTGTGTGCCCCCTTTCTTCTGATGTCCAGGCAACATCCCACATACCCAGCAGTTAGAAGTGTTCGTCATATTGTGAGTGTGATGCAGAATCTGAATAAAACTATTGTTCAAGTAAGTCTGTTGGTGTCGCTCTTCATGATACGGTAGAGTGAAATGAAAATGTTCAGATGGAGCCGGGGTAGTCGGCAGCAAATGTTCTCGCACAGGCACCACTAGTTCTACTACCCAGGCTATCACAGCTATTACCACAATTGTCAACACAAATAATACAGCACCAAGGATTCTTTTGTCTCGTGCTGCAGAAGACGCCATAGTTCAAAGTTCACAATGTCTCAAAAAACACAGCTAAAAAAATAAAAATATGAGTGCTGAGCTCCGAAGTAGCCGTTGGTTTCTTCTCCGGGGTTAAGACGGGTGTCGCTACACTTGGCCGAACAGATCCCCCCCTTGATATTCCTGGCTTCCGTTTCACAAACCCCAGAGCGGTAACTCAACCAGTCTTGCACCAAAAAAAATCTTCTTATCGTGGTCGTAGATTGTATCTTTCTCTTCCAGAAACAGTGTGGTCCGGGAAGGCTCCCTCCGATTCAGCAGACGTTACAGCTGGGCTCTTTTCCTCGTCCAGGATATCTCGGTAGTCAGACAATGCAGTTGGGCTCACCAGATCCGGAGAGACACGACGGCAGTGAGTAGAGTGCACCCACCGCTTCCTGTTGGTAACTCGCACAGCCGTTCGAGTTGCGAGCAACACCTGCTCGGGGCCACGCCACCTCGGTTCCAAGCTGTTCGTCCTCTCGAACGAGCGGATCATAACATGATCCCCAGGGCGAAGATTGTGAGCCTCTCCAATGGAATTGTCAGGGAGCGCTTCTTGAACCTGTTGATGAATGGAAAGTAAATCATTTGTTAATCGTGCCAAATAATCGTTCATCATTATACAAGGCACATCATGTAACAATCGAGGCTTAGGAACTCCCCATATGTTCATCGGCCTTCCAAACACCACTTCATAAGGTGTGAGGCCAGTTCGGGAATGGGGCACTGATCTGATAGAGAGTAAAGCCAAAGGCAGGGCATTCGGCCACTTCAAAGACGTGGATGCCACAATCTTTGTTAACTTTAGTTTCAGAGTAGCATTATACCGTTCAACAAGACCTGCTGACTGAGGATGGAACACAGCATGAAACTTCTGCTGGATTCCCAATCCCTTCAACACGTACTCCACAATTTTCCCAACAAAATGAGGACCATTGTCGCTCCACAAAAATTTGCAAACGCAGTATCGAGGGAAGTACTCCTTGAGCAAAACCTTAGCTGTTGTCAACGCTGTATTATCCTTCGTGGGGAAGGCCTCAACCCATTTGCTGAAAGCACACACCACCACTAAGACATACTTAAGGTTATTGAAACGCTCAAGCTGGATGTAATCCATTTGCAGTACTTCAAACGGTGGGAACGAACCCTCCTTTCGGAGTATGCGTCCCTTTTGCAGGATTGTGCTGTAAACATATCTGCACTACTCTCTTGGCCATATTGGCAATCTCAGGATGCTCCCAAACTCGCGTTAGCAATCTAGTAATGGCAAGAGCTCCAACATGTGCCAACACATGTGTCATCTGGACCATCGCTTGCAAGTAAGCTGCAGGCAATTTCCATTGTTCCATATCTTTACTCATCCAACAACCCTCATCATCCAACACTCCCTCTGCTGCCCAGGTTGCAAGTTCTGCTTCAGTCGCTGATTTCTGAATGTCTAATATCTCCGCTCTAGCATCATGCCATCGCTCAGCCTGCGACTTCACCACATACATTGGAGAGTCATTTCGTGACATAGCCGTTTGTCTTGCTATACTGTCCGCAAAAGCATTGCCTTGTCCCACTTTGTCAGTGACCTTTTTATGTGCACTGCATTTGATTATCGCCACTTTCTTTGGGCAAAGCAACGCATTCAAGAGATCACGCATTAGCTCTCCGTGCATAATGTGTACTCCATGCGAAGTCAAAAACTCACGCTCTCTCCTGAGTAGGCCAAAGGCGTACCGGCTGTCTGTGTAGATATTCACACATAAGCCAGCACTCAATTCGCAGGCTCTTGTCAAAGCTATTAACTCCGCTGCTTGGGCCGATTTCTGTGGTATTCGTGCTGTTTCTACCACTGTCTTAAGTGTCCTGATCGCATATGCTGCAGAAGTTGTGCCATCTGGCAGCCTTAAACACGATCCATCAACCCACAGTTCCCCATCCACATCTGGAAGTGGCGTATCCTGTAAGTCGACACGACCCTTTGTTTGTTCTTCAGTCAGGAAAACACAGTCATGGTGTTCTTCCTCTTGGCCCTCCGCAACCGGATAAGGCAATAAAGTGGCAGGGTTCAGGGTAGCACATCTCTTTAATGTGATATGTGGCGCCAAAAGTGTAAGCTCATATCCTGTTAATTGTGCACTCGTGAGATACTGGGTTTTCGTTTGATTTAGCAGAGCGTCTACCGCGTGGGGAACTAACACCAACAGTTTGTGTGACTAAACTATTCCCTCACTCTGTCGTATAGCTACTGCTGTTGCTGCAACTGCTCGGAAACACCCAGGTAATCCTCGTGCTACAGGATCAAGAATGGCCAAAAAGTATGCACAGGGCCTCTGCTTATCCCCGTGTGTCTGCACTAACACCGACAATGCACACCCATCTTTCTCGTGCACATACAACGTGAAAATCTTTGTGTAATCTGGTGTACCTAACACTGGTGCAGAACAAAGGGCCTGTCTCAATTGTTCAAAAGCATTCTGACATTCATCTGTCCATTCAAGGGGCATTGGTGTAGTTTTGGACAATAAAGCTAACAAAGGTTTTGTAATGTACGAAAACCCCATTATCCACTGTCTACAAAAGGACGTTAATCCCATGAAGGCACGCACATCTCTCTGAGTACGAGGGACTGGTGTATCTAAAATTGCTTGAATTCGATCAGATGTTAATGCACGTCCCTCCTTAGACAAAAGATGACCGAGGTAGGTCACCTTTGGTCTACAATATTGTAACTTTTTCCTAGAAACTTTGTGATTATTCTGAGCCCGAAAAGAGAGCAAAGCAAGAGTACTCTCCTCACACTGCGCGTATGTGTCTGCAGCCAGTAAGAGATCATCAACATACTGGATAAGAGCTACTCCAGACCGCAATTCAAAAGAGTCAAGCTGTCTTTTTAAAGCCTGGCTATAAATGCTAGGACTTTCTGTATAGCCTTGAGGAAACCGACAAAATCTACACGATTTATTATTCAACGTGAAGCCAAATAGGTATCTGCTGTCGGGATGGATGGGAATGGAAAAGAAGGCATTCTTAAGGTCAATGACAGAGAAGGTAGTGGCAGTGGGGAGGACCAAAGTAAGTAAGGTGGTGATGTCAGACACCACCAGGTACTGGGGCACTACAATTTTGTTTATTTCTCTCAAATCAATAATAAATCGATAGACTTTGTCGTCAGTGTCTTTCTTGAGAATCGGAAGAATAGGGCTGTTACAGACATTGTAAGGAACTTCCTCCACTACTCCTGCAATAATCAAATCTTGAACGATGTGTGTCAGGGCAAGCTCACCTTCTCTAGATATCTTATACTGAGGTACACATGGCAAAGATATTCCCTCCTTGACAGTAATTCGAATAGGCGGGATGAGCATCTGTCCCACATCCATATCTGATGTCGCCCATAACGTGTGCGGGAGAGAGGCTAGCGCTTCAATTTCCTGCATGGAACATAGTCTGCCTGCATCTGGATAATTATCATTCAAAATAACCCGCACTCCTTCAGGAGCGCAGCATATTGTTGCTCGAAAATATTTGAGCAAATCTATGCCCATAATATTGTCTGGGGTATGAGGCGACAATAAGAATGGGCAAAGGCCAAAAAATGTATCAATACAAAATGCAAGAGGTTGTGACAAAGGGCTTGGAGAGGGTCTGCCATCGAACCCTATACATGTAATCGTTTCGCCAGACAGGGGAGCCCTTGGAACCAAGTTTTTAGACAAAGCACTACAAGTAGCTCCTGTGTCAACTAAAAACTGATCAGTAGAACCCAAAACGCCCGCTGATACATATGGACCTCTTTGATCTACTGGCACTTCAACCGATTTCACACCCCATCCTACGCAATCCTATGCATGCACATAATCCTGACTCTCCACATTCTCACCCTCCGATATCTGGTACTGGTTCCGTCGATCCAAAGTGTTACGTTCATCCTGACCACGACCCCTCGCCTCAAACCTACCACGATCACTTCCTCCACCTCTCGCTCCCGAATAACTATTCCGTGTCCTTCCACCTCCTCGACCACGCTGGCTACGTTGCTCACGAAGCACCGGACAATCTTCAGCCAAATGCCCAAACTCTTTACAATATGCACATTGGCCCTCAGCAATGTCGGTACGACCATATGACGTATTACCCCCTCCTCGCCTGCCTCTATCATTCCCTCTAGATTGCGCACCACGAACCTGTGCCAACATCACCTTCGTCTTTAACTCCTTCGCTTTCCTATCAACACTTTCTTTAGCTTCTAATTCCTGCCGTTCGTAATACTGAGCCATAGTTAACAAAGACGCAGGGGTCGCCGTGGTCCAGGAACTTTCACTAGTTTTCAATCGCTTTGCAATATCCGGTAGGAGATTAGCCACATACTTGTCGACAAACAGATGCCTACCCGTATCATCCGTTAATAATTGCCCACTGTAATCATGAAACGCTTCTTCAAATGTGAGAAGAAGTCAGATACCGACTCGTCTTGTTTCTGTTTGCACACGGCTAACATAGTCCAATCAATCTTTTTAGGGGGGACAAGCGTTTTCAATTTATTCAAAATAGCTGTTGGGAGATCTAGAATTAGCTGACAGGGCTTACATGCGGGTTCCCTATCTAAATCAGCTTGGCCTATAGTTTTCCAATCTGCTCCTAAAATCGCCTGATCATCAAACTTACGAATCACTCTCCACATATCAGGGGGGAGTATTAATCCAAAGAAAAGATCTATAACAACTAGTGTCATAACATAGGAAGAAATAGCCCCTTCCACTCCTTCATAGAAAGCTGCCGGATTTTTACGGGGATCGGGCAAAGCGTTTTTCAATGCCATAACATCCGCTCTATTCCAAGGCGTATACACCCAATTATATATGAAATATCCTTTTGCATCCCCAGACAATTTATCATCACTGGTACCTTGCCCTTTAGGGGGAACATACAAAGGTGCAGCTTCACGCATGGGCATAACATGCACTTTAGAACTCTTATCTGCTCCAAAGATAGAACACTCTTTGGATTGCTCCGTCGACCCCGGCGCAGACTTCTCTGATGCTTTTCGTGCTTCCCGCAATCTGGACGCCTCATCCCGTAGCTGGACCAATCGTAGGAAAAAAGCATCCACATCTGAAATAACAAATAGACCTTTACGCATATTCTCATGATGGACTGATATATCCTTAGGTTCTAAATCATCTGAATTCTTACGAAATCGTTCAACAACTTTGTCTGCAAAAGTACTTAAGAAATACAACTGTTCTCGTTCTGACCACTTATTCCTTTCAACATTAATCTCTGACATAGTTATTTTATTCAAAGTCAGTTTCCTAGCGAAACTGCACAAATCCGCGGCTTTACCAGCAGTTAACCTCGTACTCGCACTATCTCGATCTTCGTCACCGAAATCCTCGTCCAGAGCCGTAGGCAGAACATACGGAGGCGGAGACCGATCTAATAATGAAAAATCATCAACTTCACTAGTAAGGACCGGATAAAGCGAACGCCGAATAGGAAATTGACCGCTCGTTTGCAAATTACGTTCCCATGCCTCCCTCTCTTTCTTCTCCTGCAACTCCTTCTCCTCCAGTTGTAAAGCCCACAGCAAATTAACCAACAAAGCAAACAATTCCCCAAGATTGGATAATATGAACAATATTGGAAATTCGTTTCCCCAATCCATATGGACAACAATTTTAAATACTTTGCAAAACTCAGCTACAGCTCAAGAATTTCAATCACACAAAATGGATTTGCAGCTTTCAGTCCTACAGACAATGGCCAACTCCATTTCAGGAATTGACTGGAAAATCTCTGAACTAAATGGTCTCCTAAAGAGGGGCCAAGACACTGTCTCCATGGCGGCTCAAATAATAACACCTCTACAACTTCCCTGCGATCTGATCCTAGACAAACTATCATCTCTACTATCTATGCTAGGGGACCTGATAAGCGATCAAAAATCAGTAGTCCCACAAATTTTGATCCTACAAATTTGGACCTAAGCTCAGTCCAGCCGGCCGAAATGCCCATAGCTATTAACCCACCCTCAGGTGGCAGACCAGTTCTTACAATATTGCCAGGAAGTATGGAAATTGAACCCACAAACAATACTGCAATTCCAGTTGAATCAGCTTCAGTTAATACTCAGGCCCAAATAAGATTTGTAGGAAGAAAAAAAGGAAAGGAAGAAACCATTTTTTAATGGATGCAAGACTTAGCACAGAAGCACAAATAAATGAATCTTCTGTAGTAACGACCAGTGGTCATAAACCTAGAGATATTGAACAACTTCAACTTTTGCACAAGGACCCAGAGAGTCCTTTACCATCATCACCAGCACTTCCGACAAAAACAACATCCAGAAATCTAGACCGAAAGAACCCACACAGAAGCTTCCTCCATCAAAAGCAACTCATTGAGGCATAATTCTGACGTAACGACATTTGAACACATTCCACTAACAGAAAATAAGGACAATGTTACATCTAGCCACGCAGAGTTAACTCAGCAATCAATACGAAGATCGAAATGCAACATATGAGCATTGAGGATGGATAACAATCGTAGTGAGCAACCAAATTACCGGGATACGGACCTCCCTAGCCACCCCGCCCGGTCCTTTCAAAACGGCCATGAGAGATCATCAACAAATCCAACAACATTCCAATATCAGTACAGTCCGACATTTATCCTCTTCACTCCTGAATATACGATCCGAGGTTGGGACGACATACTGAACGGGGGAAACATATAAAGACTTTTGCACTCGGTTATAAGCCTAGAGAACATATGCTCCTCTGACCTTATGCTAATAGAGTTTCAGTCAAATAACGACTCGCAACACTCATAATAAACAAAACCAACCTGGAACTCCTTTGAGATAGCTAATAAGATTATGGAAGAAGAAGCAACGTTCCAACAATGGGGGATAGAATTGAGACTTGAAAACCAACCCCGCTATCCAACGCCTTTTATACACCTCATTAGGTCTTCGGCACGAAAAAATACCAACCCAGTACTAAAGCGAGCTAGGAGTAATTCCCCAAGGGCACACTCCCAAGTTGCAAAAATATTCCCACCTTACATACGGGAGTGAATCCCTTCATGGGAAGGACACCGCATTATTGGACGGAGTTATAGCCAACTCATACAGGGCCATATTTAACCTCCCAAGATATGTTTTACCAGCTCAGATCCGGCTGGAATTTGGCATTCTTAAACAAACACTAGAAAGGCAGAGTGCATATGTAACCAGCTGGCATAAGATTCGGACTGCCGAGATTGGCTCTTTAAGTGCCAATGTATGGGAAGAGCTGCTTCGGCATCATAAATCTTCAGCCAGAGACTATTTACTTGAATCACTTCAAGTCCTAGGTCTGTCTGATGTCTGGGATACCTCAATAGACCTCCTGTCCTTCAAAAAAGTGGCAAAAAAATCAGCACACATCATTTCAGCAATTGAGGACAAGAAGGCACTAGCAAACAGAGGTCACGACTGGATCCCCCTCGGTGATTATGGAAGAACATAACCAAAAGCATACCACAAAATGGGTATGAAAATAAAAATCAAAGAAAAGTTTCTGAAACTACGCCTTGGTGTAGTTCCTGTACTCGTACATTTACCACCCTGGGAGAGAAAAAACTGCTCACAGCAGTGTCGCCTGTGCAAAACTGGCAAGGAAGACATTGTCCATGAGATTTGAATTTGTCCCAAAGGAAAGGACTTGAGGTACAACTTATTACGACCCTCGTTCAAACTACATGGCGTTCGGACTTGAAGGCAGGCTGTTAAACTGTGTTTCAACCCCATCAACACCAAATTAAACTGCCAGGTCGTAAAGTTTTTTAATTTAGCAGGAAAAAGACTTAAGAGCGCAGGATGAACGCTGGAAGATTTTAAGGATAATCATGAACTGATCTTAACCAAACTTTTCATTTGATAAGATTGAGTACAAATGTATTTTCTAACTCAGTTTCAGCAATGTTTTATACCTTGTAAAGATTTTAATTAAACATGTACAAATAAATGATTACTTACTTACTCTCTACTATTAACTCTCTACTACTCATACTCTATTACTCTCTACTAAAATCTCTCTACTACTCACTAGCTACTACTCTCAACTACTCACTCTCTACTACTCTCTATTACTCTCTACTACTCTCTCCTACTACTCTCTACTACTCACTCTCTACTACTCACTCTACTAATCTCTACTACTCTCTACCACTCACTCTCTACTACTCTTCTACTCACACTATAATACTCTATACTACTCTCTCACTACTACTGACTCTCTACTACTCACTCTATCACTCTATACTCCTCACACTTCACTACTCACTCTCTACTACTCGCTCTCTACTACTCTCTACTACTCTCTCTACTACTCACTTCTACTACTCACTCTCTACTACGCATTCTCTGCTACTCAACCATTCTCTACTACTCTCTCTACTACTCACTCTATACAACTCTTCTACTCACACTCCAATACTCTATACTACTCTCTCACTACTACTGACTCTCTACTACTCACTCTACCACTTTATACTAATCACTCTCTACTTCTCTCTCCCTACTACTCACTTTCTACTTCTCTCTACTTCTCATTCTACTACTCACTCTCTATTACTCTCTACTACTCACTCTCCAATACTCACTTTCTACTATTTGTTCTCCACTGCTCTACTACTCACTCTACTACTCACTCTCTACTACTCTCTGTACTACTCACTCTCTACTACTCTCTCTACTACTCATTCTCTACTAATATCTTCTACTCACTCTCTACTACTCACTTTCTACTACTCTCTACTACTCTCTTCCACTACTCTCTTCTACTCACTCTCTACTACTCATTCTCTGCTACTCTCCACTACTCACTCTACTACTCTCTACTCTAGCACTCACTCTCTACTACTCTACTGCTCAATATCTACTACTCTCTACAAATGTCTACTACTCACTCTCTACTACTCACTCTACTGCTCTCTACTACTCATTCTCTACTACTCTCTCTCTACTACTCACTCTTCACTATTCACTCTCTATTGCTCACTCTCTAGTACTCACTCTCGACTACACGCTCTCAACTACTCTCTATTACTCTCTACAACTCTCTCCTACTACTCTCTACTACTCACTCTCTACTACTCATTTTCTACTACTCTCTACTGCTCACTATCTACTACTTTCTACAACGTTCTCTCTACTACTCGCTCTAATACTCTCTACTATGCACTCTCTACTCTACTCTCTTTACTACCCACTCTCCACTATTAACCCTCTACTACTCACTCTCTACTACTTACTATCTACTACGCTCTACTACTCACTCTCTACTACTCTCTCTTTTCTACTCTCTACTACTCACTCTCAATAATCACTCTACTACTCTCTAGTACTCACTCTTTACTACTCTCTCTATTACTCAATCCCTACTACTCACTCTCTACTACTCACTCTCTGCTACTCTCTCTCTATTACTCTCTACTACCCAATCTACTTCTCACTCTCTACTACTCTCTACTACTCACTCTCTACTACACACTCTCTACTACTAGCTGTCTACTACTCACTCTCAAATACTCTCTACTACTCACTCTACTACTCACTCTCTACTTCTCACTCTCTACTACGCTCTACTACTCACTCTCTACTACTCTCTCTTTTCTACTCTCTACTACTCAATCTCTACCACTCACGCTTTACTACTCTCGACTACAATCTCTCTACTACTTACTCACTACTACTCTCAATGACTCAGTCTCTACTACTCTATATTACTCCCTGCTACTTTCTCCTACTAATCTCTACTACTCACTCTCTACTACTCACTCTCTACTACTCTCTTCAACTCACTCTACCATCTGTACTACTCTTTATCACTCACTCTCTACTACTCTACTGCTCACTCTCTACTACTCTCTTTCTACTACTCTCTCTCTACTACTCACTCTCTACTACTCTTTATTACTCTCTACTACTCTTTCCTACTACTCTATACTACTCACTCTCAAATACTCACTCTCTACTACTCTCTACTACTCACTCTACTACTCTCTACTACTCTCTACCACTCTCTACTAATATACTGCTCACTCTATACTACTCTCTACAAATCTCTACTACTCACTCTCTACTATTCATTCTCTACTACTCTCTCTCTACTACTCACTCTCTACTACACGCTCTTTACTACTCTCTACTACTCACTCTCCCCTACTCACTCTCTACTACTCGCTCTCTACTACTCTCTCTACTACTCACTTTTACTATTCACTCTCTACTATGCATTCTCTACTACTCTACCACTCTCTACTACTCCTTATACTACTCACTCTCTACTACGCTCTACTACTCATTCTACTAATCTCTACATCTCTCTATCACTCACTATCTTCTACTCTTCTAATCACACTCTAATACTTTCTACTACTCTCTCACTACTACTTACTCTCTACTACTCTCTCTACCACTCTATACTACTCACTCTCTACTACTCTCTACTACTCACTCTACTAATCTCTACTTCTCTCTACCACTCACTCTTGACTACTTGCTCTCTATTAATCTCTACTACTCACTATCCACTACTCACTATCTACTACTCGCTCTCTACTGCTCTACTACTCACTCTACTACTCACTCTCTACTACTCTCTGCTACTCTCTCTACTACTCACTCTCTACTACTCTCTCTACTGCTCACTTTCTACTACTCACTACTACTCACTCTCTACAGCTTACTCTCTTCTACTTGCTCTCTACTACTTGTTCCCCACTACTCTCTGCTCCTCACTCTACTACTCACCTCTACTACTCTCTACTACTCACTATCTACCACTCTCTAATACTCATTTTTTACTACACACTCTCTACTACTTGCTCTCTAGCACTCTCTACTACTCTCTACTTTTCACTCTACCACTCATGCTCTACTACTCTCTACTACTCACTCTACTACTCACTCTCTACTACTCTCTACTACTCTCTTTCTACTACTCTGCTAATCTCTATTACTCCCTCTCTACTACTCACGCTCTTCTACTTACTCTCTATTACTCTCTACTACTCACTCTCTCCTACTCTCTCTCTTCTACTCACTCTTGATGACTCACTCTCTACTACTCACTCTCTACTACTCTCTCTCTACTACACTCTACTACTCTCTACTACTCACTCTCTACTAGTCACTCTACTACTCACTCTACTACTCACTCTCTACTACTTACTATTGCTCAATTTCTACGCTCTACCTTTCTAGCTCTCTCTCTTTTACTCCCTACCTCTCTACCTCTTTACCTCTCTACCTCTCTCCCTCTCTAGCTCAAACCTCTCTACCTTTACCTCACTACCTCTACCTCCTGACCTCTACACCTCCACCTCTACACTGCTATCCTCTCTACCTCTCGATTCACGCGCACATATATATATGCATGTACATATATGTATGTGTATTACCTACTGGCGGTCGCCGGTATGTAGTTATAGTTAGGACCAATTAGCCAAAGGAAATCGGCAATATTCTATTGGGGATAACTTTGGCCCCAGTTGATGAATCTGTGCGAAATTGTGCAAACGTTTTGCCAGCTCAGTTCTGCTACTTCCCTGAAAGTTTGTGGGTGATTGTTGAAGCGGGGGCTAAGAAAAAACGGGGTCCCAAAACGTGCTTTCCCCATGCAATTTCCCATAAGACCTTTAGCTGCAACTACAGCACAAACTGCTCAACGGAATTACACCTAATTTGACAAAGACGTCCTTGGTTCACACATGTGCCTTTGGCTTATTTGGTGTAAATCTGTTCAGTCTTTTCTGAGAAAATAACATTTGAAAGTACATATATCTCTATATTCTCATCGTACCATAAGCGCACCCTCCCGATCACGCACTGAATGCTAATTGGCTGTCAAGTGGTAGTCAACATTCGAAACTAAAAACTGTTGGCAGCCATCTTATGCCTTGGTAGAAGCAAGGATGAGGAAGTCTGTAAAACATGTATGCAAAACACGAAAAAGGGGCAGAGTAGACACACCCTGACCCCCTAGTGCTGCTCAGGGGGTCGCACAAGGACCCCTAGGGCCTTGTTTAATTATTAATCACAGGATGCACGTAGGGTCCGGGCATTCGATTAAAAAAAAGGAAACGAGGTCTCCCGCATAAATATTTTAATTTCCTGGGCGGGCCAAATCCCTGGGGGAATTTTAAAACAATAGTTTGGGGGGTTCCAATCCCCCCCACACTGCCCCGGGGACTGCCACCCCCAGGGGCAGTAACTTAATATATGTGGGGGGCTCATTATGCCCCCACCAGCCCCGGGGACCGCCACCCCAGGAGGCTTGTTTAAAAAGGGTGGGGGGGCTCTTAGGCTTCTCATTCCTATCCTTGTAATTTTTCTCTTTAATTATAATAAAATGTTCCATCAGTGCTAACTATCCATAATATGTTATTTATTTACCTACACTGGGTAAGGAAGGAAAATACACATCCTTTTCACATTTCATAACTGTCAGATGATGTTAGTAAAATTCACAACGGACATTCCATTTGTCTTCTAAATATCGGGAATGGTGAACTTGTCCCTTATTTTATAATGGTGTTTTGAGGGTCTATTATGCGTGCCCTATGGCTGAACTCAGTCACGGAAAAAACACCTGCTCTATATTGATACATGTAGCATATAGAGGCAGGTTGAGTTAAATAAGTTAACCTTTATACAGTCAATATTGTGTTCAATATGGTCATATTAATATATATACCATGGCTTAACTATAAATGTAATCATTCAACTGAAATGTATTTAAGCAATCAATTAGGATGTACTGACTGTTATCTCTTGTGTAACTAGGACTAATAATTATGCATCATCCTATTATAGTTGTTATTTCCTGTATATCTTTATTTTTGCTGTCTTTTTACCATTGATCTAGTCTGGTCTCTGGCCAAAGGCCAATATTCACTCTCTATCAAGAACTTACCTAGCTGTCTATATTCACAGGAGCTGTTTGTGTGGGGTCAAAGACAGAGGTATTGTTATCTGAAAAAAGAAAGTTTTATATTATCACTTCACCTCTTAGAGAGTGACATTCAAGGAATTGCATCATTGAGACCAATTTTGCTCTTGTTGGAATAAGAAGGTGGATATATCACTGTTTAACACCATCTCAATATAGCAGTTTTGAAGTACTGATGTAGACAGAAGAAAATATTCTAATCTAGCAAATGAGAGGTGTGGGGATGGGAAACACGTGTACCCCTGATGAGTCGGTTTTAGATTGGCCCAGACGTCACTAAGTCTGTGTGCTTGTATTAGATTGAAAGGTTGCCTTCCAGTTGCTGGGTAAAATATTATTCAGATCCTCAGAGATTACCAGTGGTGAAGGCCAGTGGACAAGTTCCCCTGTAGTCCTGTTAATGACGCCAGGGTCATCAGTGTTACTTCCATATATGTAGCATAGTGCATAGTATAAATGCAGAGTTAGGGGGGAGGGATACTCTGCGATAACCCATCTACCCAGAGGATCAGATTTGACCCTGTGGAAGTCAATGGAAGTATTTATTTACCCAACACTCCAACTCTTTGGCCCGTGGGAGGTTCCCCCGATAATGAGTTTAATAAGTGCTTCTGGGATCCCTCCACATGTGTTTCTTGCAGGGTGGTAAGTTAGACCCTGAGCTACTTCCTTCCATTTCAATGCATCATTTATGCCATGATTATTCATATTATCTGTACATTTTTTGCGTGATTGTCCCCTAGCTGTATATCATGTGCTATCAAACATTTAGTTAATCCCACAACATGCTAATATTTTCTTTTTACTTTTTTGCACATTTCTTCCCTTTTCCTGTTTTCTTTTCTTTTGTCTTGTGTTTTACCCCTCTTTTTTTACATTTTATTTTCATTATCTGCTATCAAATTTACCAGTGTTGTGAGCCCCATCAATGACAATTTGTGACCCCCCCAACCTTCTCCCCGCCATAATGAGAGCAATCATGGAGACTCTGAATGATGCTTGTCAATTGGGATGCATCGCCGCTAGGGTGCACCCTTAGACCAAACAAGAGACGTTATCGGCCTTTTTATGTAAATGTGTGCGCCTCACTTCTCGGGGCTTAGAAATCTGAGATTTAAGGCCGATAATGCCTCTTGTTTAAATACAGAACTTTCAGAAGACAAATGGATCAAATGATGGGGTCGTCTCTTGATGGTGTCTGTAGAAATACCTGGCAGAAACACACCCAATTTAATTATATCTTTCCCACGGCATGAGGTACTGACATACTTAACTGAGTTAACTGGTAGGCTGGTTTCAAGGAGGCAACACATTACATACTCGGTCTATCTACAAGCACACAAAACAATAAACATGTATTTGCTTTTGTGGACTGAGCACTGGTATTAGTGAAGCATCACTTAGTCATGTCTTGGAAGGCCTCACTTGCATCATAATCTCAACTGGTTGAGAGATATAAAGAAATCAACATTTCTTGAAAATGATGTGTTTTCTAGGGTGCATACAGAAGATAGATGTGGTGTCCATTATACATTATAGACTATATTGGAGATCAAAACTGATACACGTGCCTCTTTAAAATGCAATTATCTAGAAATTGTACCTGATGCTGGATCAACTTAATGGGCCTCAGTTATCATGTGCAGTTACATTGCAAAAGTCATTGCCCCTTGCAGCGAGCTTTAAAGATTCCATAATATTAACATCCTCTTGCCATAATGTTGTTACCCATTTTCCTCTCCATCATCTGGAAATGTCTCTGCCGTATATACAATTGACCAATAGGCATTTTATGTTTCATGCTTTCAATAGGAGGGATCCTACCAAGTTGTTGTTCAAATCCAGGTCCTCGCTTATTAAAATGAATACGGATTTGAAGAAATTTAAAGAATTCACGTTTAGCCAAATACATTTTACTTGTAGTTCTCCAAATGTTACTAACTGTCGATCATCACACAGATCCCCTAAACAGTGAATTTCTTTTAAGCTCCATCTATTGTAAACTTGATCACCAAAGATTATTGGGAGTAGACCCGGAGCTGAGAATGGAGTGTATGCGTTCAACTTAGAAATACCTAGTTGCCACTTGACCTGTTTCCAAAAAGAATAGGCGGCTTTAGGTATTTTAAATATAGTTTTCTTAAAGTAACTTGGTTCTATTATTTTAACAAGACCTTCCTTAGCCTCATCACCAAGCCCAAATTCATAAATTGATGGTCTGTGGCAGGGCAGGATTTTGGCCCTGTCCCCAACTACCAAGGGACTGATTAATTGCAGGACCGCTGCCTAATTATACATCATAAAGAATGGCATACCCCAGCCACCAAGATCTTTGGCAACACCATCTTCTTATAGGCCCTTCTCTGCCGGCTATTCCCCCCAAAACATATAGAACTGATCCTCTCTAGCTTCTCAAAGCACAACACTGAAAATTCAAGAGGGATTTTTCTAAACATGTATAAAAACATAGGTATTACCATCATTTTTAAGAAGTTTGATCTGCCATGAAGAGATAAGTGCAGGTGATCCAGGCTCTCCAATGTTAAATTCACCATAGTGAGCAAAGGATTCATATTTAGCTCTGGGATCTTACTAACTGGCAATTTGATTTTAATTCCCAAATATTTAACTTTTGAAACAGTTTTTATATTTTCAGGAGGATCCCCACCTTTATAGAGTACCTGCGTTTTGGAAATATTTACTTTATACCCAGAGAAGGGCCCAAACTGAGACGCCACTTTATCTATTGCTGGTAATGCAGTGGCAATATCTCGTGTAACAACAACAACATCATCCGCATATGCAAGTGCTCTATAGTCCACAGTTTAACTGGTTGTATACCTTTAGCCTGATTTAACTTGTTAAAAAACATCAATATGTAATGTAAATAATAAAGGTGGGTACAAACATTTAACAGTATTGCAAATGTCTCTTTATGATGCAGCATTAAGTAAATTGTTCTATCGGTTAAGAGATGAGTAGTATAAGTCTCCTTTCCTGGAACATCAATGGCCTGCGCACAAAGCCCCGTGCAAATAGAATTCTACAATATCTGAAAGAATCGTCAGTGCAGGTCATGGTATTGCAGGAAACTCATCTTACACACACTGAAATGTTGGAAATAATCAAAAAAGAATAGATGGATTGATTTTATGGTTACTACCGCACAAACATCTCATACAAGAGGGGTTGCAATCATTTTTAAAAGGGAGCCAAAGCTAAGTTAATCTCAAAGGTTGTGGATCCTTCTGGCAGATGGGCTATTGCGACAGTTCCTATTGCCGGGGCTTCAATTACAATAGTTGGCTATTATGGTCCGAATCAGGATGACCCCACGATACTAGAAACAATTTTTTTGAAGTTATTATCAATATCAGGGCCCATTATCTTAGCCGGTGACTTCAATATTGTCTTGGACCCTATCCTGGATAAGTCTCCCAACAATCGTTCCAGAGTTTTGTCTAAAACCAGATCCTTTCTCTTAGACACCATGAGACAACAAGGGTTCGTCGACGTCTGGCGACTAAGATCAGGAAACCAACAGGGGGTCTCTTACAGGAATTATAAGTATCATCATAAGTCTAGGATAGACTATATTTTAATGACCCAAAGACTGGTTGATTCAGTTAAAACAATAGAATATCTCCCGTCACACCTCTCAGATCATTCTTCTGTTAAATTGGTGATGAGTCTTCATAGAAAAAAGACTTTGACGGTCTGGTCCTTTGATCGTTCCTTGCTCACTAATGAGGAGGACATTTCGTTTTTAAAGACAGAGACACGTAATTTTTTTCTATTTAATGATGGTACTGTGTCTGATAAAATTATCTGGGATTCATATAAGGCAACACTGAGAGGATTGATTGTTGCCAAAGTAGTCTTTCAGAGAAAGAGTTACAACAAAACGATCTCTTCTATAGAATCAGATATGGCTTCTATTGAACGGGAAATTGATCTAAGTAATGGATCTTCAAGGTCAATATTAGACCCCCTATATAACAAACTTGCGACCCTGAAGGGCACCTTGGCATCGTCTCTGAGCTTGAGAGTCCAACAAAGGTGGGAAGCCAGTAAGCTGGCCCACTTCGAATATAGTGAAGGTGCAGGCAAACTTTTGGCCTGGAAGACTAAGGTAGACCAGGTCCGGAATAATATTGCAACCATAAAAATAGGTAACACTAATCTCTCTTCCGATGATGACATTGGGGAGGCATTTAGGGAATTCTTTCAGATTATTTATAAAGAAGACAAAGTGATATTGGCCGAGTCTGTCAAGAGCTGGTTAGATAATATTACCTTACCATCCCTCTCTCCAGAACATTCCCAATATTTGGACAGCCCCATTACTGAGAGTGAGGTGATATCAGCCATTAAGAAATCCAAGAAGGGGAAAGCATCGGGTCCCGATGGCCTTCCGGCTGAGTTATATAAATTCTTAGACTCAGAGATTGCCCCTTTTCTCACAAAGCTGTTTAACCAAATTCTCGTAGAAGGTATGTCTCCTCCAACATCTTGGGATAGTGCCTCTATCACTCTTATCTTAAAACCAGGTAAACCGAAGGATGAGTGTGGGTCGTATAGGCCAATATCTATTCTGAATGTGGACTATAAAATCTTTACCACGGTCTTATCATCTAGACTAGCCAAAATTGCACCATCGGTCCTTCATTTGGATCAAAAGGGATTCTTAAAGGGAAGACAATTATATGAACTGACCTTTGATCTAATTGGCGCCATAGATATAGCAACATCTAATAAGCTTCCATTGGCAGCCCTGACGCTGGACGCAACCAAGGCCTTTGACAGGGTTAATTGGGTTTACCTGTCGGAGGCCTTGGCCAAGTTTGGTGCGGCATTTGACACTGTCTGCCACCGCACCCTAGTACAGCGCCTCAGCAACGTCGGAAACCAGGACAAGGCGCTGGAATGGATCATCTCCTTCCTCGACGGAAGAACACAGAGAGTCCGTCTATCACCGTACAAGTCAGAGGCCACCGAAGTCATCTGCGGCGTCCCTCAAGGATCCTCTCTGAGCCCCACCCTTTTCAACGTCTACATGAGCCCCCTCGCGGCCATCGCACGCCAGCACAACCTCAACATAATCTCCTACGCCGACGACACCCAGCTGATCCTCTCCCTGACCAACGACCCCGCCGCCGCCAGAGCCAACCTGCACGAAGGGATGAAAGAGGTAGCCGAGTGGATGACGACCAGCCGCCTGAAACTGAACTCGGACAAGACGGAGGTCCTCATCCTGGGCTCCTCACCCTCCACCTGGGATGACTCCTGGTGGCCTCCCGCCCTGGGCACCGCACCCAAACCGACAGACCATGCACGCAACCTGGGCTTCATCCTGGACTCCTCCCTCTCCATGACCAGGCAAGTCAACAACGTCTCCTCGGCGTGCTTCAACATCCTTCGCATGCTACGGAAGATCTTCTGGTGGATCCCCACCGAGACCAGGAAGACCGTCACCCAGGCCCTCGTCACCAGCCGACTGGACTACGGCAACGCCCTCTACGCCGGTACCACCGCCAAGCTCCAGAAGAGACTCCAGCGGATCCAGAACGCCTCAGCCAGACTCATCCTCGACATCCTACGAACCAGCCACATCTCCCGACATCTGAGAGACCATCACTGGCTCCCCGTCAACAAAAGAATCACCTTCCGCCTCCTCACCCACGCACACAAAGCCCTACACGACCAAGGCCCGAGCTACCTCAACAGCCGAGTCAACTTCTACGCTCCCAAACACCACCTCCGATCAGCCAACCACGCCCTCGCCGACGTCCCCCGCATCCGAAGAGCGACTACAGGAGGAAGGTCCTTCTCCTACCTAGCCGCCAAGACCTGGAACTCCCTCCCGACCGACCTGCGCCTGACCCAAGACAACCTCTCCTTCAGGAAGAAGCTGAAGACCTGGCTGTTCGAGCAGTAGCGGCACCCCCTCCCCCCCCCCCCAGCGCCTTGAGCCCCTACGGGTATGTAGCGTGCTCTATAAATGTCATTGATTGATTGATTGGGTGGAGGTTTTCGTAGGGCGATCATTCTTTTGTACAGTAACCCCTCGGCATCTATTCTCGTTAATGGAGAATTATCAAGTCCTTTTTCTATTACCAGGGGAACTAGACAGGGCTGTCCACTCTCCCCCTTACTTTTTGATTTTTCCATCGAACCTTTTGCACAATATCTAAGGGAGGAGCCCACCATTAAACCCTTTCACTATCAAGGCTGGACGAGAAAGGTGGCATTATATGCCGATGATGTACTTATTTTAACATCAGAGGCCATTACGGCTCTCCCTGCCATAGTAAAGTTAGCTACCGCTTTTGGACAGGTGTCGGGGTATGAGATAAACGCAACCAAAACCGAAATGCTTATCTGGAATGATGAGAATCCACCTATAGAACTTCATCCCAGCACCTCTATGCGTTACCTAGGTTTAACAATTGTAAAGGACATAAATAAAATAGTCCAGGTTAATTTATCCACAGTACTTAAAGACTGTCGGAAGCTTCTTCAATCTTGGTTACATCTTCCCCTCTCATTAATAGGTAGGGTCAACCTTATCAAAATTTCTATTCTTCCAAAGATTTCTTTTTTATTTAACACCATTCCCTTATATTTTGATCAAAAAATCCTAGCTAAATTTCAATCAAACGTTTCATTTTTTATCTGGCACAACCATCTTCCACGAATCGCCTGGAAAAAACTAAGACGGCGACGGGAAAAGGGAGGGTTGGCGGCTCCAGATTTAAAAATCTATGCTTGGGCCTTTCAATTATCCCACTCAAGGATGTTGTTAAAGAATCCTGATTCCCTGGGGGTGGGTATGATGTATGCAGCAATGTTGGAGGGGAAAAATATCAATCACTCTAGTTTTCTTTTTAAGTTTGGAAATCCTAAGTTTAAAAAAAAAAAATAAACTGAAGATCCTACAGGGTCTTGCACGAACATGGGCAGAAATCATCAAAGCTATAAAAGTAAACTACTTTTGCGAAAAAACCCCGTTGTGGGGCTTACCCGAAGGTCCGGCTTGGCTTGATGACATCCTGGCAGTCCCTTTGAGGGAGGTGGGCATGGAGGTTTGGGGGGACCTTTTCTACGAGGGAGATTTATTCTCATGGGTATATTTGCAAGCCAAGATCGGCCTTAACTTTTCACGCTTCAAATATATCCAGATTTATAGTTGGGCAGCAGCCTATAAAACATCTCCTGCTAATAAAAATAAGTTCAAATTGGGTGGACATAGTCCCTTTATCTCCGATCTACTAAGTAGAGGGCCAGAAAAGAAAGAAATATCTAGATGGTACAACTCTATAATGGAGGAGGTGGATGGAGACTTCGTTTTACCAGAGTCAGTATGGGGTTCTGTTCTGGGGGATGTGAACTTACAAATACTTTGGAAATCTTCTTTCGATCTCTTGTGGAGTATCGTTAAGCCATCATGGCTTCGTAGAAATCACATCTTCACCCTATACAGGGCGTATTACTCCCCCGCTAGACTCTCTAAATTTACAGGTGGTCAGACAGTGTCCTGCGCAAAATGTGGTCAAATCGCTGCTTCGGATACACATATGTTTTTGGAATGCCCGACACTAACAGCTTTTTGGCAAGACATTAATAACAGCCTCACTGAGTCCTTAGGAAGACCTGTCACAATGGATCTGTCCCTGATTATTTTTGGAGTGTTGGAAGGAGTACAACATCTACCTAAATGTTTAGTTTTTTATTCCATCCTGCTTGCAAGAAGAGAGATCTGTAGGAAATGGAAGGACTCCTCACCTCCTACCTTTAGAGACTGGCAAGACTCTGTTTTGCGGATATCAGTCATGGATTTGGCTAGATCTGGAAATAGCAGAAAAAGGGAATTTTGGCATCTGATAAAGTGGTCTCAGTGATAAATTTGTTTTTCTTTTTTTTTTTTTCCCCGAGTCCAATGATTGATCTCCTATGGTGCTCTCTGTGGTCAGCACCATTGGTACAGCTGTTACCCGGTTCATGCCCGGCCCCTATATGGCTGCCAAAACTACTCCGTGATTTGCTGCGGGATGGCAAATAAAGATCTAGTGCCTCTTCGGATTTCGGTGGAAGACTGTGGGATAGATGGCCTCCAAGATATGTGTCCCTACCAGGTTTAACTGAGTCAGTTATTCTCAGTTGATTCCTTTTTGGCACTGGTCTAAACGGGGGTTATGAGGACAAAAAAAAAAAATAAAGGTGAACACGGGCATCCTTGCCGTGTACCTCGACCAATCGTAAACAGGCACGACTCTTGACCAGAAATGTGTATGCTGGCTTCCGGAGTCAGGTATAATGTCTTAAGTGCGTGCATGTTCATAGAGCCAAATCCCTTCAGTCTTAAAACCGCCCACATGCATGGCAAGGAAACCCTGTTTAATGCCTTGTCAGCATCCAATAGGATTACCCCAATTGTGGAATTTATTGCTTGTGCTCAATCCACAAAAGATATCACACGCCTTACGTGGTCTGCTGTATTCCTGGCAGGGGTAAACGTGTGTTCGAAATTTGAAAATAGTGCAGAGATGACACCAGCTAGGCGCATCGCTATAATGTTAGGATACATTTTACTGTCGGACTTGATTAACACCTTGGCTGCTAAGGCAATTTTCAGCCTGTGCTGGAAATTACTATTTTCCTTTATTCATGACAAGCTCAGCTCGTCATCAGCACTGCTCCACTGTGCCTCATGACGAGCTGAGCTAGTCATGAGCAGGGAAGGGGTTAATGAAATCGGTCTATATGACGAAGCCAGTAGATCAGGTTTGTTCTTTTTCAAGAAAGCAATAATAGTAGTCTTACGCCAAGACACTGGTGTAATCCCCTTTTGCGCTGCCTGAAATAGGAACATAAATTCTGCTTTCAAAACATGCTAAAAGTTCCTATAAAATTCATGAGGAATACCATAAGGTCCCACAGCCTTACTGACAGCCAATGATGTTATTGCTGCCTCTACTTCCTCCCAAGTAATATCAACATCCAGTTTTTCTATTTGATTCTGTGTCAATTTTTGAATTTTGATATCAGCACAGAATTCCTTCAATTTCCCTTCAACTCCAATAATATCATCCGCAGTATACAGTTGAGGATAAAATTGACCAAATACCACCAGCACTTCACCTGGCTTATCCTGAATTTGCCCCAGATCATCCTGAATCGTATTTATCCTATTGGCAACCTCTTTCTGATGTAACCTTTTGGCCAATATTCAGCCAGAATTGTCACCAACGGTGTAGACTTCAGGCCTATATACTATAATTTTAGCAGCTAGTTTTGTTGCAAAATTCTGATATAACCTCATTTTTTGACAGCTATATAGCTTAAGATTTGTTCGATGTCTTGACCATGATTAACTGCCCCGTAAGCTCATTTCTAAAAGCCGTAATGCATCCCAAACCATAGGACCTAAGGCAGCGCCCCGATTATTGGTAAAAAATTCATTGATCCATTTACTCATTTCTTCACAATATAAAGGATCAACCAATAATTTACGTTCCAAGGTTCAAGCTATCGAAGATGATCTGCAGCTGACATCTAGTTCTAACACAATAGGGTTATGATCTGATATCTTGGGCTTAATATCAACGCTGGCCTTTCTTACTTGCTCTGCTGCTATAAAAAAATAATCCAAATGCAGAAGCTTTCTGTGGGGTACAGAATAAAAGGTATCCCCCGAAGCTTCCTTACCTTTCGCCCACCATACATCCACCAACCCAAATTCTTTAACGAGCCCTCTGGTGGCTTTGAAAACCTTATTTTTCTTCCCATTATAAGGATGCTCGCTTGTTATATCAAAACACCCGCCAAAAGAAGATTTAAGTCTCTATAGAGGATCAGTGGAGCAAGCCATGCCACTAGCTCAATGCTCGAACCGTTTATACTATCTGGATCATCCAGATCGGTACCATATATTGAACAATTCGTCGTTGGGACAACCTCTATCCATAATTCAATGATCACCCACCCTCGCAAAGATCTTCCTTAACATGTTTACACTCCCCCCACCTAAATCTTTTCAGGATTGCTACCCCTCTCGTCATTGAGCCTTTCTGAATACAACCCAAGAGCTCCATGCACAAATCCTTCTGCCAACTCCTGTTGTTCCATCCAATATGAGTCTCTTGTACACAGAGCAGATCTACCTTCACTGAATTAAAAATCTGGGCCATGAACCCTCTTTTTTTTCTATCGTTCAGGCCACAAACATTCCATGAACACGCAGAAAATGTACCCATCATTATTAAAAAAGTCTTTAAAAAAACCTTGATTGGTTTGTCCCAACTCTAGAATGTTTTCCAATAATATGAAACATGATTTTGAAAAGTTTATTTACCATACCCTTACTGCTGCATCTATACCATAGCCATTCTGTATGATTACTTGCCCCACTGCCCTCACCACCCTTACCACCCTATTGGTGATGGAGAGAAAGGATTGTGTACACTCCACTGCCCCCCTACTCCCTAGCATGAAAAAAGCGTGCAGACTGACTATTCCACAGCCTTCCCTCTATATTGCAGCAATCTCAGAGATAAAGAACAGCATTTTATCTTTGTGAATAATTTTACATTTCAATGGTTTAAGTAGGTAGGCCTGTGCCCCTTTGACTTGAAATAAAGCAATCACCTTGAGCAAATGCCACCACTGCTGTACTGTGGCCTGACAAAAATGTGGTCACAAAAAGAATTTACAACCCTTTCCCCTACTCTTATCATCAGGCCTTGCTAAATCATACAATGACTGTCGGAGCACAAAGTTATTCAAGCAAATCAGTATAGCCCTAGGTTTACTATCTGGCCCCCATGTGCCTCCCCGCACATGAAAAGGCAATATATGTACTCTCTGCAGCTCAAATTCCCACTTCCATTGAGTACATTTAGGGCAGGCTTCTGAAAATAAGTCAGTGACAAATTGTTGAATATATTTGCCTTCTCTTCCCTTCGGAACACCAAGTACCTGTAAATTGTTCCTTCTAGAATGGTTCTCTATGTTGATGAGCTTCCAATTGATATCATCCCTCGAAGAATGTAGAGAAGTCACAACCGCTTTCCGCTGCACAATCTCATCCTCAATTATAGAAATTCTTGCATCTTTTGCCACGTCTCTACCCATATTTTCCATACTAGCACCATTCTCCTATTGAGCTTCTCCATGATTCCCACTGGCCATCGTTGAGGGCGGAACCTCCTGAAGATTAACTATGACCCCCGGTGTCTGCTGAAAAAAAATGTCTATTTCTGACTCATTATCCGTATCCTTATCCATATTGTAATTGTGATTCCCAGCTGGGGATCTTCTATTTGTGCAAGTGTCTAATCCAGCTCCTTCATTACTGCATCCCAAATCTGGAACACTACTTGCTGTATTGACAAAAGGGGTGAATTCTGATTTGTACTCGGCACGGATATGTCTATTGATAATGCAGGTGCATTTGCTACTTTGTCAGCAAATGGAGAGGTTTCTATCCCTCCTGGTGAGACTGTATCCTGGCTCTTACCTTTCATTTGCAGATTTTTAAAGATCCCGGGAACTTTTTATTTTACACTGGCGCCATCTACAGTCCGGGTGGCCCCCAAAGGAGAGATAACCTTTTCCTGCCAGACGCCAGCAGCACCGTTGTGTACGTTACCAGCAGAGGCTGAGACATGTAAAGGGCGAGTCGATGTGGCTGCTGCAGCCACCCGATTCTTAGGGGCCTTAGTGATCTTGTATGCCATTACTGGCTGCATTTTCTGGCCCGGGTTTTCCCATAGACGCTCTGCCTGAACCGCAGCTTCAGCCGCAACCTCCGCCTTTAGCCACCGCAAACCAAGTACTCCAAAGCGCGACCAACACCCGCGGTTAAGTACAGCGCGCAAAGACCAGAGGAATCCTCTCCAATACAGGTGAAGCAAGAACTAAAGCATTCCCCCAAGCACTGATGGTGTTTCGGTGGCGTTCCTTACTTTCGATAACTGCCACGAGGTGATAAGGGGGGTTAATCAGCCAAGAACAAACACAGCCTGTCTCACTAGGTCACTGGCGTGACCGCTATCTTGCCTCCGAGCTCCCACTGGCCTGCAGTGTGTTGTAAACAATGCAACACGTTGCAACATATTCACAACGTGATGCATATAGGGAGATGTGAAGCACGTACTACATTATGAATCACTTTTACAACGCCCCTGATTCAAAACCATTCTTGCTTAAAGGAATAAGAAATTCCTAACCATTGCTAGAGTCGAGTCGAGCTTGCGACAGGACTCCAGCAATGCACTGTTTGTTTGCCAAAAATGCATCATACATCTGTCTATCCCTGCGCCATGGTGGGCTGCATTACAAGTGTGACGCATCCATGGTGGCGCAAGGGTGTCTTTACAGGACACAAATGAACTGACACATTTCAGCTAATATGCAGAGATTCACCTGTTCTTGTAAATCTGCCCCTCAGTACATTTCTACTGGGAACAAACCTGTGGACTTCAACATGTATCACCATGTTGATTACTTGAATTGCTTCTTCTCCTGATAGGAATAGGGCTCTGAATGAACGTCTGCATTCCCCTCAATAGGGAAATCCCCTATACCAGCGCCGGAACACATGGGGGCGCTCCTTTACTGGGGCAGCAGTAGCCACTTTATAAGTCACAAAACAACAACAAACATAAAAACTTGCCCTACTTGTCCATCGTTGTGCCATACTTGAAAATCCCAAATGACACTGAAACAAAGAGTAAGCAGACCTTTGGAACAATGTTAGTTGCTCAGTTCATTTGAAGGTGGGTGTGTGCTTGTTCACAAAATCACTTCATATATACAAAATATATATATATATATACTCACCCCTGTCGGCACCCACCACCTGAATGAAGACTGCATTTGTTGGTCTATCATTTAGTACTGCCACAGATTATATTGCACAAGATTACACATCAAGGCATAAAACATGCTCAAACAATATCCAGGCACTGCAACTTTTGGTCTACCTGCTCAGGCCTGGGAGACTACCTGCCCCACAGAGCTCATTGGACTTTTCTTAGGGTCTTAATATATCTTCTTGGGTCCTGTATAATAACAGTATTATAAAGCCTCAGACCTCAACGCTCTCTGCATAACAAAAAGCTAACTCTCTCCACCTAACCTTCAAATTTCAAGACTCATCATAAAACAATCAAACTAAATATGTGTGCCCAATCACAACTTGCTGTGTTTGATCATTTTTATGATTGTGATGCTCCCTCAGGATATTAGCTCTGATTTCTAGAGCCATGATACTGAACATTAATGTATAAAATACACATATCCAACATGCCAAGCAGGAAGTGATGTCTGGCTTTAAAGTGCTCAGACAGCTGATTGAGAGACTTATGATTAAACACAAACATGAATCATCTCTTGTGCACAGCCCTGCAATGCAGAAATACTGACAGCAAAAAGGCCACCCAAAAATTCACAGTATCGTGGTTCTTTACAAAACACTGGTCAACCAGCAGGTTTTTGTTAACTATCTTGCAAGATGTGGGGCACGCTGTGTCTGGCTGGACCACACTTAGTTGTGCCGCTTCGCTGCAGGCATCACCGGGGAGCCTGTTGCTTGGCCAAGTCTCCACCCACGACAAACCGGAGCAGAGGCCTTGTGGCTTAAAGTCCTAGTAAGACGGCTGGAGTGGAATTGGGAGAGAGCTGCCCGCTCCCAACGAACGATCGGCAATCACAATGGTAAGGACAAAAGGCTGGGGATTGAGGCCTACATATTGTAATTGAGGTTTGAATGCCAGAGCTGCCCCTGCTGCGCACATGCTTACCGGCACCCCCCTTGCATTTTAGTGGCAGGCTTTAGGGGAACGAGTAGCACGAGAGCCTAAAACAGCGAGAGACATAATTTATGCCCCACTGAGCTATCTAATCTGCCTACTACAGGCTGGGGTCCCCGGTACGATGCATCAATATGAAAAACCGTCATTGTGTGAGCCGCCGGCACTGCATGCCTGGGAGACCCAGACATAGTGGGCAGGTGTGACTGCCTGAAGTGACTGAAATCTTTTGAAATTAGACACACACTATGCCGGTGGACTTGTGAGCACACAGAAAAAATCAACAGAGGCAGTGTGTCAGTATTCGAGGGTCAAAAGGAGGCCCAAACAACAGAGAGACAATCAGCTCTGCAAAGGAGGATGTCCCCATGCCCCCCATACTACAAACTTAGGGCAGCCACCATCACGTTTGCATCTTGGATTACACATTCACAAACATCGAATTAAAAACTTCACAGAAGGGAAGGTTGTTTGTACCTACCAGTCATACCTACTGTTTAGAATTAGAGATACGCCGTTTCAAGCTAATGCGAAATTTACGCCTGAAAAATTATTTTGAAAATGTAGCTACAGAATGATATGACAGCGGAGAAGATCTTTTATGAGATTTAAAACCATAGAGTTTGCACATCACACCAGTCAGTCACAAAAGTTTCAACGGATTTGAATCTCCAGTGAAACAGGACACACTGAAACTGAACTTAAAAAATCGAGAAACCTCACATAAAAAGAATATGGAATTCTACTAAATCTAGCAATAAATCCAGCTTACACATGTCAAAGGACAGACAAGGGAGGCACCCTTGTTGTGATGAATATAACATATTATGAATCAAGAGTGGAAGCTCATTTAGCAGATGAACAAAGATATGCTAAACTGGAAACCAATCGCACAGACCAATTCCTGAACATACTTAAGTCCATTGTGAATAAAGCCGTAGACAACTTTATGATTACTGAGAAAGTCAAAAGGTTTCTGATACATACACACCCAAGAAGTCCAGTAATATACAGTAATATACATGCTCCCAAAAATGCACAAGGACGCATTCAATCCACCTTTTTGTCCAATAATTTGAACAAAAAGTAACCAACATGGATCTATTGCGAAGCTCCTAGTCCGCTATCTACAACCAAGCGTGACTAAATGAGCACCAACATAAGAGATACAAAAGAGTTTTTGACTAAAATAAATCAAGTTAACATCATTGAAGAAGAATGTACAATCGATGTGAGGTCGCTATATACCTCAATTCTGCACCAACTAGGTATGGAAGCTATAGTTCACTCATTCTTGCATTCATTTGAGGTCGATAAAATGAGTACCCTTGAGTTGGGTAACAATATACATCTGTTATTTCAGCGCCAAGATACCATGTTGCTGGGGTGAACATGCGCTTTCCAAATACACCTGTTATGTTAGAAGAAACGTTGTTGCAAACGGATCTGGATCATGACCTTAAAAGCTTCCTCTGGGAACTTTTGCAATTCAGATTGTATCAAAGCTACTTCAGATGGAAGGATGAATGGTTTGTATTTTTATTAGTAGATTTGAGGAAGAACATATCTTATCAACACCCACATGGAAACTCCAAACTCAATTATTTGTACATTAAGGCAAGGGCTATTTTCGGCCTACCTCGGCAAGCTAGGGCATCAGAGCTGCTTTCTTCCCTTCATTGGCTTCCTGTCAAGAAGCGGATTACTTTCAAGGCTCTCACATTAACACACAAGGCACTCCATTCGGTTGGGGCCTCGTACATTCAAAAATGGCTCATTTTTTACAAACCTACTAGATCTCTCCGATCGGAATGTCTTGGCCTTGCAACGGTTCCTTCCTTCAGGAGGGCCAGGATAGGAGGACGTTCCTTTAAACATCTCGCCCCTAAACTTTGGAACTCCCTTCCTGTTGATCTCCGTCGTACCTCCAATCTTCTTGCCTTTAGAAAGGCTTTGAAAACTTGGCCTTATAATCAGTAAGCTGTTATGTCTGTTTCTCCTTTTTCAGTTGCGGGTTAGAAAGCGCCGGGACACTCCTTGGAGTAGCCGTGCGCTATATAAGCAACCCCCATTAACATTAACATTAAATCAACAATATTTTCCCCCTGTGGAACGGTACCCACTCAGAACTATCTGATGCTTTGGTGAATCTCAATCAAGTGCATAACAGGATTGAAGCTACACATGTGAGGATTAGAAACAGATATGTATAGAAAAAAAACTGATAGAAGTAATTTGCTTCACTTCAGCAGTTTCAACCAACAATCTTTAAAAAACCACCTTCCATATTCACAATTGATTAGAGTAAGGAGGATTGGATCCAATACGGAAACATCCATTGAACGAAACGAAGAAATGCTAATCAGATCTAAAGAACATGGTTACCCGTAACCCATACTTGATCAAGCAAGAATACGATGTCAACATAAGACACAAGAGGAATTACTAACCACCAAAGAGGTATCTTCTCACAACGCATGGCTGTAGTATCCACATTTTCAACTCTTAGAAGTTCATATAAAAGGAAAATAAAATGACATTGGTCTATCTTGAGAGAAAACCAGATTTAAAAAATCTATTTACAAAAGAGCCACTCTTTGAATATAAGGGAATTAAAAACATGGTGAAAAAATTAAAACTCATTTGACAAATATTGATCAACAAGAATTCAAAGGGACAACACCCTGCGGGAATGGCAGCAATTGTCATAATATAATACCAGGAACCAACGTCACACACCCCATGAAGGGGCACAAGATCAAACTGAAAATAACGGCAGCATGTGATGCTGCTAATGCTGTTTACATATTAAAGTGTCCATGTGGTAAGATCTATATTGACAAGACTCAAAGGGATATAAAGGTCAGGATAAATGAGCACAAAAGCAACATAAGAACTCATCAGTTAAAATCGACAGTTGCTTGTCATTTCATGGAAGCTAGGCACAACATCAACCAAATAAAATTTCAGATTCTGGAAACAGTTGAGAAAATAGAGGGAAGACAACATCGAAACTACTTGTTACAACGCAAAAACTTTTGGATCAGACATCTGGATGCACTTAAGCCTTCAGGATTGAATGATAGAATGGAATTCCTGTGTTATCTTAAAAAGGGAGCTGGTTCCTACCACGTTCATCACACTACTCAATCATTTAACTGTGATTAACTTTATATTCATTTATATCCATCTATATAGTCATGTTTGTAATGTTCATGGTTCTTTAATGTACATCAGTTTACTTGATTTACACTTTTTCTCACAAAGATAATACATGAGATTTTTCAATAGTTTCATCAGAACATTCATACATTTAAAGATGGGCGCTTTTATCTACAGACACCTGAGGAACTCTTTACACTTCACACTTAGTCCTATCTTTATTCCGTTTTCCCGGTGATTAGCGATACAAGAGTAACATACATGAATGTTTAGATTCTCCACATCGACACATACAAAGTTACAGTTATATAGTACAACGGATACCCAAAGGAGCAATAAGTGAGGGACCTTGGGTGCATATATTATTTCAAGTAACAGTGGTCCCTAACAGGCGCAGAATAATAAAGAATTCATAAAGATCAAAATTGAAATCCATATAGTCTGTCCAGCCGGACAGGGTTTAATAACACAAATGTAGGTATAATCAATCAATTCAGTACAATATCAAAGTGGGACACAGCCTGTGTCCTACTACTGTACAGAGACATTTGTGACATACATAGACAGGTGAGGCAAGCATAGGCAGTCTGCATATATTCCAAGTTTCGCAGACAGATATTTACAGAGAATACACTGTTGTGATTTAGCAAATAATAAAATCAAATCATCCAGTGTAAGGTGTCGACGGCGTTTCGATCCCCTTAAAGTATAGCAGGATCATCATCAGGACATTAACCATTCATGCCTTTAAATTACTGAAACCACAGTTAAGCCCGAACATATATGTGAACCATACAAACAATAACACAATACAACAGTAACAATAATAAAGTTGGGAGGGAAAAATGTTGGGAGGGAAAAAAACGGGGTGGGTTATAGGGAGGAAAAGTACAAAAATCATGAGAAATACATTCATATGAAAATTAAAATTAAAAGACATACATGACAAGTCTGCCAAGTTCAATAATCCTTGTATATGAGCATTACCATTAGAACACGCTTATTATCGTGGATTGCCGTAAGCCGTATCAGCCAAGTGAGCGTTAAGTAAGGGGCACGAAGAGTGAGGATTCCGAAGTGAAAGAGATTCTGGCGTGAGGGTAGAGTTAAGGAGCGAAGAAATGGTGAACCCGTGCATTTAACCGAGAGCATAATTAAAAAGTGAGTTTTGCGAAATGGGCCCGCCGAGTGATTATGGAATGAAACCGGATTTGTGCGATGAGAAGCCGGGTGCAAGGCTTACCACAATGGTATGCGGTTCACATCACGTGGGCATTAAAAGATGATGGCCCCCGGATGTCCAAGCTCCGCCCACTCATAAAAACTCCCGCACAGCGGGAAAATTTGCTGTGCAAGATGTTAAAACATGGGAACATCGACTCATATTCAACTAGCATATTTAATATACTTATATGCTATTAGTAAAGATCTCAACCTGTGCCCAGAGTCTGTAAATTAAAGGCTACTCGTGGGCCTGAGACACTGCTTACAAACCCACGTAAAGAGGCCCTCAAGCCATATTACAGGCCTGTCCCTGCATTTTGACCTGGCACGAAAAATCTCCTGTGAGGCCTAAAACCTTACCTTTTTATACATATTTCACCCCTAAGGTAAACTGTGGTTAACCCAGAGGGAAGCCTGCAATGTATTTAAAAGGCAGGACATGTACCTTTATGTTTTATGTATATTCTGGTAGTAAAAAAAAACTCAACATTGTCAGTCACTACTGCAAGGCAAATCTCTTCCTTAGGATAACTTTGGGAGTACCTTATTACATCTTTTAAATGTAATTCAGAATTCAGAAGAGATATACTTTTAATTTTAGAGCCTCTAGCCTCATGATCTAAAATCACAACTGGTATAGTCAGATTTTAAATTGCAAGTCTGAAAGGACAGAAAGTTGTAAAAATAACAATTGATGGACAGAATGCAGAACTGTGTCATACAGTCAACACAGTACAGAGATCTGGGCATAAGTCCATTGTGTTTTGCTCCACATGCCATTACAGTTTAGACCCAGCCACATGCAAGTCGGGCTTGACCCTGTTCTCCATGGGAACAGCGTAGTCTGAACAGGCAGGTGCTCCCTGGACTGGAATCAAGCATTGTAGGACCAATTTCCGGGAATCATCCCTCATCAGTTGGCCATCCTGGGAGGATGGGAGGGAGATGCTAGGCTCAGGCTCTCACTTACACATGAATATGTTGTGTCCTGTCCCCAAACAAAGGACTGCAGGGAGTGTTGGGCCAGGGCAGGAAGGGAGGACCTATGTATCCTTCAAAGAGCTTTCTTTGAAGTCTCCCCCACTTCAAAAGGCACAACTTGGTATAAGGTATAGACCTCTGACACCACCATTTCAGTCTACTTCTGTACTGTGAACAGTCTGACAGGAAGAAGTTTTTTTGTGAGGCTGGAGGAATGCCACTCTGCTGCCATGCTGCTGTTCATGTGCCTGGGTGAGAAAGACTGAATCTACATCACTTCATCTCAGAGTGACTACAGGAGCTTGTTGGTTTTTGTCCTGATTTCAAGTTTCAGGTGCATACATTACTTCCATCCCACCAGCTCCTACACCTAGGCTGTGTAATCTGTAAGTGCACCCTGGCAAGTGGTTTCACCCCAGTCCTGGACCCTAGGAAGTGTGTCTATGGTACTTGCTCCATCAGAACTAACACATCCTGTGATGCATGAGCAGAATTCAAACATTGCTTATGGGGCAACAGTGCTATGCCTTCGAAACAGATACTTCAGGACCAGTGCCTCACCGTCACTGCATGGGGAAGATGTATGTATCACCTCTACTGTTTGGAGAAACTCAGCAACTCATAGTCTGAACTGTTGTACCTATGATCCAGTGCATCTCTCTGGTTGCATATAGAAAATCAACACATGTTATGTTATAAATGTTATGTTATAAATTTTTATATAGCGTGCGGCTGGCCCAGCAAAGGGGCATCACGGCGCTTATCAAGAGAAGAAAAGGGGCAGGCGCAGCCGATGAACAAGAGTGAATAACATGATCAGCCCTAACAGAAGAGATGAGTCTTGATTGCCTTTCTGAGGGCCAGGAGATCATTTAAGCCACGTATCTGCGATGGTAAGGCATTCCAGAGTTTTGTGGCCATATACCGGCAATATACCGGAAGGAGCGTCCTCCCATCTGGGCACGCTTTATTCAAGGAACTGTAGCTAGATTCTGACCTTCTGATCTAATGGATCCCCGGGGAGTGTACATAGTCATTAGGGGGCATAGCATGGGCGGTGAGGCATTTTTCAAAATCTTAAAAGCAAGACACAAAGTCTTGAAATGAATTTGCTTCTCCACAGGGAGCCGGGAAGCCCGGTCAGGGCCCGCGCAGCTGCATTTTTAACACGTTGCAGATGCCCCTTCTCCATCTGGTTGGCCCGTAAGATAAGAGAGCTCGCGTAGTCTAGCTGCGAAAGAATGGGGGACTGCACCATGAGCTGGCGCGTAGGGGGTAAATGAATTTCAGTACTGGCTTAAGATTCCGCAAAATTCCAAAGCACGTGGCGGCAACTTTCTTCATATGTGCGACAAAGCTCAGCGAAGAGTCAAACCAGACTGCAAGGTTTTTATCTTCCTTTTTTGTGCTTCGGGGGATTGCCAAGAGTATCTGGACACCATTTGTCCCCCCAGGCCGAGGCTTACTTGCCTACTAACAGCACCTCCGTCTTATCAGCATTAAGCTGGAGGTAATTAGCTGTCATCCATGTAGTTACTGCAGTGAGGCCTTGTTTGAAGTTGTGCGCATTCGGCCCGGTTTCGTCCACTAGCTGAGTGTTGTCCGCATATGAGACTATAGACAGGTCCCATCATTTGCCGACCTCAGCTAGTGGTTGAACCTATAGATTGAAAAGCGTAGGGCTGAGCGCGAAGCCCTGGGGCACACCCTGCTCTATAACTCGCTCTTTGGACAGGAACGGAGGGGTGGAGACCCGGAAGGATCTGCCGGTCGGAAATGCTTTAAACCATGCCAGGGCTTGCCCTACAACCCCTGCCATCTCCAGTCGGTTTAACAAGACCTCATGTGAGACCGTATCGAAGGCAGCACTGAGGTCTAACAGAAACAGTGCTGACGTCTGCCTGGAGTCCAAAATGGCCCGGAGATGTTCAGTCACACTAAGGAGTGCGGTTTCAGTGCTATGGCAGCACAAAATCCGTTACAAAAGGGGGTGGTGATGGACAGAGCATTTGAATCAATCAAACACTCACACCCAGTCAAAAGATCTGGGTTGAATCCATCACCATGCTTTATCCCTCTCTGCCACCCCAGTTCTGACATGGCTATATGCAAATCAGTCTGACCCTGTGCCTCATGGGAACAGTCCAGCCCGAACTGCCAAGCCATGTCTTCCCTGGACCGGAAACAAGTTTCCGAGGACCGGTTTCTGGCATTCCAGCCATCTTCAGCCCGGCTTGCTTGAATCCAGTGGCAAAGTGAGCAAGGGACTCACGTCTGAGCATACCCTGCCACACTTATGGCAGCCAAAAGCGGTACAAAAGGGGGTGGTGATGGACGGAGCATCTGAATCAATCAAACACTCACACCCAGTCAAAAGATCTGGGTTGAATCCATCACCGTACACTAGCCCACTCTGCCACCCCAGTTCCGACATGGCTATATGCAAATCAGTCTGACCCTGTGCCTCATGGGAACAGTCCAGCCCGAACTGCCAAGCCTTGTCTTCCCTGGACTGGGAAACAAGCTTCCGAGGACCGGTTTCTGGCATTCCAGCCGTCTTCAGCCCAGCTTGCTTGAATCCAGTGGCAAAGTGAGCAATGGACTCATGTCCGAGCATACCCTGCCACACTTATGTCGGCATCCAGCTGGGTGGGATCCAGAGTAGGCTTTTTAATGATGGGGGACACCCATGCCTGCATCCATCAAGTGGGTATTATAGCTGTAACAAATGAAGAGTTAATGATATTTCTTAGTGGGTTAAGAACCAATGTATCTGTTTCTCTGAATTGTGCAGGTTTTACCGGGTCTTCTGGGAAGCCAGATTTAATTTTTTCGGCAGAGTCTAAGAAATTCCTCTTGGTCCAGTTCGGATATGGACATACGTTTATGAGTAGTCTTATTGTTGGAAGGAGTGAGAGTTGGTATAGCCGGGAATGAGTTGTAGATCTTACTAACTTTGCCTATAAAAAAGGAGGTCAGATTCTCGCAAAGTGTGTGTTGGAGGTAGCTGTGTTCACCATCACTTTTTTGGCACTCAACTTCTTGAGAATTTTAAAGATGACCTTAGCGGGATTATGAGTATTGTTAATCTTGCTGGCATAATATGCCACACGGGTTCTATAAATCTGTCTATGGTAGTTTTTTTGGATGTGGATATATTGGGTTTTCAACTCTGGGGCATAGTCCTTCCTCCATTTACGCTAGTCGATTTTACATTCTTTTTTAAGAGCAGAAAGCTCCTCATTAAACCACGGGCTGGACTCCTAGGAGCATGCTCTAATCCAGTCCATTGGGATCAGCGTGTCCAGAGCTTGGTTTAACCAGTTGCAGAAGTTTTCATAGCCCTGGTCGTTGTTGTCACTGTCCGTGGGGGGGTTGGTTTTGAGTAGGGTGTAGAAATCTTCAAGTCGTAATTTCCTCCAGGGACGTTTACGCACCCTTTTTGCTAGACTCGGGTTAAGTATGTCCTGGGTGGGTAGGGGGACAAGATCACCAGCATATGTCAGTCCAGGTCATAGGTATTGGCACTTTTGCTGTTGCTTCCTCTAAGTTGGTAAAGATGAGGTCTAAAAGGTATCTTCCTTTATGCGTCGGCCTTGTACTAGCGGGCAGAGTTGGAAAGCAGCTAGGTCGGCGAGCAGGCCGGTGATCTTACTGTCAGTAATCAAGTCAAAGTGAATATTGAGATCCCCGAAAATGTTAAAATTGGCGGTCCCTACTACCAAGGAGCAAACTGTCTCCAAGAGAGCTCTAACAAAGCTACTGTCCGGCCCTGGAGGTCTATAGATCTGAATTCCAGATAGCGAGAAATGGGGGTTAATCTTAATAGTGTAGCGAGCACATTCACTTCCCTCAATATTGAGTCTAGTGAACAGGCAAGCGTAATGAGATTTGGTCATTACCGCAATGCATCCTCCCTGGTATGTCTATTAAATAGGTGTATAGAGTAACCCGCAGGGTATCCAGGTTGGCTATGGAATTCATATCCTCTTGCATCCAGGTCTCTGTAAGGAACAGGATGTCGAGAGAGTAATCTGTGACCAGGTCATGTATTTCTGTGTAGTACCTAGTTAGAGATCTAACATTCAGGTATACTACCAGAATATGTTGTTGGGGTGGGCCGACACAAGAGACGGGAGGATAGTGGGTTTCGGAAGAGTATATCCACACATGCATTTTAATTTACCTCGCAGCTGTTGAGGTGCACTCCTGGGGTGTTCGAGCTATTAAGGCATCACCCCTAATGCGTGTGAACACTGATGCAATGCCCGGCTCCACCCTGCATTTTCTCTGGCACAGTTAAGTTCAAGGCACTTTTATTGAGCAGGACTAACAAGGCCTCTGTAACTGGCCCATGCTCCATCGCTGTCTGACTGAACCTTTGGCTTTGTCCTGAGCTGGCTTGACCAGATAATTCAAGTAAGCGCATACTGCTTCTATGTTCTATTTTACACTTTATTATTTAAAAAATCATATCTAAAGTTCTACCTTTTTATTTATTGAATTCAGTTCTAATGGTCTAATCTGTTGGAGATTCTTTTTGTGTGGTATCCCTACTTGTTTTACCTTTCGATGTGTAGCACCAATACTTTACATATTGCCTCTAAGGTAAGGGTGATTATTTAGTGCTAAGCTACCAGAGGTTGAGCATAAGGTTAAATTAGGGTTTGTCTAACACTTACCCTGACTGGGACTGTAGTTGCTGTTTGAGTCATACCTCAGTCACCCTACAGCCCAATATCTAACATCCTGGATATGGGATGCTGTACACAAAGGACCTAATATCGGTTCAGCATTCTGTGTAGCGTGGACACATGGGTATAGATATAAAGTGATCACAGGTTTTGCACAGGATTTTCAAACAGAAGGGGGATGGGAGCACACTGCCTCACCTCCCAACACAGCTCACCTCTTAGCATTGTGGCAAATGCAATTCACACTGATTTCCTAATTAGCTTTAGTGGTTCACCAAAGTTGGTGCAGGTTAGTTCTGTAAATCTCTAGACACATGTGTTTCTGGATTTTATCCTTCATCAGTAGAGTTAAAAAAAACTAAAATTCATTCTGGGGTTGCTGGAAAGGCTGCCATAGTCTCTCAGGCCTCAGTACCTCTCTCTGGCGCACAGGTGCTTGTGGAGATGCACCTGTGCACCTGTGAGAGGTACTGGAAAACTGTAAGAATTGTGGCAGCCTGCTCAGACACCCCAGATGAATAGAGATGTACAGCACTAACCTGCACCAACTTTGGTGGAACACTCCAGCAAAATATCAACTAAGCATGCACTACAAACTGCATTTACCAGAATGCTTAGGGGCAAACTGTGCTGGGAGGTCAGCAGTCAGCTCCCACCCCTTCCTGTTTTCACAGGATTTATGTTTGATACATGAATGAAACTTCTTAAAACATGGTGGTAAACTTGACTACATTTTTAACTTTCAATTTTTTATTGAAAGTACAAAAGACAAATACAAAGATGACAAAAAAGCTTTTCAATCACAACCCACCCTCCTGCCCACCCTCAGCTCCTCCCCCCCAGCTCTAAAACATCAGAATAGGCTTTGGTTGATGAGTAACTTATTACAGTTATTCATTGACGAATATTTTGAGGATTGAGAAGACAGTGGACCAGGAATAAAAAGACGGAGAAAGAAAGAAGAGAAGTGGGCAGACATTCTGGACAGGGAGCAGGACCTGTTGGAGCTGCTAGGTGTCGAGGTCGTGGGGTTTGGTGAGTAGCTAGTAATATTAATAATTTAATATATAATCTAGTAGTATAAGTATTATGTATAATTCTTGAATGAATAAGTAACAAATTACTGGTACGCTTAGTTACATTGCAGATCAATTCTGTCTCAAAATCGTTTGTTATTGTATGACTCAGGTGCTGCTCACCCCTTCTCTTACTGGTTTGTAACTTTGCGCTATCTTGGGCTCGTGATGATTGATGTTCGAGTTTTTAGAGAACTGAAGTTAGTTAATGCGATTGCTAGAGTCTAGTCCTTACATTGTCCTTTAGTGAAATAGTGGTGGATGGATAGTATTAGTTCATATTTTTTTAATGGTCTGCATGACGCCTTCTCTGTCACTGAATGTTTAGTTAGTTTTTATTCATCCCACCCCTCCATAGAACCGGTTTGCAGTTTGTTTACTGAGTGGTAGGCTTAGCAGCAATAGCATGGTCACATCAGTCAGTAGCAGTTCATATGAGGCAAGCAACCAACAATTCCGTGTATGTACAAATTTATGCATGTTTGCGGGCAAAAATAAAATGGAAATGCCGACTTACTGAACAATTGGCCCGTCTGGATTCTGGAATAGGTGGTGTAGGTCAGGTGATACTGGCTTTGTTAGTATATTCTGCAATCAGAATGTTTATGGAACATTTGTTTAGAGTTCTATAAGTGGACGGTCTGTGAATCCTGCAAGCCAGTAGACATTTAGACTTCGAAGTCAATTTTATTGGAATTGTTGTTTCCTAAAATGTTTGCGAGTATTTTTGAATGATGTCTTTGTTTCACAGCACTCAATGTTTCTCTTTCTTTATTATTTCTTACATTATCAGCACCACCCAGGGGCAATAAGACGGGGTATGAATCGGCAGAACAACCACCAGAGGAGCGCTCCTCTACCGAGGATCCTGCTGCTGGCCCTAGTAAGTCCTACAGTGCTTATATTATTAACAATTATATTTCACTAACTTTTTAACGCACCTTGTTTTTTCCAACCTATTAAGCCTCCTTCCTAATTCAATGTTAGCAAAACCGTCGTTGTTATTCAATTGCTTTTCTAAATTTTGGGTATCCAATGCCATCCCTGACTTTCAGTTCCTTCAAACTGCCTCTGCCCTATTACTTTCTGTGCTACTACTATTAGACTGTGTGTAGCTAAACTTGCCCTGTTGGCCACTCTTTAGTTAAGGTATTATTTTGAATAAAGCTGTGATAGAATAGTTGTAGCCACTGGGTCCACTCCTGTCTTTTGCATTGTCCTCTGTATTCTCTAGTCTATGACAATTTCAACCAACAAAATGAGCAACCAGATGTTTGCCTACTAATTTTTGTTCGGTTAGTACACTACTACTACTTTTGTGGTTATTATTCTCTGCACATGCACATACAGAACTATGCACAAGAAAATAGGATGTTGGTGATAGGGAGGTTGGACCTTACTTACACCTTACACCCTAGTCACAGAACTCAGTCAGAAGAACCCACAATCCAATGAGTTCAAGTTCAAGTTCAAGTTCGGGCATTTATATAGTGCACTGCTCACCCAGAGGGTCTCAGGGCGCTTGGGGAAGGGATTCCTTATTTGTTGAATAGCCAGGTTTTAAGTTCTTTTCTGAAGGAGGTGTGGTTTTGAGTGAGGCGGAGGTGAGTGGGGAGTGAGTTCCTGGTCTTGGCAGCAAGGAAGGAGAAGGATCTGCCACCCATGGTGGATTTTCAAATGCGTGGGACTGCGTCGAGGGCTTGATTGGATGATCTTAGTTGGTGGGTGGGTTTGTAGAAGGACAGTCGAGTGTTGAGGCATTCGGGTCCTAGATTGTAGAGGGCCTTGTGTGCGTGGGTGATAAGGCGGAATGTAATTCTTTTGTTGACGGGAAGCCAGTGGAGGTCTTTTAGGTGTCCGGTGATGTGATCTTGGCAAGGGATGTCTAATATGAGTCTCGCTGATGTGTTTTGGATGCGTTTCAGTTTTTTCTGTAATTTTGCTGTGATTCTGGCGTATAGTGTGTTACCATAATACAGTCGACTCGTGACCATTGCGTGGGTGACAGTCTTTCTTGTCTCTAGGGGGGTCCAGCGGAAGATCTTTTTGAGAATGCGAAGTACGTTGAAGCAGGCGGATGAGACTGCGTTGAGTTGTCTGGACATCGAGAGAGAAGAGTCTAGGATAAAGCCAAGGTTACTTGCATGGTCAGTGGATGTGGGTGCTGTGCCCAGAGCGGAAGGCCACCAAGAGTCGTCCCAGGCCGAGGGGAAGGATCCTAGGATAAGCACCTCCGTTTTGTCTTAATTGAATGGGGGAAGTCGGACTCTTTGAGTTCTCCCAGCGAGGATTGAGATGATCCAGTCCAAGGCTTTTCCTTGAATGCCAATGTTGCTGAGGCGTTTTATAAGGGTGCTGTGGCAGACTGTGTCGAAAGCGGCGGAGAGGTCGAGTAGAATGAGGGCCACTGTTTCTCCGTTGTCCAGTAGGGTTCGGATGTCGTCAGTCGCTGCAATGAGGGCGGTTTAGGTGCAGTGTTTGGCTCGAAACCTGGATTGAGATGGTTCGAGGGAGTTGTTGGATTCGAGGAAGGCGGTGAGCTGACTGTTGATGGCTTTCTCGATGACTTTGGCCGGGAATGGGAGAAGGGATATGGGTCGGTAGTTTTTAGGTTCCGAGGGGTCTGCTGTGGGTTTCTTCAGAAGGGCGCTGAGTTCGGCGTGTTTCTAGCTTTCTGGAAAGGTGGCAGAGTTGAACGAGCAGTTGATGACATCACGGAGATGGGGTGCGATGATGGAGTCCGCTTTGTTGAAGATGTGGTGGGGGCAGGGGTTGGTTGGCGAGCCAGAGTGGATTGAGTTCTTTAGGCGGATGGTGTCTTCAGTGGTGATTGGGTTCAAAGCGCTAAGGTTGTTAGTTGGTGGAGTAGGGTCTGAGGGGGGTGGGGAGGGTTGATCACTGGGAGTATTCTCGAAGCTGTTGTGGATGTCGGCAATTTTGTTGTAGAAGAAGGAGGATAACGCATCGCAGAGGTCTTGGGAGGGAGTAATGTCGTTAGATGCTGCGGTGGGGTTGGTGAATTCTTTGACGATGTTGAAAAGCTCCTTGCTGTTGTGAGAGTTGTTGTCGAGACGATCCTTGAATGTTGATTTCTTGGCGGATCGAATCAGTTGGTGGTGATTGCGGGTGGCTGCCTTGAGGGTGGTCATGTTGTCGGTGGTTGGGTTTTTTCTTCAGGGTGCGGCATAGCTTCTTGGATTTTTTGAGGTCATCATTGAACCAGGGAGCCTTTTTGCTGGCTGATTTGATCTGGTGCTTTTTCAGGGGTGCTAATTCGTCAGCACTGTGGGTGATCCATTGCTTGAGATTGGTGGCCGCTTCATTTGGGTTCAATGAGAGGGTGGGAGGGTTTTGGTTGAGTGATGTGAGGAGTTGGTCGGAGGTGATTTTGTTTCAGTTTCTCTGAGGAATAGGTTGTGGGCGGTTGTGGGTCAGGGTGGTTTTGTAGCTGAAGTGAACACAGCTGTGGTCCGTCCAGTGGAGAGCTGTGGTGTGATCGAAGGAGATGTACTTACTGGAGGTGAAGATAGGGTCGAGCGTGTGTCCGGCTACATGGGTGGGGGTGTCAACAAGTTGTTTGAGTCCGAGATGGGCCAGGTTGTCCAGAAGGGTGGTGGTGTTACTGTTGTGTTTGTTTTCGAGGTGGTAGTTGAGGTCTCCTAAAAGAATGTAGTTCTCGGAGGCGAGAGCATGTGGGCTGATGAAATCTGTGATGTCATCGCTGAATTAAGTGCGGGTACCTGGAGGCCTGTAGATGAGGGTGCCTCTAAGTGTGGTCCTAGGGTCGGTGTGGATCTGAAAGTGGAGATGTTCGGCGGTTGCAAGATTATCGTCGGAGCTGGTCGTGATTTTGATGGTGTTCCTATGGATGATGGCAATGCCTCCTCCAGTTTGATTGGTGCGGTCTTTATGGGTAATCTTGTAAGCGTCCGGTTGTGGTATCGGGTTCCCAAGGCCTACATGCTCCGTAGATAACCCACTTACACTGAAAGAACTGTTGGCACGGAAACTGAAAAGTACAAAGAACAAGTTTATTAAAACCCCATGGGGTGGTGGTACATTCCTACAGCACCCTTCGGTAATGCAAGAAGTATCACACCGAACGTTGGTGTGATTCGATCTTTTATACAGTTTACAGGTAATAAAAAGATAGGTGGTACAAGTTACAGAGCTATATGTACATATATGGTCATTTTTGGAACACAGCCAACTCATGGGAGGGGTTACAATCTCACTGGTCAGTTGGGACGCACATTCCTGAGGGGTGACTGGTCAGTTGGGACTGCGCATGTACAGGCTTGACCATTACTAAAAATAGCCTGTTGCTGGGCAAACTCGAGTGGTCAGTGGCACGGACAACAGGCTAAAGGGCACGCTGGCCACGAGGCCACTCATGATCTAAGATGGCCGCCGTAACAGACAAGATGGCGTTTTCTAATATAGCCAAGTTAAGGAGAATAACGTATAGCAAAGCCAAACGCTAACCCAGCCATCGTCAAATTACGACAGACGACCCTTTTAGCGTTTAGCTGAAGCTACCTCATAGTGGACATAGTCCGGGTATTCATCCTCGATATCAATCAGCATTATTTGAGCAACTTCTTTATGTAGTACCATTTCATTCTGAGCAAGAGTACGTCTGGATGGGATGCAGGCTGATAAACACATGGCACATAGGGCAGGACCACATTGCATATATAAGCATATGAAAAACAGTACCCCAATAATGACACATAGAATTGTTAACAGTTTCCAACCCCAAGCTGTAAGCGTTGACCAGAACCATCCTGAAAGAGTCCAAGTTCCATTGTCTGGGTGTATTTCGGCAGCTATTTTGTGCAACTTCGAAATGGCATCATAAACAGATGGCGAATTATCTGGTACATATACACAGCAGCTGCTTCCGATGATTCTACATGCCCCCCCACGGTCAGCTAGAACCACATCTAGAACCATTCTGTTCTGAAGCGTAACAATCCTAGAAATCTGGAGTTCTTCAGTAATATTCCCTAGTGCAATAGCAGTATCATTGGCTACAGCCTCAACAACACGGGTCAATCGTCGTATTTTCCGACTATTAAAAGCAGCTCCCACAAAGGAAAACAATCCCAAATTGAAATCCACATATTGTTGCAAAGCAGTATCAGTCTGGTCGATGTCGTCCAGAACAACAGTACATTTAACACGATTCAACACGAAGTCGTGATAAAGTACATAGTCATTATGATACATTGGTGGGGCAATGAATACAGGGGGCAATACAAAGGATACATAACAAGTGCCTAACCATCCCAACGGAAGCTGATGATAACCTTTAGTTCCACAGATAAAATAAGTATTACGAGATGCCACAAACGATATGCCATTCGGACTATCAAATGTAAGTATAGTGTTGCATTCACTTTTTCCAACCGGGATTGTACCTTTATTACGTATGCGCAAATCAGCTTTAGTTGCAATAACATTAATAACATGTGAACTGGATACGTTAATGTTCCTTTGGTTGCTGTAAATACGGGGTGCGGATGCATTGTCGGGGCGGTATTCCTCCCATTCAAATCGAGTACCCTCAGCTCGTGGATACCCATCCCGGTCATGATAGCAAATTTTATTCAAACAAAAAATTACCCCCCCTTTCGTTGGCCACCGCAGAGTGAATAGAAGAGTGTACCAGGCATTGCAGGATCCATTATGTGAAAACGGGAGTGGAATGAGTGGAGTGCCCCCTTTCTTCTGATGCCCAGGTAACATCCCACACACCCAACAATTGGACGTATTTGTCATATTATGAGTATGATGCAGAATCTGAATAAAACTATTGTTCAAATAAGTCTGTCGGTGTCGTTCTTCATGGTAGGGTAAGGTAAAGTGAAAATGTTCAGATGGAGCCGGGGTAGTCAGCAGCAAATGTTCACGTGCAGGCACCACAAGTTCAACTACCCAAGCTATCACTGCTATTACCACAATTGTCAAGACAAATAAAATGGCACCAAGTATTCTTTTGTCTCGCGATGCAGTGGACGCCATAGTTCAAAGAGTTCACAAAGTCTCAAATGTACATATATATATACCTAAAAAAGAAAAATACGGTGCTGAGCTCCAAGGTAGCCGCTGTTTTCTTCTCCGGGGTCAAGACGGGTGTCGCTACTCTTGGCAGAACTGATCCCGCCCCCTTGAGATTCCCGGTCTCCGTTTCACAAACCCCAGAGCGGTAACCAACCAGTCTCGAAAACCAAAAAAAACCCTCTTATCGTGGCCGCAGATTGTAACGCTGTTGTCCAGAAACAGTGTGGTCCGGGAAGGCTCCCTCGACTTCGGCCGACGTCACAGCTGGGCTCTTTTCTTTATCCAGAATCTCCTTGTAGTCAGTCAACACGGCAGGATTCACCAGGACCGGAGAGACACGCCGGCAGTGAGTTGAGTGTATCCACCGCTTTCTGTTGGTCACCCGTACAGCTGTTCGTGTAGCCAGGAGGACCTGCTCGGGGCCACGCCACCTCGGTTCCAAGCTGTTCGCCCTCTCAAACGACTTCAACATCACAAAGTCACCAGGACGAAGATTGTGAGCCTCTCCAGTAGAATTGTCAGGGAGCGCTTCTCAAACCTGTTGATGAATAGAAAGCAAATCATTTGTTAATTGTGCCAAATAGTCGTTCATCATTATACAAGGCACATCATGTATCAATCGCGGCTTAGGCACTCCCCAAATATTCATAGGCCTTCCGAACACCACTTCATACGGTGTGAGGCCTGTTCGAGAGTGGGGCACTGATCTGAGAGAGAGCAATGCTAGCGGTAAAGCATCCGGCCACTTCAATGACGTAGATGCTACAATCTTAGCCAGTTTTAGCTTCAACGTAGCATTGTACCGCTCAACAAGACCTGCTGACTGAGGGTGGAACACAGCATGGAACTTCTGCTGGATCCCTAACCCCTTCAGCACATACTCCACAATTTTCCCGACAAAGTGAGGCCCATTATCGCTCCACAAAAATTTGCAAACTCCAAAGCGAGGAAAATACTCCTTAAGCAACACCTTAGCTGTTGTCAAAGCTGTATTATCTTTCATGGGGAAGGCCTCAACCCATTTGCTAAAGGCGCATACCACCACTAGGATATACTTAAGGTTATTGCAACGCTCAAGCTGGATATAATCCATTTGGAGTACCTCGAATGGTGCAGAAGGTGGAACGAACCCTCCTTTCGGAGTATGGGTCCCTTTCGCAGGATTGTGTTGTAAACGTATCAGACAGGTCAGCTCTACTCTCTTGGCTGTATTGGCAATCTCGGGATGCTCCCAAACTCGTGATAACAATCGAGTGATCGCAAGAGCTCCCACATGTGCTAATCCGTGAGTCATCTGAACCATCACTTGCAAGTAAGCTGCAGGCAATTTCCATTTCTCCATGTCTTTGCTTCTCCAACAACCCTCATCATCTAGCACCCCATCTGCTGCTGAGGTTCCGTGACAATTGTAAGTGGTGCATTCGACTCGCACGAATATGGTCGAGTCTGGTATCTATGAACCGCAAATGACGAGTTTAATGAGTGTGCGCAGTTTCGCTGTGCTAACCTAAACCGTTCGTCTGTTACGTGGGTATTTCCATCTGTACCCACGGGTTCCATCTTAGATACGGCATCCATTTTGTCTCTTGCCCTCAAGTAGCCAGCGAACGGACGTTGTCCGCGTCGCGACCCTGGGACTCCCAAGATATTTGCGGAAGACACATGTTTGTAAGGGTCTTTATGACGAGGGGGATGCTACTGTAAGGCAGATGGCGCCGCTCGAGGCTCATCTTGCCGCACGGACTTATTGTCTCAGCTGTGCATCTCATTAGGCACGTCTCTTTGATGCCTGTATCTCGTGTTTCCCGATACCTCCCCTTTTACACCCTTTCCGATCTCCCCACTGTCTCCGTCTTCCTCTGCACCTGTCTTTGTTCCTATTTCGATCTGTTTATTACCGATTGGAATGCACTAATGTTGGGAAGATGGGTTCTTACAGTTGGGAACCGCCAAATGTTTCCGCACTTATGATCCGGACCTTGTGTGTTTCAAAGTGACCAAAGCGACCCCTCTGGGGGATGATGGTGGGAACCGGGTTGTAAACTTTTGTGTACCATGTTGTCTTATGGGTAAAAACTGTATAAAAGGAGCGATCTACAGAACCAATTTGAAGCAGTCTCCCCAAGTTGCACGTGTGTTGCTTGTCGTGACTACTGTATTCCCTGCAGTAAATAAACCTTGAATCTTTGACGCCGAAGGAAGTGTCCCGTGTCTCTGTCATTCGTACGCCGGAGCAGGTTACCCACAAAGGTTTCAGGTGTTGTGCCCTGGCACCGCTGGGTCCTACAGAACCCAGTCCTTCAGTTGGCGCCCAACAGTGGGCTGCATCAGTGGTACCGGTCCAAGCCCGACGATAGTGAGGAACTTCGTGTGAAATCTCCGAGGGAAGGTGCACCCCGCTTCATCGATCCTGTTGTCGAAATAAGTGGCCCGAAGACTTTTCCCGCGAAGATTCCCGCCTCCGGACGGCTGCGACGGACTGCTGCCCTGACTGTAGACCTGTTTTGGCGCCTGGCGTAGACCTTGGTAGAGCGAGACGATAGACGGGCCTTCCTGGTGACGCCATTGATCTTTGAGTTAAGTATTTGTGGGTCGCTCCCAGAGTCCTTAGTTGTTGATACTCTAGCGAGTGTTTTTGTTGTTGACGCTGTGAGAGTGTTTTTGTCGACGACACTTTGTTAGCGTACTTTGTTGTGTTGCTTGACGACTGCAGCCACCAAAAACCGAGGGTTTTGTTCTTTGCTGGGACTTGGTAAATCCCGTAACCCTTGAAGTTTGTGAAACTCGGCTAGTGTGCAAGATGCCTGGTCGCAGTACTTTGTTTAGTTGTTTCAGACCTTGTGGTACGGATTCCCGACTGGAGGACTCGTGTCCGATACCTCCGGTTGGAACTCCCACTTATGAACTATATAGTAAACATGGACTAGGTCCGATTACTTTTAATGATTATTGGATTAAATACACGAAGAAGGACGGTGACCTTCGTTGGCCACCTCATGGTAGCTTCGAGGCCCCGATCTTAGATAATCTAGAGATTAAACTGTTCGAAAGAAAATCAAGGCCGGCCATGTTTGATGCCTTTCGGTTGTGGCGCAAAGAAGCCCGACAGAAGGAAATTAGACAGAATAAACGAAGTCAGCGAGATAATGTTGCTACCATAGTGAAGAAAGCAGAGCAATTTCAGCGTGATAAGGAGGATAAGGATAAGGAAGTGTTTGACAGACTACAGCGTATGACCGTAGATAAATGTTATCCCGCTTTGCCTACGGAGTCGGAAAAGAAGGAAGAGCCAGTTGAGGATCCTTTAATGTCTTATCTCATGAAGTCGCCACCTCCGTACGTACAGGGTACTGCAGCTCCTGTGGTTCCCGCCGTACCTATTCTTCCGCCTATTCTTCCCCCGCCTGTTCCTCAACCTGCACCCGCTCTTCCGACTGTACCTGCTCCTTTGCCTGTTGCTATCCCTACTGCTCCTCCGCTTCCACATACTCCTGCTCCCGCTGCTGCTCCTGTTTTGTTAACTCCTGCTGTTGCTACTGTTTCTACTCCTTCACTTGTTAGTCCTGTGTCCTATACTTCTCCCTCTACTCGTTCTCGTAATTCTCCTCTTGCAGCTAGTTTCTTTCATTCGCTCGGGCCTGTTCATGGGTCCGCTAGTTCCGATGGTCCTCAGAGACGTAGTCAGCTTCCTGGTAACAGGGAACGCGTTGCACTATATAATATGGCAATGGGTTGGATGGTAAACCCTCTTAGAAATCCGCCCCGTGTTGTACTCGAAACGTTTTGTCAATTCAATATACCAACCCAAAGATACGTGTTTGATGAAATGTGTAAGTTCCTTCGCGATCAGATATCGGCTGATGCGCCTGACGGGGTGCTGGCCGCTTTGTCTGATCTTCAGCTTCAGTTCTCAAATGGACTGATAGTGGATACTAATGTTCGACGTGCTGTTGAGCGGTTGCTATCTTTTCGCCCCGCTCCGATCCCTCATGCATTGTTTATCGAGGATATTGAAAGACTGCCAGATGAATCTGGTCAGTTTCCCATGCGTGAAGTGCCACCGGTGTGGATGCCAGCTGATCCTAATGCTAATCCAGCGACGTTGGCGCATTTCCAGAGAGTATGGATACATCTCCCATGGAAACGCTCGGAAGTACTACAGGTGAAGCAATCTTTGCCTGACCCTCGCAAAAATCCTACAGGGTATTACAAAGAATTATCGCAGCTTGTAGACGCTACGATAATGAATCTTGCCGATATTGATATGTTGTTCGACAATGTCGTACCGCAACCTGTTTGGGCTAAGATTCGGCAGGAAAATCATCCGAATGAATTAGGTGGTGATTGGGCTGCCATTGTGGCGGCGGATGGGTTACAAACAGGTGGGGCTAAACCTGAGCAGATGATTACTGCTCTTCCTCAGCGAATAATAACGTTAATGAAAACTCTTATGCCAGCCATGAGGGTAAATTGGGACAAATTGTCAGCTTGTAAGCAAAAGAAGGACGAGAGTGTTTCCGACTTCTTTACAAGATTCGAGGAAGCATTCATTGACCATAGTGGACAGGATATGGGTACCGAGGGTGGTCAGCGATTGTTTGTGGATAAATTTGTTTCAAACTTATTGCCCGATTTGAGCAATAAATTAAAGAATTCAGAAAGTGCATGGGCCGTTTCTACCTCAGCTCAGATATTGGCTACAGCACAATATTATGAAAATAGAGAGAAAGAGGAGAACGACCGTGCTGATAAAAAGACGAAAGAACTAAAAACTAAAGTGTTGCTTCAACAAGCATATCCTCCGCGTTCAAATCAGAATGCATCCCAACAGAATAGGTCGCAGTCGCAATCGAATCGATCACAAACACGTAATGATTCCTCCTCCCAAAGATCGTCGTTAGGGTACAATCAATGTGCTTATTGCAGACAGGAGGGACACATTAAATTCAATTGCCCTGCTTTGAATGAACGTAATAGTGGTAACTCATCTAGAGGAGGTCGTGGTGGTTCGCAGCAGGCATCACGTGGTAGAGGTCGTGGTGCCCAGAATGATTGTTCCGATAACTCCTCTAATTCTAATAATTGTTTCGATCAACGTGGATCATCGCAAGGACGATCTGCGCAGTACAATGTAGACGATTATTACGTCGATCAGGGAACTGACGACAGTAATTACTAGGACAGCCAAAGACAAGGAGAGGGAGTGGTATCAGTTCCGGTTGATCAGAGAGGGCCTTACGTCGCAGTTGCTACATCGGGCGTCGTTGAGCCTTTTCTGTTGGACACTGGTGTAGCGAAAAGTTCCATAAAGCATTCGAAACTCCCTGGCGCACCTTTGTCTGGCTTCCGTTGGATTCTCTGGCGCCCCCGTTAGCAATCCAGTTTCGTGCCCTTTTCCCCTTACAATTGGGCCACGTGAGCTTCAAGCTCCGTTGATTTTGACTACTGGCTGTGGTGAAAACCTTTTGGGCCTGGATTTGCTTAAACGTTTGTATGCAACTCTGTATTGTTCTCCTGCGGGTGTAAAGCTTACGTTAGGAGAAAGGGTTGTCTCTCCTATGTATTTGTCTCTTGATAAGCTTCCACCGGAATTGAGTTCTCTTCCTGCGTCTTTGTGGGCAACGGGTCCGAATGACGTGGGCCTACTTGATATCTCCCCTTATGTTGTTCAGTTGAAGTCTAATGTGCGATTGCCGCGTATTCCCCAGTATCGTATCTCTCTTGATGGTGAACGAGCGTTGTTAGCGATCATTTATGATTTGATCGAGAAAGATGTTATTGAAGAGACTCGGGGAAACGTGTGCAACAGCCCTGTGCTGCCCATTCTTAAACGTACGGATCCTTCCAAACCGCCTGTTTATCGTTTTGTTATCGATTTACGGGAGGTGAATAAAATAGTGGTTCCTCAATTCCCTGTTGCGCCTGATATCACGGCGCTACTGACTCTGATTCCAGCTTCTGCATCGTGGTTTTCGGTGATTGACTTGAAAAATGCGTTTTTCAGCATCCCGATTGCCGAGGAGAGCAGGGACCTTTTCGGTTTCTCTCTCGGTGGACGCAGTTTCCGGTTCAAGCGCGCTCCTCAGGGCTACTGTGAAAGTCCATCGATTTACAGTCAAGCCTTGAAGGGTCAACTGGATGCGTTTAGGTTGCCGGTCGGTGCGGCCTTAATCCAATACGTCGACGACTTATCGGTGGCTGCCGATACTCAGGACATTTGCAAAATTGCTACGGTGTCATTGCTGCAACATCTCTGTGAGTTGAGTCATAAGGTGTCCCCTTCTAAACTCCAATATTGTTGTCAAGAAGTAACCTATTTAGGTCACTTATTGTCAAAGGAGGGAAGGAGGTTGACCCCAGAGAGAATTGCAGCGATTGCGCGAATGGCTGTGCCAAAAACCCAAAGAGATGTGCGTGCCTTTCTAGGTATCACGTCGTACTGCAGGCAATGGATTCCTAATTTTTCATTGCTAGCGAAACCATTGGTGGCTCTTACGTGTAAGGATGTTACAACTCCTTTACCATGGACGGAAGAATGTCAGAAAAGTTTTTCTGAATTGCGTGATTCATTGTGTTCGGCTCCTGTGTTGGGTACTCCTGACTACAGCAAGCCGTTTGCATTATATGTTCACGAGAGGGAAGGTTGTGCTTTGAGTGTTTTAACGCAACCTTTTGGTGGTAAACAGCGTCCATGTGCATATTTTTCCTCGACCTTGGACCCAGTAGCTAGAGCATTGCCGAGTTGCTTGAGAGCAACAGCGGCAGCTGCGGTCTCCATCCGACAATCAGCAGGACTGGTCATGGATAATATGCTTACGGTGATGGTTCCGCATGCAGTCGATACTCATTTGAATCGTACGAAAACTCAGCACTTGACGAGTGCGAGGTTGTCTGGGTACGAGTTGACGTTGCTGGCAAGTCATATTCAGATAAAACGTTGTAATGTTCTGAACCCGGCAACTTTGTTACCAATTAGCACAGAGTCAGATGAAGTAGCAGAGCATGACTGCTACTTGAGGACAGAGGAAGAAACAAAAGGTCGAGTGGACCTTAAAAACACCCCATTGGAAGATCCGGATGGTACACTATATGTGGATTGGTCATGTTTTAAGTTGCCGAATGGCGATGTGACTACCGCCTATGCTGTTGTAACGTTGAATACTGTTGTTGAGACTGCAAGGTTGAATCAGAATTCTGCCCAAGCTGCAGAATTGATCGCTCTCACTAGAGCGTGCGTGTTAGCCAAAGGGAAACGTGTGAATGTGTTTACCGACAGCCAATATGCATTTGGTGTCGCACATAGTTTTGGACAATTGTGGAGAGAGAGAGGTTTCTTGACGTCGCACGGTACGAAGATTCAGCATGGCCAACTTGTGAACGATCTTTTGGATGCACTGACGTTGCCTAAGCAAGTAGCGATTGTTAAATGTAGTGCGCATCGTAAGGTGACGGATGATGTTGGTCGTGGTAATGCGTTTGCAGATGAGATCGCCAAGGAGACTGCCCGGAACCTTAGCACTCGGATGTATGTGACGAGTTCGGTTAGGTGGCCTACAGAATCGAGCATGTGTGAGGACACTATCGAAAGTGTGAAAGAAATTCAGAATGAGGCCACCGAGACTGAAAAGATGAAGTGGAAAGAAAGCACGGGAAAGTTGGATGTGAATGGTTGCTGGATTGATTTGTCGGATCAGAAAAGATGGTTGTTGCCCGATGCGTATGTGCTGGCCGTTGTGACAATGGCACATGGGTTAGCACATATTAGCGCGAAAGGTATTTGTAAGTTGCTGTCTCCTGTATGGAAGAATTATGGTATCACGAAATGTGCTGAACGTCTGGTGAAGAATTGTATGGTGTGTATGATGTACAATCCTGGCAAAGGAACCCCAACTCCTCCTGGCAGTTTTGCTCCCCCTTCATGTCCCTTTGAGGTGATTCAATTGGACTTCATAAGATTCAGGCTACGACTGGTATTTCGTGGCCTGACGCTTTACCTTTAGCATTACTGTCAACTAGGGCGACTGTACACTCCCGAGTAGGGCTTAGTCCCTATGAAATAGTGTTCGGCCGTCCTGCGAATGTGTGGGGGGTTCCTAGGCCAGGAACGTTCTCTGATCTTGAGTATCCAATGTTGATCGATTATCTACATGACTTGACTGATAAACTGAGGTTAATTCACCAACAGGTTTACGACGCATTGCCGAAGCAGACGGAGGGTCCAGGCCACCAGCTCCAGCCCGGAGATTGGGTGGTGACAAGAAATTTTTCACGCAAGAATAACCTGGACCCAAGGTTTACTGGACCCTACCAGGTGCTCCTGGCCACGAGGACTGCTGTTCGTCTCGAGGGACGTAAGAATTGGGTGCATGCCACCCATACCAAAAAGGTCCCTATCCCTTTGTCGGCAGACCCGTGGGTAAGGAGAGGCATTGCATCAACTGAAACCGAAGGATTGCCAGCGTTTGTACCTTTCAGCGACGCGCAGCCTGTTGGAGAATCCTCAACACAGCAGAAAGACTCTGTTGAACAATTGTCATCAAAAGACTCGAGACCAGAACACTCAACTGATCAGCAGGACGCTGTCTCTTCAACGGATCCTTTGTTCGACGAGCAGACACGTCCTGGGAAAACGCGATACTTTCTACGATCCCGCACTAAAGACTAATAAAAGATCCTGTTCTTTGATAATTGCATTATCTTGTTTTCCACGACCAGTTTGAACATTCATATTGCTGTGATTATTCTTGTATATACACACTGAGCTTCATTCCTTATACTTTTTGCTTCCACAGCCGAGAGACTTTGTTTTTGTATATATATATATATATATTGTGCATTAAAGGCCGTAGGGCCGCGCGCGTACTTCCTTCTGGATAGTAGGTCCTGACGCTAGGTTAAAGGCCGTCGGTTCCTGGGAACTCCTAGGGATTGACTATTGCTACACAGAACGAAGTGCGTCAAGAAACGTTGCGGACGGTCGTAGGGAATGGCATTCTCGAAGCTGAACGATTTGGAAGGAGCCCAGGCTCATAGATTCAAGCTGCAGCAACTCAGTCGTACCAAATGTTTTATATTCCAACTGTTTGTATTGTTTTTGACTGCTTCTGCATTATTGGCAGGTGGGGTGTATTACACGATGTCTTACTTCTTACTTTCTGCTACACCTACTCCTACCCCTGACCCTAAACTTACCTCCACTGCTTCCCCTCATTCTTTTCATATGTTACCCGAACACGAACAGGCTAGACGTGTAGAATTCCGCAACAATTCCTTTATTCAGCTCCTTCATCAACATCAGTTAGTGGTTAACACTACTAATTGTTGGGTGTGTGGGTTGATGCCACATACTACGGATAAGGGAATTCCATATCTGGTGTTACCGTATAGTTCCCAAGGGTCTGCTCGAGCATTTCAAACAATGTTTCGAAGCGCACTGGGTTTCCACCCCATTCGAGAACCACGTTCCCCCTACTCTGGTCCTACTTCGTATCAAAAACCTTTGTCAATAGCAATAGAGGATTTAGATAGCGATATCTATGATCCCTCGCTTATTCCCGAAGAAGAGGTACAAGCCTATAGGGTCCTAAGTAGAGGTGAATATAGTGCGTTCACTAGCGAAAAGCAGCTTAAAAGATCGCCTCCAATATGGGTCGTACCCCACACTGGTAATTTCTGTCTCATGGGTCGTGGCCGAAGATCACAAGCCCGACTTGGAGCAAGTGCTTGCACTGAAAATTACATACTGCCGATGTTCTCGTCCCCTGTGTTTCTGGCTGCCAAGGGTACATACTTTATCTGCTATGATCGTGCATATGCATGGTTGCCCGCTGACTTCATGGGCTCATGCTTCATTGCAAATCTGTTGCCTCCGACGTTTACTGTAGATGCCGATTATCATAAGACTAGAGTTGTGCGAGGCGTAATTAGCGAAGAGGATACTGCCGGTCAAGAGGCAGGAGACTTTTTCAAGGGTTTCCTCCCGTTTTGGGGGCCTATGGTTAATAGTAGGAACCTGAGACAGTTGACTCGAGTGGTAGAATCGACAGCTAATATTACTGCCAGTGCCCTTGGTAATATCACCACAGAACTTCAGGCGGATAGACTTATGACGTTACAAAACCGTATGGTTTTAGATGTCATTTTAGCAGATCGAGGTGGGGTATGTAAGGTGATCCATTCGAGCTGCTGCATTTTCATTCCAGATAATGCTCCAACTGTTTATCAAGCCATCTCGAGGTTGCATAAAATCTCCGAATCCATACACGTGGAAGTAGGGGATTGGACGCTACTTGGATGGTTTTGGGGCCTGATGTCGACTTGGGGTTGGAAGATTCTGATGATCATCGGAGTCGTTGTGGTGTTCCTGTTCACGTGTTGCCTTTGTGTGCAGTGTGGTCCTGCCTTATGTGGCCTCTGTGCTACAGCGTGTATGAGACAGCCGCCTGTTACCAATGGGACTCGATTGGACAGAGCTCTGCTACAGCAACATCTCGATGGTCTGATGAATATCGAATATGATTCCGACTAGTGCTTGCCTACATGAGGGCAAAAGGAGCGTCTGAGGTTCCGTGACAATTGTAAGTGGTGCATTCGACTCGCACGAATATGGTCGAGTCTGGTATCTATGAACCGCAAATGACGAGTTTAATGAGTGTGCGCAGTTTCGCTGCGCTAACCTAAACCGTTCGTCTGTTACGTGGGTATTTCCATCTGTACCCACGGGTTCCATCTTAGATACGGCATCCATTTTGTCTCTTGCCCTCAAGTAGCCAGCGAACGGACGTTGTCCGCGTCGCGACCCTGGGACTCCCAAGATATTTGCGGAAGACACATGTTTGTAAGGGTCTTTATGACGAGGGGGATGCTACTGTAAGGCAGATGGCGCCGCTCGAGGCTCATCTTGCCGCACGGACTTATTGTCTCAGCCGTGCATCTCATTAGGCACGTCTCTTTGATGCCTGTATCTCGTGTTTCCCGATACCTCCCCTTTTACACCCTTTCCGATCTCCCCACTGTCTCCGTCTTCCTCTGCACCTGTCTTTGTTCCTATTTCGATCTGTTTATTACCGATTGGAATGCACTAATGTTGGGAAGATGGGTTCTTACAGTTGGGAACCGCCAAATGTTTCCGCACTTATGATCCGGACCTTGTGTGTTTCAAAGTGACCAAAGCGACCCCTCTGGGGGATGATGGTGGGAACCGGGTTGTAAACTTTTGTGTACCATGTTGTCTTATGGGTAAAAACTGTATAAAAGGAGCGATCTACAGAACCAATTTGAAGCAGTCTCCCCAAGTTGCACGTGTGTTGCTTGTCGTGACTACTGTATTCCCTGCAGTAAATAAACCTTGAATCTTTGACGCCGAAGGAAGTGTCCCGTGTCTCTGTCATTCGTACGCCGGAGCAGGTTACCCACGAAGGTTTCAGGTGTTGTGCCCTGGCACCGCTGGGTCCTACAGAACCCAGTCCTTCACTGCCCATGCCGCGAGTTCTGATTCAGTAGCTGATTTTTGAATATCTAGTATCTCTGCTCTAGCATCATACCATCGCTCAGCCTGTGATTGTGTCACGTACATGGGGGAGTCAGTTCGAGACATAGCCGTTTGTCTCGCTATGCTGTCCGCAAAAGCATTTCCTTGGCCCACTTTATCAGTGATCTTCTTGTGGGCACTGCATTTAATAATCGCTACTTTCTTGGGGCAAAGCAACGCGTTTAGGAGATCACGCACTAGTTCTCCGTGCATGATGTGTACTCCATGCGAAGTCAAAAACCCACGTTCTCTCCAGAGTAGCCCGAAGTCATGCGCTACTCCGAAGGCGTACCGGCTGTCTGTGTATATGTTCACACATAGGCCAGCACTCAATTCGCAGGCTCTTGTCAAAGCTATCAGCTCTGCTGCTTGAGCCGATTTCTGTGGTATTCTAGCTGTTTCTACCACTGTCTTGAGTGTCGTGATCGCATATGCTGCGGAAGTCGTACCATCTGGCAGCCTCAAACACGATCCATCAACCCACAGTTCCCCATCCACATCTGGAACTGGCATATCCTGTAAGTCGACACGAACCTTTGTCTGTTCCTCGGTCAGGAAAACACAATCATGATGTTTTTCTTCCTGGCCCCCCTCAACCGGATAGGGCAATAAAGTGGCAGGGTTCAGGGTAGCACATCTTTTCAATGTGATATGTGGCGCCAAAAGTGTAAGCTCATATCTTGTCAAACGTGCACTCGTGAGATACTGGGTTTTCGTCTGATTCAACAGGGCATCAACTGCATGGGGAACCAACACCAACAATTTGTGCGATAAAACTATTCCCTCACTCTGTCGTATAGCTACCGCTGTTGCTGCAACTGCTAGGAAACACCCAGGTAACCCTCGTGCTACAGGGTCAAGCACCGGCGAGAAGTATGCACATGGCCTTTGTTTGTCCCCGTGTGTCTGCACTAACACTGATAACGCGTACCCATCTTTTTCGTGCACATACAACGTGAAAATATTTGTATAATCTGGTGTACCTAACACGGGTGCAGGGCAAAGGGCCTGTCTCAGTTGTTCAAAGGCATGTTGACATTCATCTGTCCATTCAAGGGGCATTGGTGTGGTTTTGGACAGTAAAGCTAACAAAGGTTTGATAATATGTGAAAACCCCATGATCCACTGTCTACAGAAGGACGTTAATCCTATAAAAGCACGTACATCTCTCTGTGTGCGGGGGACTGGTGTATCTAAAATCGCCTGGATTCGATCTAATGTTAATGCACGCCCCTCCTTAGACAAAAGATGACCGAGGTAGGTCACCTTGGGTCTACAGTATTGGAGCTTCTTCTTCGAGACTTTATGATTATGCTGAGCCAAAAAGGAAAGTAAAGCAAGCGTACTCTCCTCACATTGTGCATAAGTGTCAGCAGCCAACAAAATGTTGTCAACATACTGAATAAGGGCAACTCCAGATTGCAACTGAAAGGAATCAAGCTGTCTTTTCAAAGCCTGGCTATAGATACTCGGACTCTCTGTGTAACCTTGAGGAACACGACAAAATCTATACGATTTATTATTTAACGTAAAGCCAAACAAATATCTGCTGTCAGGGTGAACAGGGATAGAAAAGAACGCATTTTTCAAGTCAATAACACTAAATGTTGTTGCCGTTGGTGGCACCAGTGTAAGCAATGTTGTGATGTCAGACACCTCCGGGTATTGGGGAATGACAATTTTGGTAATTTCTCTCAAATCAATAATAAAACGATAGACTTTGTCGTCAGTATCTTTCTTAAGGATCGGGAGAATAGGACTGTTACAAACATTATAGGGAACCTCCTCCACCACTCCTGCAGTGATCAAATCTTGGACAATCCGTGTCAGGGCAATTTCACCTTCCCTGGAAATCTTATACTGTGGCACACGTGGCAAAGAGACTCCCTCCTTTACAGTAATTCGAATAGGTGGAATACGCATCTCTCCCACATCCGTGTCTGAGGTCGCCCATAACGTATGCGGGAGAGAGGCCAAGGCTGCAGTGTCTTGTATAGTACAAAACCTGTCCGATTCAGGGTAATTGTCATTTTAAATAACCCGCACTCCCTCGGGAGAGCAGCGTATAGTTGCTCGGAAGTATTTAAGCAAGTCGATGCCCAGGATGTTATCTGGTGTATGGGGAGATAGCAAAAATTGACCAAAACTGAAACATTTATCGAGACAAAGTGCAAGAGGCTTCGATAATGGGCTGGGAGTGGGTGTGCCGTCAAACCCAATACATGTAATCATGACAGGGGAGCCCTCGGAACCAAGTTTTTAGACAAAGCGCTACGAGTAGCCCCTGTGTCGACTAGAAACTGATCAGTAGAACCCAAGATGCCCGCTGATACATATGGACCACTCTGATCTACTGGCACTTCAACTGATTCCTTACCCCATCCTACGCAATCCTATGCATGTACATAATCCTGATGCTCCACATTCTCGCCTTCCGATATCTGGTACTGGTTCCGTCTATCAAAGATGTTACGCTCATCCTGGCCATGGCCCCTCTCCTCAAACCTGCTACGATCACCTCCACTACCTCTCGCCCCCGAATAACTTCCCCTCGACCGTCCACCTCCACGACCACGCTGACTACGTTGCTCACGAAGTACCGGGCAATCATCAGCCCAATGCCCAAACTCCTTACAATAGGCACATTGGTCCTCCGCTATATCGTACGCCCGTACGACACATTACCCCCTCCTCGTCTGCCTCTATCATTCCCTCTAGATTGCGTTCCCCGAACCTGCGCCAACATCACCTTTGTTTTCAATTCCTTCGCCTTCTTATCAACACTTTCCTTAGCCTCCAATTCCTGTCGCTCATAATACTGAGCCATAGTTAACAAAGAAGCAGGGGTCGCCGTGGCCCAGGAACTTTCACTCGAGTTTAATCGTTTTGCAATCTCCGGTAGGAGATTAGCCACATACTTATCTACAAACAAATGCCTACCCGTATCGTCTGTTAACGATTGACCACTGTAATCGTGAAACGCCTCTTCGAAGCGTGTAAAGAAATCTGAAACCGTTTCATCTGACTTTTGTTTACACGAAGCTAACATGGTCCAATCAATCTTTTTAGAAGGAACAAGCGATTTTAATTTAATCAAAATAGCCGCCGGCAGGTTTAGGATCAACTCACATGGCTTGCATGCAGGTTCCCTATCTAAATCAGCTGCATTTATTTCTTTCCATGTTCCCCCAAGTATTGTTTCATCATTATTTTTACGAATTAGTCTCCACATGTCAGGCGGAAGAATTAACCCAAAAAACAAATCTATATCAACCAGAGTCATGACACAGGACGAAATAGCCCCTTCAACCCCTTCATAAAATGCTGCCGGGTTTTTACGAAGGTCAGGCAAAGAATTTTTCAACGCCATAACATCTGCTCTATTCCAAGGCGTATATACCCAATTATATATAAAATATCCCTTCGCATCCTTTGACATTTTATCATCATCTGTACCCTCCCCTTTAGGCGGAACATACAAAGGTGCGGCTTCACGCATAGGCATAACATGCACGTTAGAATTCTTATCTGAACCCCGGAGAGAACACTCCTTAGCCTGCCCAGTGGTCTCCGACCCGGACTCCTTATTCTTTTTCCGCTCGTCCCGCAATTTCGACGTCTCATCCCGCAGCTGGATCAGTTGCTTGTAAAAGGCATCGACATCTGAAAGATCAAATACACCTTTATCCAAATTCTCTTTTTTTTTTTTTTTTTTTTTTTTAACCGTATTTATTGTTTGCAAGAAGTGACAAAGTTCATACTAGATCAGTTCCATAATGAACATACAATTATAAATTCATAACATAGAGGAATACAGACATAAAACAATATTTCTTAAATCAAAAACTTCACATTACTTCTAAAGAAAAAAAAGAAGAAAAGAGGAAAGTAGAAAGATATCTGTATAGGCCTAATCATGGATCTTAACCCTCGAAAAATCCCTTCCATATCTTTTCTTTTTTCAATAGAGCATTAGGGCCTCTAAGTTTTGCTAGGGAGAGCTCCATTGTTCTAATTTCATATACCAATGCTAGCCAGTCAGCAACTATGGGGGGTTCTTTAGAGATCCAAACCCTGGCTATTATTAATCTAGCACATGCTATCAGAATCGTTAAAAGATCTTTGTTGGGACAGTTCATATCTTGAATATCTAACAGAACCCATTGTGCCGTGAAATCCAATGAACATATTTGGTAAAATTGAAGATAGTAGGATATACGATCCCAAAAATTTGAGAGTGCCGAGCAATAAAATAACATATGTTCGATCCCAGCCGCAGCAGTATCACATTTAGCACACTTGGATTTATCTGTCCAGGAGTTACCTTGTGACCAACTAGATATCCTTTGTGGCGTATAATATAGCTCCGTAACAGTCCTATAAAGTTGCATTTTCAAATTGGAAGAATGAACTATGTCATTTAAATGAGATAAGGCATTACCAATATGAACTGAATTAATGTTTTGATTTAGTCTACGAGACCATTTAGCTGCAATTTGGGTTGTGTTTTCATCTTTCACCTTAATAAGCCATTGATATCCCCATTTAATCAATGATTTAGTTTTTCCTGAATAAATACCCTCAAGAATTTCAGATTGACCAACTTCCATTATCTTCAATTTGTTCCAAAAAAAATCTCTAATCTGTCTATATTTAAAAAACATATCGTCAGTGAGCCCATATATAATTTTTAAATTATCGAAATCCATCAAGCCATTAATATCATACAAGTCTCCTAGCGTGCTTATACCTAATCTCATCCACCGATTTCCCACACCATCCGAGAAGATACCAGGCAGGCCCGGATTGTTCCATAGTCTAAGCTCAGCGTTGTAAAATGTGGAATTGCTAATGTGCAAGATTTTATCCCAAATTCTGATAGCATGCTTAGCCGTCTTAAACTTTACTCTTTTGAAGTAGTTAGGGTCATGAACCCGTAGTAAAAATTGATTGGCATCTGTTCCCAGCATATAATGATGAAAAAATAACGGAGGGGTGCTCTTTAATAGACTCCTAATGCGCAAAAAGAAAGAAGCCAAAAAATAAAAATTAAAATCCGGAAAATTAAGTCCCCCTTTAGAGATAGGTAATGTCAGAAATTTAATTGCCCTCCGTGCCTTTTTATACCCCCAAATAAAAGCGCTACAGATCCCATCTAATTTCTTAAAAAACAGTTTATTTGGCAGTAGCGGTATAGCTCTACACAGGTAAAGTAACTTAGGTAAGATTTTCATTTTAATCAGATTTACTCTCCCTAGTAGACTCAGAGGTATCTTATGCCATTTTTTAAGACTTGCAGTTGTCTCTTTGAGAAATGCCCCATAATTCATTTCAACTATTTTCTCCACTTTAGCCATAAGCTTAATACCTAGATATACCGCTTCTTTGCTGGTCTTATAAATACATGCAGCCGGGATGTAATTAAGTATGATTTGGGTTTTGTTGACATTTAGTTTATATCCTGAGATTTCCCCGAACTTGTGTGCTTCCTCTATAATTGCAGGCATAGCTTTACACACATCCGATGTATATATTGCGATGTCATCCGCAAAAGCTGTTAATTTAAGGGTTATGTCCCCATGTTGAGCAGGTATTATATTTGTTTGGGTATTTAAAGCATTAAAAAAGGGTTCTAAAGATAAAGCAAATAATAAAGGTGAAAGGGGGCATCCCTGCCTCGTACCTCTAGAAATCTTAAAATTATTGGAATCTATGCCTCCATAGCTAATCACCGCCCGTGGTTCATCATAGATTGACATAACCCAGTCTAGGTATGAACCTTTTATACCCATTTTTCCTAATACTGTCCATAAATAATCCCACCCCACTCGGTCGAATGCCTTTTCCGCATCTAACATTATCATACCGAGTGGGGTGTTAGTAGTTTCAGCTACATCCAAGACTGTTATAGAAGTATTAACATGCATGGTGGTATCTCTACCTATCACAAAGCCATGCTGTTGGGGATTTACAATATCTGGCATATGGGGCGCTAATCTATTAGCTAAGATTTTAGCAAAAATTTTCACATCCGAATTTAATAAAGATATGGGCCGATACGATCCACACTCTTTTTCTGGCTTCCCCTTTTTCAAAAAAAATATGATTTTAGCAAGTTTCCATGAAGAAGGAGCTTGTTTAGAAACAATAATAGAGTTAATAACTGTTTGTAATAAAGGAGCCAACTCTTGATAGCAAAGTTTATACATTTCCCCTGGTATGCAATCTTCCCCAACTGCCTTACCTACGGGTAAATGATCTATAGCTATTTTAATCTCCTCCATAGAGATATTTGAGTTTAAATGTTGAATTGTTTCTTGTTTAAGTTCTTGCGTTGAGTTCAAATGTTGATCAAGATATTTTTCGATATTTACTTGACTCGGTAGCTCCTCAGGGGTATATAGGTGCTGATAGAATTTAACAAATTGAGTTAAAATTTGATCCTCCTGCCCGTATAGCACAAGATCTGACCCCATTATTTCCTTTATTCTAGTTTTCGCTTTCTTGTCCGCGGTTTTATAGGCTAGTATTTTTCCGATACGGTCGCCCCCTTCATATTGATCTAATTTGTATTTATGAAGTCTAACCGCATATCTTTCCCTTAGCGTTTTCCTTAGTCCAGCTTGTATCCCTGCTAGTTGTGTTCTAATCTGATCAATATTATTTTTTGATTGCAGTGTTGCATCCGCCAGTAGTGATTCCAAATCTAATAATTTAGAAGTCATATCCTTATTCTGCTTGCGATTTTCTGTATTGAGCCTATATACATACTGTTGGACACAGCCTCTGATACTACACTTACAGGTGTCCCATACAGTATTAATACTCGCTGTATTGATATTTAGCGTAATAAACTCTTGTATATGATTTTTAATTGATGTGATGAACGTTGGGTCACTCAATAAGTGTCTAGGAAAGGTAAATTTTCTTGATTTTGCATTCTGATTATCAGTGTTAATTTCCATAAGAAGAGGATTATGATCCGATGTTACTTTGGGACAAATTTCAATCGTGCATTTTTCTAAAATGTTTTCTGAGGCCCATATCATGTCGATCCTAGAGCATGATCTGTGCGGGCGGAATAATAGGTATAACCTGGCGTCTTTGGGTGTTTAGACCGCCATATGTCTCTAATATTGTTTAATCTTGCCAATTCTAGAATTGCCATTCTAACTTTGTACATTCTTTTAAAATTCCTTGGCCCCGTAGAATCCATTTTATAATTCATCACACAGTTAAAATCTCCGGCAATTATAATTTCCCCTTCCCATTCTAGTAATTCTATGCTTAGATCTTCATACATTTTAGGTTTATCAATATTTGGGCCATAAACCACACAGAATACTAATTTAGCTTTAGCACCTTGAATCTGTGCTATTGCCCATCTGCCTCTATTATCAGTCGCAGTCTTTATTATATCTAATTGCAGTGTTCTTTGTTTCAGAATAGCGACCCCCCTTATGGTCTCATTCAACGAGGTACAGATAACCAATTCATAACCTAATTGTGTAAGCAATTTTTTATCCTGATATTTTATATGAGTTTCTGACAACAGCACTAAGTTCGGATTATACATTTTTATCTCTTCTTTTACTAGATTCCTTTTACTTTTATTATTTAGGCCATCTACATTCCAACATAAAATTCTTAACTTAAGCATTTATTAATTATTAAATTCATACATAGTAAATTCCTATTCCTATTCCTCTTTGTTTTAATCTTCATTAGCATTATATTGTCACCTTCTTTAAACCAAAATAAAACGTCAATACCTGCAAACACATTTTTCCTTTTAATCACCACCCCCACCCCTGACTCCCGTTGCCACCCTTGCCCTTGTGGCAACCCCACCCCCTCCCTTTCAGCACCCTGTTTCTAGGGGGGGAGCTCCCCTCTAGCATTGCTGCCGCTGGAATGGCAGCTCTGTGAAGAAGCATGCATGAGTGGTCGCTCAAACCTAAATTGAATCATACCTATAGCACCTTTAGTAACTATATTCAACTCATATTTCGGAGTATCGCAAAATATCAGCCTGTATTAGAGGAAGAAGAAAAAAAGAAGTGAAAAAAGAATGTATATACATATGCCTGTATCAAACCTGCCTTCTTTTATATTAGAGATTAGAAAATTAAGAAAAGGACACAGAAAGAAAAGAGCAAAAAAGGTATAGCACTAGTTCTCTTTTTCTTTTTGCTTTCTTCTTTCATTATCACATGAGAATTTTTCCAAGCATTGTTCCGCAGTTAAAGGATCAGTGAAAAAAACCACTTGTCCATCCCGGATAACTTTAAGGCGGGCAGGTTCTTGCAAATAGGCCAAGCATCCTATATTTTTGAAGGCATCAATTAATTTCCGAAGCTCCCACCGTTTATCCATAGTTACCTTAGTTAAATCAGACTTCACAAAAAAAGTGAAGTTATCAACGGTTACTGGATTATTTGGTTTAGCTTTTAGTGCAACTGCTTGTCGCAAAAGAAAGTTGCCGAAGTAAATCAAAAAAGGTCTTGGGAACTTGCTATTTGTATTCTTTTGAACTAACGGTAGTCTGTGTACCCTTTGGAGTTGGGAGTCCCAATCCCAGTCTGCGAGATCCACAAAGGCCCTTTGAAAAAATTTGACCACAAAAGCTCTCGGGTCTGATCCCTCAATACCTTCCGGTATTCCAAATAATCTAAGGTTTTGTCTTCGGGCCCTATTTTCCAAATCTTCCACTTTGGTTTCCAGTAGGGTCAATCTAGAAGTATTTTGTTTAATAGTTGAGGAGGCATGATTAACATCTTCTTCCACCTCCACTATTCGTGTTTTAATGTCTTCTATTTCTTTGCTTATTCCTCCTAGATTCTGACAAATGTCTCTCATAGTTCCTTGTAATTTAGTGTTATCCTCTCTCAATTGGAGGTATTGTTGTTGGCTCTCAACCCTCTGCTCTAGCAAAGTCTGCATAATTGCCTCCATTGATATGCCCTGTGGTGGTATAGAATTAAAAGTATGGAAGAAACTTGGCTGAGAGGAGTTCCCAGCTTGCAGTAAAGATCCTCCAGGTACTGGTACGTGCAGATTTAATTGTGTGTCTAATGACCCTGCAGCCGAAGAGTCCAATTCCACTACTTCTCCTGGATTATTTTCAGAATTCTTAACAGTTTGATCTAGTTGTAACTGTGTATTTCTCAAACTAGATACAATAGTTTCCTCGGGTACGTTTATCTCCTCACTATTTAGGTCCAACAGCTCACGATTAGGTTCCATACCTGATTTCTTGAGCTCATTTGATATAGTTTGCAGTGTAGAGATATCTGGAGCACCATTAGAAATAAAAGAAACTCCAGGGGTCTCTGAATGTGACTCTGGGTGCGTCCCAGCTTTTAAATCATTATTCTCCTCTTCAGAGACTAAAATCATAATATTTGAGACCTCTTGGTTCAAAGGGAGTACACTTCCATTAACATTGGTTAGGGGGTCAGTAGGCCTGTCCACATTTAGGCATGTATTGATGTTTAACTTATCCTCTTGATTTTTGCTCCGCTGCCCATTGAGCTCTTCCGGACTGGCCCCCGAGAGTCTTAAGGCCATATTCTTTACTCCGCCTTTAGCTTCTATCCACCTTCTCAATGGACTGTCATCAATTAAACGGCTTTTTTTATTTTCCACCATATCTTTACCTGTTGCCTTTAATAGGAGGAGTTTTTGCTTCGTCTTAACCTTTCTTTTAGCTTTCTTCGGTACCAATTTTTTATTAGTTTTATTAATTATCGCTTTAGAAGTCTCATTAAGCCCTTCTTCTTCTTCCGTTAGTTCCTCATATTCAACATTTGAATCTTCGTCTGTCTTAGTTCCAGATTCCTGACTCAAATCAATCTCACCCTCCTGCTCCTTTTCTTTTGGCTTATTTTTATCAACCTTCACACATATGGTACTACTAATATTAGAAAGCTCGGCGCCTCCCAGTAGATCTTGTAACTTCTGTGGTGGTTTATTGATTAAGTCAGTCTCGATATTAATCTGGACCAGCTTTGTTTCAGTAACTCCCTTAGTTTCCTTAGTTGCAGAATTTATAGTCCCCTTATCTAAAGGTACTTTATCAGGTACTTTATCAGATCCTTTCTTACCATGACACCTCTCAGTAGTAAGCCCAATATCCTGGGTGATTTCCTGCATGTTCATCTTTGCCTGTTCCACTCCAGATATTTTACCTTGTTCCTTGTTTCTGGCATATGTTTCATCGTTTTTGTTTTTATTTTTATTTTTATTTTTATCTCCTTTAATATTTTCATTGCTCTTGTCCTTTCCGAAAGACTGCTCCTCTGATACACTAACGTCCATATTTAGCACACCCTTGGCGTCCCCCTTAGCAGCCATGGTGGAATTTAGCACACCCTTGGTGCCCCCCTTAGCAGCCATGGTGGAATCATTCATCTCTCCTGAGCACAAACCCTTAACGACATCACTAGCTCCAAGGGTGTTCAAACCTGGGTTAGCAGTTCCATTTAAAGCCATTTGGTTAGTCTCCTTCTTATCCCCCAGGGTGCTTGCCTCCGTTACCCCTACAGCCACCGCAGTAATAGTACCTGTAAGTAGTTTCATAGGCGCCAAAGCGGTCTTCCTGGATCTTGTCCGACGTGAGGACATCGACTCGTGCCCCACTGCTGCTTCTATCCGTTCCGCTGGTCCCGCTGGTTCTCTTTCCCCAGCGCGTCCCTGCTGCCGTGTTCCTGTAAGAGCAGTCAGGTGTGTACACTGAAACGCCCAGCTGATCCAAACAGTGGAAGGCGGCGTAGTGCGAGAGAAGCACGCTGCACGGCTCCGGGAGCGAAGCAAGCTCCTGCCGTATTGCAGCAACTTCCACAACATTAAGTCCGCCAACCGGCAAGCGCCAACGCCAGTCTCCAGCCGATTTTCTTGTATCTCTCCACACGTAAGTACAGCTTGCTAAGTTATATATCGCCAAAAAACAATTTAGATCTTCCTTTTCATTCCTCCCTTGCTCCGCTCTCCGTACTCCGTCCTCCGTTGAAACTTTATTAAATAATAAATAAATCGCATTCCTTCGTTCTTCAGTCGGAGCGGACCACACAAGCAGCGTCTTCACTCGGCGGTGCTCAGCCCGCCATCTTGACTCCTCCCCGTATCAGATCGCAACACCCCTTTATCCAAATTCTCACGGTGAACAGACACAGCCTTAGATTCTAACGTATCCGAAAATTTACGGTACGTAGTAACAACTTCATCTGCCAAAGTAGCCAAAAAATACAGTAATTCTTGTTCCGTCCATTTACCCCTTTCAGTAACAACTTCAGCCAGAGTAACGAAATTTGTATTCACTTTACGGGCCCAACTACGCAAGTTCGCGGATTTCTCCGCAGAAAACCTGACACTCGACTTACTCCCTTTCCCCGACTTATCCTGTCCGTCATCATCCGAGTCCACAGTCGGAGCCGTAGGTGGAACGTATGGAGGCGGCGATCGATCTAGTAACGAAAAATCATCAATTTCATTATTAAGGACAGGATAAAGTGGTCGATGAATAGGGAATTGGCCACTCGTTTGCAATTTACGCTCCCGTTCCTCTCTCTCTCTCTTTTCCTAAGCCTCCTTTTCCTCAAGCTGTAAAGCCTTATCACGAGCAGCCTTGCGCTGCTTTTTGTCCGCCAAGGCAACCTCACGTTTCATTCGCTCACGCACCGCTTTCTCCCACATTCACATACAATCAAACATATTTTGTCTAGACCTTCGTTGAAACAAACACTGCTCCACAAACTGAACCTTTTGCAAATCGAACAACCCATGTAGTGGCCATTGGAATTCAGGATCGGTTCTGGTGTATTTATGCCATAATTTACTGTACATTATAGGGGGAAGACCAAATTTGATGTACATTTCACGGTTTGGAGTTCCTTCTGGGGGAGCCGGCTGTGATTCCGCTAACCTAATTGTGGTACCATTCCCAAGACAGCACATCCCTCGGAGTGTGCTTAAAACAGGCATGTTCAAAAAGTATCACGAAAGCGTGATACCGTATAAAATGGCACTTACAGTACTTCACACAAATGTGCCGCTCACAGTAGAAAACAAGATTAGAGAAACATCTCTACATGCCTGCCTATGTGAAGTGCACTACACATATGAATTCAAAGTTCACAAATTCACAAATGTTAGCTAACTCAAATCAAAGTCACAGTCACAGAACTTCGGCAAGCGTCCGTAGACTACCTTACCGATCACAAATCATAGAACTTCAGTAAGCGTCCGCAGACTACCTTACCGATCACAAATCATAGAACTTCAGTAAGCGTCCGCAGACTACCTTACCGATCACAATTCTTACCCAAATCTCAAAGATCCAGATTCCAACTGCCAAGGTCTTTAATCGAATCAGCCAAACAGCACTTATCCAGCAACGCAGACGATCAATAACTCAGTCGGAGACCGGCGCCACCTGGAAGGTCAGATCGGAAGGAAAGGAAGAAACACCGTGGGTGCCAAGACTCGGGTCACTCAGTGGCAGCGTACGCGTCCATGGCGAGTGTCCAAACCTTCGTCACGACCTCTCCTTCGGGCATCCGAGTCGCCGATGAGTCCCTTCATGGTCGCCAATTTGTGGTATCGGGTTCCCAAGGCCTACATGCTCCGTAGATAACCCACTTACACTGAAATAACTGTTGGCACGGAAACTGAAAAGTACAAAGAACAAGTTTATTAAAACCCCATGGGGTGGTGGTACATTCCTACAGCACCCTTCGGTAATGCAAGAAGTATCACACCGAACGTTGGTGTGATTCGATCTTTTATACAGTTTACAGGTAATAAAAAGATAGGCGGTACAAGTTACAGAGCTATATGTACATATATGGTCATTTTTGGAACACAGCCAACTCATGGGAGGGGTTACAATCTCACTGGTCAGTTGGGAAGCACATTCCTGAGGGGTGACTGGTCAGTTGGGACTGCGCATGTACAGGCTTGACCATTACTAAAAATAGCCTGTTGCTGGGCAAACTCGAGTGGTCAGTGGCACGGACAACGGACTAAAGGGCACGCTGGCCACGAGGCCGCTCATGATCTAAGATGGCCGCCGTAACAGACAAGATGGCGTTTTCTAATATAGCCAAGTTAAGGAGAATAACGTGTAGCAAAGCCAAACGCTAACCCAGCCATCGTCAAATTACGACACGGTATGGCTATGGCGATGTTGGGTGCTGATGATGTGTTCATCCATGTTTCTGTGAGGAGGGCGATGTCCGGTGACGCAGTGTCGAGTAGTTCCCAGAGAAAGTTGCGTGTCTGTGGATCGAGCAGGTGTTAAGCAGGATGCACTTCAGGTGGTTAGAGTCGGAGCTGTGTTTGGAGGAAGTGGATTTGGTGAGGGTCCTGGAGCAGTAGAACTTGCAGGAGAGGCAGGTGAAAGGGCCGTGGGTATGTCCTGGGGTGGCTACGCAGCATTGAGGTTTGCGTCCGGGTTTGAGGCGAGGAGAGTTGTGGCATCATATGTGACTCTAGTGAGTTGGGTGCGGTGGGGAACAGGGGGGCTGGCGCTGGGCGCGGGCCAGGCGTGGACGGGAGTAGACGGGCTTACCTTTGGCGCACCTTCGGCACGCATGGGGCGCGTCCGCTGCGCGTGAACACTCTGCGTCAATTGCTCTGCCATAAGTAGATAGTGGAGGGGGCGGGGCGAGGGATGGTCAGCTGGGAGGCGGGATGCGGGGTGGAGCTGCAGGCTGGGACGGCACAACAACAACAAGATGGCAGCAAAAGCGGAAGCTAGGACAACGAGGTTGGGGTGGGCAGAGTCGCCGGCACAGTTAGGCGAGAAAGCCGTGACCGTCTACCTACCTAAGTGTCTCAGTCATAGTCATTTGTCCCACTCCTGACCCCCACACAAAGATAGTTAGATATATATACCCAATGATTTTATCACACAACCCAGAACAGAGTTAAAGAACACCCTTTCGCTCATTCACTCGTTTCAGTCCACAACACCCAGACACTCAAAATAACCAGAGTCTATGTGCAAGTTCAAAAACTTTTTCTTAATAAGCTTTGTATTGTTGTAACTTGTACGTATTTCCATGAAAAACATCCACCTCCACCATGCAAAATGAAGAAGATTAAGTACTATACATTTTGTACATCTAGTGCACGATAGAGAAATGTGTGAATTGTGGTAGACCCCTCACCGTTGAACGTATACTGGTTACACATGCATCTTTCGAAAGCTCTGCAAATCTCTGGTTCGTAGAAAGCAATCTTCACATCTGCCTATGAGAAAAATGTTACACGTTAGACAGTGAATACAACTATGCCAGTTTTTAGCAGTCATGGCACAAAGTGCAACATGGAAAAGCAAAAGGGACTAACAATACTGGTATGTCAACCTCTTTAGTTGTATGCAACACTCGTGTGGCCTCATAGGTGTCTTTCTTACTGTGCAACAAGCTGAGAGGTAACATGGGCAAAGCAGTAGACCCAGATCTAAAATGGTTATATGGCTCAGGCCAACTTTCCAAAGACGAGATTAGGAGTAGAGATTAGATGACCCTGGGGACCATCTAATAAATTAAAACTAAACTCGGTCTAATGTGACTGCTGTACAGTAGGACACAATTTGGACTAGTTACAACAATTTATGTTGTATGTAACTGTTTTTTCAATCTTCCTTCCTGGTGAAAAAAGTACAACTAGTAAGATAGGGGGTGGTGTGCAGGCATCTAAAAAGGTGTACTTGCTTTTAAAGGTGCACAATCACTACCAACCACCAGTGCCGACGGGGCCAGCGGCGATGCAATTGCCATCCAGGAGGGGACAGTGACTGCGGCACCTGCAGGACCATCAGTGGGGGAGTAAACTACAGCGGTGGTGAGTTATATTCATCATTACTTATTTGCATTACTAGGTGGAAGGGGAACATTTCCCTCACTGTGCTATGAGACTTAAGAAAGTATGAATTTGAAGTTGTACTCAACAATATACAATGGTTGAAGAAGACACCCTTTGCACTCCGACACAGCTGTGAAAGTCATGGAGAAGACTAAAAGTCAGATCAGATGACCTTGAGGGATGTGTTGAACAAAAAGGGAAAGAAGTGAACTAGGGTGGGAGGACTAAAGAAATGTAATAATAAGACTACCATAGAAGGATACTTTGGAAGGTTCATGCACGTGGCTGATATTAATCCGATGCATGGGTTGTTGAAGGATGGGTAGAACTTAAAGGTGAAAAAAAATGCAGGCCTCGTTGGGCAAAACAATATGGGTGCATGGATACAGTGGATAGCAAGAATCATGAGCGGAGTTTGTGTCAATGAAACCCAAGGCAACGAAGGAGTGGATGCATGGGTGGTTGCTGATGAAAGTGAAACCAGCTAAGGCGATAATAAGGAATGATAAACATTTACTTTTAATATGTGGATGCCCCCTAAATGTATTGTATTCATCATAGGTGGAGACTGTCATTGAAAGCAGACTCTTACTTTGCAAATATAAAAGGAGATACAGAAAAGACTGATGTTCTTCTGTGTAGTCAAGTCCACCCATAGTACTAGGGCAAGTATAATGCCGTAAAAAACTTCAACAAACGCTACAGGCAGGGGAGGCAGGAGGATAGATTAGATAGATCCTAAAAGTTGAAACCAATTGAATGTACTGCGCTTGGTAGTGCTAATATGCAACAATGTATTGTTGAATTCATTTTGAAGAGTTTCAGTTACAATTCTGTTTCTTTTTTTATAGATACTCATACTCCTTCCCAAAAACCATCAAGGAAGGAGTCGGCAGCCAGGGCCCAGGAACGGAAATTGCAGGCCATTGTGGAGGAGTACCGCCAGCTGGTGGCCGAGGAGGAGGAAGAGGTGGCGGCAGTGGGATGGAATTGGGTGTTGGGGTTTTTTTTGTGAGACATTCTTTGGACTTGAACATTGGTTGGGGTTAGGGTGGGGATAGGGGTGGGATACGACTCAGATATTTTTTTTACATGAATAAATATTATTTATTTTCAACTTACACATTTGATGTTGTTTTGTGGTAGGTTTACTATAGATGCAGGGCAGCGGCCAGTGTTTGATTGAAATACTTTTTTTATTGATCACATGTGTAACATGCAAACAGATAGATGCAGTACCACTCACTGTCCTCCATTATACCTCCCAGCAAACTTCTCTTCTTACCTGTGATTGATGAAGATTAAGTTTGGGAAGGAGCAAGATGGCGGCCGTGACTCACAGCTGAGGTGCAGCGTCAAGCAGTGAAGGCTCTACCGGGACCATCCTAGGAAACACCCCGTGAAATTAAGGTGCTCAAGTCCGCTCAAGTCCGCAAAGTGATGTTGCTCGAGCGGAGGCTCTCTTCAGGACTACGAGCATCAGCGTGAGCTGTTATCTAAAAAGGCGTACGAGTCAAGGAGGGGGAAAGGAGTGAGCGAGATTCTATACCGCTTCATACTGTTCCACGCCGCTACACATAGAGCCAACCCAGCGGGGAAACTAGATGCCCTTGATCTCAACTTACCGCAAGGCACTGTCTCCCGGAACTCTGAGGGCTGCCGCTGCACTACTCCTGAGGATTGGGCTGGCTGGTAGAGACGCCGGCAGAGCCCGCAGAGCTCACGGACTCAGGGGGCGTGCCAATACCGATCATGTGAGCAGCGCTGGTCGTAGCAGTAGCAGTAGCGGTGAAAACAGCGCGGAAACCGCGCGGTGTGGAGACAGCCTACAGAACTATCAGAGCTATCAGCTGGAACGAGCGGAGCAGCAGTCTCTGATGTGTATGGCTACAAAGACTAATACGGGAGGTAAGCCGGCGTCTAGGAGGAGAAACGCCAATGTTAGGATAACCACAAGCGCCACAGAGATTACAAGTGCCATAATAGCTACTGCTGCAGAAGGAGCTATAGATATTGATAAAAACGTAGCAGAGTTATCTTCGAGGGCCCCGGAAAAACCACTAGCATCGGTGGTGAGCACCCCAAGGGGATGAGGCCCCCAGCAGTTAGAACGAGACAAGCTGCTGCTACAGCTGCCGCTACGGCTACAGTGAGCGTAGTTGAACTCATGAATCGTAAAGAGAAAGTCAAAAAACTGAAAAATAAAAATACGGAGATGGCTTACGCAGCAGGGTTAACACCTCTACCTATCGATGAGAGCTTGGAAGTTGAGCAAGAATCTTGTCAGGAGCTTGCTGTCTTGGTTGCAGTGGATGTTGATAATAGGGCTCAAGGGGAAGAGAGTCCCTCGACTTGTGCTGCCGTAGGTAAGGTGATTAATACATCTATGGCAGCTACCGAGATGGCAATAATGGCCTCAGCAGGGGCAATGGAGCAGCTATTTGAGCTTGAGCCTGAAGTCCCTTCTCAAGCTGCAGATATCAGCGTGAGTGTGCATCAAGCAGGTTCAGATGAGCATTCCCCTTTGGCCACAGGTGATGTATTCGCGGAGAATGCAGCGGCTAACCCCCCGGGGGTTCAAACCTCAGGTCAAGGCCAAGTTCTGAGAGGGGAAACCAATATGCAGAATGGCTTAACTGAGGGGGATAAGGAGAAACAGAAAGCGACCCAGAAGGGGAACCACCGCTGACTGTTAAAACAGTGCATTCTCAAAAAGGTCAAAAAGGTCAAGATGATTTAACATGGGATCACTCTCCTACTACCTCGCTACAGGGTAATTTAAACCAGGCGGCATACCTCGTGCAGGATCAGGTTACCCTACCAGCAACACAGGATACTACACAATTCTCAATGATCTCAATGATGTCAATGATGGAATCAATTCATCAAGGCATTACAGCACATCGTGAGGAAACTAGATCTGATAGCCTCAAGGCCCAGGCTACTATGAGGAAAATGAAAGGGGTGGTCAGGAAGCTCTCAAAAGCCTGTGAGAACGTGGGAGATAGGGTTCTAAATCTGGAAGAGAGGATTGTCACTACCGAAGCTGAGGTGGCAACTGCAACAAGGAAAGTGGAATCCCTAGACACACAAGCACAGGATGTCCAGTGGAAATTGGAGGACTTGGAAAATAGACTAAGAAGGAACAATCTTAGAGTCCTAGGGATCCCGGAAGGATGTGAGGGGCAAGATGTCAAGGCCTTTATTGTGAAAATCTTTGAGAAGGCCTTTCCGGATGTTGCGGGGTGGAATTGGACTACCGAAATCCAGAGAGCACATCGAACACCAGTCAGGTTGAGGCAGAACGCTAGAGCAGATGATAAGCCCAGAGCAATCTTGATATACATAGGGAACTTCCTGCTGCGTCAATCAATTGCAGAAAAAGCAAGACCAGATTCTAAGAGGGCTTTCGAGGGAGGTTTTTTCTTCGTAAGGCCAGACTTCTGCCACACCACTGTGGAACGGCGATGGAGATTAAGACAGTTAATTAAGCCTTTTCAGGACAAAAAGATACAGGTGTATCTTATCAATCCTGCTCAACTCAAAGTTATTCATCAGGGAAAGACTATCTATTTCTCCTCAGAAATTAAAGCTCGGGATTATCTAAATTCAGTATAGTTTTGGTTAATGCTTAAGCAGTATTCTTTAATTAGATTAGTCCTAGGGTGGTAGGATAGCGCTGGTTGGGGTCACTAAGGGCAATGTATGATTCTTAAAGGCTTGAGTTTTTGTTTGTTTTCACGGGCTAAATATTGTAATCAATTGGCTTTCATTTTTCGTTTGTTTTGGGAAAATTTCAGGGGAAAGGGGTTTCCAAATTAATATTTATGTTTGGATAAGAGCCCACTGCACGCTGCATCCATCACACGCACAGACTCAGTCTGCGCGCTCCTTCAGGGTGGGGGTCAGGGTCAGGGGCGGGTTCAGTGGGGGTCGTGCCGCGGGGTGGGAGGGTGGGACATGGGGGGGTGAAAGCAAAAAAAAAGAAAGTTCACATAGCCAAGGTGTATATTGATGAAGATGAAAGATTGTTAATGTTAATGTTTCTCCATTCATTTGAAGTCTTCAAGAGAATAATTGATTGGATAGACCAATGGTTACGTCTCATGCAGGGCTATGTCTAAGTTAAATGTAGTAAGTCTCAACATAGGTGGTCTGAATAATTGGAAAAAAAGAGGCAGGTTGGAGGAGTACATCAAAATAATAGGGGCCGATATTCTCTGCCTTCAAGAAACTCATCTACTGTGGAAAAAAAAACATTGGTTGAATCTAAAGGGGTATGAAATTTTTTCCTGCTCTTCACAAACATCTATGATAAAAGGGGTAGCAATCATCAGAAGGACAGGGCTGGGGGGGGTTAAAAGATGTAAGGCCGATACTTCTGGAAGGTGGGCAATATGTGAAATGAACATAGGTATCACTATATGTTCAATATACGGGTCTAACCTCGATGATCCAGCAGTGATCGATTATTTAGAGCAGGAGTTAACTAACTGGTCGGCACCAATAATAATCTGCGGAGATCTAAACATCTCAGCAGATTTTACAAACGGGAATGTGTACACAGGTCGGAAGCCAGGGGTATATAAAGCGTTATCCTCTGTTATACAATCCCATGGTTTGATAGATGTCTGGGGAAGTTTAAAGAGAGACAATCCAGGGTTTACGTATTTTTCTCATCCTTTTAATAAATATACTAAACTGGACTATTTCATGATAACAGCTAATTATCTTCCTAATGTGGAAATAGTAAGGTTACCTAAGATAATATCGGATCATAATCCCCTTGTTCTAACAATTGCTATCAGTAAACAAGGGAAAAAAGTTAGACCCTGGACTTTTGACAGGAAGCTCTTAATGGATAATAACTACATTTCACACTTGAAAACATGGTGTCAGTCATTTTTTGATGCAAATAGATATAGTGCTCCCCGCAACGTTGTCTGGGATAGTTTTAAAGCGGGACTGAGAGGTGAGACAATTAGTTACACTGGTCGAATGTGGAAGAGAACTAAGATAGAGAGGGAACGTCTATTGGGTAAATTGGCTGATGCAGAGGAACAGCATAGAAAAGATGTATGTCAGGGGATCCAGGGTAACTTAAGTCTAGAACGGCTGAATAGTATCAAGGCTGAACTCCAGATACAATTGGCAAAAAAAGCTGCAGCTGTATATCAAACACACAGGTCTGGAATGTATGAAGCAGGGGAAAGTGCTGGTAAAGTTTTAGCTCTGAGGATAAGGCAGACTGCATCAAGGAATATCATAACTGAAATAAAGGAAGGAGATCAAATTTATAAGAAGTCAGATGAAATTCTTGATGTCTTTAGAAGATTTTACCAAGATTTATATAAGGAAGAGTCGGAAAATGATGATCCGGGTATAAATTGGCCAGAAATGGGAACTAAACTTACCTCTAATGAGAGAGAAATATTGGAACGTAGTATAACTACAGATGAATTATCCGAGGCGCTACAGGATCTAGCAACTGGTAAGGCGGCAGGCCCCGATGCCATACCCTTGGAGGTATATAAATGTCTAAGGGAAGTAATAAAACCCCTACTATTGGACCTATTCAACGGGGTTATGAACACCGGGGGTATCCCGGAATCTTGGACCGAAACTAATATTGTGGTCTTCCATAAGAAGGGGAAACCGAAAGAGAGCCCCGGTTCATACAGACCAATATCGCTAATAAATAGTGACAATAAACTGTATGCGAAAATCATGGCGACACGGCTGGGTAGGATCATCGGGACCCTGGTCTCCCCCTGGCAGCATGGTTTTATTCCAGGTAGAGGCACGACCGACCACATAAGGAGAGCCATCACACTATTCGATATACATGCTGCCGATGGGGGGAGGGCCGCGATGACCCTCCTTGACGCGGAAAAAGCTTTCGACCGCGTCAGGTGGAGCTTTCTGTGGAGGGTGATGGGAGACAGAGGTTTTGGCCCTAGATTCCTACAGGCAATTCGGGCTATGTACCTGAACCCAACGGCTAGTATTCATCTTATGGGGGAGCACTCGGGGAAGATCCACATATCAAGGGGCACGCGACAAGGGTGCCCGTGCTCACCCATTCTTTTTGCATTGTATATAGATCCCTTAATAACTCTTCTAATGAACAGCAAAATTAAGCCAGTTGTTACCAATGGATTCCATACTAAGGTTCTCGCCTATGCGGACGATGTTGCTATTCTAACTACGGATCCTGATAGTGCATTGAATGAAATAGTTAGAATCACTTCAGAATTTGGTAGATTATCTGGATATCATCTTAACGTAGCCAAAACGCAGGTATTGTGCACCAGTAATATAATTAAAACAGATAATAGATATCTGGATTCAGTAGTCTACTTAGGTATCGTAATCAATGCCCAGCCAAGGGACATTATCAAAGATAATTTCGAGCCACTACTGGTCAAGATTAAACAGGATCTAAGGAGAATAGACAAACTTCATCTATCAGTTATAGGAAGGGTTAATGTCATTAAAATGTCTATCTTCCCTAAGATTTTATATAAATTTAGGTCCATCCCTTTCAGAATAGAAGATGTAATGATAAAGGAAATGGAGTCTATCTTCATGAACTTTGTATGGAAGTATGGCAAGGTCAGGAGATCTAATAAGCTTATGTCCCTTCCCCAAGAAAAGGGTGGGTTGGGAATACCCAATCTCAGGTTTTATAACTGGGCTTGCCTCCTTACAGAGATGTCTGTGCTCTTCTTCCCAGAGGATGCTAGATACAGTCACGGAGACATCCCCACTATTTATCACCTGGCACTGGGGGGGGGGGAAGCACATGGGATACTGTTGAGGAAACATGACAAGCGTTTCTTTAAAGCATTTGGTTATAAGATACTTGAAGATATTTGGGGGATATGGTCTTCTATATGTAAAAATCAGAACATCCCAAGATATAACCAGCATACCCTATTATGGAACTCAGATCTATTCCCGCATCTAAGTGATGATGGTCCATGGAAATATTGGGAAAAACAAGGGATTACCACATTAGGTCAAGTAATGGTAAAAGATGTTTGCAGGCCTCTTGAATTGTTGAGGACACGGTTCTCACTGCAAGGTGTTCAAGAATTTAAGTATATGCAGTTGGTTAACATTATTAAATCAAAAAGACCGTGTCTGAATATATCTAATGGATGTGCTCTATTAGACTATTTGAAAGGGGGAGGTCATAGAATCAAGGAATTGTACAGGATATTTATGGAGAATCTCCCCGATGATTTGATTAAGCCGGGGGAGAGCTGGGCCTCTAAATTGCAGGATCCAGACATTGATCTTGACAGAGCATTGGTAATGGACAAAAGGTTTTTGAGATCATCAAATCTAAGAGCACAGCATTTTAAGACCCTTTTTAACTTATACTATACACCAGCTAAATTGTTTAAATGGGGCAAGAGACTAGACCATAACTGTCCTAGGTGTGGTAATGGGCCAGCAGACGCATTGCATATGTTCTGTAGCTGTGTAAACTTGGGACCAATTAAAAAAGAAATTGAAAAGTATTTAGAGGGGCTGCTAGCTGTCAGAATAGACCTATCCCCTACTCTTTTAATATTTGGTTTTGATGCAAAGCTGGGTCTGAGCATAGAGATAGAGGCGCTGGTTTTTATATCGACAGCTGTTCTTAGGATACTAATTGCTGCTGCATGGAAGGATGTGGAGCCTCCAACTTTTCAAATGTGGATGTGTAGGTTGTTAGGGATCCATAATATTGAATCAGAACTGTATGCCCTCAAAGGAATTACATCTAGAGAAATGGGGCTACGGGTATGGGCACCAGTAGCTAGGTGGAGGAAGTCAAGGTGTGGGATACTATAGATTATATCGTGGGTTGTCGTGGTTTATGTTCCGAATGATTGGTTTTATCTCGCTTTAATCTTTGTCTTTCATGTTAAATATTGCTTCTGGTTAATGTTGTATCTATTGTATCTATACTATCGTATCTATTGTCAAGTGTATTTATATGTGTCTATATTTTATGTGGATATATTTATATATACTGCTGATTTTAATGTACGCTTTGCTGCTATGAACTTTCAATAGAAAAAATTAAAAAAAAAAAAAGATGAAGATTAAGTTTGACACAGCAAGGGCTGCATGGTTTCCAAAGACAACGGAGAATATGCCATGATTTTGTGATAGTAGTAGTACACTAGACACTGGCACTAGCATTGGCAAACAAAAATAAAGACAGTCATTTGCCTGAGAGAGAATGTGGGAGAAGTAGAAAAAAACAGTACATAAGACTGACAAAAAAATACAAACAATATTGCAACTACTAAATGAACTCAAAGAAATCAATGGTGTCGGGGACTGCCTTGTACAATAGTACATAAAGTGAGCTTGGGTGGGAAAGCAGAAGATGATCTTCGCCCTGCCTCATTGACATTTGATTTCATTAGTGTTGCTTCCACCACATCTGCCCCAGCAAGCGTGTGATCAATTGTTGGTGTAGATTTAATGTAGTAACATCACACCTCAATATAAAACCACACAGCCCGGGGGAAGAGGTTTAGGGTTTGATGAATGGATGGGAACGGGGGTTTGGGGAAAGGTTTGACAAAGAAAAACAGTACGCATGGAGACAATAAAAACAAAACAATGAAGACAATGATTGATGATCCACTAGTACCCAATAAATCTAAAGTTCAGAAAAACAAAATGCATGCATGATGAAGATAAGTTATAACTTGATGGTTACTAAAAAGTGGTACTTAACTACTACTACACAATTCAAAGGAAGTATTTCTTATATATGATATGAATATGACTTTTGAGTAGGCTGTATTCCCTCTGAGAAACCGTAATACCTGCTGTAGCGGGCTGAAAGCTAGCAAAGAAAAGTAAGCAATAGTTTAATTAAACAATGAATTAACAAACACAAGCGTAAAATAAATGAAGAGGAAAAAGGAATCCCAATAAATTACGAAAATTGTATTAAAGTTAATGTATGGCATCATTCATTTTCTATACCTGTCTTTCTCTACCTTGTGACTGTCAGATCACAGATGCAGCAGAGCCTTCTGAACATGATGACTGGTTTACTTTAATTTTGGAGCCCTGCTCAAGTTCTGACATTGACGAGTTGTATATGCCAATGCAGACAGAGGTGGTAGCCTTAAGACAGTGATGCGTTTCAGATTGGAAACAAAACAGAAGATGGCTATAGTCACGAACGTTTCACTTGTTATGGAGGGACGGTTAGGCGCTACATCCAATGTATGGCAAGATGGAAATGTATTTAGGGTGAGTCAGGAAGATGGAGCAGGACTGTGAGGAGTGGAGTGCAGAGTTAAATGCACAAATGTGCAACTCCAATTTGTAATTAAAAAAGTAAAAGAAAGGATGGTGTTGGTTTTGAAATTTGAACCAGAAAGACAGATACACACAAATAATGGAAGAGAGAATGTAGCAATTTAAAAGTCTAGTTGTCAGGGAAGAGGAGCTTGTCCTCAAACCCTGGTGGTTCTTCTGACATAAGTAGGTCATGTAACCCAGTAGTTATGTCTTCCGACTTGCTCTCCTCTTCCAGCTGTGATTCACGTTTTTTGTAGTTTGGTGGTATGGAGTGCTGATTCATTTTGATCATGGTTAACCTCTCCACGCTAATGGGCGAGAGACTGGTCCTTTTCACAGTTATAATGGCACCAGCAGCACTGAAAACACGCTCAGAAGAGACATTAGCAACAGGGCAAGCCAGATACTTTATCGCCAGCCTGCTAAGCACTGGTCAGTTGTTTCTTTTCCTATACCAATACACCAATGGGCTTTGCTACATGAACACCTCTGCTGTGTCATCCAGATAGGCCTGGACCATCCGCTCAATGTTCAGTGGTGCTCCGGTTTGCTTGTCCTCTTTTTGCTTTGTGACAGCAACGGAATGTTTGAAATGCGTGCAGATTCTTCTGCAAATGGTCAGTAATTTTCTGAATTTGCTTTCATTTTTCAGAAAGTATTAAACAACAATATTAATGCAATGTGCCTAACACAGGACCCTGAAATAGCGACCATCTTGCATGGCCATAACTACATTACTACCATTGTCGGTGGCAACAAAACCGATGTTAAGGCCTCTTGGTCACAGCCATTAAAAGACATTGGTGTTAAACTCAGCCAAAATGTTTGCAGCAGTATGTGATTTCTCCATAGCAAACATGGCCACAGTTGCATGTCTGCGAGTATCATTAAAAATCTCAGCAGTGTCAATGCCTGCAGATACCTTGTCTCTAACACCTGAAAAAGAGATCCAGTGTGCAGTGATGCACATGTAACAGTAGCTTGGCAACTGGTCCACATGTCTGTTGTCAGGTGGATACTATGAACAGCACTCTGCTGCAAGGCTTTTCCAAGCAATTCCATCACGTCGTGGAGTAGTGCTGGAACAGCAACTCTGGCAAAATAGTAGCGGCTGGGAGCATTCCATTTTGGGCAGGGGGTTGTCACAAATTCCATGAAACCCACCCCTTCAACCAAAGAAAAAGGGAGAAGGTCCAGTGCTAACATTTTAGCAAGCTTAGCATTGTACAAACGTGCTGTTGGGTGGTTGCGTTCGTACTTTACCTCCTGCCTAAACATGCTATGAATGATACGCTGCTTGGTATTTCCTTCAGTAATGCTCAATGCAATACTTCGCGTCGCAGACTTCGCACCCGTACTCCTTGGTGTCTCCGGGTTATTCTTACTCTGGTGCCACTGAGATGTTGCTGATGCGGAGGAATCGGGCTCTACCACTGCAGTGCTGGGGACAGGGGTACTTTGTATACCACTACCAGAAAGAATGTCTCCCTCTTCTTCCTGTTCGACCGTGAGTGGACCTTTTACTACTTCCCCACCAACATTAATGGTTCCTGCTTTCATGCTAAATAGGTGGTCCTCCCACTGGATTGGGTGATGTTTTTTCAAATGGGTCATTTGGCCTCCGATACCATATTTTGTACCAAGCTTACCACGACTAACAGAGGAATGACAAATGGAGCATATAGCAACGTTCTCCTCATTTGCGCTAATTGTAAAGAAGTCCCACATTGGGGAGCTTAACGTTTGTCTCCTGCTAGAGGTGCCACTTCCAATGCTGGATGAACTGGAGGTTGTGTGTTGAAATTCACTATGTGGCTGTGCAGTAGTACCACAACCTACTTCTGCTGAGGTGGAACTTGTGCTGGATGTAGGAGGCTGCCAGGCCTGTGCAAAAGTAAAAATGGAAGCTGGAGGTGGTTTTGCTTTTGGTGTGTCCTGTGTTGGAGGTATGCGTGCTACATCCCTACTAGTCACAGCCATTCCCGCTAGGGTTAAAATGTTAGTCTCCATGTTCTCAGACCCAGGAGTAATGCTTGTGACGACTGGGTCTGACTCGTCATCACCATCATTATCCGGCTGTTCAACATCGCACTCCGTAAGTGTAAGGCTTCCTGGAACCTTCCTTTTCCCTAGCTTGGTATTCTTGGGATGTCTCTCCCTCTCATGCTCAGATTGTTGTGGCTCCCAATTGAGATCAAGCTCATCGGAAGGGATGCTTGGCAAAGAACTTGATAGACTAACCCTCCTTTTCCTTGGTGGGGATTTGGAAAACAATAGATGTCCTGCATGAGGTGCTTCCTCTTCTTCTTCCTCTGCATCAGGCTCAATTTCCTGAACTGCCCCGACTTCGGGAGGAACAACAACTACTATTGCGGGTGGTGGCTGTTGAACAACAACTATTGCAGGCGGTGGTTGTGGTTGTTGTTTTCGAGGAACATCTACTATTGAGGGCGGTGCTTGTGGAACAGCTACTATTGCAGGCGGTGGTTGTGGTTGTGGTTGTTCTTTTCGTTGAGCATCTACTATTGCGGGCGGTGGTTGTTGAACAACTACTATTGCGGGCGGTGGCTCAGGGTGAACATCTACATTGTGGGCGGTGGTTGTGGATGATGTTTTGGAACATCTACTATTGTGGGCGGTGGTTGTTGTTCACCACTTTTCTGCTGTGTTCCCTCTTGCATAGATTGTGTACTACTTTGAGATAGCGCTAAGTTTAGGTCAGGCTCAGTATCACTTTAGTCATCAATGGAGCGCACACCGCTAGCCCCTCCTCCGGATTGCCCCTCGGGACTCTGGTACTTGTAGTTCCTTAGTGGATCACCCAGGTGGATGCAGGTCGGTGCTTGTTGGACTGATGAATCTCTAGACCCGATACATGTTTTAGGATATCGCCTGAGACCTGTCTCGGGTTTCGGGATGACTTCCCTCATCAGTAGAGAAAGATTGTTTAGGTGTGGAAGAGAAGGCCCAAACCTCAAGGGAGCCATATTTTGCTAATCAATCCAAAGCCATCCATGCCCTACATGATGTTACAATTACAACTTAAACAACTTTCATGCACCCAAGATGATGACTCTAGTAGTACCATTGGGCCTACTTACAGAGTAGGCCACAAGCTAGGAGGCATATGGCAAAAACAAAGTGGCTCTAAACACAAAATGGCCACCACCACCTGGACAAGCCACCAACAGAAAGTAAATGAACTCAAGCAGGCCTAAACTAACTACATGAACTACTAGGGTTACCTAATTTTACAAAAAAAGTGAAATTCCACTACAACAGAGTTTGCAATTGAATCCAATGCCATCGATGATGTTTTACAGGCATCACTGAAGGTTGTACCCGTGGGTACCTCTAGGCCTACTGGATGAAATTTCAAAGACATACAACTTGGCCCCTCATGAAAGTACAGGCCTCCCTCAATAATAATTTTTAAGAAAGATTGAGAAGCACAGAAAACTGTAGTTACAAAAACCCAAACCAAACAAACATTTACAGTACACCAATTCTCACACTTACTTGTAAAAGTAAAGTTCTAATCCAAAATTCCTCATAAATCCAATTCAAAATGCTATGATGCAGCAGACATACACTAAGAGTGATCCTTCCAGCTCCAAATCCAAATGAAAGTGAACAGCACATGGACAAAGCACTGGGAGGAGCCTGGTGGACAGGAAGAGGAAGTTGGAGACTGAGGGGTACTTCCTTTCTCTTGAAAAAAAAAAAAAGTAGAAACAAAAAGAGGACTCCTTGCCCAATAAAATACAGCCAAATCACAATCTGAGGGGTTTTCCTGAGCAAAATGATAATTTTTTAGAAGGTTTTAACATGCTCGAGAGATAATCTGTGCCAGATTGCAGTTTCTGCGTGTTGGGAAATGCGATTTTACCTACATGGCGCTTCTAGGAAGATCGCGTGTTCTAATGACTTGTTTGCGCGTCCGAATTACGTTATCACGTTCTCACAGCCGGATTCCAAACATCGAAGCGAGCGCGAACGAGAGAGAAAAGCGAGAAAGCGAACACAGAACCACGGTAAATCATTACCGCGCACCCGAGAACGCTATTGAGCGCGCGAGGAAGAAAAACTACTACGCTATGCTGTAGATTGCGAAGTAGTTGACAGCTTCGCACTCGCAGCAAAGTGCAGAGTTGCTGAAAATTTGCAAACTCCGCGAACAGGGCATAGTTCTCCGCCCAGGGTTAGAATAAAGTCTTTTCCATGTTATAGGTGGAAATCATTTGAACTAGCTAGTGAGTGAATAGTGGATGGTTAGGGTCCTTCCATGATGTCGTTATACAGAGACGCAGGATGGTCATAGCTACAAAGATACGTGCACCTCCATTGTTTCTGCAGAACAGTCGTAGGTGTTAGTTGAATGTCCTGTGATAGAACTTTACTGAAAAAGTCCTCTATCTGGCCCAATAGAGACCAGATTGGGGACAAGTAGCTCACATATGAATCAAGTCTGCGCTAAACAATGCACACCTGGGACAGAATGTTCCCGTCCCTGTCCCTCATTTTGCCACTCTACCAGGTGTTATGTATAAGAAAAAAGCAGTTTTAAAAATGTTTTACAGCAAATTGGCTAATAGCAAATCACCCCTAGCTGATTGTACTGCTTGATTAAATATGTTATAGGAGATAAATAGGTTATTTTGCCATTCATTGGCAGTGGCGAGCATGTCATCTGGAATCAAGCTAACTAGTTTAGTATATAGGTGTCTGTTCCTGGGCAGGGTAGAGTTTTGTAGTTTGTCAATAAAGTCTACTCTAGAGAAGCCAGCTGCCACCCCAGTTTTACGGGATAGAAAGTCTCTTATAGCCATGTATTTTAAACACTGATATTTCCCCATTTGAAATTTAGTTTTCAGAGACAGAAAGATTTTATACCATTGATAGCTATCAGGTCTCCCATTTTCACTATGCCTGCATGATACCATTCAGGTATATAGGAAGCGTTGAATATCGAAGGTAGATTGGGGTAGTTGTGAAAAGGGGTGTAATCATTTAAACTACCCAGTCCAAAGGTTTTCCGTATATTGGAGAAGACTTTGTAGGCATTGATTAAAGTCTTAAATCTCACCCGCTTGTAATAGCCATGGGAGAGCTGCCTCCAAAGGCATCCACGGGTCTCTGCCCCCAGAAGTATTTGGTAGGGTGATGGTAGACCTAAATCTGGGGTATGTGGATGTTTTGCAGCAATTCTGCACTGTATTGCATAGCTTCTGCCCAATAGTAGAATCACAGATTAGGTAATGCCCGGTGACATTTCATCTCCCTACAATGGTAAGATGCAAGTTGTTTAGTCATGTAAGTGCCCGTTTGGTTTCAATAGCTAGCGGGGTCAGATTTTTTTCTACAATTAGGTCAGTATCAGGCATTAAAGTGACACCAAGATATTTTGCAGACTGTACCACCCGGGTATCTGCCTAGTCACTTTGATTATTTTATTGATAATCTGAGTTTTACCTTGGTTAAGTGTGTTTCCTGATGCTTTCCCAAGTGTTTAGGCCTCCAGTTCTAGAGCGCTAATGGCAGACACAGGATCAGGGAGGTCCACTGAAGGATTATTGGCATAAGCTCACTCAATGCTCAAGTAGTTTGTTTTCTACAGCCTTTATAAAAGGGTCTACATAAAGAGCGAATAGCAGAGGTGAGCACGGACACCTTTGACGGGTCCCTCATGATATTTTGATCTACTCCATCGGGGTTTGATTAACTAATACGTTAGCAGTGGGATTGCTATAAAGAGCTTGTATGGCTTTTATTGTTTTTGGTCCAAAGCCCATTTTCTTCATACCAGTACAAAGGAATGCCCAGGAGACCTGATCAAACACGTTCTGATCGTCAAGTAGAAATACTGAGATCAGGTCTCCCGTTACTTGAGCTGCATCCAATAGTGTGATAGCTCTACGGATGTTCTTGGTTGTAATTTTTTTAGGTATAAACCCATGTTGCCATTGCGAAACCAGAGACTCTATTCTCAATGATAATCTTGCAGGAAATACCTCTCAGAGTCACAGTTAATTAGGGTAATTGATCAATGCGATCCCATTTCTTGAGGAGATTTGTCTTTTTTTGGGAAATATCACTATCTTGACATTTGACCAAGATTCTGGAGGAGGTGCTCCACTAAAGATAGATTCTACCAGTATAATCAGGATGTTTTTAATCTGGGGGACAGATATTTTATAAAACTCCACAGGTTTGTGGTCTGCTCCTGTTGCTTTCTCATCCAGAAGGCTTCCTAACGCTTTGGTTATCTCTTCCCATCCAGGGGGGTTTCTCAAGTTGGTCATAATCCTCAGGGTTAAGTGCTGCCAGGGTAAACTGATTTAAATAGGCCTGACTTTCCTCTTCTCTCAGTTTTGATGTCCCTAGGTAATCTTCTGAATAGAGATTCTGGTAAAAATCACAAAATGTGATCTTACTTGCAAATTGTGTGATCTCTCCAGTGCTAAACTGAATGGACTGAACTTCACTAGCAGACAGCTGTTGTCTTATTATGAGAGCAAGTTGGTGGCCTATGTTATCGCCACATGTGTATATTTTTTCTCCGGCAGAAGCCCATTTCTTAGCAATTTATTCAGCAAATACGGACCCTATTCCTGCCTTACTAGCTATTACTTCCAACTGAGCATTTTCAATTTCAGCCCCTAGATGAACTGCTAAGATTAGGATTAGTTTTATCTCTGTTTTATCAATTTTTTCATGAGCCCTTGCTAGTTGTACTTTATCTTTTTTGTTCTGTCTGATGGAATACCGCAGGATCTCGCCTCGAGTTACCACCTTCATTGCGTCCCATACAGATCTCACCGCAGCTGACCACATAATAATTTCCAAAAACTCTTTAATCCACCCCTGCATGTATGAACGGTAACTCTCATTATACAATACAGCTCTTTCGAAACTCCAATTTTCCCTCCTAATCCCTAGCCAACTAATATTCAAAATAAGGGGGGTGTGGTCTGACATAAATCGTGGGGCCACCTCAATAGAGCAGTTTTGAAGTACTGATGTAGACACAAGAAAATAATCTAACCTAGCAAGTGAGAGGTGTGGGGATGGGAAATATGTGTACCCCAGATGAGTGGGTTTTAGGTTGGCCCAGATGTCACTAAGCCCGAGTGATTGTATTAGATTAAGTAGGGCCTGAGAGATGTTGGGCTTCCTGCCTGTGTAGGACCAATGATCGGTTGCCTTCCAGTTGCTGGGTAAATTGATATTCAGATTCCCAGAGATTACCAGTGGTAAAGGCCAGTGGGCAGGTTCGCCTGCAATCCAGTTAATGACGCCAGGGTCATCAGTGTTACATCCATATATGGAGCATAGTGCATAGTATAAATGCCTAGTTAGGGAGGAGATGATACTCTGCGATACCCCACCTACCCAGAGGATCAGATTTTACCCTGTTGGAAGTCGATGGAAGTATTTATTAACCCAGCACTCCAACTACTCTCGTCTTTGCCTCCTGGGAGGTTTCCCCTATAACCATATAACCCAATGAGTTTAATAAGTGCTTCTGGGATCCCTCCACATGTGTTTCCTGCAGGGTGGTAAGTTCAGCTCCCAAAAAGCATAGACCCTGAGCTACTTTCTTCCATTTCAATGCATAATTTGGCCATTTAATAAAGGAATAAGCATGGGCGGATTTTGCGGATCCACGATCCGCAGATTTTGCGGATTTGCAGGTCGTGGATCCGCAAAATCCGCGGATTTTGCGGATTTGCGGATCCGCGGATTTGGGGTGGGGCTTCCATGCGAGTGCACATGCTTCTTGTGTGTATAAAAGGTCAGAGAAAGATCAGTTCAGCAGATGAAGAGAAATAAGCTCCTGGTCACAGAAACAGCACGGGTATTGCGCTCGTGAAAGTCACAGATGCAAAAGCCTCTATCCAGCATCACAGCTGATTTTCCACAGTAGAGTTGGTAAGAAGGCACACCTGTCCAGCCTCGACGACGCTCACGATTGTTTTTGGGCTAATGAATGAGTCACTGAATTTGAGCATCAACTAGTTCGAGCGACCATGTGTGTGTTACTATGCAATCGCCCCGAAGGGCGCAGGGGTCCCTTGAGTGAGCTGTCCATCATAGTGGGTGAATGGGGGGAAGACGGTGCAAACCGCGAGTGTGTGGGCGAGGCCCTACGGGCAGGGCTACCATGCGAGTTCACACATGCTTCTTGTGTGAATAAAAGGTCAGAGAAAGATCAGTTCAGCAGATGAAGAGAAATAAGCTCCTGGTCACAGAAACAGCACGGGTATTGCGCTCGTGAAAGTCACGGATGCAAAAGCCTCTATCCAGCATCACAGCTGATTTTCCACGGTAGATTTGTGAAGAAGGCACACCTGCCTCGACGACGCTCATGATTGTTTTTGGGCTGATGAATGAGTCACAGGAAGGGCATGTTGTAAATATTTTAGGATGGCGCCGGCAAGCTGCCACCGCCAACCTAAAATACTTACTAAATTAGCTTCAACAGGAAGCTCTAATAGATAAAATCGAGCACCTGCTCGATTTTATCTATTAGAGCTTCCTGTTGAAGCTAACTTAGTAACTATTTTAGGATGGCGCTGGCAGCTTGCCGGCGCCATCCTAAAATAGTTACAACAGGTTCAACTGTTGCCCCAGAATAATCCGCCGCTCGCGGATTTGCGAATTCTCTGTAAATTCGCAGGAGTTCGCGAATCGCGAATTTACCGAAAATTCGCAAAATCCGCGAGCGGAACAGATTTTCCGCTCATAAAGGAACATTGATTATTCATATTATCTGTACATTTTTTGAGTGATTATCCCCTAGCTGTATATCATGTGCTATCAAACATTTGGTGAAACCCACAATATGCTAATTATGTTTTTTTTACTTTTTTGCAAATTTCTTTTTCCTGTTTTCTTTTCTTTTGTCTTTTGATTTAGCCCTCTGTTTTGCATTTTGTTTTCATTTTCTGCTATCAAATTTACCAGTGTGGTGAGCCCCATCACTGACAATTTGTAATGCCCCTCCCCCCCATAGTTAGAGCCATCATGGAGACCCTGAATGATGCTTGTCAATTGGGATGCATCGCCACTAGGCCACACCCTTATATCAAACAAGAGGCATTATTTGTCTTTTTATGTAAATTTGTGCAACTCATGATGATGATTCAAATGATGGGGTCGTCTCTTGATGGTGTCTGTAGAAATACCTGTCAGCAACACACCCGATTTAATTATATCTATCCCACGGCATGAGGTACTGACATACTTAACTGAGTTAACTGGTAGGCTGGTTCCAAGGAGGCAACACATTACTTACTTGATCTATCTACAAGCACAAAAAAAATAAACATGTATTTGCTTTTGTGGACTGAGCACTAGTATTGGTGAATCACCATATAGACATGTCTTGGTTGGACTCAGAATTTCCAGACTGGTTGAGAGATATAACGAAATCGACATTTCCTGAAAATTATATGTTTTCTAGGGTGCATACAGAATATAGACGTAGTGTTCATTATGAATTATAGAATATATTGGAGAAGGGCATTATTTTGATTACACACGGGCTGAGGAAACGCCGTTTGTCATTTTCCCTATCGGTAAGGAGTATGGGATCCAAGACCGGGGTTGAGAAGGGCATTATTTTGATATATAGGAGCACTATCAAGCAATTAGGTGAAGCTCATTTTATTCTCACATGCTCGTGATGTTGGAAGTTTAGCCATGAGAGAAATGAAAGGGGTTTTTAAAGCAGCAAAACCTTCACAGTGAAAGAGGAGATATATCGGTCATTGAATACTCTGCAATAAAGGAAAGTGATTGTTAAGAACGCTTTAAATAGGCGAGATACAATATGCATGTACATTGAGAATGCTCTATCCCCTGCAGTGAAAATTATTGAAGGGAAGGAAAAGTGACTCACCTCTGGAGTCATTCAGAAACCCACGAGGGTTCCATCCTCTCGACTGGTATGAGCCAAGTTGGTCGATTGAGGGTAAATACTGTGTAATTATGTGCGTTCTGGGATCACTCATACTTAAGGCTTTTCTCTAAAGGCTTTTTTATTAGGAAGGTTGACAATTATGTGTTTTTGTACAGTTGTGAAGACTACGCATGTCCAATGCAGTGGCTTAAAAATTTTTGACGCCCTGAAGAAATTGCCTAAATGTGAATGGCAATGAAACATGTCGGCAAGTAGAGTATGGTTAGATAAGCAGCAGCCATATTCACTTTTTTAGAGCCCACAACCAACACAAAAGAGACAGAATAATGTAAAGATCCGTGTTGTTTGTGTTTTTTGTTTGTTTTGACACTATTTGTGTTGTTTGTGGTTCCTATACACTGCACTTTTTCACAAACTCATTCTTTGTTTGTTATTGGACACATCTCTTCCTTTTGAGCTTGATGGTGATGAGATCAGAGCAATCCTGGTGAGTACCTGCCAGGTTCCAGTTGGTGGTGCGCCCGTGAGGCGCCATCTTGCTCACACACTTTTTTCTGTCTATCTGAGTTTGGCACATAGGTGTGTGTTATTTGTTGTCTCACAACTGTCGTTTTATATTAAGGCATTGGGCAATTTTTAAATATGGCACAATATGTATGTACCTCCTACCTCATTATTTAAAATAGAGGAGTTAGTTGCAAAAGTTTTGCAACATATGGAACAACGTTAAATAAATAATTTATAGGTTCCTCTGTGGTCTAGGTCATTTATGTGAAAGCCATATTTGCAAGCCCCTTGTCAAGAGTTTTAAAGATTCCATAATATTAACATCCTCTTGCCATACATTTGTTACCCATTTTCCTTGACATCTGCATCATCTGGAAATGTCTCGCTTAGAGGTGCATAAAATTGACTAATAGGCGTTTTATTTTTCATTCTTTCAATAAGCGGGATCCTACCAAGTTGTTGTTCAAATCGAGGTCCTTGCTTATTAAAATAACTATGATTTGAAGAAATTTAAAGAATTCATGTTTAGCCAAACCAAATTTTACTTGTAATTCTGTAAATGTTACCAACTGTCCATCATCACACAGATCCCCTAAACAGTGAATTCCTTTTAAGCTCCATCTATCGGAAACTTGATCACAAAAGATTATTGGGAGTAGCCCTGGAGCTAAGAATGGAGTGTATACATTCAACTTAGAAATACCTAGTTGCCACTTGACCTGTTTCCAAAAAGAATAGGCGGCCTTAAGTATTTTAAATATAGTTTTCTTAAAGTAACTTGGTTCTACTATTTTAACAAGACATTCTCTCTCCTCATCACCCAGCCCAAATTCATAAAATGATGGTCTGTGGCAGGGCAGGATTTTGGCCCTGTCCTCAAATTCCAGGGGACTGATTAATTGCAGGACCTCTGCCTAATTATACATCATAATGAATGGCATACCCCAGCCACCATGATCTTTTGCCAACATCATCTTCTTATAGGCCCTTCTCTGCTGGCTATTCCCCCTCAAAAATATAGAACTGATCCTCTCTAGCTTCTTAAAACACAACACTGGAAATTCGAGAGGGATTTTTCTAAACATGTATAAAAACATAGGTAGTACCATAATTTTTAATACGTTTGATCTGCCATGAAGAGATAAGTGCAGGTGATCCAGCCTCTCCAAAGTTGAATTCACAATAATGAGCACAGGCTTCATATTTAGCTCTGGGATTTTACTGACTGGCAATGTGATTTTAATTCCTAAATATTTATCTTCGGAAACAGTTGTTATATTTTAAGGAGGATTACAACCTATATAGAGTACCTGTGTATGGGAAATATTTAATTTATACCCGGAGAAGGGCCCAAACTGAGACACCAATTTATTTATTGCTGTTAGTGCAGTGGCAATATCTCTTGTAACAATAAATATATCATCAGCATATGCCAGTGTTCTTCAGTCCGCCGTTCAACTGGTTTTATATATTTAGCCTAATTTAACTTGTTAAAAAAAATCAATATGCAATGCAAATAATAAAGGTGAACACGGGCATCCTTGTTGTGTACCTCAACAAATCATAAACAGGCCCGACTCTGGACCAGAAATGTGTATGCTGGCTTCCGGAGTCATATATATTGTCTTCAGTGCTTGCCTGATCGTTGAACGAAATCCCATCAGTCTTAAAACCTCCCACATATATGGCCAGGGTACCCTGTCTAATGCTTTTTCAGCATCTAACAGGATTACCCCCATTGTGGAATTGGTTGCTTGTGCCCAATCCACAAAAGATATCACACGCCTTACGTGGTCTGCTGTATGCCTGGCAGGGATAAATGTGTGTTGGAAAATTTGAAACCAGTGCAGAGATGACACCAGCTAGGCGCATCGCTATAATCTTAGGAGACATTTTACTGTTGGAGTTGATTAATGAAATCGGTCTATATGACTAAGGTAGTAGATCAGGTTTGTCCTTTTTCAAGAAAACAATAATGGTAGTCTTACACCAAGACACTGGTGCAATCCCCGTTTGCGCTGCATAAAATAAGAACATCAAGACTGCTTTCAAAACATGCCGACAGGTCCTATAAAATTCAAGCGGGATACCTTCGGGTCCCACCGCCTTACCGATAGCCAATGATGTTTTTGCTGCCTCCACTACTTCCAAGTAATATCAAAATCCAGTCCTCCAATTTTCCTTCAACTACAATAATATCGTCCTCAGTATACAGTTGATTATAACATTTGCCAAACACCACCAGCACTTCAACTGGTTTATCCCGAATGTGCCCCAGATCATCCTGAATCTCATTTGTCTATTGGCAACCTCTTTCTGATGTAATCTTTTGGCCAATATTCAGCCAGAATTTTCACCAACGTTGTACTTTTCAGACCTATATACTGCAATTCTAGCAGCTAATTTTGTATCTAAATTCTGATATAACCTCATTTTTTGACAGTTATATACCTTAAGATTTGTTCGATGTCTTGACCATTAATAACTGCCCCATAAGCTAATTTCTAAAATGCATTAAGTTGTTCATCTCGTGCAGCACTTCACTCTGCAGTTTTCGCAGTTTATTGATAGAATAACTGAGTGTTTCTCCATGGACCCCTGCCTTGAATGCATCCCAAACCATAGGACCTAAGGGAGCGCCCCAATTATTGTTAAAAAATTCATTGATCCATTCACACATATGTTCACAATATATAGGATCAACAAATAGTTTACGTTCAAAGGTTCAAGCTACTGAAGGCGATCTGCAGCTGACATCTAGTTCTAACACAATAGCGTTATGATCTTATATTATATTGGGCTTACTATCAACCCAGGCCTTCTTACTTGCTCTGCTGTTATAAAAAAATAATCCAAATGCAGAAGCTTTCTGTGAGGTACAGAATAAAAGGAATCCCCCGAAGCTCCCTTACCTTTCACCCACCATACATCCACCAACGCAAATTCTTTAACAAGCCCTCTGGTGGCTTTGAAAACCTTATTTTTCTTCCCATCATAAGGATGCTTGCTTGTTATATCAAAACCACCCACCAAAAGGAGATTAAAGTCTCCACAGAGGATCAGTGGAGCAAGCCATGCCACTAGCTCAATGCTCAAATCATTTATCGGATCTGAATAGTCCAGATTGGTACGATTAATTGAACAAATCGTTATTGGGACACCCTCTATCCATAATTAAATTATCACCCACCCCCGTAAAGATCTTCCTTAACTGGTTTATACTCCCCCACCCAAATCCATTCAGGATTGCTACCCCTCTCATCATTGAGCCTTGCCAAATACAACCCAAGAGCTTCATGCCCAAATCCTTAAGCTACCTCCTGTTGTTCCATCCAATATGAGTCTCTTGTACACAGAGCAGATCTAATTTCATTCAATCAACAATCCTTCAGGCCACAAACATTCCATGAATACACAGAAAATTTACTCATCAGGATAAAAAATGTCTTTAAAAATACCTTGCTTGCTTTGCCTCAACTCTATAATGTTTTCCAATAATATGAAACATGATTTTGAAAAGTGTATTCACCATACCCTTATTGCTGCATCTATTCCATAGCCATTCTGTACGATTACTTGCCCCACCACCCTCACCACCCTTACCACCCCAAGAGGGCCCTCCTTCCCCACACCCATCCAAATGAGGCATAAGGACTGAATATTCCCTACTGGTGATGGAGAGAAAGGATTGTGTACACCCCACTGAACCCCCTATCCCGTAGCATGAAATAAAAGCGTGAAGACTGACTATACCACAGCCTTACCTCTATATCACCATCAACGCTTATGGTTTTCACCCCCTGCGCTGAAAATCTGTAAATCCCAATAATCATGATGAGCTCAGCTCGGCATGAGTGTACGAGAGGTGTACCTCATGATGAGCTGAGCTCGTCATGAGCGTCGAAGGTGATATTGTACCCAGAAATTCCCTTGCAGCAATCTCAGAGATAAAGAACAGCATTTTGTCTTTGTGGATAATTTAAAGTTTCAATGGTTTAGGTAGGTTGGCCTGTGCCCCTTTGTCTGGAAATAAAGGAATCAGCTGGCGCAAATGCCACCTCTGCTGAACTGTGGCCTGACAAAAATCTGTTCACGCTAAGAAATTGCAACCATTTCCCCTTCTCTTATGATCTGGCCTTGCTAAATCATACAAACACTCTCGGAGCAGAACGTTATTCAAGCAAATCAGTATAGCCCTAGGTTTACTATCTGGCCCCCTTGTGACTCCCAGTACATAAAAAGGGAATATATGTACTCTCTCTGCAGCTCAAATTCGCAGTTCCATTGAGTCAATTCAGGGAAGGCTTCTGAAAATAAGTCAATGACAAATTGTCGAACATCTTTGCCTTCTTTTCCCTCCGGAACACCAAGTACCCGTAAATTGTTTCTTCTAGAATGGTTCTCTAGGTTGATGAGCTTCCAATTGATATCATCCCTCAAACAATGTAGAGTAGTCACATCCACTTTCCGCTGCATAATCTCATCCTCGATTATGGAAATTCTTGCCTCCGCTGCCCTGATTAAAGCAGACATCTCTGTGCATGTCTTAATGACACGACACATCATATTTTGGAGTTTGCAGACTGCGTCCAGTGTGCGGAAACCCTCTGCTTTAGTCTCCTCATGATGTGTCATTATGGCTTGATAGATAATAGACAAGGTGACCTCCTTCTCTGTCAAGAAACTAGAACTATTGGTCTCTCCATTTGCTCCAATGCAGCCACCCATGCCACCATTCATCTCCCCAAGGTTTGGTGAAAATGAATAATCCCACACTAGTACCCCAGCTTTATCAGGTCCTTCCTTGGACACTGATTTGGAGGCTTCCCTTGCCTTCCTCACTGTTCCTTGTATCAGCAGAAGCTGCCAAGCTAATTTCATCATCATCCTGCAAGACCGAGCTAGTCATACTTCTATCGTCTGCCCAGTTTGCTGACTCTGACGTTGAATACAATTTTCCACCGAGTGACCAGAGTCAACATCTTTTGCCACCTCTCTACCAATATTTTCCATACTCGCACCAGTCTCCTACTGTGCTTCTCCAGGATTGCCACTGGCCATCGTTGAGGGCGGAACCCCCTGAAGATTAACTACGACCTCTGGTGTCGGCTGAAAAGGAGCAGCCATTTCTGACTCATTATACGTATCCTTATCCATATTGTGATTCCCAGCTGGGGATCTTCTATTCCAAAATCTGGAACACTTATAGTCTCTGTATTCACTGTTAACCCCGTTGCCCCTTGCTGTAGGGGAGAATTCTGATTTGTACTGGGCACAGATAAGTCAATTGATAATGCAGATGCATTTGCTACTTTGTGAGCAAATGGAGAGGTTACCATCTCTTCTGGTGAGACTGAATCCAGGCGCTTACCTTTCATTTGCAGATTTTTAAAGAACGTTTAAATTTACAGTGGCATCATCTACAGGCCGGGTGGCCCCCAAAGGAGAGGTAACCTTTTCCTGCCAGACGCGTAAGGGGGAGCCGATGTGGCTGCTGCAGCCCCGGAGTCTTAGGGCCCTTAGTGATGTTGGATGCAATTACTGGCTGAAAGTTCTGGCCCGGGCTTTCCAATAGACGCTCTGCCTGAATCGCAGTTCCGGCCAAAACCTCCGTCTCTCGCAGCTGAAAACCAAGCACTCCAAAGAGTAACCAACACCCGCAGTGAATCCTCTCTGATACAGGTGAAGTAAGAACCAAAGCATTCCCCAATGGACTGACAGGGGTTCCAGCGGTGTTCCTTACTTTCACCAGGAGGGTAGAAAGGGGGTTAAACAGCAGAGAGAATACACAGCCTGTCTCACTCGTTCACTGGCATGACCTCCATCTTACCTCCATGCTCCCGCAGGCTTGCAGTGCGTTGCAACATATTTAAAACGTGATATATCTAGGGAGATGTGAAGCACACACTACATTATTCCTGAATCACTTTTTTTCAACGCCCCTGAGTCAAAACCTTATTTGCTTAAAGCAGGTGTAATAAATGACGCAGCATGTCAGGAATAGATATTACTAACCATTGCTTGAGTAGAGTCGAGCTTGTGACATGACTTCAGCAATTCAATGTTTGTTTGCCAAAAGATGCATCACACATCTGTCTATCATTGCGCCATGGTGGGCTGCATTGTAAGTGTGATGCATCCTTGGTGGCGCAAGGGTGTTTTTACAGGACACAAATGAACAGACAGATTTCAGCTAATAAGCAGAGATGCACCTGTTCTTGTAAATCTGCCCCTCAGTACATTTCTACTGGGAACAAACCTGTGGACTTCAACATGTATCACCATGTTGATTAATTGAATTGCTTCTTCTCGTGGTAGCAATAGTGCTCTGAATGCACGCCTGCATTCCCCTCAATAGGTAAATCCCGTATATCAGTGTTGGGGCGCCCCTTTACTGGGGCAGCTGTAGCCCCTTTATAAGTCACAAAACAACAACAAACAACAAAACTTGCCCTACTTGTCCATCGTTGTGCCATACTTGAAAATCCCAAATGACACTGAAACAAAGAGTAAGCAGACCATTGGAACAATGTTAGTTGCTCAGATGATTTGAAGGTGGGTTTGTGCTTGTTCACAAAACTACTTCATAAATACACAAAAACCCTTTTTTCTGCTCACACCTTTTGGCACCCACCACCTGAATGAAGACTGCAATTTCTGGTCTATCATTTACTACTGTCACAGATTATATTGCACAACAAGTTTACACATCTCAGCATAAAAAAAGCTCAAAAAATATCCACACACTGCAACTTTTGGTCTACCTGCTCAGGCCTAGGAGACTACCTGCCCCAGAGAGATCATTGGACTTTTGTTAGGGTCTTAATATATCTTCTTGAATCCAGTATAATAACAGTCTTATACAGCCTCAGACATCAACACTCTCTGCACCTAACCTTCAAATGTCAAGACACATCATGAAACAATCATACTAAATATGTTTGCCTCGTCACAACTTGCTGTGTTTGATCATTTTTATGAGTGTGATGCTCCCTCAGGATATTAGCTCTGATTGCTAGAGCCATGATACAGAAAATTAATGTTTAAAATACACATATCCAACATGCCAAGCAGGAAGTGATGTCTGGCTTCAAAGTGCTCAGACAGCTGATTGCGAGACTTATGATTAAACACAAACATTAATCAACTCTTGTGCACAGCCCTGCAATGCAGAAATATTGACAGCATAAAGGCCACCCAAAAATTCACAGTATCGAGGTGCTTCATAAAACACTGATCAACCAGCAGATTTTTTTGAACTATCTTGCATGGTAGGGCGCTGATCCCACCCGGGACTAGTGGCGGGGCACGCTGTCTCTGACTGGGCTACAATTGGTCAGGCCGCTTCGCTGCAGGCATCGCCGGGGAGCCCGTTGCTTGGCCGAGTCTCCTCCCGGAAGCAACCGGAGCAGAGGCCTTGTGTCTGAGGGTCCTGGTAAGACGGCTGGATCAGCATGGGAAGATAGCTGCCCGCTCCCAATGCCCAATCAGCACCTGCAACTAGACCGACACAAGGCTGGGTATTGAGGCCTACATATCGTAAATGAGGCCTGAGTGCCAGCGCTGCCCCTGCTGTACACATACTTACCGGCACCCCTTCTGGCATTTTAGTGGCAGGCCTCAGGGGAAGAGTAGCCCAAGAGCCAAAACAGAGAGAGACATCATTTACGCCCCACTGAGCTATCTAATCTGCCTACTACAGGCTGGGGTCCCCGGTACGAGGCATCAATATCCAAAACCTACATTGTGTGAGCCGCCACCACTGTGGGAGGGTGTGACTGCCCGAAGTGACTGAAATCTTTTGAAATTGGGCACACACCACGCCAGTGGATTTTTGAGCCCACATAGAACATCGACAGAGGCAGTGTGTCAGTATTCGGGGATAAAAAGGTGGCCCAAACAACAGAGAGACAATCAGCTGTGCAAAGAAGGTTGTCCCCTTGCCCCCCCCCATACTACAAACTCAGGGCAACCACCATCACGTTTGCATCTTGGATTACACATTCTCAAACATCGAAATAAAAACTTCACAGAAAGGAAGGTCGTTCGTACCTACCAGTCATACATATTGTTTAGAATTATAGATAAGCCTTTTCAAGCTAATGAGAAATTTATGCCTGAGAAATTGTTTTGAAAATGTAGCAACAGAATGTTATGACAGCGGAGAAGATCTTTTACAAGATCTAAAACCGTAGAGTTTGTACATCACACCAGTCAGTCACAAAAATGTCAAAGTATTTGAATCTCCACATACTGAAACTAAACTTTAAAAATCGAGAAACCGCAAAGAAATATGGAATTCTATTAAATCTAGCAATAAATCCAGCTCCCACAGGTCAAAGGGCAGACAAGGGAGGTGCCCTCGTTGTGATGAACACAACATATTATGAATCAGGAGTGGAAGCTCATTTAGCAGATGAACAAACATTTGCTAAACTGGACACCAATCGCACAGACCAATTCATGAACATACTAAAGTCCATTGTGAATAAAGCCATAGACAACAGTGTTGATAATGAGAAAGTCAAAAGGTTTCTGATGCATACACACCTAAGGAGTCCAGTAATATACACGCTCCCAAAAATACACAACAAAGCATTCAATCCACCTTTTTGTCGAATAGTTACAATGAAAAGTAGCCTAGATGAACCTATTGGGAACTTCCTAGACCACTATCTACAACTAAGTACGACTAAATGAGCACCTACATAAGAGACACAAAATAAATCAAGTTAACATCATTGAAGAAGAATGAATCTTGTTATGTACAATCGATGTGAGGTCACTATATACCTTAATTCCGCACCAACTAGGTATGGACCTTATAGTCCACTCAGGCTTTCATCCATTTGAGGTCGATAAAATGAGTACCATTGAGTTCAGTAACAATATACATCTGTTATTTTAGCGCCAAGATACCCCGCTGCTGGGGCGAACATGCGCTTTCCAAATACACCTGTTATGTTAGACGAAACATTGTTGCAAACTGATTTGTATCATGACCTTAAAAGCTTCCTCTTGGTACTTTTGCGAATCACATGGTATCAAAGCTACTTCAGATGGAAAGATGAATGGTTTGCACAATTACCTCGGACGTCCATGGGAAGCTGTGCAGCTCAAACATATGCAAATATATTTATGAGTAGATTCGAGGAAGAACATATCTTATTAACACCCACATGGAAACTCCAAACTCAATTATTTGTACATTACATCAACAATATTTTCCCCCTGTGGAACGGTACCCACTCGGAAATATCTGATGCTTTGGTGAATCTCAATCAAGTGCATAACAGGATTGAAGTTACACAAGAGAGGATTAGAAACAGATATCTATAGAAAGAAAACTGATAGAAGTAATTTGCTTCACTTCAGCAGTTTCCACCAACAATCTTTAAAAACCACCTTCCATATTCACACTTAATTAGAGTAAGGAGGATTGTATCCAATACGGAAACGTCCATTGAACAAACTGAAGCAATGCTAATCAGATTTAAAGAACGTGGTTACCCATAAAGCATACTTGATCAAGCAAGAATACGATGTCAACATAAGACACAAGAGGAATTACTAACCAGCAAAGAGGTATCTTCTTGCAACTGCATGGTTGTAGTCACCACATTTCCAACTCTTAGTAGTTCATATAAAAGGATAATCAAACGACATTGGTCTATCTTGAGTTTAGAACTGGATTTCAATTTTCTATTTACACAAGAACCAATCTTTGAATATTAGGACATTTAAAACCTAGGTGAAATACTTTAAACTCCATTGACACATATTGATCAACAAGAATACAAAGGGACCACACCCTGATGAAATTGCAGTAATTGTCCTAATATAATACCACAGGAACCTATGTCACACACCCCATGAAGGGTCACGAGATCAAACTGAAAGTAACGGCAGCATGTGATGCTGCTAATGTTGTTTACTTATTAAAGTGTCCATGTGGTAAGATCTATATTGGCAAGACTCAAAGGAAGAGAAAGGTCAGGATAAATGAGCACAAAAGCAACATAAGAACTATCACTTAAAATCAACAGTTGCTTGTCATTTCATGGAAGCTAGGCACAAAATAGGCCAATTAAAATGTCAGTTTCTGGAAGCAGTTGAGGAAATAGAAGGACGACAACATTAAAACTACTTGTTACAACACAAAAACATTTGTATCAGACATCTGGATGCACTTAAGCCATCAGGATTGAACTTTAGAATAGAATTACTGTGTTATCTATAAAAGATTGCAGATTCCTACCACGTTCATCACACTTTTCAATAATTTACCTCTGATTAACTGTGATACTCTGGCATAAAGCTCCATCCTATCTACAAGACCTGGTACATAGATATGAACCTAGTAGAGCTCTACGCTCCGAAGGAACGGGCATGCTGAAGGTTCCCCGTGTAAAAAGAGCCAAAATGGAAGGTCGCTCTTTTAGAGTCGAAGTGGCTCTAAACTGGAATAGACTCCCGATTGGCCTCAGACTGGAAGGATCGGAGGCCAAGTTCAGAAGTATTTTAAAAACCCACTTGTACAATCTTTAAAGAACGTTGTTACCCATAACGCACACTTGATCAAGCAGAATACGCTGTCAACATAAGACACAAGAGGAATTACTAACCACCAAAGAGGTATCTTCTGTCAACCGCATGGTTGTAGTATCCACATTTTCAATTCTTAGAAGTTCATATAAAAGGAGAATCAAACAACATTGGTCTATCTTGAGTTTAGAACCGGATTTCAATCATTTTTTTACACAAGAACCAAACTTTCAATATAAGGGAAGTAAAAACCTAGGTCAACTTCTTAAAACTCATTTGAAACATATTGATCAACAAGAATACAAAGGGACCACACCCTGCGGGAATTGCAGTAATTGTCATAATATAATACCAGGAACCTACGTCACACACCCCATGAAGGGGCACAAGATCAAACTGAAAATAACGTCAGCATGTGATGCTGCTAATGCTGTTTACATATTAAAGTGTCCATGCGGTAAGATCTATATTGACAAGACTCAAAGGTTGATAAAGGTCAGGATAAATGAGCACAAAAGCAATATAAGAACTCATCAGTTAAAATCGACAGTTGCTTGTCATTTTATGGAAGCTAGGCACAAAATCAGCCAATTACAATTTCAGATTCTGGAAACAGTCGAGAAAATAGAAGGAAGACAACATCATAACTACTTATTATAACGCAAAAACTTTTGGATCAGACATCTGGATGCATTTAAGCCTTCAGGATTGAATGATAGAACGGAATTCCTGTGTTATCTATAAAAGAGAGCTGGTTCCTACCACGTTCATCACACTTTTTATTCATTTAACTGTGATTACATTTTTGGTTAACTTTATATCCATTTATATCCATCTATATGGCCATGTTTGTAATGTTCATGGTTCTTTAATGTACATCAGTTTACTTGATTTACACTTTTTCACAAAGATAATGCATGAGCATTTTCAATAAGTTTATCAGAACATTGATATGTTTAAGCATGGCCGCTTTTATCTACCGACACCTGAGTAACTCTTTACTCTTCACACTTAGTCCCATCTTTATTCCCATTTCCCTGTGATTCGCAATACGAGACTAACATACATGCATGTTTAGATTCTCCTCATTGACAGATACAAAGTTACAAGCACACCTTTATCATCCAAACTAATCACCACGATGATTCGAGTTAGTATACTTGATATGGAAGCTCTAATGCTCGTTACACTTTTTTATGGCTTGGTTTTGGAGACTTTCTGGCACTTTTAGATATCACCTCACAAATATATAAAGATACACACTTTAATCACACCAATGTTATTCTTGTCAGGTGTACCTTTGAGTGAATGAACACAATTTATATCTCGCCTTGAATACAAAGTATGATATTCTCCGCACCAGCCTCATGACTTTCGTTTTCCTTTCGTCCACATTCTTTAATTATACAGATGAGCACTCTGGTTTATTCAACCCTATGTAAAGCTGCCAGCTCACATTTAACCCACACTCACCCTTGAAGTACGATTCTCTTTTATTCACAAGCACCAGTATTTGACTAAATCAAGTTCATTTCTAATTCTTTCAAATAACTTTGTATAGGTTTCCTCACTGTATTTCATGTCCTATTACAAATTGACCCCTTGATGAGGGGCAGAATGCGCAAAATGCAAAGGGATGTCTTAAAACTTTGGAATTTTTCATTCATGCTTGAAACAGAAGATCATGTTGCAATGCATTCTGGACATTGAAGCATCTGGTTAAATACCATGATTTGACTAAAAGATCAATTAATTTTCTTGGATCATACATCTAAGAAGTAACAAATGTAAAATTTGGATTACTGTATTTATTTAAAACTTCGATGAAAAACATCCTTTGCTTTGTGCCTAGGGGGACTCTCCCTAATTCTAGGAGGTACTATTGATTTTCTGTTTTTGTATATGTTCTGGTATTGAGTGTGGAGACAGCTGATAGCCAGAAACCGGTCCTAGGATGCTTGATTCCGGTCCAGGGAAGACATGGCTTGGCAGTTCGGGCTAGACTGTTCCCATGAGGCACAGGGTCAAGACTGATTTGCATATGACCATATCTGAACTGGGGTGGCTTGGTGAGCAAAATAACGATGGATTAAGCCCAGATATGTGACTGGGACGAATGTTTTGCCATAGTGCAACATTCCATCCATCTTCTTGTTTGTTTTGCTATGGAGTGTGACAACCCAGTAGCTCAAAATACACAGATTAAGGGGCTCATTAGGATCGCGGACGGACTTGTGTCCGTCCGTGACCCCAGAGCAGGAGGGAACCTCCGCATGGCATGCGGAGTTCCCTCCTGTGCAATTAGGATGTGACCGCCACCCTGGCGGTCACATCCTCTATTTTTAACATTGCGGCGGGTGCGGCTTCATGCTGCACCCGCGTCAATGTTAAAAATGCACGCATTGCATGTGCATGCAGAAAGAGGCAGGCACTGCGCGGTGCCTGCCGCTTTCTGCATGCAAATGCAGGGGGGTACCATAGGTACCCCCCATGTGCACCCCCCACAACCCTTCACCTAGGGGGCCCGCAACGGGCCCCCGCAGTGAAGTTCCGTATGCTTTTCCACGGCGGAAAACCCGCCGCGGAAAATCATAATTTACTGGCCATCCTAATATGGTGGACGGTGTCTGGAAGACACCGTCACCATATTAGAGCTTTTCCACCGGGGTTGTAAGCCGACCGCGGCGGAAAAGCTGCGGACGGAAACCAGGACCCACCAGCCATCCTAATGTGGCGGTGGGTCTTTGGTCAGTCCGCTGCGGTTTTTCCGCATCCTCAGGGCCGGCGGTGGCTTCCGCCGGCCCTGAGGATGCGGAAAAACAGCAATCCTAATGACCCCCTATATGTGAAACATTTTTAATTTAAACTGATATACAATTAGCTGTGTATGTACTTCAACTTACTGATTGATTTATGATTAACTTGCTTTTTTAGAATGTAGAGAACATTTTATTGTACCTCATGAACTGTATACAATGACGGCATAAAATTTGTACATCAAGAGTTTCTGAGCAGACGCTTTCTGTGCAGCCTCTCCCAGCTGCAGCGTTTAATTGAACCAATTTGTTCCTGTTTTGCCAAAGGCCTCTTGTATTTTCATTTATTTGAGCCAAATTTGTATTCAAGCAACACTCATTTTCTTGAAGATATGTCTGTGACCCTTTTGATGGCACCTGCACACTATAGTTCTAATACTATTTCAAAGGTCTTCCTCACTGATAATGTTTTATCAATATACTTTATTGGATATAAATATCATTAAAAAACAGACATACACATACATTATGGCAATGAAACAATAATATTTAAAAGGGACGATTTGTAGCTATTTCATGCAGTAAAAATACACAATTAAAAGACAATAAAAAGCACATACATACAAGTTAAAAACAGGGTATTTAGGCATCTCTAAATTATTAGCAATGGTACAATACAAACATTCAATTCCAGCTTAAACTTGTTTGTACTGATAATGTTCTAGTATTCAAGCACCACTGTTTGACCTTGTAGAAATAGAGGTCCTGTATCCAAGATTATCCTTCAAGATACCGTCCAAAGCCAATCTTGGTTATTCTAGCCTCTCGAGAAGCAGATGCATCATGCCTGTAGTTGAGAAGTGCCAAGGATCGCTGCTACTGCAGCATGTGTTTACCTTATAGAGGGAACACTTCCTCCATGGTTCATCTGCTCACAACAGGTCAAGCTGTCAACTAGATATGCAGTTTGCTAATTCTTCACAAGAAACAGTATTTCACAAGTTGTTCTACTGTATGCTCTCCTAGTGTAGTGCATAGAAGTAGGCTTAGGGTGCTAGGCCTTTAGATGACATATAAAACAGGTTGGAAATGTACATTTTTTAGTCGGTCTTATGACATTGTGTGAATATTTTAGGTATAGTAAGAAATCCCAGGTTCACCCTGTTGTACTTTTTTGGTAACTGTTAGTAAACCAGAACCAATCATTTCATTTCAACTAGCCATTGAGTGGAGTTATGTGGGACAACAATTACCGGTTGTTCACATTCAGTGTTTGTGCATTAATGTAAGTTCACCTAGGTCATTCATTTTTGGGAATCAATCCGTGTGGGGCTATGCCAGAGTAGTAGTTTACACAAGAGGACCATTATTTAGACTTTATCTATACTTTGTCGATATTGCGATGGAGTATGCTTGCTGTCAATATATATAATGCCCATCATTTTTTAATATGTCTGATCCAGTCTCCTGGTGTGATGTTTGTGAACTATGAATAAGGCTTCTCTGTTGCCAATTCATTCACCACAAATCTAACCTTTTACAGTCTGTGGATTGTACCACTTCCAGGGCTGTATTACACTACGTGCCCTCAGGGTACAATGGGCATTTAAGCCCACTTTGTGTGTCCTTGACCAATTTGGTATTACAGAAGGGGCCACAGACACGTGTGCGGCCTATTCTGTAATACTGATAGTGGGTCATTTCCTCATTTACATTGAGTCGTGTCCCATGCAAATGAGGGAATCCCTTTGCTTCTGCGTCCACGCTCTATTGCAGCCACAGGTGAAGAAGCTCTCAGGAGTCACACTGGTAATGCATTAACTAAAATGTGATGCACTGTCAGTGGGTCCCTGATACTAGTCCTCTGGAAGGGTGAAAGGGGATCCTTTAACTTTGGTCCAACCAGATATTCCTTTGCAGGTGAGTGCAGTCAGTGACTGCAGCTGCCTGAAAGGGGATCTCTAATCCTCTTTAAACATGCAGGTGGGTAACGACCTGCACTATGGAATACACTGAGCATCTTCAAAGCAGCCGCTCTGTTTTTCACATGAATGCACCGTCCCCAGGGCAGTGAGAGTTTACGGTTGCCCTAAGGGCAGCGCATTCACCATAATACACCTTGTGTTCCTTCATTACAGTGGGTGCCCCTTTTACACCATGATGCATGCACGCATAGCAGAGGCAGCACCAATAAATGTAAGATCGATGTATGCTGTAACCTATGCATGCACAGTAATATCAATAGCAGTAAATCCAATAATGATGTACACCGTACCTTATGCCCAAATAATGACATGAATTCCAGTAAATGAAATGTTGATATACGATGCAACAACTATACCTGGATAAATGAGAATACCAGTAAATATGATATCAATGACCGCCATGTTAGACTTGCTAACACTCAAAATTGTTGTTTCATTGCTCTTGGACTTTTCCGAGATGACCTCTACGTCAACCCCAAATCAGAGATACGTTGTCAGACAGGTCCTGCAACACAAACCCAAACCTATCAATTGACGACTCACAGGTGGGATTACACTTATCCCAAAGGCAAATGCGCACCCATGGAAAACCCGATCCGACCCAATGATAGGTAGTCACACCACAAACAGGCCCTAGGAGATTTGTCCTAATAAAACACATTATGTGAGAGGTTTGCATTTCCAAAATACCACAAAAGTTAGATGCCACATGTAGTTAGAAACACTCAGATGCCATAAGTAGTTAGAAACACTCAGCCATTCAGGACACAACATGCACACCATATGAGATGATCAAGCACTCACCACACCGGACATCTGGAAATTCACACACTGGCCCACATTAGCTCGCCTTAAATTCACCGGCTACCTATTCCAACTTTATCTGATGGTATTTATTCCTATGATGCTTTTTAAATTGTACCCACAAAATGTGTTTATGTGCAGCTAAAATGTCTGTAATTTCAGACTTTCTTCAGAAACAAAATCTGTGTTCATGTTTTGACAAAAAACATCTTGTCTTTTTATTTATTTAAGGTAACATATTTGAGCAACATTATATTTCTTCTTTATTTCTTTAATGTCATGTTTTATTTGTATGTAAGATTTATGTTCTTTTTGGATTCTTAGGGCCTTATTAGAGCAAACTTTTCAATGCCCTGACGTACTTCCTTGGGCCATTCTTTATGTTGGATTACATTTTCAACCACTGCTAGATTCCTTCAAAATTGATCCCCTGATTGGTTAGTATGTATTCCAAAATATTAATAACATTTATGCATGTATCACAACCAGAGGAACTCATCTACATTAAGTGGGATTTCTCAGGTGAACCCTCAAAATTCTTTCACAAATGTTCCAAATGTACAATGCGTTTTAAACGTGCAAATACCTAAATCAACCACACATCCATTTGAATATCCGCTCCAATGACAAGATTAACAAGATTGTATGGTTAGCCAACATGCTCGCTTATTGAATTATATTTCTAGAGTACTTTGAACACCATAATCATTTCTTGATACATACAGCATTGCGATGAGTCAGAGAATGAGTTACATATAAGCCTGAGGTTAACCTCTTTTAGATATGAGATTGAGGAAATAGGGTTAATTTAGAGGCAATGTGTAAAGTATTCTAACAATACCAAAACAATAATAAAGTAAAAATAAAACACAGATTCAGAAAAATAGAAAGAATTTGAATATATACGATCACGCCACAAAAAAACAAATCCTTTAATGAAAATTCAAGATCAGAGTTGCTAAATTTTGATTAATGTCAAGAGGAATTAGGTGTGGTGATCTGATTGAGCTTACCTACTCTCATGTTAACGCTGACTGTAATGGAATGTAAACAACAAAAAACCAAAACGAGCACCAACGTTGCCAACTAATTACTATAAGGGACTGAAAGTGACCACACAACATACTGATCTAAATAGTAAGTCGTAAGACATATATTTTAGTCCAGAATAAATCAATTATTTTAATCTCATATTTTGTCAATACATGTTTAGAACAAAATCACATATTTATAAAAATTGCTTACTTCACTCCACATTTATTCACGACAACACTTCTTACATTCAATACAGTCATTCAACCATGCATACACATTGTACAACAAATAGAATCAATTTACATCAGTTTTTACAAAAAGTATTTACAACCATTAATACACAAAAACAGCACAGGAAATCAATTCAATTTTTGAGTAATTTTTTGTTTTAGAACAACCCTCCTAATGCTGTATGAAAAACGGTCTACGCGTTTTGAAAACCCTTTGCTCAAGGGAATTCTCTTCAGGACCACGTAGCTGAACGATGCTCGTTTTCTTAAAGTCTGGGCTAAATGCCGTTTTCAACCAACTTGTATCTCATGGAGTGTGGAATGGGGAATTTGTACTTTGGCGTGTTGATTAGTCCAACCAAAGGTGTGGGAGCGGGCGAAATAATCTACCCGTATTTATCTGTTACTGCTCCGTGGGTCTTCATTTGCTAACGCCGTCTTCCTCCGTGTCTCGTTGCGGCCTTCCGCTTTGGTGCACGTTTCTTTTCTTTTTGACCTTGATTAGATGCATGAGGCATTTTTATCCATATACAATTTATATGAACCATTGTCCATTTTTGACGTAAGCATCTTCAGGAAAAAAGCAGCTTGGCGATATTAGAATTTGAATGACTTAATGAATTTCATGACAAAATAATTATTGTTTTCATTTTCTTACAGTTCCCCTGAAGAAGGGAATCTTCCTGAAATGCATTGGGCTTAAATTATTTTTGTTTGTGTGGTAAATACAGGGTTTTTCCACAATTTGTTGTCTTGAACTCAAACATCCGTGTTAATATTGTTTATTTGTCAATAACATTGTCAGGATCTTTCAAAAGTGATTTGCATTTTACATGTAACTTCATGAAAATGACAATGATTACATTTTGTTAATGATTTGTTTCTGAGAATTATTTTTTTATTTGATTAATGAGATTTAAGTTTGGATTCAAATTCTTTCACTTCAATACTTTAATTGTAGCTGTGCGTTTGGCATACCAGTGGTCTTCCACTAGCTGTTGATTCAGATACAGCATTGTCAGGGGTGTAAGATGATTTAACTTTTGCCTTAGATTTTGAAATGGAGGTAAACAATGTTCTGTCTGATAGCTATTGGAGGAGGTCTCATCGCAACTGATAGCTTTGGGCAGAAAAGGTGCAAGTGGGAGAAATTGAAACTTTGCCTATAGAAAAGGTCCCTCGATGATGATTTTTTTTCTACCTTTGTCTCTTAGGCCAGTATATTGGAGAAGACTTTGAAGGCATTGATTAAAGTTGTATCTCTCTCCCGCTTGTAATAGCCATGGGAGAGCTGCGTCCAAATGCATCCGCAAGTCTCATCCCCCAGAAGCATTTGATAGGGTGATGGGAGACCTAAATCTGGGGTATGTGGATGTTCTTGAATCTATTCTGCATTGTAATGCATAGCTGCTGCCCAATAGTAGAGTCTCAGATTGGGTAATGCCCAGCCCCCCTCTCTCGGGGAAGAGATAGGAGTTTGAAAGCTCGCCTTGGTCAAATTGGAAAAAAACATGATCAAATTTCTGTAGTATTACTTTACTCAACTCCAAGGGAATACATCTAAAAAAGTAGAGCAGTTTTGGAAAGTGAGTCATCTTAATGACATTGCATTTCCCTACAATGGTAAGAGGCAAGTTCTTTAGTCGTATAAGTGCCAGCTTGGTTTAAATAGTTAGCGAGGTCAGATTTTTTTCTACAAGTAAGTCAGTATCAGCCTTTAAAGTGACCCCAAGATATTCTGCAGATTGTACCACCCGGGTTTCTGCCAAGTCAATTTGATTATTGCTGATAATCTTGGTTAAGGGCAGGGCCGGACTGGCTACCTAGCAGTTGTGTGTGCTGCTGAGCTGGGGGCTAATTTATCTGTGGTGTGGGCTTATTTCTTTGATGGGGACCTGGGTGCACTTTGAAATAAAAAAAGCAAAACAAATTTTGTTTTGCACACACGGGTCCCCATCACCGAAATCACCCCCCTGCTCGGCAGCACACACAATTGCCCGGTAGCCAGTCAGGCCCTGGTTAAGGATGTACCCTGATGCTTTCCCAAATTTTTGGGCCTCCAGTTCTAGTGCGCTAATGGCAGAGACAGGATCAGGGGTGACCACTGCAGGATCATTGCAAAAACAACAGGTGATGGACTGAATGAGGATCAATGTCACACATTCAACCCAGTCAAAATATCTGGGTCTTATCCATCGTTTTTTTGCACTCCACACCACCCTGGGTTAGACAATGGTGATATGCAAATCAGCTCTGACCCTGTGCCCCTTGGGAACAGTCCAGTCCGAACTACAAAAGCCATGTCCTTCCCAGAACGGAATCAAGCATCCGAAAACCGGACCGGTTTCGAGGTAACACCTCTCATCAGCCCGGCTAGCTTGACTCCAGTGGTGTGGAGTGCCTGGGACCCACGTCTGGGCATCCCCAGTACACTTATAGCAAATCTTTTGACTGGGTTGAATGTGTGACATTGATCCTCATTCGGTCCATCACCTGTTGTTTCTGCAAACTCGCTATAAGTGTACTGGGGATGCCCAGACGTGGGTCCCAGGCACTCCACACCACTGGAGTCAAGCTAGCCGGGCTGATGAGAGGTGTTACCTCAAAACCGGTCCGGTCTTAGGATGCTTGATTCCGTTCTGGGAAGGACATGGCTTTTGTAGTTCGGACTGGACTGTTCCCATGGGGCACAGGGTCAGAGCTGATTTGCATATCGCCATTGTCTAACCCAGGGTGGTGTGGAGTGCAAAAAAACGATGGATTAGGACCCAGATCTTTTGACTGGCTTGAATGTGTGACATTGATCCTCATTTGGTCCAACACCTGTTGTTTTTGCAAACTCGCTATAAGTGTACTGGGGATGCCCAGACGTGGGTCCCAGGCACTCCACACCACTGGAGTCAAGCTAGCCGGGCTGATGAGAGGTGTTACCTCGAAACCGGTCCGGTCCTCGGATGCTTGATTCCGTTCTGGGAAGGACATGGCTTTTGTAGTTCGGACTGGACTGTTCCCATGGGGCACAGGGTCAGAGCTGATTTGCATATCGCCATTGTCTAACCCAGGGTGGTGTGGAGTGCAAAAAAATGATGGATTAGGACCCAGATCTTTTGACTGGGTTGAATGTGTGACATTGATCCTCATTCGGTCCATCACCTGTTGTTTTTGCAAACTCGCTATAAGTGTACTGGGGATGCCCAGACGTGGGTCCCAGGCACTCCACACCACTGGAGTCAAGCTAGCCGGGCTGATGAGAGGTGTTACCTCGAAACCGGTCCGGTCCTCGGATGCTTGATTCCGTTCTGGGAAGGACATGGCTTTTGTAGTTCGGACTGGACTGTTCCCATGGGGCACAGGGTCAGAGCTGATTTGCATATCGCCATTGTCTAACCCAGGGTGGTGTGGAGTGCAAAAAAACGATGGATTAGGATCCAGATCTTTTGACTGGGTTGAATGTGTGACATTGATCCTCATTCGGTCCATCACCTGTTGTTTTTGCAAACACTGCAGGATCATTGGCACAAGCTTGATGCTCAAATAGTTTAACTGTTTTTTATAGTCTTTATAAAAGGGTCTATATAAAGAGCGAATAGAAGAGGTGAGAACGGACACCCTTAACAGGTCCCTCGTGATATTTTGATCTACTCCGTCGAGGTCCGATTAACTAATATGATAGTAGTTGGATTGCTATAAAGAGCTTGTATAGCTTGTGCTGTTTTTGGTCCAAAGCCCATTTTCTTCATAACAGCCCAACGGAATGCCAGGACACCCAATCAAATGCTTTCTCAGCGTCAAGTAGAATTAACGAGATCGGTCTCCAGTTAATTGAGCTACATCCAATAGTGTGATAGCTCTACGGATGTGCTCGGCTGTACTTTTTTTAGCTATAAACCCATGTTGCCATTGCAAAACCAGAGACTCTAGTCTCATGATAATCTTGCAGCAAATACCCTGGCATATATATGTCAAAGTCACAGTTAATTAGGGTGATTGGTCAATACGATCCCATTTCTAGAGGAGATCTGTCTTTTTTTGGAAATATCACTATCTTGGCATAAGACCAAGATTCTTGAAGGGGTGCTCCACTAAAGATAGATTCTACCAGTATAATAACGAAGTTTTTAATCTGGGGGACAAATATTTTTATAAAACTCCACTGGTATGTGGTCTGCTCTTGTCGCTTTCCCACCCAGACGGCTTCCTAAGGATTTGTCTATCTCTTCCCATCTGGGGGGTTTCTCAAGTTGGTCATAATCCTCAGAGTTAAGTGCTGCCAGGGTAATCTGATCTAAATAGGCCTGACTTTCCTCTTCTCTCAGTTTTAATGTCTCTATGTTTTCTTCTGTATAGAGATTCTGGTAAAAATCACAAAATGTATTATTGATCTTACTTGCATCTTTTGTGATCTCTCCAGTGCTAAGCTGAATAGACTGCATTTCACTAGCAGACACCTGTTGTCTAATTCTGAGAGCAAGTTGGTGATCGATGTTATTGCCACATTTGTATATTTTTTCCCTGGCATTTCTTAGCAATTTATTCAGCAAATACTGACCCTATTTATGCCTTAATAGCTATTACTTCCAACTGAGCAATTTTTATTTCTGGGATTAGTTTTTCCTCTGCGTTTTTAATTTTGTCATGAGTCCTTGCTAGCTGTACTTTATATTTTTTGTTCTGTCTCATGGCTTACCGCAGGGTCTTGCCTCAAACGCCCACCTTCATTGTGTTCCATACAGTTCTCACCTCAGCTGACCCATAATAATTTCCAAAAACTCCAATTCGAGTTTTCCCTCCTAAGCCCTAGTCCATTAATGTTCAAAATAAGGGGGGTGTGGTCTAACATAAATTGTGGGCCATCTCAATTGAGCAGTTTTGAAGTACTGATGTAGACACAAGAACATTATCTAATCTAGCAAATGAGAGGGGTGGGGATGAGAAATATGTGTACCCCAGATGAGTCGGTTGTAGATTGGCCCAGATGTCACTAAGCCAGTGTATTTGTATTAGATTATGTAGGACCTGATAGATTTTGGGCTTCCTACCTGTGTAGGACCAATGATAGGTTTCCTTCCAGTTGCTGGGTAAATTAATATTCAGATCCCCATAGATTACCAGTGTTAAAGGCCAGTGGTAAAGTGAGCCTGAAATCCAGTTAATGACCCCAGGGTCATCAGTGTTACTTCCATATATGGAGCATAATGCATAGTATAAGTGCCGAGTTAGGGGGAGATAATACTCTGTGATACAGATTTTACCCTGTTGGTAGTCACTGGAAGTATTTATTGACCCAGCACTCCAACTCCTCTCGTCTTTGCCCCCTGGGAGGTTCCCCCTATAACCCTATAACCCAATGAATTTAATAAGTGCTTCTGGGATCCATCCACATGTGTTTCTTGCAGGGTGGTAAATTCAGCTCCCAAAAAGCGTAGACCCTGAGCTACTTCCTTCCATTTCAAGGCATCATTTAGGCCATGTATTAAAGGACACAATTTTTAAGGAACATTGATTATTCATATTATCTGTACATTTTTTGGGTGCTTTTTCCCTATCTGTATATCCTGTGCTATCAAACATTTGGTGAATCCCACAATATGCTAATATTTTTATTTTTACTTTTTTGCACATTTCTTCCCTTTCCTGTTTTCTTTTCTTTTGTCTTGTGATTTACCCCTCTTTATTTGCATTTTATTTTTATTATCTGATATCAAATTTACCAGTGTTGTGAGCCCCATCACTATTATTTTGTGACTCTCTGAATGATAGTTGTCAAGTGGGATACATTGCTGCTAGTCTACACCCTTAGATCAAACAGGAGGCATTATCGGTCTTTTTATGTAAATTTGTGTGACTCACCCCTTGGGGCTTAGAAATCTTAGATATAAGTCTGATAATGCCTCTTGTTTAAATATTGAACTTTCAGAAGACAAATGTTTCAAATGCTGTGGTTGTCTCTGGGTGGCAGAAACACACCCAATATAATTATATATATATCCCTTGGCATGAGGTACTGACATACTTAACTAAGTTAACAGGTAGGCTGGTTCCAAGGAGGCAACACATTAACTTACTCAGTCTATCTACATGCACGCAAAATAATAAACATGTATGTGCTTTTGTGGACTGAGCACTAGTATTGGTGAAGCACCATATAGTCATGTCTTGGAAGGCCTCACTTGCATCATTATTTCTGTGCATACAGAAGATAGATGTAGTGTTCATTGTAAATTATAGAATATATTGGAGCTCAAACCTGATATACGTAAATGCAATTATCTAGACATTGTACTGGATGCTGGATCAACTAAATGGGCCTCAGTTATGATATGCAGTTATGTTGCAAAATTCATTACATTCAGGGGCAGATTTACAAGCCCCTTGCAGCAACTTTACGCTGCTGTTGCCTCACTTCTGTGATGCAGCGGCATTGTGAACAATGCACCACATTGCAAAATATTTACAGCAAGACGCATCTAGGGAGATGTAAAGTATGCACTATTTTATTCCTGAGTCAAAACGTTTTTTGTTTAAAGCAGGAATAAGAAATGACGCGTCATGTTAGGAATAGGCATTCCTTTTTTCCCCCCTTTAATGCAAGGAATACACTTTGAGCAGCAGAAAAAAACGAAAACAAGTCAAAGAGATATTAAGAGCAAACAGTATTAATACAAACTATAAAAAAGATGAGTTAAAGCACGCTCGTTACATCACAAAACAAAATGGTAAATTACACTTCTCAAAAGTTTTTGCCATTACACCAGCCCCTATTTACACTTGAATCCAGTCAGTTATAGCAGACCAGATCTTGGCTCCCATTGCGCTCCTCCTACTCCCCTTAATCTTATAGATTCTTAGTTCCAAATTATATTTTGCTAGTAGTCTTGAGCGCCGGCACGAAAATGTTGGTGGGTCAAGGCTAATCCACTCATGGCACTTGATCTAGTCTGACGCAAAGGTATCCGGACTATCCCCATCAGAACCACTTCCCCAGTTATAGACACGGGTGATCCCATTGTTATTCCTAAAAATCGCTCAATTGCACACAAAAACAAACATATGAACTGTATCCGCTGCATATAAACCTCATCAATTTCATTTAGTCCCGGCGGATGTCCCCCATTTTGAAATCTCCCTTTGGGTATAATACATGTCATATGTAGCCGTATAATGCTGAGTACGCATACTCCCAGTCAACAAAACTTGATCAGTGAGCTTTAAAGATTCCATAATATTAACATCCTCTTGCCATAATTTCATTACCCATTTTCTTTGACATACATCTGCATCATCTGGAAATGTCTCCATTAGATGTGAATAAAAATGACCAATAGGCGTTTTATTTTTCATTCTTTCAATAGGCGGGATCCTACCAAGTTGTTTTTCAAATCCAGGTCCTTGCTTATTAAAATAACTACGGATTTGAAGAAATGTAAATAATTCATGTTTAGCCAAACCCGATTTTACTTGATATTCTGCAAATGTTACCAACTGTTCATCATCACACAGATCCCCTAAACAGTGAATTCCTTTTAAGCTCCATCCATTGGACACTTGATCACGAAAGATTATTGGGAGTTGCCCTGGAGATGAGAATGGAGTGTATGCATTCAACTTTGAAATACCTAGTTTCCAATTGACCTGTTGACAAAAAAAAGATGAGGGCGGCCTTAAGTATTTTAAATTGAGTTTTCTTAAAGTAACTTGGTTCTAAAATGTTAACAAGTCTTCCCTAGCCCCATCACCCAGCCCAAATTCATAAATTGATGGTCTGTGGCAGGGCAAGATTTTGGCCCTGTCCCCAACTACCAGGGGACTGATGAATTACAGGACCACTGCCCAATTATACATTATAAAGTATGCCATCCCCAGCCATCTTCTTATAGGCCCTTCTCTGCTGGATATACCCCCACAAAAATCTAAAACTGATCCTCTCTACCTTCTTAAAACACAATACTGGAAATTCGAGAGGGATTGTTCTAAACATGTATAAAAGCGTAGGTAGTACCATCATTTTTATTACGTTTGATATACCATAAAGAGGTAAGTGCAGGTGATCCAGCCTCTCCAAAGTTGAATTCACCATAGTGAGCACAGGATTCATATTTAGCTCTGGGATCTTACTAACTGGCAAAGGGATTTTAATTCCCAAATATTTAACTTCTGAAGCAGCTGTTATATTTTCAGGAGGATCCCCACCTAAGTATAGCACCTGCATTATTGGAAATATTACTGCAGTTCAACTGGTTTTATATCTTTAGCCTGATTTAATTTATTAAATAAACATCAATATATAATGCAAATAATAAAGGTATACACAGGCATCCTTGCCGTGTACCTGGACCAATCGTAAATAGGCACGACTCTTGATCTGAAAATAAGTCAATGACAAATTGTCGATTATCTTTGTCTTCTTTTCGTTCCGGAACACCAAGTACCAGGTTCTCTATGTCAACGAGCTTCCAATTTATATCATCCATCAAAGAATGTAGAGAAGATACAACCGCTTTCCGCTGCACAATCTCATCCTCAATTATAGAAATGCTTGCCTCCGCTGCCCCGATACTAGCAGATGTCTCTGTGCAAGTCTTAATGACACAACGCACCATATTTTGGAGTTTGCGGACTGTGCCCTGTGTGATGAAACCCTTTGCTTTAGTCTCCTCACAATGTGTCATTATGGCTAGATATATATTAGAAAAGGTAACCTCCTTCTCTGTCAAGACATCAGAACTATTGGTCTCTCAATTTGCTCCAATGCAGCCACCCAGACCGCAATTCATCTCCCCAAGTTCTGGTGAAAATAAATAATTTCACACTAGTGACCCAGCTTTATTGGGTCCTTCCTTGGACACTGATTTGAAGAATTCCGTTGCCTTTCATCATCTTCCAACTTCTATCGTCTGCTCAGTCTCCTCCAACACTTTCATTCTCCAGGATTCCCACTGGCCATCGTTGAGGGCGGAACCCCTTAAAGATTAACCACAACCTCCGGTGTCTGCAGAAAAAGACAAAAGGGGTGAATTCTGATTTGTACTGGGCACAGATATGTCTATTGATAATGCAGGTGCATTTGGCACTTTGTCAGCAAATGGAGAGGTTACTATCCCTCCTGGTGAGACTGTATCCAGGCTCCTACCTTTCATTTGCAGACTTTTTAAAGATCCCGGGAACTTTTTATTTTACACTGGAGCCATCTAAAGTCCGGGTTGCCCCCAACAGAGAGAAAACCTTTTCCTGCCAGATGCCAGCAGCACTGTTGCGTATGTTACCAGCAGAGGCTGAGACATGTAAAGGGCTAGTCGATGTGGCTGCTGCAGCCACCCGATTCTTAGGGCCTTTAGTGATCTTGTGTGCCATTACTGGCTGCATGTTCTGGCCGGGGTTATCCCATAGACCCTCTGCCTGAACCCCAGCTTCAGCCGCAACCTCCGCCTTTAGCCACCAAAAACCAAGCACTCCAAAGCGCGACCAACAACCGCGGTGAAGTAAAGCACGCAAAGACCGTAGAAATCCTCTCCAATACAGGTGAAGCAAGAACAAAAGCATTCCCCAAAGCACTGACGGCGTTTCAGTGGTGTTCCTACCTTTCGATAGCCGCAATGAGGTGATAAAGGGGGGTTAAACAGCAGAGAACATACACAGCATGTCTCACTAGGTCACTAGCATGACCGCCATCTTGCTTCCAAGCTCCCACTGGCCTGCAGTGCGTCGTAAACAGTGCACCACGTTGCAACATATTTAAAACGTGATGCATATAGGGAGATGTGAAGCACGCACTAGATTATTGCTGAGTCACTTTTACAACGCCCCTGAGTCAAAACCTTTCTTGCTTAAAGGAATAAGAAATTCCTAACCATTGCTAGAGTTGAGTCGAGCTTGCGACATGACTCCAGCAATGCACTGTTTGTTTGACAAAAGATGCATCACACAGCTGTCTATCCCTGCGCCATGGTGGGCTGCATTGTAAGTGTGATGCATCCATTGTGAAGCAAGGGTTTAATTACAGGACACAAATGAACTGACACATCTCAACTAATATGCAGAGATGCTCCTGTTCTTGTAAATCTGCCACTCAGTACATTTCTACTGGGAATAAACCTGTGGACTTCAACATGTATCACCATGTTAATTACTTGAATTGCTCCTTCTCCTGGTAGCAATTGGGCTCTGAATGCACGCCTGCATTCCCCTCAATAGGTAAATCCCCTATACCAGCGCCGGGATGCCCCATTTACTAGGGCAGCTGTAGCCGTTTTAGAAGTCACAAAACAACAACAAACAAAACAACTTGCCCTACTTGTCCATCTTTGTGCCATACTTGAAAATCCCAAATGACACTGAAACAAAGAGTAAGCAGACCATTGGAACAAAGTTAGTTGCTTAGTTAATTTGAAGGTGGGTGTGTGCTTGTTCACAAAATTACTTCATAAATACAAAAAAAACATTTTTATGCTCTCCCCTGTCGACGCCCACCACCTGAATGAAGACTGCATTTTTTGGTCTATCATTTCCTACTGTCACAGATTATATCGCACAAGATTACACATCTATGCATTAAAAAAAGATGTTCAAACAGTATGTTATGTTATGTTATGTTACTTGATTTTTTGAGCGCACAGCTGCCCCAGCAAAGGGGCGTCCCGGTGCTATAACTGAAAAGGCAACATAACTAACAGAGTAGAAAAGGTAAGGAAATTTTAATAAGGCAGGGGGAAAAGATACGTTTTAATAGCTTTCCTGAAAGCAAAAAGCTCTTCTAAAGATCGAATGAGCGCAGGAAGCGCATTCCATAGCTTGGAGGCCAACACAGTGAAAGAGCAACCACCTAGTCTGCATTTTTTGAAGCGCGGAACGAGTGCTAAATTTTGACCCGCAGAGCGGAGGCTGCGATATGGCGTGTACAGGGTCAGAAGATGCTGAAGAATGGTAGGGGTGTCGGTTTTAAGAATTTTGAACGCGAAACACAGAGTCTTAAACTCTATGCATCTTATTACTGGCAGCCAGTGTAATTTAAAAATTGTGCTGCGGGCTGAACAGAACCGTGGCAGACCTACCAGAGCCCTGGCAGCCGCGTTCTGCACCCGTTGGAGTCGCTGGACCTCCGCCTGATTAGCACCCAAAAACAGTGAACTCGCATAGTCAAGCCTTGATGCAATGCTGGCTTGAATCACCAACTGGCGGGTGGAGGCATCAAAAAATTTGAGGATGGGCCTCAAACCACGCAGGATGCCGAAGCATGTAGATGCCACCTTCTTAGTATGACACGAGAAGGTAAGTTTGGAGTCCAGCCACACGCCAAGATTTTTAAGTTCGGAGACCGGCTTAGGAGTGGGTCCCAACTTGTTAGGCCACCATCTCGCACCCCACAGATCCGGATGTTTCCCTAAAACCATCACCTCAGTTTTGAGGGCCTTGAGCTGTAAACAGTTGGTGGTAAGCCAGACGGCAACAGCCCTCAGACCATCCGCAAAGTTTGATGCCAATTGGTCAGAGTCCCCATTGAGAACCACTGCCAGCTGGGTATCATCGGCGTATGATACCATTGTGAGACCCCAACTCTTCGCAACCGCTGCCAATGGTTGGACGTATAAGTTGAAAAGAGTGGAGCTCAACGCCGATCCCGGCGGAAATCCTTGAGTGATGGCATGAGGTTTTGACCTGAACGGTGGCACTACTACCTGAAATGATCGTTCCGAGAGAAACGAATGGAACCAATCCAGCGCCTTGCCAGATATGCCAGCCTCACCAAGCCTGCGGATAAGAATGGAATGGGATACAGTGTCAAAGGCGGCACTGAGGTCTAATAAGATCAGTGCCGCCGTTTGACCTGCATCTAGTACAGAGCGGAGATGTTCAACCATATATAGGAGTGCAGTCTCTGTACTATGCCCAGATCTAAAACCATTCTGTGTGGGATCCAGTAGGTGTGCAGAGGTCAGATGTTTCGTTAAGATGTTATTCACATGAGCCTCTGTGATCTTTGTCACCCATGGAAGGAGGGAGATAGGTCGATAGCTCTCAGGCTTCACTGGATCCATTCCCGGCTTCTTTATAATGGGCATGACACAGGCAGCCTTCCAGCTAGGTGGCACTGACCCGGTGGTAAGGGATTGATCCACCAATTGTCAAATCGGTGGGAGGCAGATGGACGCCGAGTCCAAGAACTGGGCCGGTCTCAAAGGGTCATCCGGCGAGCCAGACTTAACCTTGGCCACTAGGAGATTGAACTCCAGTTCCGATGGTATGGGGAGCGTGGCCAAGCACTGTGATGTACGCAATGTAAAAGTCGTACTGTCAGAATCAGCTTTGGGAAAAGAGCGGTAGATGGTGTTTACTTTCTCCACAAAGAAGCTAGCTAACAACTCACAGTGAGCAAGGGAGCAAATCTCCGTAGTAGGAAGTCTGTTCGCAGTGAGCTCCTTCAAGACCTTGGAGACCAGTTTGGACGGATTGGAGCTCGCCTGGAACTCTCTAGCATAGTAGTCAGCCCGAGCCCGGCAGACAGCTCTATGATATATCTTTACCCTAGCCAGATCTCTGTCATAGTTTTTCCTCCATGCTCTTTCGGCTTGACGGCAGGTGGCTTTAGTCCGCCTAAGTGCCTCCGAGTACCAGGGGTTATGCTGAGAAGATCGATTTCTGCTCCAGTTGGCCGGAATAAGTGCATCGAGCGCTTGAACAATCCAGGCGCAAAAGATGTTGTACCCAGTTGCAACGTCATCTTTAAGAACCAGAGGAGTGGTGGCCAAAAGACGGTGGAAGTCCTCCAATTTGAGCTTTTTCCAGGGGCGCCTGAAAGATGTTTTATCAGGCTTCCCGGTGGAGCGTGTTACCATTGTAACATAGAGCTCAATGAGATGGTGATCGCTCCATCCCATAGGTCTAGGGGGAGAGACCTCGACCAGTTGGAGGTTAGTAAAAACCGGGTCAAGAATATGACCACCCTCATGGGTCGAAAGACAGACCAATTGGGATAGCTGCACTGCTTCAAGATCATCCAGCAAGCTACTAACCACTGGTGACTCCATGGCATCAAAATGTATGTTAAGATCGCCGATGATGGTAATATTGGAGGAGGACAGAGACAGAGAGCTGACCAGCTCTGAAAGAGCTTTCCTAAAGGCACAGTCACTCCCTGGGGGGCGATATATCAGAAGGCCTGATATTGTTTGAGTCTGACCAATGCTGATGGAAAAATGGGCACACTCAGCACCGATCAAGTCCATGGGCTTCCAGGTACAAGTGTGGCAATTTTTAAAAGCCACAGCTATACCACCTCCTCTCCCCTTGCGATTTAAGGTGTGGATTGCGTAGCCAGGCACTGCAACTTTTGTTCAACCTGCTCAGGCCTGGGAGACTACCTGCCCCACAGAGCTCATTGGACTTTTGTTAGGGTCTTAATATAACTTATTGGGTCCTGTTTGTGTATCAAGATTTGGACAGTCTTATACAGCCTCAGACTTCAATACTCTCTGCATAACAAAAAGCTAACTCTCTTCACCTAACCTTCAAATTTCAAGACTCATAATAAAACAATCAAACTAAATATGTTTGCCTCGTCACAACTTGCTATGTTTGATCATTTTTATGTTTGTGGTGATCCCTCAGGATATTAGCTCTGACTGCTCGAGCCATGATACACAAAATGAATGTATAAACTACACATATCCACCATGCCAAACAGGAAGAAATGTCTGGCATCAAAGTGCTCGGACAGCTGATTAAGAGACTTATGATTAAACACAAACATTAATCATCTCTTGTGCACAGACCTGCAATGCAGAAAAACTGACAGCAAAAAGGCTGGTCAACCAGCAGGTTTTTGATAACTATCTTGCATGATGTGGGGCACGCTGTGTCTGACTGGACCACAATTAGTCGTGCCGCTTCGCTGCAGGCATCACCAGGGAGCCTGTTGCTTGGCCAAGTCTCCGTCCACGACCAACCGTCATTGTGTGAGCCACCGGCACCGCGTGCCTTGGAGACCCAGACATAGTGGGCAGGTGTGACTGCCCGAAGTGACTGAAATCTTTTGAAATTGGACACACACTATGCCGGTGGACTTGTGAGCCCACAGAGAACATCAACAGAGGCAGTGTGTCAGTATTCGAGGATCAAAAGGAGGCCCATATAACAGAGAGACAATCAGTTCTGCAAACGAGGTTGTCCCTATGCTCCCCATACTACAAACTCAGGGCAGCCACCATCATGTTGGCATCTTGGATTACACATTCTCAAACATCGAATTAAAAACTTTACAGAAATGAAGGTCGTTCGTACCTACCAGTTATACCTCCTGTTTAGAATTAGAGATAAGCCGTTTCAAGCTAATGAGAAATTTACACCTGAGAATTTATTTTGAAAATGTAGCTACAGAATGATATGACAGCGGAGAAGATCTTTTACGAGATTTAAAACTGTAGAGTTTGTACACCACAGCAGTCTGTCACAAAAGTTTCAACGTATTTGAATCTCCAGTGAAACAGGACACACTGAAACTGAACTTAAAAAACCGAATAACCTCACCTAAAAAGAATATGAAATTCTATTAAATCTAGCAATAAATCGATCTATCTCATGTCAAAGGGCAGACAAGGGAGGTGCCCTGGTTGTGATGAACACAACATATTATGAATCAGGAGTGGAAGCTCATTTAGCAGATGAACAAACATTTGCTAAACTGGACACCAATCGCACAGACCAATTCCTGAACATACTTAAGTCCATTGTGAATAAAGCCATAGACAACTTTATGATTAATGAGAAAGTCAAAAGGTTTCTGATACCTACACACCCAAGAAGTCCAGTCATATACAGTAATATACATGCTCCCAAAAATACACAAGAACGCATTCAATCCACCTTTTTTTCCAATAATTACGACAAAAAGTAACCTACATGAATCTATTGGGAAGCTCATAGACCGCTATCTACAACCAAGCGTGAATAAATGAGCACCAACATAAGAGATACAAAACAGTTTTTGACTAAAATAAATCAAGTTAACATCATTAAAGGAGAATGAATCTTGTTATGTACAATCGATGTGAGGTTGCTATATATTCAATTCTGCACCAACTAGGTATGGAAGCTATAGTTCACTCATTCTTGCATCCATTTGAGGTCGATAAAATGAGTACCCTTGAGCTGGGTAACAATATACATCTGTTATTTCAGCGGCAAGATACCCCGTTTCGGGGGTGAACGTGCGCTTTCCAAATACACCTGTTATGTTAGACGAAACATTGTTGCAAACAGAAATGGATCATGACCTTAAAAGCTTCCTCTGGGAACTTTTGCAATTCAGATTGAATCAAAGCTACTTCAGATGGAAAGATGAATGGTTTGCACAATGAACTGGGACTTCCTTGGGAAGCTGTGCAGTTCCAGCAAATGCAAATATCTTTATGAGTAGATTTGAGGAAGAGCATATCTTATCAACACCTACATGAAAACTCCAAACTCAATTATTTGTAAATTACATCAACAATATTTTCACCCTGTGGAACGGTACCCACTCAGAAATATCTGATGCTTTGGTGAATCTTAATCAAGTGCATAGCAGGATTCATTTTACACGTAAACTTCAGGAGCATTCCATTACAGTTTTGGATGTTAAAATCAGAAGAGCGGATCAGAAACAGATATCTATAGAAAGAAAACTGATAGTAGTAATTTGCTTCAATACAGCAGTTCCACCAACAATCTTTAAAAAACCACCTTCCATATTCACAATTAATTATAGTAATGAGGATTGTATCCAATACGGAAACATCCACTGAATGAAATGAAGAAATGCTAATCAGATTTAAAGAACGTGGTTACCCATAAAGCATACTTGATCAAGCAAGAATATGATGTTAAAATAAGACACAAGAGGAATTACAAACCACCAAAGAGGTATTGTTCATTAACCACATGGTTGTAGTATCCACATTTTCAAGTCTTAGAAGTTCATATAAAGGTCCCTCGAATTTGGCAGAGTGCCCGTCAATTTATCAGATGCTATTGGGTGTGAAGGCTAAAAACTGTTTGTTACTGCATCAGGAATGGAGTTATTATAAACGCACACGTTTTAAGGTCCTGTTGGCAGCATATAAGATTTGGAGAACACTAAGGAGAATGTTTGCAATAGAGAAAATCTCTTGGTATACACCATTGACATCTCCTATATTCCTGCCAATTGATGTATGGGATCGGGTGGTGTATGTATGGTGGCAAAAAGGATTAAGGCAGGTGGGGGATTTTTTTAGCTATGTATATCTAACATCTTTTGAGCAACTCTGTGAGTAATATCAGCTTCCCAGGGAGAATTTTGTGAATTGTTTGCAAAGTAGAAATTTTCTGTCTCAGAAAGTAAGAAACCTACAAGCTAACCCCTTGATAGAAGACAATATAAAAGCTGCAAAAACAGGAGTGTTATATGGCCATTTGTTGAGTACCAAGGTGAATCATTTAGAGCAGCAAAATGTTAAATGGGGGAATAAACTTGGGAGGCAGGATATACGGATAGAAATTTCTCTGGAGATGGCCACAAATGTATTCCTCTCGGCAAAATTATCTGCACAGCATTATAAATCAATGTTTAATTTATATTATACACCCAACAAGATTTCTAAATGGCAGGGAAATATTATTGGGAAATGTTTTCGGTGTGGATACCTATCTGCATATTTTTTTTGGGTGCCCGAGGTTATTATTTTTACTATATTATTTATCAGCCATTTTGGGGGTTCCCAGTTCAACTAAGCGCTACGCAGATACTGTTAGGTGTAGAAATGGGACCGGCAGCACCAGATCTATCACAACATGTTAAGCTTATATTTTTAGTTACAGCTGTATACCGACTTCTAATAGATTCTTGGTGGCTACAGCAGGAACCGTCTTCTTCCGAATTATGGAGGGCACGTTTTTTTGCAGTACATAATATGGAGCATAGTATGCACGCCCTCAAGGGGCATAGAAAAAAGAAGCTTGGTCAACAAATTTGGGGCAAAATCACTAATCATCTAGAGTCTGTTGTCTGATGGCTTGTTTTCATTCATTGCTTCTCTTAGTAGATTCATTTGCATCCCTTTGTATGTACTGTTATTAATTTTTTTGTGTGTATCGTGCATTTTGCTCCAGGACTATTTACACTATGATTTTCAACAGTGTACATGTATTGTGTAAATTAAGACTCTTGAACGACTAATTCATGTATTTCGCAAAAAAAAAAAAAAAATAATCAGATAAAAGGAAAATCAAATGACTTTGGTCTATATTGAGAGAAAACCAGATTTAAAAAATGTATTTACAAAAGAGCCAATCTTTAAATATAATGGAATTAAAAACGTAGGTGAAATACTTAAAACTCCTTTGACACATATTGATCAACAAGAATACAAAGGGACCACACCCTGCGGGAATGGCAGTCATTGTCATAATATAATAACAGGAACCTATGGCACAGACCCCATGAAGGGTCACAAGATCAAACTGAAAGTAAAGTCAGCATGTGATGCTGCTAATGCTGTTTACATATTAAAGTGTTGATGTGGTAAGATCTATATTGGCAAGACTGAAAGGAAGATAAAGGTCAGGATAAATGAGCACAAAAGCAATATAAGAACTCATCAGTCAAAATCAACAGTTGCTTGTCATTTCATGGAAGTTAGGCACAAAATCAGCCAAATAAAATTTCAGATTCTGGAAACAGTTGAGAAAATAGAAGGAAGACAACATCATAACTACTTGTTACAACGCAAAAACTTTTGGATCAGACATATGGATGCACTCAAGCCATCAGCTGATTCCTACCACATTCATCACACTACTCAATCATTTAACTGTGATTAACTTTATATTCATTTATATCCATCTATATGGTCATATTTGTATTGTTCATGGTTCTTTAATGTACATCAGTTTAATGGTTTACACTTTTTTTTTACAAAGATAATACATGAGATTTTTCAATAGGTTTATCAGAACATTGATACATTTAAAGATGGCCACTTTTATCTACAGACACCTGAGGAACTCTTTACACTTCACACTTAGTCCTATCTTTATTCCGATTTCCCGGTGATTCGCGATACGAGAGTAACATACATGGATGTTTAGATTCTCCACATCGTAACATACAAAGTTACAAGCACACCTTTAACATCCAAACTAATCATCACGATGATTCGAGTGAGTATACTTGAAATGGAAGCTCTAATGCGCAGTGAACTTTATTACGGTTTGGTTTTGGAGACTTTCCAGCACTTTCCACCTCCACCTCCACCCCAGAACCATGGCAAAGGGGAGCAGCAGAACCGGCTCGAAGGGCAAGGCGCTGGCTCCCAAGAGCCGGCTGCCTTGTGGCAGAATGGGACCTGTAGGGGTGAAGGCCCAGAATCTTTTCGGGGAGGCGGAGGTGGCCGCCCTGTTTTTTTTATCCAGTGCCACCTCCCCTTGACCTTGGCAGTAAGCCGGCAGGCCAGGCTCTGGTTACCTCCTAGAGGAGCGTCACCGCTGGTGAGTGAAGGTGTGCCGGGCAGTCTACCGTCATCTCGGATATCCGGCACACCCACCAGCAGCTGGCCCACCTGTGGGCAGACATTCTGGACCGGGAGCAGGACCTGTTGAAGCTGCTAGGTGTCGAGGTCATGGGGCTTGGTGAGTAGCTAGTAATATTAATAATTTAATATATAATCTAGTAGCATAAGTATTGTGTATAATTCTTGGACAAATAAGTAACACGATTACTAGTGCGCTTAGTTACATTGCAGATCAATTCCGTCTCAAAATCTTCTGTTATTGTACGACACAGGTGCTGCTCGCCACTTCTCCTGTAACTTTGCGCTAGCTTGGGCTGCTGATTATTGAGGTTAGAATTTTTAGAGAACTGAAGTTAGTTAATGCTATTGCTAGAGTCTAGTCCTTACATTGTCCTTTAGTGAAATAGTGATGGATGGATAGTATTTAATAATATTCTTTTAACGGTTTGCATGACGTCTCCTCTGTCACTGAATGCTTAGTTAGTTCTTATTCATCCCACCCCTCCATAGAACCCGTTTGAAGTTTGTTTACTGAGTGATAAGCTAAGCAGCAATAGCATGGGCACGTCAGTCAGTAGCAGTTCATATGACGCAAGCAACCAACAATTCCGTGTATGCACAAATTTATGCATGTGTCCTCCATCTCATCTATGCATGTTTGCGGGCAAAAATAAAATGGAAATGCCGACTTACTGAACATATCTCTGGCAATAGCGTCTATATGGATGTTTGACAATCTCGGTTAAGGTATACTGGTGGTAGAGACTGGTGGTAGAGCGTAACTAGCTTAGAGTTTGTTTTGGTCACGAGCGAGTGACGGACAATGGTGCTCAACGAACGAACGATCTAACAGTACCTTTAGTCCCAGATGGCATTTGGTTAACACTATGCTTAATGCCGGGCGTATCTAGAGGTCTATCTGATGTGAGACCATTTTCGCTATACTATTATGTCTAACAGCAGACATGTGACCGAGAGTGGTTACTCACTATATGTAATATACTATGGATAGTATTCGATCTGTGACAGTATTGAACATGTTCTTGACACATGCAGCAGTCGCTCTCATAGTATGATTAGCACCCGACAGTTATGTGAGTGACTGGCTAAGTACTGTTGTTGCTGGGAAGCGAAGACCCTCAGTTCAAACAGCATTTGTCTATCTTCCTCCCGCCAGAGCAGTGCTTCAAGTACCTGAGCTGAAGCCAGGTGAGGTGGGGCTGTTCCCTCCTGCCACAAAGGTAAGTGAGCATGGAATTAATAATTACATGGGGCAGACATGGTTGCCCATTTGTGGCTGGCTTGTATTAGCTGGCGTAAGAATCAGATTAATTAATACCCAGATTCGAGCACATGATCGCTGATACTGAATGTGCTTTGTTTGTTTGTCTTTCTATTTTATGTGTCTAGATTTCCCTAATGGACTATTTCATCATGAAGTCAGGAGGATGAAAATATATCACACTCTCAGGTGATATAAGTCCATTTTCTTTTCTTTTATTTTTATATTCATAGTAGTAGCATTAATGGTCCTGAGGAAGCAGCAGGAGACCACCTGGCTCCGTCTGTCTGCAGAAACATGTTGACCTAAGATACTCATTAGCAGTTATTTTTACACTACTATTTGCATTGTTTTTATTGATATGGGATTGAAGGGGTGCCGAATAAAAAAAAAATTCCCTGTCACTACCCAATTTTAAAGTATTTCACTTTTCACAGATTCACGTTCACTTTAGTTTGCACTGCTAATCAGTTGTCTACACAGACACATTCCCATACTCAACCATCCATCACTGATATACTCACTTCAGATTAGGTTCATAGCATCTGCCAATCTGTTGTGGGTTCTCTACCTTCAGAGCATGAAGGTCCCCAGATGATGAAGGGCGGTCTCGATCGATGACTGATGGGAACTCTTTCACACTGAGGCAGTACCCTAGGCAAGATTTCACTTTAGTGCTTGAACAAATCACACTTTTTCCTGCTTTCTAAACAGATACATAATTTAGTTAGCTTCCTGACCCACTGCTATTTTTTGTTGGTGCAATTGTGTAGATAGGGGCAATAGCAGGTCTGCTTGTTAAATCTCCCCTAGGACCCTCCACCCTCAATGCTTTGTTGTCTTTCTTACTGTGCAACAAGCTGCGAGGTAACATGGGCAAAGCAGTAGACCCGGATCTAAAATGGTTATGTGGCTCAGGCTAACTTTCCAAAGACGAGAATAGGAGTAGAGATTAGATGACCCTAGCAACCATCTAATAAATTAAAACTAAACTCGGTCTAATGTGACTGCTGTACAGTAGGACGCAATTTTGACTAGTTACAATGATTTACGTTGTATGTAACTGTTTTTTGAATCTTCCTTCCTGGTGAAAAAAGTACAACTAGTAAAATAAGGGGAGGTGTGCAGGCATCTAAAAAGGTGTACTTGCTTTTATAGGTGCACAATCACTACCAACCACCATAGCCGACGGGGCCAGCGGCGATGCGATTGCCATCCAGGAGGGGACAGTGGCTGCGGCACCTGCAGGAGCATCAGTGGGGTAGGAAACTTCAGCGGTGGGCGGTGGTAAGTTATATTCATCATTACGTATTTGCAATACTAGGTGGAATGGGAACATTTCCCTCACTGTGCTATGAGACTTAAGAAAGTATGAATTTGAAGTTGTACTCAACAATATACAATGGTTGAAGAAGACACCCTTTGCAGCATTACCAAAGACACCCTTTACAGCATTACCGATGTGAGTTGAGTAAACAAGGCCTCTTCTATCAGACTCCAACTCAGCTGTGAAAGTTATGGAGAAGACTAAAAGTCAGATCAGATGACCTTGAGGGATGTGTTGAACAAAAAGGGAAAGAAGTGAACTAGGGTGGAAGGACTAAAGAGATGTAATAATAAGACTACCATAGAAGGATACTTTGGATGCTGATATTAATCCGATGCATGGGTTGTTGAAGGATGGGTAGAACTGGAAGGTGAAAGAAAATGCAGGCCTCGTTGGGCAAAACAATATGGGTGTGTGGATATAGTGGATAGCAAGAATCATGAGCGGAGTTTGTGTCAATGAAATCCAAAGCAAGGAAGGAGTGGATGCATGGGTGGTTGCTGGTGAAACTGAAACCAGCTAGGGCGATAAAAACGAATGATAAACATTTACTTTTAATGGGTGGATGCCCCCTAAATGTATTGTATTCATCATAGGTGGAGACTGTCACTGGAAGCAGAGTCTTACTTTGAAAATATAAAAGGAGATACAAAAAAGACTGGTGTTCTTCTTTGTACTCAAGTCCTCCCATAGTACTAGGGCAAGTATAATGCCGGAAAAAACTTCAACAAATGCTACAGGCAGGGGAAACAGGAGGATAGATTAGATAGATACTAAAAGTTGACACCAATTGTATGTACTGCGCTTGGTAGTGCTACTATGCCACAATGTACTGTTGAATTAATTTTGAAGAGTTTCAGTTACAATTCTGTTTCTTTTTTTATAGATACTCATACTCCTTCCCAAAAACCATCAAGGAAGGAGTTGGCAGCCAGGACCCAGCAACGGAAAAACTGCAGGCCATTGTGGAGGAGTACCGCTGGCTGGTGGCCGAGGAGGAGGGGGAGGAAGAGGTGGCGGCAGCAGCTGCTGCCTCTTCCAATGCGTCTGGCCCCAGCAAGGCCCCACCTGCAGGAGTACGGCGCAGGGCCATGCAGCTGCTGACCGCCGGCATTTAACATCTGCCACCCCCTCACAGCATGGATGCAAATGTAGGTGCCGTGCATTTTGGCAACAACTTCTCCTCCGGTCGGCAAAGCTGGAGGACCAATTAGAGGAGCGTGTAAAGATCATTGTGGACAAACACCTCATAGCCCGCCACTTGTATGGGACCCTGTTCATTTGCCCCTTTTTTAATACTTTTGTTGGTAGGTGGGAATTGGGTGTTGGGGTTATTTTTGTGGGACATTCTTTGGACTTGGACATTGGTTGGGGTTAGTGTGGGGATAGGGGTGGGATAGGACTAGGATATTTTTTACATGAATAAATGGTATTTATTTTCAACTTACATATATGATGTTGTTTTGTGGTGGGGTTACTGTTTTACGTCACAGGTTTTACTATAGATGCAGTGCAGCGGCCAGTGTTTGATTGAAATACTTCATTAATTGACCACATGTGTAACATGCAAACAGATAGATGCGGTACCCCTTATGCGGTTATGTTTGTCCTATCAGTACAAACTTCTCTTCTTACCTGTGATTGATGATGATTAAGTTTGGCACCGCAAGGGCAGCATGGTTTCCAAAGACAACGGAGAATATGCCATGGTTGTGTGATGGTAGTAGTAGACTAGACACTGGCACTAACATTGGCAACCAAAAAAAAAGACAGTAATTTGCATGAGAGAGAATGTGGGAGAAGTAGAAAAATACAGTACATACGACTGACAAAAGAATTACAAACAATATTGCAACTGCTAAACGAACTCAAAGAAATCAATGGTGTCGTGGACTGCCAAGTACAAGAAGATAACTGTAGTTGTGTTGGAGTCAGTAAAACACAATCCAATTTGTAAACTTAAATGCTCTAAAATTAAATTCAAACAATGGCAGCAAATATTTAGATTTATTTGTTGGGTCACTTTGGGAAATTAATTGCCTTGTACACTATTACATAAAGTGAGCTTGGGTGGGCAAGCAGAAGAAGATCCTCGCCCTGACTTGTTGACATTTGATTTCATTAGTGTTGCTTTCACCACATCTGTCCCAGCAAGCGTGTGATCAATTGTTGGTGTAGATTTAATGTAGTAACATCACACCTCAATATAAAACCACACAGCCTGGGGGAAGAGGGTTAGGATTTGATGAATGGATGGGAACAAGAGGTTGGGGAAAGGTTTGACAATGAAAAACAGTACGCATGGAGACAACAAAAGCAAAGCAATGAAGACGATCATTGATGATCCACTACTAACCCATAAATCTAAAGTTCAGAAAAACTAAATGCATGCATGATGAAGATAAGTTATAACTTGATGGTTACTAAAAAGTGGTACTTAACTACTACTACACAATGATGATGAGTTTTCTTTAATTTTGGAGCCCTGCTCAAGTTCCGACATTGAAGAGTTGTGTATGCCAGTGCAGACAGAGGTGGTAGCCTTAAGATAGTGATGCGTTTCAGATTGGAAACAAAACAGAAGATGGCTATAGTCACGTACGTTTCACTTGTTATGGAGGGACTGTTAGGTGCTACATTATTGTACTATTCTCCATCTCCATCCAATGTATGGCAAGAAGCCAAGATGGAAATGTATTTAGGGTGAGTCAGGAAGATGGAGCAGGATTGTGAGGAGTGGAGTGCACAGTTAAATGCACAGATGTGCAACTCCAATAGGTAATTAAAAAAGTAAAAGAAAGGATGGTGTTAGTTTGGAAGTATGAACCAGAAAGACGGATACAGACAAATAAATAAATGAAGGGAGAATATAACAATTTAAAAGTCTAGTTGTCAGAGAAGGGGGGCTCGTCCTCAAACCCTGGTGGTGAAGTAGGTCATGTAACCCAGTAGTCATGTCTTCCGACTCGCTCTCCAGCTGTGATTCACGTATTTTGTAGTCTGGTAGTATGAAGTGCTGATACATTTTGATCATGGTTAACCTCTCCACGCTAATGGGCGAGAGACCGGTCCTTTTCACAGTTACAATGGCACCAGCAGCACTGAAAATACACTCAGAAGAGACATTTGCAACAGGGCAAGCCAGATACTTTATCGCCAGCCTGCTGAGCACTGGACAGTCGTTTCTTTTCCTATACCAATACACCATTGGGCTTTGCTCCATTAACACCTCTGTTGTGTCATCCAGATAGGCCTGGACCCTCCGCTCAATGTTCAGTGGTGCTCCGGTTTGCTTGTCCTCTTTTTGCCTTGTGACAGCAACGGACTTACCCACCCCTTTCTGTAGAAACCAAGCAGCTATTTTTTTGCTTGTGTCTGATGAATCAGATCATGTTGGTGCTGTTGTTATTGGTAGCGTTGGTGACTGCTGGGAAGCAAACGCACTGCTCTCATGCTGCGAAGAGGAACTTGACTCTGTAGGATGCTCAGTAGTACTTGCACTATTCTGGGCTGGCACTGGCAGGCCTGTAATTGAGAGCCGTTAATTTTCTAAATCAGTGGCTTCCTCAGCTATTACAGTTTTGTACTTGGCAACATCCCCTTCTGAAAAAGGAACTGCATTACTGTTCACAAATATTTTGTACCGTGGATCCAAAAATGTGGCAGTAATGTAATTTTGATGTGACACAAACTTATTTTAAATCCTTGTATTCTCAGATAAGCTGCCGGCTAAGGCCTTCCCCAAATAACATGCTTCAAGTTTTCCTTCAACACCTTCCTATGTTTCAGACACCTCCTTCAGCTCTTGCTCTAGCATGTAGAACAATGGGATAGCTTGGCCCATAGAACAGTCCTCCCTGCTGACTGCACGTGTGAAGACCTCAAAAGGAAGTAGCATCTCTGTCAGGCATTTAATGAGGTCCCATTGCCACATCTCAACGGTCATGGCTTTAACAGTAGGATCCCCTGATCTTCTTGTCATGACATAAGCATTAAAGTCATGTACTGCTCAAACAGCCGATCAAGCATTTAATAAGTAGAGTTCCAACGTGTTGGGACCTCCTGGATGAGTGCTTTGACTGACATTTTATGGTCACAATGAATGACTCATAGCTGCTTCCGGGCTTTAAAAGAATGGTTGAAATGCGTGCAGATTCTTCTGCAAATGGTCAGTAATTTGCTGTCTTTGCTTTCATTTTTCAGAAAGTCCTGAACAACAATGTTAATGCAGTGTGCCAAACACGGGACCCTGAAATAGCAACCATCTTGCATGGCCTTAACTACATTACTGCCATTGTCGGTGGCAACAAAACCAATGTTAAGGCCTCTTGGTCGCAGCCATTCAAAGACCTTGGTGTTAAACTCAGCCAAAATGTTCGCAGCAGTATGCGATTTCTCCGTAGCAAACATGGCCACAGTTGCAGGTCTGCGAGTATCTTTAAAAATCTCAGCAGTGTCAATGCCTGCAGATACCTTGTCTCTAACACCTGAAAAGAGATTGGGTGTGCAGTAATGCACATGTAATCAGTGGCTTGGCAACTGGTCCACATGTCTGTTGTCAGGTAGATACTATGAACAGCAGTTTGCTGCAAGGCTTTTCCAAGCAATTCCAGCACGTCCTGGTGTAGTGCTGGTCAGCAACTCTGGAAAAATAGTAGCGGCTGGGAACATTCCATTTTGGGCAGGGGGTTGTTACAAATTCCACAAAACCCACCCCTTCAACAAAAGAAAAAGGGAGAAGGTCCAGTGCTAACATTTTAGCTAGCCTAACATTGTACAAACGTGCTGTTGGTTGGTTGTGCTCGTACTTTCCCTCCTGCCTAAACATGCTAAGAATGATATGCTGCTTCGTATTTCCTTCAGTAATGCTCAATGCAGTACTTCGCGTCGCAGACTTTGCACCCGTACTCCTTGGTGTCTCCGGGTTACTCTTACTCTGGTGCCACTGAGATGTTGCTGATGCGGAGGATGTGGGCTCTACCACTGCAGTGCTGGGAATAGGGGTACTTTGTGTACCACTAACAGATAGAATGTCTGTGTCTCCCTCTTCTTCCTGTTCGACCGTGAGTGGACCTTTTACTACTTCCCCACCAACATTAATGGTTCCTGCTTTCATGCTACGTAGGTGGTCCTCCCACTGGATTGGGTGGTGTTTTTTCAAATGGGTCATTTGGCCTCTGGTACCATAGTTTGTACAAAGCTTACCACGACTAACAGAGGAATGACAAATGGAGCATTTAGCAATGTTCTCCTCATTTGCGCTAACTGTAAAGAAGTCCCACACTGGGGAGCTTAACTTTTGTCTCCTGCTAGAGGTGCCACTTCCAATGCTGGATGAACCTTGAGGTTGTGTGTTGAAATTCACTATGTGGCTGCCCAGTAGTACCACGACCTACTTCTGCTGAGTTGGAACTTGTGCTGGATGTAGGACACTGCCGGGCCTGGTGCAAATGTAAAAATGGAAGCTGGAGATAGTTTTGCTTTTGGTGTGTCCTGTGTTGGAGGTATGCGTGCTACATCCCTACTAGTCTCAGCCATTCTCGCTAGGGTTAAAATGTTGGTCTCCATGTTCTCAGGCCCAGGAGTAATGCTTGTGATGACTGGGTCTGACTCTTCATCAGCATCATCATCCGGCTGTTCAATATCGCACTCCATAAGTGTAAGGCTTCCTTGACCATTCCTTTTCCCTAGCCTGGTCTTCTTGGGATGTCTCTCCCTCTCATGCTCAGATTGTTGTGGCTCCCAATTGAGATCAAGATCATCAGAAGGGATGCTTGGCGAAGAACTCGATGGACTAACCCTCCTTTTCCTTGGTGGGGATTTGGAAAACAATAGATATCCTCCATCAGGTGCTTCCTCTTCGTCTTGCTCTGCATCAGGCTCAATTTCCTGAACTGCCCCGACTTCGGGAGGAAAAACAACTACTATTGCGGGTGGTGGCTGTTGAACAACAACTATTGCAGGCGGTGGTTGTGGTTGTTGTTTTCGAGGAACATCTTCTATTGAGGGCAGTGGTTGTGGTTATTCTTTTCGTTGAGCATCTACTATTGCGGGCAGTGGTTGTTAAACAACTACTATTGCGGGCGGTGGCTCAGGGTGAACATCTACTATTGTGGGTGGTGGTTGTGGATGATGTTTTGGAACATCTACTATTGTGGGCGGTGGTTGTTGTTATTCTTAACTGAGTTAAATGGTAGGCTGCTTTCAAGGAGGCAACACATTACTTACTCGGTCTATCTACAAGCACACAACATGTATTTGCTTTTGTGGACTGAGCACTAGTATTGGTGAATCACCATATAGACATGTCTTGGTAGGACTCACTTGCATCAGAATTTCCAGACTGGCTGAGAGATATAAAGAAATCGACATTTCCTGAAAATTATGTGTTTTCTAGGATGCATACAGAATATAGACGTAGTGTTCATTATGAATTATAGAATATATTGGGGAAGGGCCTTATTTTGATAACACACGGGCTGAGGAAACGCCGTTCGTCATTTTCCCTATCGCTAAGGAGACAGGAGTTGAGAAGGGCATTATTATCACTCATACTTAAGGCTTTTCTCTAAAGGCTTTTTTATAAGGAAGTTGACAATGATGTGTTTTTTTATATGTTTTTTACAGTTGTGAAGACTACGCATGTCCAATGCAGTGGCTTAAAAATTGGTGACGCCCTGAAGAAATTGCCTAAATGTGAATGGCAATGAAACATGTCGGCAAGTAGAGTATGGTTGGATAATCAGTAGCCATATTCACTTTTTTAGAGCCCACAACCAACACGAAAGAGACAGAATAAAGTAAAGATCCGTGTTTTTTGTGGTTTATATGTTTGTTTTGGCACTATTTGTGTTGTTCATGGTTCCTATACACTGCACTTTTTCACAAACACATTCTTTGTTTGTTATTGGACACATCTCTTTCTTTGAGCTTGATGGTACCAATGATGAGATCAGGGTAATCCTGGTGAGTACCTGCCAGGTTCCCGTTGGTGGTGCGCCCGTGAGGCGCCATCTTGCTCACACATACTTTTTTCTTTTTTTGAGTTTGACACATAGGTGTGTGTTATTTGTTGTCTCACAACTGTCATTTTATATTAAGGGTTTGGGCAATTTTTAAGTATGGCACAATATGTATGTACCACCTACCTCATTAAATAAAATTTGCAACATATGGTACAACATTAAATAAATAATTTATAGGTGCCTCTGTGGTCTAGGTCATTTATGTGAAAGCCATATTTGCAAGCCCCTTGCCGAGAGTTTTAAAGATTCCATAATATTAACATCCTCTTGCCATAAATTTGCTACCCATTTTCCTTGACATACATCTGCATCATCTGGAAATGTCTCGCTTAGAGGTGCATAAAATTGACCAATAGGCGTTTTATTTTTCATTCTTTCAATAAGCGGGATCCTACCAGTTGTTGTTCAAATCCAGGTCCTTGCTTATTAAAATAACTACTGATTTGAAGAAATTTAAAGAATTCATGTTTAGCCATACCAAATTTTACTTGTAGTTCTGCAAATGTTACCAACTGTCCATCATCACACAGATCCCCTAAACAGTGAATTACTTTTAAGCTCCATCTATTGGAAACTTGATCACCAAACATTATTGGGAGTAACCCTGGAGCTGAGAATGGAGTGTATGCGTTCAACTAAGAAATACCTAGTTGCCACTTGACCTGTTTCCAAAAAGAATAGGCGGCCTTCAGTATCATAAATATAGTTTTCTTTAAGTAACTTGGTTCTATTATTTTAACAAGACATTCCCTTGCCTCATCACCCACCGCAAGTTCATAAATTGATGGTCTGTGGAAGGGCAGGATTTTGGCCCTGTCCTCAACTTCCAAGGGACTGATCAATTGCAGGACCGCTGCCTAATTATACATCAAAAATAATGCATACCCCAGCCACCACGATCTTTTGCCAACAACATCTTCGAATAGGCCCTTCTCTGCCGGCTATACCCCCACAAAAATATAGGAACTGATCCTCTCTAGCTTCTTAAAACATAACACTGGAAATTCGAGAGGGATTGTTCTAAACATGTATAAAAACGTAGGTAGAACCATTATTGTTATTACGTTTGATCTGCCATAAAGAGATAAGTGCTGATGATCCAGCCTCTCCAATGTTGAATTCACCATAGTCAGCACAGGCTTCATATTTAGCTCTGGGATCTTACTGACTGGCAATGTGATTTTAATTCCTAAATATTTAACTTCTGAAACAGTTTTTATATTTTCGGGAGGATTCCAACCTATATAGAGCACCTGTGTTTGGGAAATATTTAATTTATACCCGGAGAAGGGCCCAAACTGAGACGCCAATTTATTTATTGCTGTTAGTGCAGTGGCAATATCTCTTTTAACAACAAATATATCATCAGAATATGCCAGTGTTCTTTAGTCTGCTGTTCAACTGGTTTTATATATTTAGCCTAATTTAACTTGTTAAAAAAATCAATATGTAATGCAAATAATAAAGGTGAACACGGACATCCTTGCCGTGTACCTCAACAAATCATAAACAGGCCCGACTCTTGACCGGAAATGTGTATGCTGGCTTTCAGATTCATATATAATGTCTTAAGTGCTTGCCTGTTTGTGGAGCCAAATCCCTTCAGTTTTAAAACCTCCCACATATATGGCCAGGAAACCCTGTCTAATGCTTTTTCAGCACCCAACAGGATTACCCCCATTGTGGAATTGGTTGCTTGTGCCCAATCGACAAAAGATATCACACGCCTTACGTGGTCTGCTGTATGCCTGGCAGGGATAAAGTTGTGTTGGAAAATGTGAAACCAGTGCAGAGATGACACCAGCTAGGAGCATCGCTATAAACTTTGGATACATTTTACTGTTGAAGTTGATTAATGAAATCGGTCTATATGACTAAGGTAGTAGATCAGGTTTGTCCTTTTTTCAAGAAAACAATAATGGTAGTCTTACACCAAGACACTGGTGCGATCCCCGTTTGCGCTGCCTGAAATAAAAACATCAAAACTGCTTTCAAAACATGCCGAAAGGTCCTATAAAATTAAAGAGGGATACCTTTGGGTCCCACCGCCTTACCGATAGCCAATTATGTTATTGCTGCCTCCACTTCCTCCCAAGTAATATCAAAATCCAGTCCTCCAATTTTCCTTCAACTCCAATAATATCATCCTCAGTATACAGTTGATGATAACATTTGCCAAACACCACCAGCACTTCAACTGGTTTATCCCGAATTAGCCCCAGATCATCCTGAATCTCATTTGTCTATTGGCAACCTCTTTCCGATGTAATCTTTTGGCCAATATGCAGCCAGAATTTTCACCAACGTTGCAGACTTCAGACCTATATACTGCAATTTTAGCAGCTAATTTTTTTTCAAAATTCTGATATAACCTCATTTTTTGACAGTTATTTCCCTTAAGATTTGTTCGATGTATTGACCATTAATAACTGCCCCATAAGCTAATTTCTAAAACGCATTAATATGTTCATCTCGTGCAGCACTTCACTCTGCATTTTTTGCAGTTCATTGATAGAATAACTGATTGCTTCTCCATGGACCCCTGCCTTGAATGCATCCCAAACCACATGATCTAAGGCAGCGCCCCGATTATTGGTAAACAATTAATTGATCCATTCACACATATGTTCACAATATGAAGGATCAACCAATAGTTTAAGTTCAAAGGTTCAAGCTACTGAAGAAGATCTGAAGCTGACATCTAGTTCTTACACACTAGGGTTATGATCTGATATTATATTGGGCTTAATATCAACCCTGGCCTTTCTTACTTGCTCTGCTGTTATAAAAAAATAATCCAAATGCAGAAGATTTCTGTGAGGTACAGAATAAAAGGTATCCCCCGAAGCTCCCTTACCATTCGCCCACCATACATCCACCAACGCAAATTCTTTAACGAGCCCTCTGGTGGCTTTGAAAACCTTATTTTTCTTCCCATTATAAGGATGCTTGCTTGTTATATCAAAACCACCCACCAAAAGGAGATTAAAGTTTCCACAGAGGATCAGTGGAGCAAGCCATGCCAATAGCTCAATGCTCAAACCATTTATCGGATCTGGATTGTCCAAATTGGTACCATATATTGAACAAGTCGTCATTGGGACACCCTATATCCATAGTTCAATTATCACCCACCCCGTAAAGATCTTCCTTAACTGGTTTATACTCCCCCACCAAAATCCATTCAGGATTGCTACCCCTCTCATCATTGAGCCTTGCCAAGTACAACCCAAGAGCTTCATGCCCAAATCCGTAAGCCACCTCCTGTTGTTCCATCCAATATGAGTCTCTTGTACACACAGCAGATCTAATTTCATTCAATCAACAATCTTTCAGGCCACAAACATTCCATGAACACTCGGAAAATGTACTCACCAGGATAAAAAATGTCTTTACAAATACCTTGCTTGCTTTGCCTCAACTCTAGAATGTTTTCCAATAATATGAAACATTATTTTGAAAAGTTTATTCACCATAACCTTACTGCTGCATCTATTCCATAGTCATTCTGTATGATTACTTGCCCCACCAACTGCACCACCCTTACCACCCCAAGAGGGCCCCCCTCCCCCAACCCATCCAAATGTGGCATAAGTACTGAATATCCCCCTATCCCGTAGCATGAAAAAAAAGCGTGAAGACTGACTATACAACAGCCTGCCCTCTATATTGTACCCAGAAATTCCCTTGCAGCAATCTCGGAGATAAAGAACAGCATTTTGTCTTTGTGAATATTCTTAAGTTTCAATGGTTTAAGTAGGTGGCCTGTGCCCCTTTGGCTGGAAATAAAGGAATCAGCTGGCGTAAATGCCACCTCTGCTGAACTGTGGCCTGACAAAAATCTGGTTGCGCTAAGAATTTGCAACCCTTTCCCCTTCTCTTATGATCCGGCCTTGCTAAATCATACAAAGACTCTCGGAGCAGAACATTATTCAAGCAAATCAGTATAGCCCTAGGTTTACTATCTGGCCCCTTGTTCCTCCCAGTACATGAAAAAGGAATATATGTAATTTCTCTGCAGCTCAAATTTGCACTTCCATTGAGTCAATTAAGGGAAGGCTTCAGAAAATAAGTCAATGACAAATTGTTGTACATCTTTGCCTTCTTTTCCCTCCGGAACACCAAGTACCAGTAAATTGTTTCTTCTAGAATGGTTCTCTAGGTCGATGAGCTTAAAATTGATATCATCCCTCAAAGAATGAAAAGAAGTCACATCCGCTTTCCGCTGCACAATCTCATCCTCGATTATAGAAATTCTTGCCTCCGCTGCCCCGATTCATGCAGACATCTCTGTTCATGTCTTAATGACAAGACACGTCATATTTTGAGGTTTGCGGACTGCGTCCAGTGTGCGGAAACCCTCTGCTTTAGTCTCCTCATGATGTGTCATTATGGCTTGATAAATAGTAGACAAGGTGACCTCCTTCTCTGTCAAGACACCAGAACTATTGGTCTCTCCATTTGCTCCAATGCAGCCACCCAGGCCGCAATTAATCTCCCCAAGTTGTGGTGAAAATGAATAATCCCACACGAGTGACCCAGCTATATCGGGTCCTTCCTTGGACACTGATATGGAGACTTCCGTTGCCTTCCTTGTATCAGCAGAAGTTGCCAAGTTATTTCATCATCATCCTTCCAGACCGAGCTAGTCATACTTCTATCGTCTGCCCAATTTGCTGACTCTGACGTTGAATACAATGTTCCACCGAGTCACCAGAGTCAACATCTTTTGCCACCTCTCTACCAATATTTTCGATACTAGCACCATTTTCCTATTGTGCTTCTCCAGGATTGCCACTGGCCATCGTTGAGGGCGGGACCCCCTGAAGATTAACTACGACCTCCGGTGTCGGCTGAAAAAGAGCAGCCATTTCTGACTCATTATCCTTATCCTTATCCATATTGTGATTCCCTCTGGGGATCTTCTATTTGGGAAAGTGTCTAATCCAGCTCCTTCATTACTGCATCCCAAATCTGGAACACTTATAGTCTCTGCATTCACTGTTAACCCCGTTGCCCCTTGCTGTAGGGGAGAATTCTGATTTGTACTGGGCACAGATAAGTCTAATGATAATGCAGGTGCATTTGCTACCTTGTGAGAAAATGGAGAGGTTACCATCTCTCCTGGTGAGACTGTTTCCAGGCACATACCTTTCATTTGCAGATTTATAACTTTTAAATTTACAGCGGCACCATCTACAGACAGGGTGGCCCCCAATGGAGAGGTAACCTTTTCCTGCCAGACGCCAGCAGCACCCGTTCGTACATTACTAGCAGAGGCTGAGACGTGTAAAGGGAGAGCCGATGTGGCTGCTACAGCCCCGGAGTCTTAGTGATCTTGTATGCAATAACTGGCTGAATGTTCTGGCCCGGGTTTTCCAATAGACCCTCTGCCTGAACCGCAGCTTCGGCCACAACCTCCGTCTCTCGCCGCTGAAAACCAAGCACTCCAAAGAGTGACCAACATCTGCGGTGCAGTACAGCGCGCGGAGACAGCAGGAATCCTCTCTGATACAGGTGAAGTAAGAACCAAAGCATTCCCCAATGCACTGACAGGGATTCCAGCGGTGTTCCTTACTTTTGAGAGGCGCCAGGAGGGTATAAAGGGGGTTAAACAGCAGAGAGCATACACTGCCTGTCTCACTCGTTCACTGGCGTGACCTCCATCTTGCCTCCATGCTCCCGCTGGCCTCTAGTGCGTTGCAACATATTTAAAACGTGATGTATCTAGGGAGATGTGAAGCACGCACTACATTATTCCTGAGTCACTTTTACAACGCCCCTGAGTCAAAACCTAACTTGCTTAAAGCAGGAATAATAAATGACACAGCATGTCAGGAATAGACATTACTAACCATTGCTAGAGTCAAGTCGAGCTTGTGACATGACTCCAGCAATTCAATGTTTGTTTGCCAAAACATGCATCACACATCTGTCTATCCTTGCGCCATGGTGGGCTGCATTGTAAGTGTGACACATCCATGGTGGTGCAAGGGTGTTTTTACAGGACACAAATGAACTGACACGTCTCAGCTAATATGCAGAGATGCACCTGTTCTCTTAAATCTGCCACTCAGTACATTTCTACTGGGAACAAACCTGTGGGCTTCAACATGTATCATCATGTTGATTACTTGCATTGCTTCTTCTCGGGGTAGCAATAGGGCTCTGAATGCACGCTGCATTCCCTTTCAAAAGGTAAATCCCCTATTCCAGCACCGGAACACATCGGGCGCCCCTTTACTGGGGCAGCTGTAGCCGCTTTATAAGTCACAAAACAACAACTAAATAAAAAACTTGCTCTACTTGTCCATTGTTGTGCCATACTTGAAAATCCCAAATAACACTGAAACAAAGAGTAAGCAGACCATTGGAACAATGTTAGTTGCTCGGATGATTTGAAGGTGGGTTTATGCTTGTTCACAAAACTACTTCATAAAGACACAACATCCCTTGTTCTAATCACACCTGTTGGCACCCACCACCTGAATGAAGACTGCAATTTTTGGTCTATCATTTACTACTGTCACACATTATATTGCACAACAAGATTACACATCTAGGCATAAAAAAAGCTCAAACAGAATCCACACACTGCAACCTTTGGTTTGGTCTACCTGCTCAGGCCTGGGAGACTACCTGCCCCACATAGCTCATTGGACTTTTGTTAGGGTCTTAATATATCTTCATGGGCCCTGTATAATAACAGTCTTATACAGCCTCAGACTCCAACACTCTCTCCACCTAACCTTCAAATGTCAAGACTCATCATGAAACAATCATACTTAATATGTTTGCCTCGTTACAACTTGCTGTGTTTGATCATTTTTATAATTGTGATGCTCCCTCAGGATATTAGCTCTGATTGCTAGAGGCATGATACAGAATATTAATGTATAAAATACACATATCCAACATGCCAAGCAGGAAGTGATGTCTGGATTCAAAGTGCTCAGACAGCTGATTGAGAGACTTATGATTAAACACAAACATTAATCATCTCTTGTGCACAGCCCTGCAATGCAGAAAAACTGCCAGCAAAAAGGCCACCAAAAATTCACAGTATCGAGGTGCTTCACAAAACACTGATCAACCAGCAGATTTTTTTGAACTTCCTTGCATGGTAGGGCGCTGATCCCACCCGGGACTAGTGGCGAAGCACGATGTGTCTGACTGGGCCACAATTGGTCAGGCCGCTTTGCTGCAGGCATCACCGGGGAGTCCGTTGCTTGGCCGAGTTTCCTCCCGGAACCAACCGGAGCAGAGGCCTCATGGCTGAGGGCGGCATGGGGAGATAGCTGCCCGCTCCCAAAGCCCGATCGGCACTCGCAACGGAAACGACACAAGGCTGGGGATTGAGGCCTACATATCGTAAATGAGGCCTGAGTGCCAGCGCTGCCTCTGCTGTACACATACTTACCAGCACCCCCCCTGGCATTTCAGTGGCAGGCCTCAGGGGAAGAGTACCCCAAGAGCCGAAACAGGGAGAGACATCATTTACACCTCACTGAGCTATCTAATCTGCCTACTACAGGCTGGGGTCCCCGGTACGAGGCATCAATATCCAAAACCTGCATTGTGTGAGCCGCCACCACTGTGGGAGGGTGTGACTGCCCGAAGTGACTGAAATCTTTTAAAATTGGGCACACACCATGCCAGTGGACTTATGAGCCCACATAGAACATCGACAGCGGCAGTTTGTCAGTATTCGGGGATAAAAAGGAGGCCCAAACAACAGTGAAACAATCAGCTCTGCAAAGAAGGTTGTCCCCTTGCCCCACCATACTACAAACACAGGGCAGCCACCATCACGTTTGCATCTTGGATTACACATTCTCAAACATCGAAATAAAAACTTCACAGAAAGGAAGGTCATTCGTACCTACCAGTCATACATATTGTTTAGAATTAGAGAAAAGCATTTTCAAGCTAATGAAACATTTATGCCTGAGAAATTGGTTTGAAAATGTAGCAACAGAATTTCATGACAGTGGAGAAGATCTTTTACAAGATTTAAAACCGTAGAGTTTGTACATCACACCAGTCAGTCACAAACGTTTCAAAGTATTTGAATCTCCACATACTGAAACTGAACTTAAAAAATCGAGAAACCGAAAAGAAATATGGAATTCTATTAAATCTAGCAATAAATCCAGCTCACACATGTCAAAGGGCAGACAAGGGAGGTTCCCTCGTTGTGATGAACACAACATATTATGAATCACGAGTGGAAGCTCATTTAGCAGATGAACATACATTTGCTAAACTGGACACCAATCGCACAGACCAATTCCTGAACATACTTAAGTCCATTGTGAATAAAGCCATAGACAACGGTGTGATTAATGAGAAAGTCAAAAGTTTTCTGATGCATACACACCTAAGGAGTCCAGTAATATACACGCTCCCAAAAATAGACAACAAAGCATTCAATCTACCTTTTTGTCCAATAGTTACGACGAAAAGTAGCCTACATGAATCTATTGGGAAGTTCCTAGACCACTATCTACAACTAAGCGTGACTAAATGAGCACCTACATAAGAGACACAAAATAATGTTTTACAAAAATAAATCAAGTTAACATTATTGAAGAAAAATGAATCTTGTTATGTACAATCGATGTGAGGTCGCTATATACCTCAATTCCGCACCAACTTGGTATGGAAGCTATAGTCCACTCAACCTTTCATCCATTTGAGGTTGATATAATCAGTACCATTGATTTGGGTAACAATATACATCTGTTATTTTAGCGCCAAGAAACCCCGCTGCTGGGGCGAACATGCGCTTTTCAAATACACCTGTTATGTTAAACAGAACATTGTTGCAAACAGATTTGGATCATGACCTTAAAAGCTTCCTCTGGCAATTCAGTTGTATCAAAGCTACTTCAGATGGAAAGATGAATGGTTTGCACAATTACCTGGGACATCCATGGGAAGCTGTGCAGCTGTGCAGCTCCAGCATATATCCAAATATCTTTATGAGTAGATTCGAGGAAGAACATATCTTATCAACACCTACATGGAAACTCCAAACTCAATTATTTGTACATTACAACAATATTGTCAACCTGTGGAACGGTACCCACTCAGAAATATCTGATGCTTTGTTAAATCTCAATGAAGTGCATAACCGGATTTAATTTAAACATGAAATTCATGAGCATTCCATTACAGTTTTGGATGTTAAAATCACAAGAGCAGATTAGAAACAGATATCTATAGAAAGAAAACTGATTTAAGTAATTTGCTTCACTTCAGCAGTTTCCACAAACAATCTTTAAAAAACACCTTCCATATTCACAATTAATTTGAGTAAGGAGGATTGTATCCAATACGGAAACATCCACTGAACGAAACGAAGAAATGCTAATCAGATTTAAAGAACATGGTTACTCGTAACCTATACTTGATCAAGCAAGAATACGATGTCGACATAAGACACAAGAGGAATTACTAACCACCAAAGAGGTATCTTCTGTCAACCACATAGCTGTAGTATCCACATTTTCAACTCTTAGAAGTTCATATACAAGGATAATCAAACAACATTGGTCTATCTTGAGTTTAGAACCGGATTTCAATCATCCATCTTTACACAAGAACCAATCTTTCAATATAAGGGAAGTAAAAACCTAGGTGAAATACTTCAAACTCCATTGACACATATTGATCAAGAAGAATACAAAGGGACCACACCCTGCGGGAATTGTAGTAATTGTCATAATATTATACCAGTAACCAACGTCACACACCCCATGAAGGGTCACAAGATCAAACTTAAAGTAACGTCAGCATGTGATGCTGCTAATGCTGTTTACATATTAAAGTGTCCATGTGGTAAGATCTATATTGACAAGACTCAAAGGGAGATAAAGGTCAGGATAAATGAGCACAAAAGCAACATAAGAACTCATCAGTTAAAATTGACAGTTGCTTGTCATTTCATGGAAGTTAATCACAACATCAGCCAATTAAAATTTCATATTCTGGAAACAGTCGAGAAAATAGAAGGAAGACAACATCATAACTACTTATTATAATGCAAAATCTTTTGGATCAGACATATGGATGCACTCAAGCCATCAGGATTGAATGATAGAACGGAATTCCTGTGTTATCTATAAAGGAGAGCTGGTTCCTACCACGTTCATCACACTTTTTAATCATTTAACTGTGATTACATTTTTGGTTAACTATTTATCCATTTATATCCATCTATATGGCCATGTTTGTAATGTTCATGGTTCTTTAATGTACATCAGTTTACCTGATTTACACTTTTTTTCACAAAGATAATGCATGAGCTTTTTCAATTTTCAAGTTTATCAGAACATTGATAAGTTTAAGCATGCCGCTTTTATCTACCGACACCTGAGTAACTCTTTACTCTTCACGCTTAGTCCTATCTTTATTCCCATTTCCGGGTGATTCGCGATACCAGACTAACATACATGCATGTTTAGATTCTCCTCATTGACAGATACAAAGTTACAAGCACACTTTTAGCATCCAAACTAATCACCACGATGATTCGAGTGAGTATACTTGATATGGAAGCTCTAATGCTCGTTACACTTTTTTACGGTTTGGTTTTGGAGACTTTTCGGCACTTTTAGATATCACCTCACAAATATATAAAGATACACACGTTAACCACACCAATGTTATTTTTGTCAGGTGTACCTTTGAGTGAGTGAACACAATTTATATCTCGCCTTGAATACAAAGTATGCTATTCGCCGCACCAGCCATATGACTTCCGTTTTCCTTTCATCAACATTCTTTAATTATACAGATGAGCGCTCTGGTTTATTCAACCCTATGTAAAGGCTGCCAGCTCACATTTAACCCACACTCACCCTTGAATTACTATTCTCTTTTATTCACAAGCACCAGTTTTTGACTAAATCAAGTTCATTACTCATTCTTTCAAATAACTTTGTATAGGTTTCCTCACTGTATTTCATTTCCTATTACAGATTGACCCCTTGATGAGGGGCAGAATGCCCAAAATATGTGTATCCAAGCAACACTCATTTTCTTGAAGATATGTCTGTGACCCTTTTGATGGCACCTGCACAATATATTTCTAAAACTATTTCAAAGGTCTTCATCACTGATAATGTTTTAGTATTCAAGCACCACTGTTTGACCTCATAGAAAGAATGGTCCTGTATCCCAGATTATCCTTCAAGATATCGTCCAAAGCCAATCTTGGTTATTTCTAGCCTCTCGAGAAGCAGATGCATCATGCCTGTAGTTGAGAAGTGCCAATGATCGCTGCTACTGCAGCATGTGTTTGCCTTATGGGGGGAACACTTCCTCCATGGCTCATCTGCTCACAACAGGTCAAGCTGTCAACTAAGTAAGCAGTGTTCTGATTCTTCACAAGAAACACTAGTTCACAAGTTGTTCTACTGTATGCTCTCCTAGTGTAGAACATAGAAGTAGGTTTTGGGTGCTAGGCTTTTAGATGACATTTTAACCAGGTTGGAAATGTTCATTTTTTAGTCGATGTGTGCTGTTTTATGATACCCTGTGTGAATATTTTAGGTATAGTAAGAAATCCCAGGTTCACCCTGTTGTACTTTTTTGGTAACTGTTAGTAAACCAGAACCAATCATTTAATTTCAATTAGGCATTGAGTGGAGTTATGTGGAACTACAATTACCTGTTGCTCACATTCAATGCATTAATTTAAGTTCACCTAGGTCATTCATTTTTGGGAATCAATCCGTGTGGGGCTAAGCCAGAGTCGTAGATTACACAAGAGGACCATTATTTAGACTTTATGCATACTTTGTCGATATTGCAATGGAGTATGCATGCTGCCAATTTATATAATGCACATCATTTTTTAATATGTCTTATCCAGTTTTCTGGTGCGATGTTTGTGAAATATGAATAAGGTTTCTCTGTTGCCACTTCATTCACCATAAACCTAACCTTTTGCAGTCTTTGGATTGTACCACTTCCAGGGCTGTATTACACAAAGTGCCCTCATGGTACAATGGGCATTTATGCCCACTTTGTGTGGCCTCGGGCAATTTGGTATTACAGAAGGGGCCACAGACACTTGTGCAGCTCATTCTGTAATACTGATAGTGCTGGAGGTATCTTCATGGGTCATTTCCTCATTTACATTGAGTCGTGTCCCATGCAAATGAGGGAATCCCTTTGCTTCTGCGTCCATGCTCTATTGCAGCCACAGGTGAAGAAGCTCTCAGGAGTCACACTGGTAATGCAGTAACTAAAATGTGATGCACTGTCAGTGGGTCCCTGATACTAGTCCTCTGGAAAGGTGAAAGGGGATCCTTTGGACCAACCAGATATCCCTTTGCAGGTGAGTGCAGTCAGTGACTGCACTCGCTTTATAGGGGATCTCTAATCCTCTTTAAACATGCAGGTGGGTAACGACCTGCACTATGGAATACACTGAGCAGCTTCAAAGCAGCCGCTCTGTTTTCACATGAATGCACTGTCCCCAGGACAGTGAGAGTTTACGGTTGCCCTGAGGGCAGCGCATTCACCATAATAAACCTTGTTTTCCTTCATTACAGTGGGTGCCCCTTTTACACCCTGATGCATGCACGCATAGCAGAGGCAGTACCAATAAATGTAAGATCGATGTATGCTGTAACCTATGCTTGCTCAGTGATGTCAATAGCAGTAAACTCAATATTGATGTACACCGTACCTTATGCCCAAATAATGACATGAATTCCATTGAATGAAATGTTGATGTACGATGCAACAACTATATCTGGATGAATGAGAATCCCAGTAAATATGATATCAATGACCGCCATGTTACACTTGCTAACACTCAAAATTGTTGTTTCATTGCTCTTGGACTTTTCCGAGATGAACTCTACATCAACCCCAAGTCAGAGTTACATTGTCAGACAGGTCGTGCGACACAAACCCAAACCTATAAAGTGACGACTCACAGGTGGGATTACACTTATCCCATAGGCAAATACGCACCCATGGAAAACCCGATCTGACCCAATAATAGGTAGTCACACAACAAACAGGCCCTAGGAGATTGGCCCTAATAAAACACATTATGTGAGAGGTTGGCTTTCTCAACATACCACAAAAATTAAATGCCACATGTAGTTAGAAACACTCAGATGCCATAAGTAGTTAGGACACTCAGCCATTCAGGACACAACATGCACACCATATGAGGTGATCAAGCACTCACCACACTGGACATCTGGAAATGCACACACTGGCCCACATTAGCTCACCTTAAATTCACTGGCTACCTATGCCACCTTTATCTGATGGGATTTATTCCTATGATGCTTTTTAAATTGTACCCACAAAATGTATTTATGTGCAGCTAACATGTCTGTAATTTCAAACTTTCTTCAGAAACAAAATCTGTGTTCATGGTTTGACAAAAACCATCTTGTCTTTTCATTTATTTAAGGTAACATATTTGAGCAACATTATATTTCTTCTTTATTTCTGTAATGTCATGTTTTATTTGTATGTAAGATTTATGTTCTTTTTGGATTCTGAGGGCCTTATTAGAGCAAACTTTTCAATGCCCTGATGTACTTCCTTGGGCCTTTCTTTATGTTGGATTACACTTTCTACAGCTAGATTCCTTCAAAATTGATCCCCTGATTGGTTAGTATGCATTCCAAAATATTAACAGCATTTATGCACGTATCACAACCAGAGGAACTCATCTACATTAAGTGGGATTTCTCAGGTGAAACCGCAAAATTCTTTCACAAATGTTCCAAATGTACAACGCGTTTTAAACGTGCAAATACCCAAATCAACCACACATCATTTTGAATATCCGCTCCAAACACAAGATTAACAAGATCGTATGGTTAGCCAACATGCTCGCGTATTGAATTATATTTCGAGAGTACTTTGAACACCATAATCATTTCTTGATACATACAGCATTGCGATGAGACAGAGAATGAGTTACTTAAAAGCCTGAGGTTAACCTCTTTTAGCTATGAGATTGAGGATATAGGGTTAACTTAGAGGCAATGTGTAAAGTATTTTAACAAGACCAAAACAATAATAAAGTAAAAATAAAACACAGATTTAGAAATATAGAGAACATTTGAATATATATGATCACACCACAAAAAAACAAATTCTCTAATTTAAATTCAAGATCAGAGTTGCTACATTTTGATTAGTGCTAAAAGGAATTAGGTGTGGTGATCTGATTGAGCTTACCTACTCTCATGTTAAGGCTGACTGTAATTGAATGCAAGTCAGATACAGCATTGATTATGGACCTGTGCACACCCTATTAGTTACATATTTACAATTCTCTTAGATCTGTTTTTGCTTTGGTGAACTTTTCTTTTCTTTTTGACCTTGAGTAGATGAATGAGGCATTTTTATCCATATGCAATTTATATGAACCATTGTCCATTGTTGATGTAATCATCGTCAGTAAAAAGCAGCTTGGTGATATTAGAATTGGAATGAATTTTATGACAAAATATTTATTATTTTCATTATCTTACAGGTCCCCTGAAGAAGGGAATCTTCCCGAAATGCATTGGGCTTAAATATTTTTGTTTGGGTAGTACATACAGTGTTTTTCCACAATTTGTTGTCTTGTACTTAAACCTCAGTGTTAATATTGTTTATTTGACAATAACATTGTCAGCATCTTTCAAAAGTGATTTGCATTTTACATATAACTTCATGAAAATGACAATGAATACATTTTCTCAATGATCTCTTTTTGAGAATTATTTTTTTATTTGATTAATGGGATTTAAGTTTGGATTCAAATTCTTTCACTGCAATACTTTAATTGTAGCTGTGCGTTTGGCATACCAGTGGTCTTCCACTAGCTGTTGATTCATATACAGCATTGTCAAGGCTGTAAGATGATTTAACTTTGGCCTTAGATTTTGAAATGGAGGTAAACAATGTTCTGTCTGATAGCTGTTGGAGGAGGTCTCATTGAAACTGTTGGCTTTTGGCAGAAAAGGTGAAAGCGGGAGAAATTGAATCTGTGTCTATAGAAAAGGTCCCTCGTTGATGAATTTGTTTCTACCTTTGTCCCTTAGGTCAGTATATTGGAGAAGACTTTGAAGGCATTGATTAAAGTCGTAACTCTTTCCCACTTGTAATAGCCATGGGAGAGCTGCCTCCAAATGCATCCGTGAGTCTCATCCCCCAGAAGCATTTGATAGGGAGATGGGAGACCTAAATCTGGGGTATGTAGATGTTCTTGCAGCAATTCTGCATTGTAATGCATAGCTGCTGCCCAATAGTACAGTCTCAGATTGGGTAATGCCCAGCCCCCCTCTCTCGGGGAAGAGATAGAAGTTTGAAAGCTCGCCTTGGCCGAGAGTATGCCCAGACAAAATGGAAAAAAAAAACATGAGCAAATTTCTGTAGAATTACTTTACTCATCTCCAAGGGAATGCATCTAAAAAAGTAGAGCAGTTTTGGAAAGTGAGTCATCTTAATGACATTGCATTTCCCTACAATGGAAGTTATTTAGTCGTATAAGTGCCCGTTTCGTTTAAAAACTTAGCGGAGTCAGATTTTTTTCTACAAGTAAGTCGGTATCAGCCTTTAAAGTGATTCCCAGATATTCTGCAGACTGTACCACCCGGGTATTTGCCAAGTCAATTTGATTATTGCTGATAATCTGGGATTTACCTTTGTTAAGGGCAGGGCACCGACGACATGCGAGCCCTGCTCGACAACCGGGAAACAGTGGCACTCATCCTCCTGGACCTCCTGGACCTCTCCGCAGCATTCAACACTGTCTGCCACCGCACCCTAGTCCAACGCCTCGACAACACCGGCATCCAAGAGAAGGCACTGAAGTGGATCATCTTATTCCTCGCCGGAAGAACACAGGGAGTCCGCCTCCCCCGTTTCGATCCGAGGCCACCAAAGTCATCTGTGGCGTCCCGCAAGGATCATCACTCAGCCCCACCCTCTTCAACGTCTACATGAGACCTCTAGCTGCCATTGCACGCCATCACAACCTCAACATCATCTCCTACGCCGACAATACCCAGCTGATCCTCTCCCTCACCAGAGACCCCAACACCGCCAAAACCAGCCTACACAAAGGGATGAAAGACGTCGCCGAGTGGATGAAGAACAGCCGCCTAAAACTGAACTCAGACAAGACCGAAGTCCTCATCCTGGGACCATCACCCTCTGCCTGGGACAATTCCTGGTGGCCCCCCCCCTGGGCACCGCCCCCAAGCCAACAGACCACACACGCAACCTGGGCTTCATCCTGGACTCCTACCTCTCGATGACCAGACAAGTCAACGCCGTATCCTCATCATGCTTTCACACCCTTCGCATGCTTCGCAAGATCTTCCGATGGATCCCGACAGAAACCAGGAAAACGGTCACCCAGGCCCTAGTCACCAGCCGACTGGACTACGGAAACACCCTCTACGCCGGAACCACAGCCAAGCTACAGAAAAGACTCCAACGCATCCAGAACGCCTCCGCCCGACTCATTCTGGACATCCCCGATGCAGCCACATCTCCGGCCACCTGAGGGACCTGCACTGGCTCCCCGTCGACAAGAGGATCACGTTCAGGCTCCTCACCCACGCACTCAAGTCTCTCCACGACCTGGGCCCCAAGTACCTCAACGACCGCCTGACCTTCTACACACCCACCCGCCAGCTACTGTCTACCAGCCTCGCCCTCGCAACCGTACCACGCATCCGAAGAGCCACCGCCGGAGGCAGATCCTTCTCCTACCTGGCGGCCAAGACATGGAACTCCCTCCCCATCCACCTCCGGCTGACCCAGGACCACCTCGCCTTCAGGAGACAACTCAAGACCTGGCTGTTCGAGCAGTAGCGGACCCCTTCCCCCAAAGCGCCTTGAGACCCTTCCGAGTGAGTAGCGCGCTATACAAATGATGTGATTGATTGATTGATTGATTGATTGACTGGCTACCGGGCAGTTCTGTGTGCTGCCGAGATGGGGCTAATTTCTCTGCGGTTTGGGCTTATTTCATTGATGGGGACCTGCGTGCGCTTTGAAATAAAAAAAGCAAAACAAATTCGGTTTTGCACACACAGGTCCCCATCAACAAAATCACTCCCCTGCTCGGCAGCACACACAACTGCCCGGTAGTATCGTGATGCTTTCCCAAATTGATGGGCCTTCAGTTCTAGTGCGCTAATGGCAGACACATGATCAGGGGTGACCACTGCAGGATCATTGGCACAAGCTCAACGCTCAAATAGTTTCACTGTTTTCTATAGTCTTTATAAAAGGGTCTATATAAAGAGCGAATAGAAGAGGTGAGAGCGGACACCCTTGACAGGTCCCTCGTGATATTTTGATCTGCTCCGTCGAGGTCCGATTAACTAATATGATAGTAGTGGCATTGCTATAAAGAGCTTGTATGGCTTGTACTGTTTTTGGTTCAAAGCCCATTTTCTTCAGAACAGCCGAAAGGAATGCCAGGACACCCGATCAAATGCTTTCTCAACGTCAAGTAGAATTAACGAGATCAGGTCTCCCTTTACTTGAGCGACATCCAATAGTGTAATAGCTCTACGGATGTGCTCAGCTGTACTTTTTTTTAGTGATAACCCCATGTTGCCATTGCAAAACCAGAGACTCTAATCTTGCAATAAATATCTTGGCACAGTTAATTAGGGTGATTGGTCAATACGATCCAATTTCTAGAGGAGATCTATCTTTTTTTGGAAATATCACTATCTTGGCATTAGACCAAGATTTCTGAGGAGGTGCTCCACCAAAGATAGATTCTACCAGTATAATAACAACGTTTTTAATCTGGGGGACAAATATTTTATAAAACTCCACTGGTATGTGGTCTGCTCTTGTCGCTTTCCTACCCAGAAGTCTTACTAAGGATTTGGCTATCTCTTCCCATCTGGGGGGTTTCTCAAGTTGGTCATAATCCTCGGGGTTAAGTGTTGCCAGGGTAATCTGATCTAAATAGGCCTGACTTTCCTCTTCTCTCAGTTTTGATGTCCCTATGTTTTCTTCTGTATAGAGATTCTGGTAAAAGTGATCTCTCCAGTGCTAAGCTGAATGGACTGAATTTCACTAGCAGACACCTGTTGTCTAATTCTGAGAGCAAGTTGGTGATCGATGTTATCACCACATTTGTATATTTTTTCCCTGGCATTTCTTAGCAATTTATTCAGCAAACACTGACCCTATTTCTGCCTTACTAGCTATTACTTCCAACTGAGCAATTTTAATTTCAGCCCCTAGATTAACTTCTGGGATTAGTTTTTCCTCTGCTTTTTTAGTTTTGTCATGAGCCCTTGCTAGCTGTACTTTAATTTTTTTGTTCTGTCTCAAGGAATACCGCAGGGTCTTGCCTCAAATGCCCACCTTCATTTTGTCCCATACAGTTCTCACTGCAGCTGGCCCATAATAATTTCCCAAAACTCCAATTCGAGTTTTCCCTCCTAAGCCCTAGCCCACTAATGTTCAAAATAAGGGGGTTGAGGTCTAACATAAATCGTAGGGCCATCTCAATAGAGCAGTTTTGAAGTACTGATGTAGACACAAGAAAATAATCTAATCTAGCAAATGAGAGGTCTGGGGATGAGAAATATGTGTACCCCAGATGAGTTGGTTTTCGATTGGCCCAGATGTCACTAAGCCAGTGTGTTTGTATTAGATTTGTATTAGATTATGTAGGACCTGATAGATTTTGGGCTTCCTACATGTGTAGGACCAATGATCGGCTGCCTTCCAGTTGCTGGGTAAATTAATATTCAGATCCCCGGAGATTACCAGTGGTAAAGGTCAGTGGCAAAGTGCACCTGCAATCCAGTTAATGACCCCAGGGTCATCAGTGTTACTTCCATATATGGAGCATAATGCATAGTATAAGTGCCGAGTTAGGGGGGAGATAAAACTCTGTGATACCCCACCTGCCCAGAGGATCAGATTTTACCCTGTTGGTAGTCACTGGAAGTAGCTAATAAGCTGGACACACAAGACTGGGTTACTTATATCGAGACTGGGGATGTTTGTATGTTCCAGGAGACCTGGGCAAGGAAAGAATATAATCAGCAGGGTTACCTGTCATTTTTCATCCCGGCCAGGTGGGAGGGCAAGGGCTGCCCCTCTGGCGGACTCACAACTTGGGTGGCATCTCATCTTGGGTGCCAGGCTTCACGCATCCCGGTGCCATCAGATGACATTTTAGTGGTCCTATTGGCATGGACATCTACTCTAGGCCAGTGGGGGATTCGCGAGAATCTCCCACCATAGACGAGCTTTCGGCCTATTTATGTGAAATCCCAAGGGGCACCCCCTATGTAGTTGGAGGGGACTTAAATTCTCATTTTGAGCCACTGGCTGGCCTTCTAGAGGGACTTCCCATGGAAGAAGAGCTTAGGTGGTCAGTACCCTCTGTAGTAGCACCTCCCCCGAAGGCATGGACACCTTTAGCACTCCAGATTACTGCCCTAACTTTAAAGCATGGAATCAGAGCCTGCAATGGGCGTATTAAGTCTGATATACCAAGCAAACCCACGTACAATAGAGTGGGAAGAGAGTCCCGCCTGGACTACGCCCTTGTACAGCTAGCGAACTGGTCATCCATCCTCGATTTTAGGGTTACCGAAAGTCTAGACAGCGACCACAATGCCCTTGAACTAGATCTTATCCACCCTGGTATGGAAGCCTCTAACCCAAGTAAGTAGGAGAATAAACCTGAACTTCTACTGGGTAACAACAGGAGAAGAATCAGGTGTGAAAAATTAGTTACGAGCCAAGAGAAATTACCGAGGCTCTATGCAGGATTAATTCTAATCTTGGAAAAAGTGGGAGATTTAGTTAATGATGTGGGCAATAAGGATTCACATAATAAGTTATATCAGGCCCATGTGGACCTTATAAAGCGAGCGGCAGGTGAGCTCTCTAGTAAGGTACAGAATTCTAGGAGGGGGCAACAACACAAATTCTCATGGTACAATGCAGCCTGCAGGAAGGCAAAGAGAGAACTCCTTAGAAGCATCAAGGAGGGATTAGGTGGAGAGAAGTTACGTGAAAACAGGCGGGCATACAAAAAATGAGTCGCTCATGCTAAAACTAAATGGGAGGAGGGCCAGTCGGAGGAGCTTACTAGCTCCCACGCAACAAGGGACTACCGAACGTTTTGGCGGGTGGTAAATGGGGGATCGGGGAGCCTTCACTCAGCAATAGAGCCAAATATTACAGCAGGGGTGTGGCAGGCACATTTCCAGTCACTTTATAGATCAGAGCTGGTAGAAACCCCCATTACATCCAGTAATGGACTGGCTGAGTTTGGCGGGGACTTGATCACAGTAGGGGAGGTCAAGGCAGCAATTGCAGGACTGGTATCGGGCAAGGCGCCAGGATTGGACGGTCTCCCCGGGGACCTGTTCAAGCTGGAGCCCGACGTTTGGGCCCCCTACCTTGCTATTGTATTTAATGCAGTCCTGCATGGCATGGAAATCCTGAGTACTTGGCTGGGGGCAGAGGTGGTCCCTATATTCAAGAAGGGCTCGCCTCTGCTCCCAGCCAACTAGAGGCCAATTAGTCTAATTGACGTGCCCCAGAAGCTTTTTGGCAGGATACTATTGAATCATCTCCAGGATTGGGTGGAGGAAACTGACGCCCTTAGCCCATATCAGGCTGGCTTTAGGAAGGGAGTTTCCACAGTTGACCAGGTCTTTCGTCTGAACATCATTTACTGGAGGACAGCGATATTCGAAGGCGGCAGCTTGTACACTGTATTTGTGGACTTGCGGGCCGCCTTCGACCTGGTGCCTAGAGGAAAACTCTGGAGTGTTCTGGCCGTAATGGGGGTCCCCCCGGACATACTGGCAATTCTACAGAGACTGCACCAAAACAACTATGCCCGGGTTAGGTGCGGGAAGCATGGGGAACTAACGGACAGATTCCCCGTTGGCAGAGGGGTGAGGCAGGGTTGTGTATTGGCACCGACCCTGTTCTGCCTCTTTGTCAACGGGGTCATCTCAACGGCACTGAATACACTGATGCTCCTAAACTGAACGGCAGCAGGGTGCCTGCAATTATGTTTGCAGATGATACCCTGCTGCTGTCCAAAACCCCCATGGGGATACAGAGGATCCTCGATTCTTTTGTGGTTTTCTGCACGGAAAGGGGGCTAGAGATCAATGCCATAAAAACTAAGTTCATGGTCTTGAACCCAACCCAAAGATCACGCCCGAACCCCCTGCTGGGATCAACACGTTTAGAGAGAGTCTCCACCTTTGAATATCTGGGTGGGATGTACCATGTTACAACGCATACCTTTACAACTACCTACTGTTACAACGCGACCATTACAACGCATACCATTACAACGCATAGCGCTTTGAGGTGCTGGATAGTGGTAAGTATAATTAACTATTCTAACTTCAGTCCCCGTGGACCCTAGGGAAGGTGTTGGATAGTAAATTATACTTATTCCCTATCCTAGAGCGCCCCCCAGCGCAATGCGTTGTAATGGTATGCGTTGTAAAAGTCGCGTTGTAACAGTATTGCATTGTAACAAATGCGTTGTAACAGGTGTATACCATCTGGGTGTAACGTTGAATGAAACCATGTCCTGGGGAACACACCAGACTAGGGCTAATCTCAAACTAGTGCAGACCACAGGTGGCATTGCACGGATGATGAAAAGTTCTACATATCGACCACTGGGGCCGGTTATCCAAATCTACAAGGCGCAGGCCAGGGGTGCCATCACATATGGGGCGGAATTGTTGGGCCACACACCCGCCCACAATTTGTCTATAACTGAGAATAAATTCATTAGACAGATAGTTGCACTCCCGCCTAGTACACCGCTCCTCCCTTTGAGGATGGACTTGGGACTGAGACCCATAGCAGATGAACTGGGCCTCAGACCCATTGCTTTCTGGCGAAGGTTATGGAGCAGTGAGGAACTCTTTACCTACAGGGCAGAACTGAGGGAGTTTCTAACCCACCCCAAAGCCTTGCAGATTCCCTGGATAAAATATATAAAAATGTCCTGTGAGAGAATAGGGTTCCCAGAGCTATGGTCCGTTCCAACTAATGCGTCACTTATGATCCCGCAAAGAGTCTTGGCCAAGGCTTATTATGAGCAGAAACTGGCTAGTGTTTTAGATTGCCAGCGTGAGGGGTCACTAACATCTGCATTCCTACAAAGCAAGGATTCCTACAGGCTGGAGAGGGTTCTGGATGGGATGACTCCTGTGCTGACCAGGAAGCTATTTCTCCAATGGAGATATGGCACACTGCCTTTGCGGTCATACACCAGCTCCTGGTCTACACCGCCCTCCACCAAGCAATGCCCGGCATGCACTTGTGCTGAGGAAAGCGACCTACATGTGGTCTTGTTTTGACCAACTTACAAGGCCGCTAGGAAATATTGGCTTTTACCCCTTATTAGAAACTTTGGTTGTAGGCAATACCTCCCGATGTATGGAATTTTAAAAACTGATGTCTCGGGACCAACGGTGTTTGCACTAGCCAAAATCCTTACAAGTGTCTGGCATACCCGCACCCGTATTTTAAATTCGCAGTTGATTACTTAAGTACAAGAATATGAATTTTAATGTATGACCTTTTATCTACTGCCACTTAAGAAGTACTAATTTTTCCTTATGGTGGAAAGGTTTTATATTGTATTATATGTGTTTTACTGTATATCTTTGATGGTCAAATTGGCCGAAATAAAGATTGAAATTGGTTTGGAAGTATTTATTGACCCAGCACTCCAACTCCTCTCGTCTTTGCCCCCTGGGAGGTTCCCCTTATAACCCTATAACCCAATGAATTTAATAAGTGCTTCTGGGATCCATCCACATGTGTTTCTTGCAGGGTGGTAAGTTCAGCTCCCAAAAAGCGTAGACCCTGAGCTACTTCCTTCTATTTCAAGGCATCATTTAGGCCATGTATTAAAGGACACAATTTTTAAGGAACATTGATTATTCATATTATCTGTACATTTTTTTGGGTGCTTTTCCCCTATCTGTATATCCTGTGCTATCAAACATTTGGTGAATCCCACAATATGCTAATATTTTTATTTGTACTTTTTTGCACATTTCTTCCCTTTTCCTGTTTTTTTTTCTTTTGTCTTGTGATTTACCCCTTTTTATGTGCATTTTATTTGTATTATCTGATATCAAGTTTATCCGTGTTGTGAGCCCCATCACTAATAATTTGTGACTCAATGAATGATGGTTGTCAAGTGGGATACATTGCAGCTAGGCTACACCCTTAGATCAAACAAGAGTCATTATCAGTCTTGTTATTTAAATTTGTGTGACTCACCCCTTGCGGCTTAGAAATCTAAGATATAAGGCTGATAACATTGAACTTTCAGAGACAAATATTTCAAATGCTGGGGTTGTCTCTGGGTGGCAGAAACACACCCAATATAATTATATATATCCCTTGGCATGAGGTACTGACATACTTAACTGAGCTAACAGGTAGGCTGGTTCCAAGGAGGCAACACATTAACTTACTCAGTCTATCTACACGCACACAAAATAATAAACATGTATGTGCTTTTGTGGACTGAGTACTAGTATTGGTGAAGCACCATATAGTCATGTCTTGGAATGCCTAACATGCATCATAATTTCGGAACTGGTTGAGAGATATAAAGAAATCGACATTTCCTGAAAATTATGAGTTTTCTACGGTGCATACAGAAGATAGATGTAGTGTTCATTGTAAATTATAGAATATATTGGCGCTCTAACCTGATATACGTACCTCTTTAAAATGCAATTATCTACAACTTGTACTGAATGCTGGATTAACTAAATAGGTCTCAGTTATGATATGCAGTTATGTTGCAAAATTCATTACATTCAGGGGCAGATTTACAAGCCCCTTGCAGCAACTTTACGCTGCTGTTGCCTCACTTCTGTGATGCAGCGGCATTGTGAACAATGCACCACATTGCAAAATATTTACAGCGTGACGCATCTAGGGAGATGTAAAGCATGCACTATTTTATTCCTGAGTCAAACCCTTCCTTGTTTAAAGCAGGAATAAGAAATGACGCGGCATGTCAGGAATAGGCATTCCTTTTTCCCCCCTTTTATGCAAGGAATACACTTTGAGCAGCAGAAAAAAAGAAAACAAATCAAAGAGATATTATGCACAAACATTATTAATACAAACTATAAAAAAGATGAGTTAAAGCAAGCTCGTTACATTACAAAACAAAATGGTAAATTACACTTCTCAAAGGTTTTTGACCATACACCAGCCTATATTTACACTTGAATCCAGTCAGTTATAGCAGACCAGATCTTGGCTACCATTACGCTCTTCCTACTCCCCTTAATCTTATAGATTGCTAGATACAAATTATACATGCCTAGTTGTCTTGAGCGCCGGCACGAAAATATAGGTGGGTCAGGGCTAATCCAGTCATGGCACTTGATCTAGTCTGACGCAAAGGTATCCGGACTAACCCCTATCAGAACTACATCCCCAGTTATAGACATGGGTGATCCCATTGTTATTCCTAAAAATTGCTCAATTTCACACAAAAAAAACATATGAACTGCATCCGCTGCATATAAACGGCATCAATTTCATTTAGTCCCGGCGGATGTCCCCCATTTTGAAATCTTCCTTCTGGTATAATACATGTCATATGTAGCCGTATAATGCTGAGTACGCATCCTCCCAGTCAACAAAACTTGATCAGTGAGCTTTAAAGATTCCATAATATTAACATCCTCTTGCCATAATTTCATTACCCATTTTCCTTGACATACATCTACATCATCTGGAAATGTCTCCATTAGATGTGCTTAAAAATGAACAATAGGTGTTTTATTTTTCATTCTTCCAATAAGCGGGATCCTACCAAGTTGTTGTTCCAATCCAGGTCCTTGCTTATTAAAATAACTACGGATTTGAAGAAATGTAAAGAATTCATGTTTAGCCAAACCTAATTTTACTTGTAATTCTGCAAATGTTACCACACACAGATCCCCTAAACAGTGAATTCCTTTTAAGCTCCATCCATTGGACACTTGATCTTTAAAGAATATTGGGAGTAGCCCTGGAGCTGAGAATGGAGTGTATGCATTAAACTTTGAAATACCTAGTTGCCAATTGACCTGTTCACAAAAAAAGATGAGGGCGGCCTTAAGTATTTTAAATTTAGTTTTCTTAAAGTAACTTGGTTCTAAAATGTTAACAAGTCATTCCCTAGCCTCATCACCCAGCCCAAATTCATAAATTGATGGTCTGTGGCAGGGCAAGATTTTGGCCGTTTCCCCAACTACCAGGGAACTGATAAATTACAGGACCTCTGCCCAATTATACATTATAAAGTATGCCATGCCCCAGCCATCTTCTTATAGGCCCTTCTTTGCCAGCTATACCCCCACAAAAATCTAGAACTGATCCTCTCTAGCTTCTTAAAACACAATGCTGGAAATTCGAGAGGGATTGTTCTAAACATGTATAAAAACTTAGGCAGTACCATCATTTTTATTACGTTTGTTCTACCTTGAACAGATAATTGCAGGTGATCCAGCCTCTCCAATGTTGAATTCACCATAGTGACCACAGGATTCATATTTAGCTCTGGGATCTTACTAACTGGCAATGTGATATTAATTCCCAAATATTTAACTTCTGAATCAGCTGTTATATTTTCAGGAGGATCCCCACCTAAATATAGCACCTGCATTATTGGAAATATTATAGCAGTTCAACTGGTTTTATATCTTTAGCCTGATTTAAGTTATTAACAAAACATCAATATATAATGCAAATAATAAAGGTATACACAGGCATCCTCGCCGTGTACCTTAACCAATCGTAAACAAGCCCGACTCTTGACCAGAAATTTGTATGCTAGCTTCCGGAGTCATATATAATGTCTTCAGTGCTTGCCTGTTCGTAGAGCCAAATCCCTTCAGTCTTAAATCCTCCCACATATATGGCTAGGAAACCTTGTCAAATGCCTTCTCATCATCCAACAGATTACACCCATTATGGAATTGTGGTGAAAATGAATAATTTCACACTAGTGACCCAGCTTTATCGGATCCTTCCTTGGACACTGATTTGGAGAATTCCGTTGCCTTCCACACCATTCTTATTATCAGCAGAAGCTGCCAAGCTGATTTCATCATCATCCTACATCTATCGTCTGCTCAGTCTCCTCCAACACTTTCATTCTCTGAGGAGTTTGAAGGCTCTGACATTGAAATAAAAGTTTCCACCGAGTCATCATTTTTTGCCAAGAATCTACCAGGATTCCCACTGGCCATCGTTGAGGGTGGAACCCCTTAAAGATTAACTACGACCTCTGGTGTCTTCTGAAAAAGACAAAAGGGGTGAATTCTGATTTGTACTGGGCACGGATATGTCTATTGATAATGTAGGTGCATTTGCTACTTTGTCAGCAGATGGAGAGGTTACTATCCCTCCTGGTGAGACTGTATCCAGGCTATTCCCTTTCATTTGCAGATTTTTAAAGATTAATTTACACTGGCACCATCTACAGTCTGGGTGGCCCCCAAAGGAGAGATAACCTTTTCCTGCCAGATGCCAGCAGCACCGTTGCGTACGTTACCAGCAGAGTCTGTAAAGGGCGAGTGATGTGGCTGCTTTGTGGTATTGGGTTCTCCAGGCCTACATACTCCGTAGAATACCCTCTACACCATAACAGATGTTGGCACGGAAACTAGAAAATGCAAAAGACAAGTTTATTAAGACCCCATGGGGTGGTGGTACATTCCTACAGCACTCTTCGGCAATGCAAGAAGTATCACACCGAACATCGGTGCAAGTCCTTCTTTTATACAGTTTTACAGTAATAAAAATGTAGGCGGCACACAGTTACAGATGTTTAGGTACATATATGGTCATTTTTGGAACACAGCCGACTCATGGGAAGAGGTATAACACCACTGGTCAGTTTGGGGGACATTCCTAAGTGATGACTGTTCAGACTTAACTGCGCATATGTAAGCTTGACCAATACTAAAAATAGCCTGTTGCTGGGCAAACTCGAGTGGTCAGTGGTACAGAGGAAGGACACAAGGGCATGCTGACCACGAAGCAACGCATTCATCTAAAATGGCCGCCGATACATACAAAATGGCTTCCGACAACCATAGTCAATTTTAAGGGAAATACGTGTAGCAAACCCTAACGCTAACCCGATCACCGTCAAATTACAACAGACGACCCTTTTAGCGTTTAGCTGAAGCTAGCTCATAGTGGACGTAATCAGGGTACTCATCTTCAATATCAATAGACATAATTTGCACTAATTCACCATGAATCATTTGTTCATTTTTAGCAATGGCTCGTTTAGATGGAATACAAGCAGAAAGGCACATAGAACATAACACTGGGCCACACTGGATACAGAGGCAAAGAAAGAATAATATCCCAATTATTACACATAGAATCGTCAACAACTTCCAACCCCATGCACTAAGTAATGAGCAAAACCACCCCGAGAATGTCCATGTACCATTATCAGGATGTATCTCAGCAGCAATTTTATGTAATTTAGATATTGCATCATACACAGAAGGTGAATTATCTGGCACGTATACACAACAACTACTTCCGATAATACGGCATGCTCCTCCACGATCAGCTAATACTACGTCTAACACCATGCGGCTTTGGAGCATTACAATTCTGGTAATCTGAAGTTCCTGTGTTAAGTTTCCTAAAGCAAAAGCTGTCTCATTAGCAACAGCTTCTACAACACGTGTCAATCGTCTTATTTTTCGACTGTTCAAGGCAGCTCCAACAAATGAAAAGAGGCCTAAATTAAAATCAACATATTGTTGTAACGCAGTGTCGGTCAGGTCAATATCTTCAAGAACTAGTGCTCTCTTCACTCTATTCAATATTAAATCATGGTACAGGACGTAGTTATTATGATACATAGGTGGGGCAATAAACACAGGGGGTAATACAAAAGATGTATAACATGTTCCTAACTATCCTATAGGGGGACGATAATAGCCTTTATTTCCACATATGAAGTACGTATTTCGGGAGGCCACAAATGTAATGCCATTTGGAGTGTCAAAGGTAAGAGTGGTGTTACATTCACTTCTTCCTACTGGGATTGTACCTTTATTACGAACACATAAGTCAGCTTTTGTATCGATAACAGTAATCACATGTAAACTGGACATATTTGTATTCCTTTGATTACTATAAATTTGTGGTGCTGACACGTTGTCGGGGTGGTACTCCTCCCATTCAAACTTAGTTCCTTCAGCTTGTGGGTAACCATCTCGATCATTGAAGCAGATTTTATTGAGTCGAAAAAGCAGCCCACTTTTCGTTGGCCATCGCAAAGTGAATAAAAGTGTGTACCAGGCATTACAAGAACCATTATGGGAAAACGGGAGTGGGATACGTGGTGTGCCCCCTTTCTTTTGATGTCCAGGCAACATCCCACATACCCAGCAGTTCGAAGTATTTGTCATATTGTGGGTGTGATGCAGAATCTGAATAAAGCTGTTATTCAAATAAGTCTGTCTATGTCGTTCTTCATGATAAGGCAGAGTAAAATGGAAATGTTCAGATGGAATCGGGGTAGTTGGCAATAAATGTTCTCTTACTGGCACCAAGAGTTCTACTACCCAAGCTATCACAGCTATCACAACAATTGTCAAAACAAATAGTACTGCACCAAGAATTCTCTTGTTTCGCATTGCAGAAGATGCCATTGTTCAAAGTTCAAAATGTCTCAAAAACAACTAAAAAATAAAAATATGAGTGCTGAGCTCCGAGGTAGCCATTGGTTTCTTCTCCGAGAATCAAGACGGGTGTCGCTACACTTGGCAGAACAGATCCCCCTCCCTTGATATTCCCGGCTTCCGTTTCACAAACCCCAGAGTGGTAACTCAACCAGTCTCGCACAAAAAAAAAACAACTGCTTATCGTGGCCGTAGGTTGTATCTCTCTTTTCCAGAAACAGTGTGGTCCGGGAAGGCTCCCTCCGATTCAGCAGACATTACAGCTGGGCTCTTCTCCTCGTCCAAGATATCCCGATAATCAGACAGCATAGTTGGGCTCACCAGATCCGGAGAGACACGGCGGCAGTGAGTGGAGTGCACCCACCGCTTCCTGTGGGTGACTCGCACAGCCGTTCGAGTTGCGAGCAACACCTGCTCGGGGCCACGCCACCTCGGCTCCAAGCTGCTTGTTCTCTCAAAGGACCTGACCATCACGTGGTCACCAGGACGAAGATTGTGAGCCTCTCCAATGGAATTGTCGGTGAGCGCTTCTCGAACCTGTTGATGAATGGAAAGTAAATCATTTGTTAATCGTGCCAAATAATCGTTCATCATTATACAAGGCACATCATGTAACAATCGAAGCTTAGGAACTCCCCATATATTCATAGGCCTTCCAAACACCACTTCATAAGGTGTGAGGCCAGTTCAAGAATGGGGCACTGATCTGATAGATAACAATGCCAGAGGCAGAGCATCCGGCCATTTCAAAGACGTGGATGCCACGATCTTTGCTAGTTTTAATTTCAGAGTAGCATTATATCGTTCAACAAGACCTGCTGACTGCGGATGGAATACAGCATGAAATTTCTGCTGAATTCCCAATCCCTTCATCACATATTCCACGATTTTCCCAACAAAATGAGGACCCTTATCGCTCCACAAAAATTTACAAACACCGTAGCGAGGGAAGTACTCTTTGAGCAAAACCTTAGCTGTTGTCAGCGCTGTATTATCCTTCGTGGGGAAGGCCTCAATCCATTTACTGAAAGCACACACCACCACTAAGACATACTTAAGGTTATTGCAATGCTCAAGCTGAATGTAATCCATTTGCAGTACTTCAAACGGTGCAGTAGGTGGAACAAACCCTCCTTTCGGAGTATGCGTCCCTTTCGCAGGATTGTGCTGCAAGCATATCAGACAGGTCTTCACTACTCTTTTCGCCGTATTGGCAATCTCAGAATGCTCCCAAACTCGCGTTAGCAATCGAGTAATTGCAAGAGCTCCAACATGTGCCAATCCGTGTGTCATTTGGACCATCGCTTGCAAGTAAGCTGCAGGCAATTTCCATCTTTCCATATCTTTGCTTCGCCAACAACCCTCATCGTCCAGCACTCCCTCTGCTGCCCAGGTTGCGAGTTCTGCTTCAGAGGCTGATTTCTGGATATCTAGTATCTCCTCTCTAGCATCATGCCATCGCTCAGCCTGTGATTTCACTACATACATTGGCGAGGCATTTCGTAACATAGCAGTTTCTCTCGCTATGCTATCTGCAAAAGCTTTTCCTTGTCCCACTTTGTCAGTGACCTTTTTGTGTGCACTGCATTTGATTATCGCCACTTTCTTTGGACAAAGTAACGCATTCAAAAGATCACGCACTAGTTCTCCGTGCATGATATGTACTCCATGCGAAGTCAAAAACCCACGCTCTCTTCAGAGTGGGCCAAAATCATGTGCCACTCCGAAGGCGTACCGGCTGTCTGTGTAGATATTCACACATAAGCCAGCACTCAATTCGCAGGCTCTTGTCAAGGCTATTAGTTCCGCTGCTTGGGCCGATTTCTGTGGTATTCGTGCTGCCGCTACCACTGTCTTAAGTGTCGTGATCGCATATGCTGCAGAAGTTGTGCCATCTGGCAGCCTTAAACACGATCCATCAACCCACAGTTCCCCATCCACATCTGGAAGAGGCGTATCCTGTAAGTCGACACGACCCTTTGTTTGTTCTTCAGTCAGTAAAACACAATCATGGTGGTCTTCCTCCTGGCCCTCAGCAACTGGATACGGCAATAAAGTAGCAGGATTCAGGGTAGCACATCTCTTTACTGTGATGTGTGGTGCCAACAGTGTGAGCTCATATCCTGTTAAACGTGCACTCGTAAGATACTGGGTCTTTGTTTGATTTAACAGTGCATCTACCGCATGAGGAACTAACACTAGCAATTTGTGTGACAAAACTATTCCCTCACTCTGCCGTATAGCCACTGCTGTTGCTGCAACTGCTCGAAAGCACCCAGGTAATCCTCGTGCCACAGGATCAAGTATTGCCGAAAAGTATGCGCAGGGCCTCTGCTTATCCCCGTGTGTCTGCACTAACACTGACAATGCGCACCCATCTTTCTCATGTACGTACAATGTGAAAATCTTCGTGTAGTCTGGTGTACCTAATACTGGTGCAGAACAAAGGGCTTGTCTCAATTGTTCAAAAGCAGTCTGACATTCATCTGTCCATTCAAGAGGCATTGGTGTAGTTTTGGACAATAATGCTATCAAGGGTTTTATAATGTGCGAAAAACCCCATTATCCACTGTCTACAAAAGGACGTTAAACCTATGAAGGCACGCACATCTCTCTGAGTGCGGGGGGCTGGTGTATCTAAAATTGCTTGAATTCGATCAGATGTTAATGCACGTCCCTCCTTAGACAAAAGATGACCGAGGTAGGTCACCTTTGGTCTACAGTATTGCAATTTTTTCCTAGACACTTTGTGATTATTCTGAGCAAGGAAAGAGAACAAAGCAAGAGTACTCTCCTCACACTGTGCATATGTGTCTGCAGCAAGTAAAATATCATTGACATATTGGATGAGAGCTACTCCAGACTGCAAATCAAAAGAATCGAGCTGTCTTTTTAACGCCTGGCTATAGATGCTAGGACTTTCTGTATAGCCTTGAGGAACTTGACAAAATCTATACGATTTATTATTTAATGTGAAGCCAAATAGATATCTGCTATTGGAATGTATGGGAATGTAAAAGAAGGCATTTTTTAGATCTATTACAGAAAACGTGGTGGCAGTGGGTGGAACCAAAGTAAGCAAGGTGGTGATATCAGACACCACCGGATACTGGGGCACTACAATTTTGTTGATTCCCCTCAAATCAATAATAAATCGATAGACTTTGTCATCAGTATCTTTCTTTAAGATCGGAAGAATCGGGCAGTTACAAACATTGTAGGGAACTTCCTCTACTACTCCTGCAATAATCAAATCCCGAACAATGTGAGTTAAGGCAATTTCACCTTCTCTAGATATTTTGTATTGTGGTACACGTGGCAAAGCCACACCCTCCTTAACAGTTATTCGAATAGGTGGAATAAGCATCTGTCCCACATCCGTGTCCGATGTAGCCCATAACGTGTGTGGGAGAGAGGCTAACGCTTCAATTTCTTGCATAGTGCATAGTCTTCCTACATCCGGATAATTGTCATTCAAAATACCCGCACTCCTTCAGCAGCGCAGCGTATTGTTGCTCTGAAGTATTTAACCAAATCTATGCCCATAATATTGTTTGGAGTATTCGGCGACAATAAAAATGTGCACGGGCCAAAAAATCTGTCAATGTAAAACGTAAGAGGTTGTGACAATGGGCTAAGAGAGGGTGTTCCATCGAACCCTATGGATGTAATCGTTTCGCCAGACAGGGGAGCCCTTGGAACCAAGTTTTGAGACAGAGCACTACGAGTAGCTCCTGTATCAACCAAAAACTGATCAGTAGAACCCAAAACGCCCGCTGATACATTTGGACCTCTTTGATCTACTGGCACTTCAACCGATTCCACACCCCATCCTACGCAATCCTATGCATGTACATAGTCCTGAGACTCCACATTCTCACCCTCCGATATCTGGTACTGATTCCATCGATCAAAAGTATTATGATCATCCTGACCACGACCCCTCGCCTCAAACCTACCACGATCACTCGCTCTACCTCTCACTCCCGAATAACTATTCCGTGTCCTTCCACTTCCTCGACCACACTGATTACGTTGTTCACGAAGCACCGGACAATCTGAAGCCCAATGTCCAAACTCTTTACAGTATGCACATTGATCCTCAGCAATGTCGGTACGACCAGAAGACGTACCATACCCTCCTCACCTGCCTCTATCATTCCCTCTTGGCTGCGTAGCACAAACCTGAGCCAACATCACCTTCGTCTTTAACTCCTTCGCTTTCTTATCAGTACTTTCTTTAGCCTCTAATTCATGTCACTCGTAATACTGAGCCATAGTCAACAAAGATGCAGGGGTCGCTGTGGTCCAGGAACTTTCACTAGTTTTCAAACATTTTGCAATCTCCGGCAGTAGATTAGCCACATACTTATCGACAAACAAATGCCTACCCGTGTCCTCCATTAATAATTGCCCAATGTAATCATGAAACGCTTCTTCAAAACGTGAGAAGAAGTCAGACACCGACTAATTCGGTTTCTGTTTGCAGGAGGCTAACATAGTCCAGTCAATCTTTTTAGGGGGAACAAGCGTTTTTAATTTATTCAAAATAGCTGTTGGGAGATCTAGAATTAATTGACAAGGCTTACATGCAGGCTCCCTATCTAAATCACTTGGGCTAAAACTTTCCAATCCGCTCCCAAAATCGCTTGATCATCAAACTTACGAATCGCTCTCCACATATCAGGGGGCAATATTAACCCAAAGAAAAGATCAATATCAACTAGTGTCATAACACATGAAGAAATAGCCCCTTCCACTCCTTCATAAAAAGCTGCCGCATTCTTACGGGGGTCAGGTAAAGCATTTTTCAATGCCATAACATCTGCTCTGTTCCAAGGTGTATATACCCAATTATATACAAAATAACCCTTTGCATCCCGGACAATTTATCATCACTTGTACCTTTCCCTTTGGGGGGAACATACAAAGGTGCAGCTTCACGCATAGGCATAACATGAACTGTAGAAAGCTTATCTGCTCCAAAGATAGAACACTCTTTGGATTGCTCCGTCGACACCGGCGCAGGCACGTCTGATGCTTTTCGTGCTTCCCGTAATCTGGACGCCTCATCCCGTAGCTGGACCAACCATGGGAAAAACTCATCCGCATCTGCAATAACAAATAAACCTTTAATCATATTCTCACGATGAACTGATATATCCTTAGGCTCTAAATCGGTTGAATATTTCCTAAATCGTTCTACAGCTTCATCTCCAAAAGCGTTTAAAAAATACAACTGTTCTCGTTCCGACCACTTACTCATCTCATTTTTAATCTCTGATATAGTTATTTTGTTCAAATTAAGCTTGCGAGCAAAACTGCACAACTCTGCAGTCACACTAGCACTTAACCTCATACTCTTACTCCCTTGATCATCTCCTTCCGAGTCCTCGTCCGGGGCCATAGGCAAAATGTACGGAGGCGGGCACCGATCTAATAATGAAAAATCATCAACTTCATTAGTAAGGACAGGGTAAAGCGGACGCCAAATAGGAAATTACCACTCGTCTGCAAATTACCTTCCCGTGCCTCCCTCTCTTTCTTCTCCTGCAACTCCTTCTCCTCCAGCTGTAAAGCCTTATCTCAAACAGCCTTACGCTGCTCTTTTTCCGCCAAGGCTATTTCACGCTTCATTCGTTCACACACTGCTTTCTCCCACATTCGTACACAATCAAACATATCCTGCCTTGACCTGCGCTGAAACAAACATTGCTCCACAAACTGAACCTTCCGTAAATCAAACGACCCATGTAGTGGCCATTGCAACTCGGGATCAGATCTGGTGTACTTATTCCATAATGTACTGTATAATATAGGGGGAAGACCGAATTTAACATACATCTCCAGATTGGGAGTTCCCTCTGGGGGAGCCGGCTGAGATTCATTTAATTGATAAGTGGTACTATTTCCAAGACAGCACATTCCTCGAAGTGAGCTTAAAACAGGCATGTTCAAAAGTATCACGGAAACGTGATACCACAAAAATGGCACTTAATATACTCCACACAAATGTGCCGTTCAAACACAAACAAATTTTAGAGAAATATCTCTACATGCCCGCCTATGTGAAGTGCACTGCACATATAGTTCAAATCATAGAATCAAATGTTAGCTAACTCAAAACATATTCAAAGAGCAACAGTAAGCGTCCGTAGACTATCTTACCAATCACAAGCTTACCAAATTCTCAGATATCCAGGTTCCAACTGCCAAGGTCTTTGATCAAATCAGCCAAACCGGCACTGTACGACAACTCGAACAAACAGAATCTCAGTCGAGGACCGGCGCCACCTGGAAGGTCAGATCAGAAGGAAAGGAAGAAAACACCGTGGGTGCCAAGACTCGGGTCACTCAGTGGCAGCGTACGCGTCCATGGCGAGTTTCCAATCCTTCGTCACAACCTCTCCTTCGGGCATCCGAGTCTCCGATGAGTCCCTTCGTGGTCGCCAATTTGTGGTATTGGGTTCTCCAGGCCTACATACTCCGTAGAATACCCTCTACACCATAACAGATGTTGGCACGGAAACTAGAAAATGCAAAAGACAAGTTTATTAAGACCCCATGGTGTGGTGGTACATTCCTACAGCACCCTTCGGCAATGCAAGAAGTATCACACCGAACATCGGTGCAAGTCCTTCTTTTATACAGTTTTACAGTAATAAAAATGTAGGCGGCACACAGTTACAGAGCTTTAGGTACATATATGGTCATTTTTGGAACACAGCCAACTCATGGGAGGAGTTATAACACCACTGGTCAGTTTGGGGGACATTCCTAAGTGATGACTGTTCAGACTTAACTGCGCATGTGTGAGCTTGACCAATACTAAAAATAGCCTGTTGCTGGGCAAACTCGAGTGGTCAGTGGTACAGAGGAAGGACACAGGTGCATGCAGACCACGAGGCAACGCATTCATCTAAAATGGCCGCCGATACATACAAAATGGCTTCCGACAACCATAGTCAATTTTAAGGGAAATACTTGTAACAAAGCTTAACGCTAACCCGATCACCGTCAAATTACGACAGCTGCAGCCACCCGATTCTTAGGGCCCTTAGTGATCTTGTGTGCCATTACTGGCTGCATGTTCTGGCCCGGATTTTTCCATAGACCCTCTGCCTGAACCGCAGCTTCAGCCGAAACCTCTGCTGTTAGCCGCCAAAAACCAAGCACTCCAAAGCGCGACCAACACTTGCAGTGAAGTACAGCCCGAAAACACCATAGGAATCCTCTCCAATACAGGTGAAGCAAGAACTAAAGCATTCCCCAAAGGAATGACGGAGTTTCGGTGGTGTTCCTTACTTTCCATAGCCGCCACGAGGTGATAAAGGGGGGATAAACAGCAGAGAGCATACACAGCCAGTCTCACTAGGTCACTGGCGTGACTGCCATCTTGACTCCGAGCTCCTACTGGCCTGCAGTGCATTGTAAACAATGCACTACTTTGCAACATATTTACAACGTGATGCATCTAGGGAGATGTGAAGCACGCTCTACATTATTGCTGAGTCACTTTTACAACGCCCCTGAGTCAAAACCTTTCTTGCTTAAAGGAATAAGAAATTCCTAACCAGTGCTAGAGTCAATTCGAGCTTGCAACATGACTCCAGCAATGCACTGTTTGTTTGCCAAAAGATGCATCACACATCTGTCTATCCCTGTGCCATGGTGGGCTGCATTGTAAGTGTGACACATCCATGGTGGCGCAAGGGTGTTTTTACAGGACACAAATGAACTGACACATCTCAACTAATATTCAGAGATGCACCTGTTCCTGTAAATCTGCCCCTTAGTACATTACTACTGGGAACAAACCGGTGGACTTCAACATGTATCACCATGTTGATTACTTGAATTGCTTCTTCTCCTGGTAGCAACAGGGCTCTGAATGCACGCCTGCATTCCCCTCAGTAGGTAAATACCCTATATCAGCGCCGGGGCGCCATTTAAACTGGGGCAGCTGTAGTCGCTTTATAAGTCACAATAAAACAACAAACATAATAACTTGCCCTACTTGTCCATCGTTGTGCCATACTTGAAAATCCCAAATGACAATGAAACAAAGAGTAAGCAGACCATTGGAACAATGTTAGTTGCTCAGATGATTTGAAGGTGGGTTTGTGCTTGTTCACAAAACTACTTCATAAATACACAAAAAACCTTTTTTCTGCTCACACCTGTTGGCGCCCACCACCTGAATGAAGACTTCAATTTTTGGTCTATCATTTACTACTGTCACAGATTATATCGCACAAGATTACACATCTAGGTATAAAAAAAGATGCTCAAACAGTATCCAGGCACTGCAACTTTTGGTCTACCTGCTCTGGCCTTGGAGACTACCTGCCCCAGAGAGATCATTGGACTTTTTTTAGGGTCTTAATATATCTTCTTGGGTCCTGTTTGTGTATCAAGATTTGGACAGTCTTATACAGCCTCAGACTTCAACGCTCTCTGCATAACAAAAAGCTAACTCTCTCCATTTAACCTTCAAGTTTCAAGACTCATCATAAAACAATCAAACTAAATATGTTTGCCCCATCACAACTTGCTGTGTTTGATCATTTTTATGAGTGTGATGCTCCCTCAGGATATTAGCTCTGATTGCTAGAGGCATGATACACAAAATTAACGTATAAAATACACATATCCACCATGCCAAACAGGAAGTGAAGTCTGGATTCAAAGTGCTCAGACAGCTGATTAAGAGACCTTATGATTAAACACAAACATTAATCATCTCTTGTGCATTGCCCTGCAATGCAGAAAAACTGACAGCAAAAAGGCCACCCAGAAATTCACAGTATCGAGGTGCTTTACAAAACACTGGTCAACCAGCAGGTTTTTGTTAACTATCTTGCATTATGTGGGGCACGCTGTGTCTGACTGGACCACAATTAGTCATGCCGCTTCGCTGCAAGCAGCACAAGAGCCTAAAACAGGGAGAGACATCATTTATGCCCCACTGAGCTTTCTAATCTGCCTACTACAGGCTGGGGTCCCCGGTACGAGGCATCAATATCAAAAACCGTCATTGTGTGAGCCGCCGGCACTGCGTGCCTTGGAGACCCAGACATAGTGGGCAGGTGTGACTGCCCGAAGTGACTGAAATCTTTTTAAATTGGGCACACACCATGCCGGTGAACTTGTGAGCCCACAGAGAACATCAACAGAGGCAGTGAGTCAGTATTCTAGGATCAAAAGGAGGCCCAAATAACAGAGAGACAATCAGTTCTGCAAAGGAGGTTGTCCCCATGCCCCCCATACTACAAACTCAGGGCAGCCACCATCGCGTTTTGCATCTTGGATTACACATTCTCAAACATCGAAACAAAAACTTCACAGAAATGAAGGTCGTTCGAGCCTACCAATCATACCTACTGTTTAGAAGTAGAGATAAGCCTACAACCAAGCGTGACTAAATGAGCACCAACATTAGGGACACAAATGAGTTTTTGACTAAAATAAATCAAGTTAACATCATTGAAGAAGATTGAATCTTGGTATGTACAATCGATGTGAGGTCGCTATATACCTCAATTCCGCACCAACTAGGTATGGAAGCTATAGTTCACTCATTCTTGCATCCATTTGAGGTCGATAAAATGAGTACCCATGAGTTGGGTAACAATATACATCAATATATAGAACTGATCCTCTCTAGCTTCTTAAAACATAACACTGGAAATTCGAGAGGGATTGTTCTAAAAATGTATAAAATTTAAGGTCGCACCATTATTTTTAATACGTTTGATCTGCCATAAAGAGATAAGTGCAGGTGATCCAGCCTCTCCAATGTTGAATTCACCATAGTGAGCACAGGCTTCATATTTAGCTCTGGGATCTTACTAACTGGCAATGTGATTTTAATTCACACATATTTAACTTCTGAAACAGTTGTTATATTTTCCGGAGGATTCCAACCTATATAGAGCACCTGTGTTTGGGAAATATTAATTTATAACCGGAGAAGGACCCAAACTGAGAGGCCAATATATTTATTGCTGTTAGTTCAGTGGCAATATCTCTTGTAACAACAAATATTTCATCAGCATATGCCAGTGTACTTTAGACCGCCGTTCAACTGGTTTTATATATTTAGCCTGATTTACCTTGTTATAAAAAAAAGGGTTTTGTAATGCAAATAATAAAGCTGAACACGGGCATCTTTGTTGTGTACCTCAACCAATCGTAAACAGGCCCGACTCTTGACCAGAAATGTGTATGCTGGCTTTCTGACTCATATATAATGTCTCAAATGCTTTCCTGTTTGTAGAGCCAAATCCCTTCAGTCTTAAAACCTTCCCAATATATGTAAATTGATACTGGTATAGCGCTCTACTCACCCGCAAGGGTCTCAAGGTGCTTGTACGAATACCGCTGTGGAACCCATCCTGGCTTTCCCTGTGAGGCGTCCACTCCTGGGCACCCCCAAGGTGGAGGCCAGGCATCCTTAGCGTTGTGGGGGCCGTTGTGGAGATTAGGCAAGCTGTTGCCCAGAGTTGCAGAGTGGGACTCCATAATTGGAATAGGCACTGAGGCGAGAATTATCAGGTCCGTGGAATTTTGAGCCCAAGACCCGCCGAGGCGGGAAATTGAACCCTGGTCCCGGCCCAGACCTCTGCTTCAGGGTCTGCCGTTCTAACCATTGAGCGACACTTCTCCAGGAAACCCTGTCAAATGCCTTCTCAGCATCCAACAGGATTACCCCCATTGCAGAATTGGTTGCTTGTGCCCAATCCACAAAAGATATCACACGCCTCACGTGGTCTGCTGTATCCCTGGCAGGGATAAATGTGTCTTGGAAAATTTGAAACCAGTGGAGAGATGACACCAGCTAGGCGTATTGCTATAATCTTAGGATAAATTTTACTGTTGGAGTTGATGAATTAAATCGGTCTATATGACTAAGGAAGTAGATCAGGTTTGTCCTTTTTCAAGAAAACAATAATGGTAGTCTCACACCAAGACACTGGTGCAATCCCCGTTTGCGCTGCCTGAAATAAGAACATCAATACTGCTTTCAAAACATGCCGAAAGGTCCTATAAAATTCAAGCGGGATACCTTCGGGTCCCATCGCCTTACCAATAGCCAATGATGTTATTGCTGCCTCCACGTCCTCCCAAGTAATATCAAAATCCAGTCCTCCAATTTTCCTTCAACTCCAATAATATCATCCTCAGTATACAGTTGATGATAACATTTGCCAAACACCACCAGCACTTCTAATGGTTTATCCCGAATGTGCCCCAGATCATCCTGAATCTCATTTGTCTATTGGTAACCTCTTTCTGATGTAATCTTTTGGCCAATATTCAGCCAGAATTTTCACCAACCTTGTAGACTTCAGACCTATATACTGCAATTTTAGCACCTAATTTTGTGGCAAAATTCTGATATAACCTCATTTTTTGACAGTTATATACCTTAAGATTTGTTAGATGTCTTGACTATTAATAACAACCCCATAAGCTAATTTCTAAAACGCATTATTTGTTCATCTCGTCCAGCACTTCACTCTGCAGTTTTCGCAGTTTATTGATAGAATAACTGAGTGTTTCTCCATGGACCCCCGCCTTGAATGCATCCAAACCATAGGACCTAAGGCAGCACCCTGATTATTGCTAAAACATTCATTGATCCATTCACAAATATGTTCACAATATAAAGGATCAACCAATAGTTTACGTTCAAAGGTTCAAGCTACTGAAGACGATCTGCAGCAGACAACTAGTTCTAACACAATAGGGTTATGATCTGATATTATATTGGGCTTAATATCAACCCTGGCCTTTCTTTCTTGCTCTGCTGTTATAAAAAAATAATCCAAATGCAGAAGCTTTCCGTGAGGTACAGAATAAAAGGAATCCTCCGAAGCTCCGTTACCTTTCGCCCACCATACATCCACCAACGCAAATTCTTTAACGAACCCTTTAATGGCTTTGAAAACCTTATTTTTCTTCCCATCATAAGGATGCCCGCTTGTTATATCAAAACCACCCACCAAAATGAGATTAAAGTCTCCACAGAGGATCAGTGAAGGAAGCCATGCCACTAGCTCAATGCTCAAACCGTTTATCGTATCTGGATCGTCTAGATCGGTACCATATATTGAACAAATCGTCATTGGGACAGCCTCTATCCATAATTCAATGATCACCTACCCCGTAAAGATCTTCCTTAACTGGTTTATACTCCCCCACCCAAATCCATTCAGGATTGCTACCCCTCTCATCATTGAGCCTTGCCAAGTACAACCCAAATCCTTAAGACACCTCCTGAAGTTCCATCCAATATGAGTCTCTTGTACACAGAGCAGATCTAATTTCATTCCATTAACAATCGTTCAGGCCACAAACATTTCCTGAACACACCGAAAATGTACTCATCAGGATAGAAAATGTCTTTAAAAATACCTTGCTTGGTTTGCCTCAACTCTAGAATGTTTTCCAATAATATGAAACATGATTTTGAAAAGTTTAATCACCATACCCTTACTTCTGCATCTATTCCATAGCCATTCTGTACGATTACTTGCCCCACCACCCTCACCACCCTTACCACCCAAAGAGGGCCCCCCTACCCCATACCCAACAAAATGAGGCATAAGGACTCTGAATATTCCCTACTGGTGAGGGAGAGAAAGGATTGTGTACACTCCACTGAACCCCCTATCCCGCAGCATGAAAAAAAAGCGTGAAGACTGACTATACCACAGCCTTCCCTCTGTATTGTACCCAGAAATTACCTTGCAGCAATCTCGGAGACAAAAGAACAGCATTTTGTCAATGGTTTAGGTAGGTTGGCCTCTGCCCCATTGGCTGGAAATAAAGGAATCAGCTGGCGCAAATGCCACCTCTGCTGAACTGTGGCCTGACGAAAATCTGGTTGCGCTAAGAATTCGCAACCCTTTTCCCTTCTCTTATGATCCGGCCTTGCTAAATCATACAAAGAATCTCGGAGCAGAACGTTATTCAAGCAAATCAGTATAGCCCTAGGTTTACTATTTGGCCCCCTTGTGCCTCCTAGTACATGTTAAGGGAAAATATGTACTCTCTTTGCAGCTCAAATTTGCACTTCCATTGAGTCAATTCAGGGAAGGCTACTGAAAATAAGTCAATGACAAATTGTCGAACATCTTTGCCTTCTTTTCCCTCCGGAACACCAAGTACCCGTAAATTGTTTCTTCTAGAATCGTTCTCTAGGTCGATGAGCTTCCAATTGATATCATCCCTCAAATAATGTAGAGAAGTCACATCCGCTTTCCGCTGCACAATCTCATCCTCGATTATAGACATTCTTGCCTCTGCTGCCCCAATTGAAGCAGACAACTATGTGCATGTCTTAATGACACGACACATCATATTTTAGAGTTTGCGGACTGCGTCCAGTGTGTGGAAACCCTCTGCTTTAGTCTCCTCACAATGTATCATTATGGCTTGATAGATAGTAGGGCAGGTGACCTCCTTCTCTGTCAAGACACTAGAACTATTGGTCTCTCCATATGCTCCAATGCGGAAACCCAGACCGTAATTCATCTTCCCAAATTCTGGTGAAAATGAATAATCGCACACTAGTGACCCAGCTTTACCAGGTCCTTCCTTGGACACTGATTTGGAGACTTCCCTTGCCTTCCTCACTGTTCCTTTTATCAGCAGAAGCTGCCAAGCAAAATTTCATAATCATCCTGCAAGACCGAGCTAGTCATACTTCTATCGTCTGCCCAGTTTGCAGACTCTGGCGTTGAATACAATTTTCCACCGAGTCACCAGAGTCAACATCTTTTGCCACCTCTCTACCAATATTTTCCATACTAGCACCAGTCTCCTATTGTGCTTCTCCAGGATTGCCAATGGCCATCGTTAAGGGCGGAACCCCCAGAAGATTAACTACGACCTCTTGTGTCGGCTGAAAAGGAGCAGCCATTTCTGACTCATTATCCGTATCCTTATCCATATTGTGATTCCCAGCTGGGGATCTTCTATTCCCAAATCTGGAACACTTATAGTCTCTGTATTCACTGTTAACCCCGTTGCCCCTTGCTGTAGGGGAGAATTCTGATTTGTACTGGGCACGGATAAGTCTATTGATAATGCAGGTGCATTTGCTTCTTTGTGAGCAAATGGAGAGGTTACCATCCCTCCCGGTGAGACTGTTTCCAGGCTCTTATCTTTCATTTGCATATTTTTAAAGAACTATTACATTTCCAGCGGCACCATAAACAGACCGGGTGGCCCCCAAAGGAGAGGTAACCTTTTCTGCCAGACGCCAGCAGCATCGGTGCGTACATTACTAGCAGAGGCGGAGACGTGTAAAGGGGGAGCCAATGTGGCTGCTGCAGCCCCCGAGTATTAGGGCCCTTAGTGATCTTGGATGCAATTACTGGCTGAATGTTCTGGCCAGGGTTTTCCAATAGACCCTCAACCTGAACTGCAGCTTCGGCCACAACCTCTGTCTCTCGCCGCCGAAAACCAAGCACTCCAAAGAATGTCCAACACCTGCGGTGAAGTACAGCGTGCAGAGATCCCAGGAATCCTCTCTGATACAGGTCAAGTAAGAACCAAAGCATTCCCCAATGCACTGACAGGCATTCCAGTGGTGTTCCTTACTTTTGATAGGTGCCAGGAGGGTATAAAGGGGGTTAAACAGCAGAGAGCATACACAGCCTGTCTCACTCATTCACTGGCGTGACCTCCATCTTGCCTCCATGCTCCCGCTGGCCTGCAGTGCGTTGCAATATATTTAAAACGTGATGTATCTAGGGAAATGTGAAGCACACACTACATTATTCCTGAGTCACTTTTACAACGACCCTAAGCCAAAACCTTACTTGCTTAAAGCAGGAATAATAAATGACGCAGCATGTCAGGAATAGGCATTCCTAACCATTGCTAGAGTTGAGTCGAGCTTGTGACATGACTCCAGCAATTCAATGCTTGTTTGCCAAAAGATGCATGACACATCTGTCTATCCTTGCTCCATGGTGGGCTGCATTGTAAGTGTGACGCATCAATGGCGGCGCAAGGGTGTTTTTACGGGACACAAATGAACTGACACATTTCAGCTAATAAGCAGAGATGCACCTGTTCTTGTAAATCTGCCCCTCAGTACATTTCTACTGGAAACAAACCTGTGGGCTTCAACATGTATCACCATGTTGATAACTTACATTGCTTCTTCTCGTGGTAGCAATAGGGCTCTGAATGCACGCAGCATTCCCTTTCAAAAGGTAAATCCCCTATACCAGCGCCATACACATCGGGCGCCCCTTTACTGGGGCAGCTGTAGCCGCTTTATAAGTCACAAAAGAACAACAAACAAAAAAACTTGCTCTACTTGTCCATCATTGTGCCATACTTGAAAATCCCAAATGACACTTAAACAAAGAGTAAGCAGACCATTGGAACAATGTTAGTTGTTCAGATGATTTGAAGGTGGGTTTGTGCTTGTTCACAAAAATACTTCATAAATACACAAAAACCCTATTTTCTGCTCACACCTGTTGGCATCCACCACCTGAATGAAGACTGCAATTTTTGGTGTATCATTTACTACTGTCACAGATTATATTGCACAACACGATTCCACATCTAGGAATAAAAAAAGCTCAAACAGTATCCACACACTGCAACTTTTGGTCTACCTGCTCAGGCTTGGGAGGCTACCTGCCCCAGAGAGATCATTGGACTTGTGTTAGGGTCTTAATATATCTTCTTAGGTCCTGTATAATAACAGTCTTATACAGCCTCAGACTTCAACACTCTCTCCATCTAACCTTCAAATGTCAAGACTCATCATGAAGCAATCATACTAAATATGTTTGCCTCGTCACAACTTGCTGTGTTTGATCATTTTTATGAGTGTGATGCTCTCTCAGGATATTAGCTCTGATTGCTAGAGGCATGATACAGAAAATTAATGTTTAAAATACACATATCCAACATGCCAAGCAGGAAGTGATGTCTGGATTCAAAGTGCTCAGACAGCTGATTGAGAGACTTATGATTAAACACAAACATTAATCAACTCTTGTGCACAGCCCTGCAATGCAGAAATACTGACAGCATAAAGGCCACCCAAAAATTCACAGTATCGAGGTGCTTCAAAAAACACTGATCAACCAGCAGATTTTTTTGAACTACCTTGAATGGTAGGGCGCGATCCCACCCGGGACTTGTGGCAGGGCACGCTGTGTCTGACTGGGCCACAATTGGTCAGGCCGCTTTGCTGCAGGCATCGCCGGGGAGTCCATTGCTTGGCCGAGTCTCCTCCCGGAACCAACCGGAGCAGAGGCCTTGTGTCTGAGGGTCCTGGTAAGACGGCTGGAGCGGCATGGGAAGATAGCTGCCCGCTCCCAAAGAACAATCAGCACCTGCAACTAGACCGACACAAGGCTGAGGATTGAGGCCTACATATCGTAAATGGGACCTGAGTGCCAGTGCTGCCCTTGCTGCACACATACTTACCGGCACCCCCCCTGGCATTTCAGTGGCAGGCCTCAGGGGAAGAGTAGCCCAAGAGCCGAAACAGGGAGAGACATCATTTACGCCCCACTGAGCTATCAAATCTGCCTACTACAGGCTAGGGTCCCCGGTACGAGGCATCAATATCCAAAACCTGCATTGTGTGAGCCGCCACCACTGTGGGAGGGTGTGACTGCCCGAAGTGACTGAAATCTTTTAAAATTGGGCACACACCATGCCGGTGGACTTATGAGCCCACATAGAACATCGACAGCGGCAGTTTATAAAGTATTCGGGGATAAAAAGGAGGCCCAAACAACAGAGAGACAATCAGCTCTGCAAAGAAGGTTGTCACCTTGCCCCACCATACTATAAACTCAGGGCAGCCACCATCTCGTTTGCATCTTGTATTACACATTCACAAACATCTAAATAAAAACTTCACAGAAAGGAAGGTTTATTTATTTATTTATTTATTTATTGTCCTTTTTAAAGCGCGGTGAATACCCGTAGGCGTCTTGGCGCTGGCTGAGGTCATAGGTCAACATCCAGGAGAACCAACGGAACCTTCCTAACTATTGATCAAACACCCAAGTCTTAAGTTGTTTACGAAATATTGGCAGGGATGGACTGGTCCTGATGTGAGAAGGTAGAGAATTCCAGAGTTTTGGGGCGGCAACCAAAAAGCGCCTGTCGCCCCAGGTGACTGTTCTAGTGCGTGGTACTACTAGATGATTGTGGTGGGTGGAGCGGAGAGAACGAGTTGGTATGTAACGGACAAGGTTATGTTTGAGAAAGTGGGGGCCTTGATTGTTGAGAGCCTTGTAGACAATACACAGCGATTTGAACTTAATTCGACTGCGTATCGGGAGCCAATGAAGTTTCCTGATGGTGTTGGAAACAGGTGCAAATTTGGGATGTCCCGAAAGCAGCCTGGCTGCTGCGTTTTGAATTGACTGCATCTTGTTTGTCACTCGAGTTTGGGCATGTAGGAAAAAGGCGTTACAATAGTCCAAGGCAGACAACACCAATGAACTGATCAGAGTTTTCCTGGCTGAATCCGGTAGAAAAGGTAGAATTTTCCTTATCATTTTAAGTTTCATGTAAGCCGTTGCAGCAATTTTGTTAGCATGCGCCATGAAATTAAGACCCACATCAAAGGTGACGCCCAGATTCCTAACTTTAAGAGCTGCACTAGGAGGCGTTCTAAATGATGTTGGCCACCAAACTGATGACCAGCCAGGAGAAAGGTGACCGAAAATTACCACTTCAGTCTTTTCTGAATTAAGCTTAAGACAGTTTGTGGCCATCCAGTCACCTATGGCTACCATCCCTCTTGTGAAACGTGTGGCCACCTCCTCACCATCCCCTTTAATGGCCAATACCAATTGGGTTTTTTTTAGAAAAAAGCATTCAGGTTATAAATTTCAATATTTTATGAGTTATCTAGATGCTGATTTGAATCAAGAAATTCTATTAAATCATCATTTGTTCAAAACTATTTATTTATATCTCATCTTTTTGATTTTTTTCTCTTATTCTCATATCATTTCTATTGTTTATATACATATATAGACACTTTTTTTGTGATTTTTTTCTGTACACATATTTTTACACATAATATATTATAGTTGCTGTACAATAGAAAAATGTTTTAAAAACTTTCAACAATACGCAGAAATTATTCCTTTCAACGCGTTTCGGCGCTTCGCCTTCTTCAGGAATTCTGCATTGTTTCTTTATATGATTCAATGGTGCTGAGCTATATAGGCTGGAAGACGTATAAACTTGACCTGTTGCTTGGTCTTGCACGTAGTGGTAGGTCAGTTTGTTTCCTGACTGTTGGCTGAGTTGGTGACTGTATATGCCATTATAGTTCGAGTCCAATTTACGTTAAAAGCGCTTCTTTTTTTAGATATTTGCCGACTAGAAATTCTGTATCTATGCTACTTCTTCCAAGATGTTTATTATCTGGCGAAAATTATCTCTCCTTATGTTAAATTGCATTGAGTGCCGGCTCGTGTTCTTATTTTTTGGATACTGCTGGCTTCAGCTGTTGATTAATGCGCTTTAACTGGGGTTCTTCCTATCGATGCGGCGCATTTTTCAACAGCTGAAGCCAGCAGTATCCAAAAAATAAGAACACGAGCCGGCACTCAATGCAATTTAACATAAGGAGAGATAATTTTCGCCAGATAATAAACATCTTGGAAGAAGTAGCATAGATACAGAATTTCTAGTCGGCAAATATCTAAAAAAAGAAGCGCTTTTAACGTAAATTGGACTCGAACTATAATGGCATATACAGTCACCAACTCAGCCAACAGTCAGGAAACAAACTGACCTACCACTACGTGCAAGACCAAGCAACAGGTCAAGTTTATACGTCTTCCAGCCTATATAGCTCAGCACCATTGAATCATATAAAGAAACAATGCAGAATTCCTGAAGAAGGCGAAGCGCCGAAACGCGTTGAAAGGAATAATTTCTGCGTATTGTTGAAAGTTTTTAAAACATTTTTCTATTGTACAGCAACTATAATATATTATGTGTAAAAATATGTGTACAGAAAAAAATCACAAAAAAAGTGTCTATATATGTATATAAACAATAGAAATGATATGAGAATAAGAGAAAAAAATCAAAAAGATGAGATATAAATAAATAGTTTTGAACAAATGATGATTTAATAGAATTTCTTGATTCAAATCAGCATCTAGATAACTCATAAAATATTGAAATTTATAACCTGAATGCTTTTTTCTAAAAAAGTCATTTTCCTTGCTAGGGTTCATCACTTCAGGCAGGGGCCCCAATCTTCCAAAATAAACAATACCAATTGGGTGTCATCGGCATAGGAGGTTAGGCTCATCCCAAATGCTTTGATGACAATAGCAAGGTCCGACACATAGATATTAAACAGTGTCGGACTTAGGGATGAGCCTTGCGGAACCCCATAAGGCAGGAACACCTTAGAGGATTGGTATGGTCCTAGGGATACCGCCTGCATTCGGTCAGCCAGAAACGACACAAGTTGGTCCAGCGCAGTTTTCTGGACCCCCATCCGTCCAACACGGACGGCCAGGTTCTTATGGTCGACCGTGTCGAAGGCCGCAGAGAGGTCCAGCATGACCAGAACTGCTGTCCCCCCGTGATCCCGTATGGCTCCGATGTCATCAGCAGCTTTTAGGGGGGCGGTTTCCGTGCCGTGGCATTTACGGAATCCAAACTGGGTGTTATCGAGCAGCTGGTGTTGCTCTACAAAGTCCGAAAGCTGCTGATTCATAGCTTTTTCTATGACGGGAGACTGGCTATAGGCCGGTATTTTTTTAAGTCGTCTTTGTTAAGGTTGACCTTTTTTAATAAGGGTTTAACCAGCATATGTTTCAGTGAGTCGGGAAAAATCCCTGAACTAAACATGGCGTTACAGACCGCAGTAATGGCCGGAATCAATGTGTCCATGACTGGGGCGAGAACTTTAAGCAGGCAAGGGTCCAGTGCTGACCTGGTTTTAATCCTGGAGATAATGATCTTTGTCTGATCCCTAGAGAGGTCGACAAAGCGTGTCAACAAATTATCCAGCGGGGGAAGGGAGGGAGACCGATGACCGGTTTTAGTGTTCAAGGCAAAAGCCTGATAAATGTCATTTACTTTTGTGAAGAAAAAATTGGATAGGGCATCGCAAAGATGTTGTGAAGGTTGTTCGTACCTACCAGTCATACGTTTTGTAAAGAATTATAGATAAGCCTTTTCAAGCTAATGAGAAATTTATGCCTGAGAAATTGCTTTGAAAATGTAGCAACAGAATGTTATGACAGTGGAGAAGATCTTTTACAAGATTTAACACTGTATCGTTTGTACATCACACCAGTCAGTCACAAAAGTTTCAAAGTATTTGGATCTCCACATACTGAAACTGAACTTTAAAAATCGAGAAACCCAAAAGAAATATAGAATTCTATTAAATCTAGCAATAAATCCAGCTCCCACAGGTCAAAGGGCAGACAAGGGAGGTGCCCTTGTTGTGATGAACACAACATATTATGAATCACGAGTGGAAACTCATTTAGCAGATGAACATACATCTGATAAACTGGACACCAATCGCACAGACCAATTCCTGAACATACTTGAGTCCATTGTGAATAAAGCCATAGACAACGGTGTGATTAATGAGAAAGTCAAAAGGTTTCTGATACATACACACCTAAGGAGTCCAGTAATATACACGCTCCCAAAAATACACAACAAAGCATTCAATCCACCTTTTTGTCGAATAGTTACGACGAAAAGTAGCCTACATGAATATATTGGGAAGTTCCTAGACCGCTATCTACAACTAAGCATGACTAAATGAGCACCTACATAAGAGACACAAAATCAATCAAGTTAACATCATTGAAGAAGAATGAATCTTGTTATGTAAAATCGATGTGAGGTCGCAATATATTCAATTCGGCACCAACTAGGTATGGAAGCTATAGTTCACTCATTCTTGCATCCATTTGAGGTCGATAAAATGAGTACCCTTGAGTTGGGTAACAATATGCATCTGTTATTTCAGCACCAAGATACCCCGTTGCTGGTTTTGAACATGCGCTTTCCAAATACACCTGTTATGTTCGAAGAAACATTGTTGCAAACAGATTTGGATCATGACCTTAAAAGCTTCCTCTGGGAACTTTTGCAATTCAGATTGAATCAAAGCTACTTCAGATGGAAGGATGAATGGTTTGCACAATTATCTGGGACGTCCATGGGAAGCTGTGCAGCTCCAGCATATGCAAATATCTTTATGAGTAGATTCGAGGAAGAATATATCTTATCAACACCCACATGGAAACTCCAAACTCAATTATTTGTACATTACATCAACAATTTTTTCACCCTGTGGAACTATCTGATGCTTTGTTGAATCTCAATCAAGTGCATAACAGGATTGAAGTTGCACATGAGCGGATTAGAAACAGATATCTATAGAAAGAAAACTGATAGATGTAATTTGCTTCACTTCAGCAGTTTCCACCAACAATCTTTAAAAAAAAACACCTTCCATATTCACAATTAATTAGATTAAGGAGGATTGGATCCAATACGGAAACATCCATTGAACGAAACCAAGAAATGCTTATCAGATTTAAAGAACGTAGTTACCTGTAACCCATACTTGATCAAGCAAGAATACCATGTCAACCTAAGACACAAGAGGAATTACTAACCACCAAAGAGGTATCTTCCATCAACCGCATGGCTGTAGTATCCACATTTTCAACTCTTAGAAGTTCATATAAAAGGATAATCAAACAACATTGGTCATTCTTGAGTTTAGAACCGGATTTCAATCATCTATTTACACAAGAACCAATCTTTCAATATAAGGGAAGTAAAAACCTAGGTGAAATACTTAAAACTCCTTTGACATATATTGATCAACAAGAATACAAAGGGACCACACCCTGTGGGAATGGCAGCAATTGTCATACTATTATACCAGAAACCTACGTCACACACCCCATGAAGGGTCTCAAGATCAAAGTGAAAATAACGTCAGCATGTGATGCTGCTAATGCTGTTTATGAGGAGAATCTAGTGGAGATAAGGACCTTTGCCACTGACCTGCTCCTGAACATTTCTGCTGCACAAACTGTTTGCCGGACCCACTCCGCGGGTCCCGCTTCACAGGAAACTTAACAGGGGCTGCAGAGGCTCAACGGGGCTGCAAGCGTGACGGCAGAGACTCCAGTGACCAGGAGTCCCTGCGAGGCCAATTCCTGACACCTCTCCCGCTCTCCCCGGTAGCCACGCCCACAGCGCACCGGACTGTAGAAAACCAGCACTCCTACTTCAAACTGGTGGGACTCTAAACTCTATGAGGATATTCTAGCGGAGATAAGGACCTTTGCCACTGACCTGCTCCTGGTTATTTCTGCTGCACAAACTGTTCGCCAGACCCGCTCTGCGGGTCCCGCTTCACAGGAAACTTAATAGGGGCTGCGGAGGCTCAACGGGGCTGCGAGCGTGACGGCAGGGACTCCAGTGACCAGGAGTCCCTGCGAGGCCAATTCCTGACACCTGGCCCGCTCTCCCCAGAAGCCACCCCCACAGCGCACACGTACATAATCAGTCCATCACCCGGGCACGCGGGACGAAGCGAGGAGCGAAGCCCGGGCAAAGGGCGGGCCGTTTGAGGCCGAGTGAGACCGGACTGGGCCACCCTCCTTGGTCTCAGTTCTGTTCCATTGACATTGTTCTTTGTTTATTAGTCTGTGGTGGGACCCCAGGAAAAATGTGTACGCGAGAAAGCCATAGCAGGGCTGCCAAAGGAGGGAAGCTGTTGAATGGGACTCTCGACGATTTTATAACTAGGACCAATACTGCCATAGATATGGAAATTACTAAAATGCAACATAGAGTTTCTATAGAATTAGATGCAGCTAGAAGATTGTCCCAGGATCTTGCTATGTCTAAGAAATCCTCCTTAGGGCATATTGCATCTGCTAAAACTCCCGAGCGTTTGACTGGCCCAGTATCAATTATCACCCAGGCGGACATCCACCATACCCTAGATATAATTCCACCCACGCCAGTTACTATCTCAGGGTCCATCCACCAACCAACCAGAGTTTATTTTTGGATGTAATGGATTTAGAATCGGGGATACCTACTGAGATAACTCCTAAAGTAAATGGGGTGTGTGGGAGTAATTTGTGTGTTAGCAATGAGGGTGCAGTCCAAAAAAGAAGCGTAATACCACATCTGCCTATTCTAGGAAGAAGGCTAAAGTTGCAAAGGCTCAGTATTTTAATGGCAGGAAGCCTATCGTAGAAGGTGGGGTCGGTGTGCCAGCCCAGGCGCTCCCAAGCGTCGAAAAAAAACACTTGAATGTAGATGAGGTCAATCTGGATGTTACAGAAGGGGAGCATGACTCACAAACTGGTACTGTGAAGGGTCGGGTACCTGCATGTGAGGTAGAGGGAAGAGATGAGGAATTTTTGAAAATTGTATGGGAGACGCTAAAAAAGCTCCTAACCCCCTAGAAATTAGATTATCGCGTATAGAAAATCACCTGCTTGAGGTAGAAAAGAGCATTTTAACCCTAGCAAGCCTTAGCTTAGAGGAAAATAAATCAAATAGCCCACCCGGTGATGATAATATTGCACCGGCACCTACTGTTATTCCATCAACACTACCCTTAGTTAAGCCAATACCTAAACCTCGTTCAAAGGCTTAAGATCTCAAAGACATTAAACCTTCAGCAAAGGCACCTAAACAATTGCCTGCACAATCGTTACCACCCCAAAAAGAAGCCGCTGCATCGTGAGGGCTTTATAGATCTTCCTCCAGATGCAAGGCCGTATGTAGTAGTGTTAGCAGGGGTACCTGAAACTGGCAACCATTACCAAGAAAATTCTTGGTCACTGAGAAATAAGGTAACTCATTGGCTGAATGAAAATAGGCCGTTACCCAATCACCTGAGAAGTAAAATCTAAATGGTGCGAAGGGTGCCATGGATAGGCCCCTCATATAAATCCATCCCAGGCGATTGTATTGTTGTCTCATTTGAAGATCTGAACACGGTACACCACATATGCTCATGGAACACCTATGGTGGGAACTCGTCTATTGTAGCAGACCACTCACTTTCTTTTACCCTCCGCGGTCACCTTCCAATCATGGGGGAACTGGTCAATGGCTAGACACCATGCTTGGGGAGGGGCTGTAGATCGCTGGCAAGGCAACCACAGTTGGTGGAATGGGGCACCAACTTTTAACAGGTTCGGTTGCCTTGAAGAAGTGGATTGACTTTCCCCGAAGAAAGCTTGTTTAACCAGCTCTGAAGGTATATCCCCTACATCTGGCACTGAACCCATGCTGACTAGGTGTAACATAGGGAAAAAAAACTACCTGTAAGCACAGAAATGGATACAGGGGGGGGAGAGACCAGCACCTTAGATTTTGACCCAGTCCCGAAGCATACTAGCAATAAGATGGGCCTGGCAGTATCAGTTGAACAGGGTGCGACGAGCAATCCCTTACAAAGGGTGATGCAAGAAGCATGTAGTTTGCCCCAAGTTGTGCCAGCTCCTCCGGTGCCACTTTCATTGGATGTAGTAAGTCGAAATGAAGGTACTCCACGTAGTAGCTCCAACTCACTATTGACGCTAATCTCGGGGGTGGAACTTGCCCGGCCCCCCCCGGAGGTACCAGGGGGGGAATCTCTATCTTTGTTCATGGATAAGGTTCCTAGACCCTCCTGTGATTGATCCTATGTCAGGGTTGGGAGGAGCTGGTGGTGCATCCCTGAAGGTGGTCAGTTGGAATATAGCGGGCCTTGCACGGAATTTCGACATACCTGAATGGAATTCATTTGTTGAATCTTTCGGGATCTGCTTATTCCAGGAAACCTGGTGCTTGGAACCACGCCACAAGGTGGGTTATACCACCTACTTTGTGCCCGCATTACAATCACCTGGAGAGAAAGGCCGTCCGTCTGGCGGCCTACTAATTTGGGCTAGTGTCTCCCTGGGTCTAAACTACAGGTCTATACCAACTAAATCATCTGACCTGCAGAGAATATTAGTCAGAGGGCCAGGTGGGGGGAGGAAGCTCGAAGTTTTTAATATCTATGTCAGAGGGTCAAGGGGTGGTACATCTATGCTGTCCCTTTCAGGCATCGAGGAGGGACTCGGATCTTGTGGTGCTGATTCCCTTGTCATTCTAGCCGGGGATTTCAATTGTATATTTGAACCCCTTGCTAGCGAGGATATATTGGGCACCAGGGAAGATGATGTTAGGAGAGGCATCACCCCCCTTACTTTACCACCTATTAGAAGCTGGACCCAAAGCGCCATTGATCTTAATGCCCTTTGCCTGGAATATGGCTTTAGGGCAACTAATGGTAGATCAAAGTCAGACTTCTCCGGGGCACATACATTTAACAGAGTGGGCGACTCCTCACAAATCAACTACATTCTCTTGAACTACAGGATTTGGGCTTACCTGATAGACATGGTGGTTTTACCATCTATTGATAGTGACCACAACCCCCTAGTTCTGACCCTGTCCCCCCCTGGACGGGAGCGATCCCAGCCCTTCCAATTGTGGTAGGCGTCTGAAATGGAACAAAATTGCTGTCAACGAGGGAAAAATCTTGGAAGTAAAATCCATAATGTCTAATACTATGTTGCATTTAGACTCCCCTGGATTCAGCAAGTATGATGTTCCAACTTTGTTTGCCGAAACCACCAACGCTTTAGGTGAATTGTTTGTGGTTCGCCCTGTAGGCACAAGGGGCAACGCAAGAGGGAGACCCATGGGTAATGTGAGTTGGTTCTCTTCCACCTGACGTGTTGCTAAAAGGGAGCTAAATAAAGTGGTGAAAGCCAAGGATGGCGACCTGATTAGTCTTGCTAGGAGAAAATGTAGAAGGGTTCTATCTAAGGCAAGGGTTGAGCATGAGAACCAGCTTTGGAACGATCTGAAGGTGGCTAGCTCAAGGAAGGATTCAAAGGGATTTTGGGACTTGTTGAGAGCAAGGGACAAACTCGTAGACTCGCTGATAACATGTAATATAGCTGGTGGAGTGTGGTTTGACCACCTCTCCCAGCTTTATACACTGCCAGTGGGTCCTGTTGCTACCCTGATGGAACAGCCCCCCATAGAATGCATGGAGCCCAATGAGGAAATACTCTTTTCACCTGAGGAAGTAGTGGGGGCGGTTAAGTGCCTTGTTTTAAACAAGGCAGTGGGCCCTGATGGCCTTCCGGGGGACCTGCTTCGGGTTAATCCAGATGAGTGGGGGAGACTCATTGCTTCCCTACTGAATGCTGGCTGGGCTGGTGGGACTCTCCCGGACTCATGGAAGGGCGCAGAGGTTGTCCCGATCTTCAAGAACGGGAGTCGGGACGACCCTGCTAACTTTCGCCCTATAAGCCGTTTGGACTCTGCACAGAAGGTGGCAGGCAAAGTGGTTCTAGGAAGGATTTTACAGTGGGTAGAGGAGAAGCAAAATCTCTCAGACTTCCAGGCTGGCTTTAGAACTGGTATGGGGACCATTGAGCAATCATTCCGGTTAATGATGCTTTTTTGGAAAGTGGTTTTACTGGGCAAAGGCAGTCTGTACCTTGCATTTATAGTTCTTCGGAGTGCCTTTGACCTGGTCCCACGTAACCAACTCTGGAGTGTACTTGATGCATTGGGTATTCCCCCATACCTACTTAACATGCTGATAAAGTTACATGAAGATAATTTTGCGCAGATCAGGTGGGGTGACCAGGGACAAAAAACACCACGAATTCCTGTAAATAGAGGTGTCCGCCAGGGATGTGTGCTAGCCCCCACTCTGTTTTCATTGTATGTTAACGGAGTGGTGGAGCATTTGCTACAACATCCAGCAGATGCACCCTCCCTGGCTGGCAGGAAAATACCTACCCTCTTATTTGCAGATGATACCCTCCTGATCAACAAAACCCCAGTAGGCCTGAAGAGTCTCCTATCTAGTTTTAAGACCTTCTGCGATTCAAGGGGACTAGTTATAAATACAGGGAAGACTAAGTTACTGGTCTTAAACCCCCCAAAGAAGACCGTTAATCCACCTACCGTGGAATCAGTCCCACTCGAGAGGGTCAAGGAGTTTGATTACCTAGGCATTCGCCTATGTGACTCTATGAGTTGGAAATGCCACCACCAAAAGATGTTGCTGACCCATAAGAGAGTGGTGGGGGCCCTCCTCAAGGAACAACGTGCCTCATCCCTTAAACCCATTGCACCGGTACTTGACATCTACAGGGCAAGAGGGGTTAGCGCAGCTTTGTATGGGGCAGAACTCCGGGGTGTGCAGAATGTGGATCAATTGTCCCGCTCAGAAAATAAATTCCAAAAAGACCTCATGGGCCTCCCTTATAGTACACCAACTCTCCCACTTCTTTTAGATATGGGCACTCGGCCCATTAGTGATCAGGCGAGGCTGCGTCCTCTTCTTTTGTGGACACACATTTGGCGAGTCCCAGAATTGTCCAGTTTTGCAGAGGGTTTAAAAGACGTTCTTCTAACGCCTGGTTGGTCTAAGGTTCGTTGGCTAAGGGAAGTTAAGCACCTCCTTATTGACCTGGGTCTTGAAGACACCTGGATTACTAGAACTGCCCCGACCAAGTCAATAATGAAGAAGTTATATTGAAGTTGGATGATTGATGGCAGAAACAGCAAGGCCAATTTTTGTAAGACCACTGTGGAATTTCTATTGGTCAAGGAGGTGCACTTTCACGAACCATACCTGGATATCATTCTAAAATCCTGGGATAGTGCTCTATTCTATAAATTTAGGGTAGGTTTACTTCCAGTGGGGCAACTGACTGCCAGTTGGAAGGTTCCGGGGCAGACAACTCCTTTTTGTCCTTTCTGTGTGAATAGGACAGAGTCAGTTTCCCACTTACTGTTCGAATGCCCGGCCTATGCAGTCCCATGCCACAGATGGCTGAAGCCACTCTGTAGAGAGCTTGGTACTAGATCACATAAGGAGGCCCTACGAATTTTAAAATCGGATCCTCGGCCCCTGTTTGCATGTGGCTTGGCTAAATTTCTGGGTTGGGCATGGCGTATTAGATCCAGCAGGTTTTTGTACCTTGTTTAATATCTATTTTAGATTGTTTTTATGTATAATATTATGAATTGTATGCTTATTATCCATGCACTGACTTTTTATTGTTTTTATCTATCTGTACTGCTTTTTAAGATATCAACTATATCGAAATAAAGCTTGTTACATATTAAAGTGTCCATGTGGTAAGATCTATATTGGCAAGACTGAAAGGAAGATAAAGGTCAGGATATATGAGCAAAAAAGCAACATAAGAACTCATTAGTTAAAATCGACTGTTGCTTTTCATTTCCTGGAAGCTAGGCACAAAATCAGCCAAATAAAATTTCAGGTTCTGGAAACAGTCAAGAAAATAGAAGGAAGACATCATCATAACTGCTTATTATAACGCAAAAACGTTTGGATCAGACATCTGGATGCACTGAAGCCATCAGGACTGAATGATAGAATGGAATTCCTGTGTTATATATAAAAGTGAGTTGGTTCCTACCACGTTCATCACACTTTTAAATCATTTAACTGTGATTACATTTTTGGTTAACTTTATATCCATTAATATCCATTTATATGGTCATGTTGGTTATGTTCATGGTTCTTTAATGCACATCAGTTTACTTGATTTACACTTTTTTACACAAAGATAATGCATGAGCTTTTTCAAAAGGTTTATCAGAACATTGATACATTTAGAGATTGTCTCTTTTATCTACAGACACCTGAGGAACTCTTTACACTTCACACTTAGTCCTATCTTTATTCCCATTTCCGGGTTATTCGCAATAAGAGACTAACAAACATGCATGTTTGGATTCTCCTCATCAACACATGCAAAGTTACAAGCACACCTTTAGCATCCAAACTAATCATCACAATGATTCAAGTGAGTATACTTGATATGGAAGCTCCAATGCGCAGTGAACTTTTTTATGGCTTGGTTTTGGAGACTTTCCAGCACTTTTAGATATCACCTCACAAATATCTAAAGATACACACTTTAATCAAACCAATGTTTTTCTTGTTAGGTGTAAATTTGAGTGAAAGAACACATTTTATATCTCACCTTAAATACAAAAGTATGCTATACGCCGCTTCAACCACATGACTTTTGTTTTCTTTCGTCCACATTCTTTGTGTATACAGATGAGCGGTCTGGTTTATTCAACCCTATGTAAAGCTGCCAGCTCACATTTGACCCACACTCACCCTTGAATTACGATTCTCTTTTATTCGCAGTCACCGTCATCTGACTAAATCAAGTTCATTACTCATTCCTTCAAATAACTTTGTATAGGTTTCCTCAATGTATTTCATTTCCTATTACAGATTGACCCCTTGATAAGGGGCAGAATGCCCAAAATGCAAAGGAATGTCTTAAAACTTTGGGAGATTTAATTTATGCTTGAAACAAAAGATCATGTTGCAATGCATTCTGGACATTGAAGCTGTCTGGTTAAATACCATGACTTGACTTAAAAATCTATTCATTTTCTTGGAGAATAAATCTAAGAAGTAACGAATGTGTAATTTGGATTACTGTAGTTATTCAAAGCATCAATTAAAAACATCCTTCATCACGTTAAAGGATTTTTGCTTTGTGCCTAGGGGGACACTCCCTAATTCTATGAGGTGCCATTATTTCCTATTTTTGTTTACGCTCTGGTACGGAGTGTGACACCCCAGAAGCACAAAATATGAAACATTTTTCATGTAAACTGATATACAACTAGCTGTACACATACTTTAACGTATTGATTGATTTATGACTAACTAGCAATTTGGAATGTAGAGAATATTTTATTGAACTTCATGAACTGGATACATTGATGGCATGAACTTTGTACATCAAGAGATTCTGAGCAGACACATTCTGTTCAGCCTCTCCCGGATGCAGAATGTAATTCAACCAACTTGTTCCTGTTTGTCCTAAGTCCTCTTTTATTTTCATTTATTTAATCCAAATTTGTATCCAAGAAACACTCATTTTCTTGAAGATATGTCTAGGACACTAATGATGGCACCAGCACCCTATATTTCGAAGACTATTTCAAAGGCCTTGTTCACTGATAATGTTTTAGTATTCAAGCACCACTGTTTGACCTCATAGAAAGAATGGTCCTGTATCCCAGATTATCCTTTAAGATACCGTCCAAAGCCAATCTTGGTTATTTCTAGCCTCTAGAGAAGCAGATGCATCATGCCTGTAGTTGATAAGTGCCAAGGATCGCTGCTACTGCAGCATGTGTTTGCCTTATGGAGGGAACACTTCCTCCATGGCTCATCTGCTCACAACAGGTCAAGCTGTCAACTAGGTAAGCAGTTTGCTCATTCTTCACAAGAAACACTAGTTCACAAGTTGTTCTTCTATATGCTCCCGTAGTGTAGCGCATAGAAGTAGGTTTTGGGTGCTAGGAATTTAGATGACGTTTTTACTCGGTTCGAAATGTTCATTCTTTTAGTCGGTCTGTGCTGTTTCATGATACCCTGTGTGAATATTTTAGTTATAATAAGAAATCCCAGGATCACCCTGTTGTACTTTTTAGGAAACTGTTAGTAACCCAAATCGAATCATTTCATTTCAATTAGGCATTGAGTGGAGGTATGTGGGACTACAATTACCTGTTGTTCACATTCAGTGCATTAATTTGAGGTCACCTATGTCAAACATTGTTGGAAATCAAACCTTGTCGGGCTATGTCAGAGTAGTAGATTACACAAGAGGACCATTATTTATACGTTATGCATACTTTGTCGATATTGCGATGGAGTATGCTTACTGCCAATGTATATAATGCTCATGATTTTTTAATATCTCATCCAGTTTCCTGGTGAGATGTTTGTGAAACACGAATAAGGTTTCTCTGTTGCCACTTCATTCACAGTCTTTGAATTGTACCACTTCCAGGGCTATATTACACAAAGTTCCCCCTGGGTGCAATCGGCATTAATGCCCACTTTGTGTGGCCTTGGGCAATTTGGTATTACAGAAGGGGCCACGGACACTTTGCGGCCCATTCTGTAATACTGATAGTGCTGGAGGTATCTTTATTGGTCATTTCCTCATTTACATTGAGGCGTGTCCCATGCAAATGAGGGAATCCTTTTGCATCTGCGTCCACGCTACAGGTGAAGAAGCTCTCAGGAATCACACTGGTAATGCATTACCTAAAATGTCGTCCTCTGGAAGGGTGAAAGGGGGTCCTCTGGACCAACCAGATATCCCTCTGCAGGTGAGTGCAGTCAGTGACTGCACCCGCCTGAAAGGGGATCTCTAATCCTCTTTAAACATGCAGGTGGGTTGACACCTGCACTATGGAAACACAGAGCAGCTTCAAAGCAGCCGCTCTGTTTTTCACATGAATGCACTGCCCCCTGGGAAGTGCTAGTTTACTGTTGCCCTGAGGGCAGAGCATTCACCATAATACGCCGTGTTTTCCTTCGTTACGGTGTGTGCAGCTTTTAATATATGAACTCAGAGCAATGACGGAAAATACTCCAAAAGTATGCGGCCCCCAGTAATTTATCCCTTTGCCTTTCCTGTTCTAATTTCATTTTGTCCAAAAATTCCTTTCTATTGTTGAGATTGATAAAAACCATAGCAATGTACACCCTGATGTATGCATGCATAGCAGAGACAGTACCAATACATTGAAGATCAATGTATGCTGTAACCTATGCATGCACAGTGATGTCAATATCGGTAATTCCAACATTGATGTACACCGTTACTTATGCCCAAATAATGACATCAATTCCAGTGAATGCAATGTTGATGTACGATGTTACAACTGCACGTGGATAAATGAGAATACCAGTAAATATGATATCAACGACCGCCATGTTATACTTGCTAACACTCAAAATTGTTGTTTCATTGCTCTTGGACTTTTCCGAGATGACCTCTACGTCAACCCCAAGTCAGAGTTACGTTGTCAGACAGGTCCTGCAACACAAACCCAAACCTATCAATTGACAGGTCACAGGTGGGATTACACTTATCCCAAAGGCACATGCGCACCCACTGAAAATCCGATCAGACCCAATGATAGGTAATCAAGCCACAAGCAGGCCCTAGGATATTGGCCCTAATGAAACACATTATGTGAGAGGTTTCATTTCCAAAAAAACACAAAAGTTAGATGCCACATGTAGTTAGGAACACTCAGATGCCATATGTAGTTAGGAACACTCTATGATTGGTTAGTAGGTATTCCAAAATATTAACAACATTTATGCAGTTATACAAACCAGAGGAACTCATCTAGATTTAGTGGGATTTCTCAGGTGAAACCTAATAATTATTTCACAAATGTTCCAAATGTGCACCACGTTTTAAAAGTGGAAATACCTAAATAAACCAAACATCAATTTGACTATCCTCTCAAATCACAAGACTAACAGTATTGCATGGTTAGGCAACATGCTCGCTATTGAAATATATTCAGAGAGTACCTGGAACACCATAATCATTGCTTGATACATACAGCATTGCGATGAGTCAGAGAATGAATTACTAAATAAGCCTGAGGTTAACCTCTTTCAGCTATGGGAATGAGGATATAGGGTTAACTTAGAGGCAATGTGTAAAGTATTTTTGATTACCAAAAGAATAATAAAGTAAAAATACAACACAGATTTAGAAACATACAGTTGAATATATATACGATCACACCACAAAAGAAACAAATCCTCTAAGAGTTGCTAAATGTTGATTAATGCCAAAAGGATTTAGATGTGGTGATCTGATTGAGCTTACTTACTTTCATGTTAGGGCTGACTACAATGGAATGTGAGTCAGATAAAGAATTGGCGGGTGTGTCAGATAATTTAACTTTGGGCTTAGATTTTGAAATGAAGGTCAAACATGTTCTGTCTGATAGCTGCTGGAGGAGGTGTCATTGAAACTGGCTTTTGGTAGGAAAGGTGCAGGTAAAATGTAAACTTTGAGTATTGAAAAGGTCCCTCGTTGATGGATTTGTTTCTACCCTTGTCCCTTAGGTCAGTGTGATTTACCTGTGTGCAGCCTGTGTTCCCTTGTCTGTGGTGTCCTTTCAGTGAACATTCAACATCGGTCATGCAATGCGAATGGTACAGACTATGAACATGAACCTGCTGAATTGTCATATGGGGGCCTATTTTTGGAGTTGTCCCGTGAATATGCCATTGCTTCAGGATGCTTCCGATAAGTCACTCTCTTAGGATCATATATGTTGTGACTCTTGGGTTCCTGAATCCCAGCTCATCAAATAAGTGTGTACTGCAGGGTAACAATATTATTCCCTTTGGAGTCCAACTTCACCAAAGAATCAAATCACTGGAATTTCAGATAACACACAGTCTCAAACTTGTCCACAACCCACAAAAGACAACCCCAACAATCAAATATAGGACACAAGTTTACTAACCATATAAAACATTTAATACAAAAAAAGCACAAGACATCATAGTACTTTCGTTGTCTGGTTGAAGAGAGCTTAGACTCATCATGGCTTCAGGGCCATATCTCTGACACAGTGGTTTTATAATATAAACAGTGCTCTGAATCTTTATGGGTCTGTTGGGACATTCCAGCCATCAGGGACCTGGAATGACCGATGTGCTTGATATATGAAGCTCAGTAAAAGCTGCCCTACTATTGTGATCTTGCAGAGAGGGTTTGCCAATTGACTTCAGAATAAATCATTCAGGTATGGGGTCTAAGACTATCGTAGGAGTTGTAGCAGAGGGTACACCCGCTATGCTCTCAGATTAGGGGCTGTGGTAAGTATGAATATAGATATTATTGCCATGTTTGGATTGTTCATCCTGGTCACCATGTTCATAATGTTGGTTATGTTACTTTGTTTCATCAGCCTAATATTTGCAGCTCATTCTCTCCATGCGAGAATGGGATGGTTTCAATAAATATATTTAAAACTTCCTCTGTATTTATTATATATCTACCAAAGCCAAGCCTGAGTAACCGACACAAGGGTTAAGATCTTTTCCACAATTCCATGGGGATCAGACGGTCATTTATGAGTTTCCCAAAATCATTTTTCACCCAGAACAGTTAGGAGTTTGGTTGAGGCTTTGTGAGCTTCCCGGGAATTGGGCCAACAGTCTCTCATGTTGCAGATGGACTTTGCCCCTACATACTGAAGTCCTGTGTTCCTAATGCTCAGTCCCAGCTTTCTGAATGGGAGCCTTATAAAACCCAACGCCATCAATTTGGAGTTATTAATAGAGAGTCTAAATGTATTTGGAAAGTCGTGCCTTTTACCTTCAATTAAGTTTTAAGACGTACATTCCTAGTTAGTGAGTGAATATATATCACCTCCTGCCTTTGATAGTTTAACAATAGAGCATAATGTCCGTCCTTGGATAGAGGAAGCTGTCCATGCTTGGGGGGTTGTTGTTGATAATGGAATGCGGGCCTCCTTTGAGGACTTGTGAGAGACGTAAAATATGGCTCCCAGCAGTTTTCTCCGGTGGTCCTATCTTTGAAAATGGCCTTGTCTGCGGGCTCAACCCAAAGGTTTGCCTTCCTCCTCCATTTAGTCTGTCCTTGTTTCTGTTGGTTTTAGTACTCTGAGCAATTTATCACTGCTAAACAGTAATAACTTGCATTTGCTCTATCTCCTTAACCTCTTGTGTGTTCATGACAACTGGGAGCCGTCACGCTTCACGTGGGCATTAACAGAGGATGACCCCTGGACGTCCAAGCTCCGCCCACTCATAAAAACTCCCTCACATCGGGAAAATTTGCTGTGCAAGATGTTAAAACATGGGAAGATCGACTCATATTCAACTAGCATATTTAATATACTTATATGTTATTAGTAAAGAGCAGTACCTGTGCCCATGGTCTGCAAATTAAAGGCTGCTGATGGGCCTGCAAAACCCACTTGAATATCCCTAAAACCATATTACACGCCTGTCACTGAAGAGCCTATATGTACAGTCTACACTGCCATTTTGACTTGGCACGATAAACCTCTTTTGAGGCCTAAACTCAACCTTTTTATGCATATTTCACCCCTAAGGTAAACTGTGGTTAACTCAGAGGGAAGCCTGCAATATTTTTAAAAGGCAGGACACATACCTTTAAGTTGTATATATCCCAGTCATAAAACAACTCGAAATCATCCATCACTACTGCAAGGCATATCTCTTCCTTAAGATAACTGTGGGAGTAACTTATTACATATTTTAAATGTAATTCATAATTGAGAAGGGATATACTTTCCATTATAGTGCCTCGAGCCTCATGACCTAAAATCACAACTGGTAGAGTCAGATTTTAAATTGCAAGCTTGAAAATGACACTTATAGAAAGTTGTAAAACAAACAGTTGAAGGACAGAATGAAGAGTGATGTCATACATTCAACACAGTACAGAGACCTTGGCCCACATCCATTCTTTTTTTGCTCCAAATGCCATTCCAGTATAGAACCAGCCACATGTAGGTCATTCTTGACTGTGTTCTCCATGGGGACAGTCTAGCCTGGACGGCCAGGTGCTCCCTGGACTGGAGTCAAGCATTCTAGGACCAATTTTAGGCAATCACCCCATATCAATTGGCCATACTGGGAGGATGGGAGGGAGATGCTAAGCTCAGGCCCAAAATTACACCTGACTGTGTTGTGTCCTGTCCCCAAACAAAGGCCTGCAGTGAGTCTGGGGCCGGGCAGGAACGGAGGATATGTGTGTATTTCAAAGACCTTTCTTTGAAGTCTTCCCCCCTTCAAAGGCACACCTGGTTATAAGTAATAGACCTCTGACACCAGCATTTCAGTGCACTTCTGGTACTGTGAACAGTCTGCCAGGAAGAAACTCTGCGGTGCTGCTGAAGGACTTCCACTCTGCTGCCTTCTGTTTCCCTGTATGGGTGAGAAAGACTGTATCTGCATCACTTGATCCCAGAGTCACTACAAGTCTTGTTAGTTTTCATCCTGATTTAAAGTATCAGGGGATAAAAGACTTCTATCCCTCCTGCTTCTACACCTAGGCTCTGTAATCTATGAGTCCACCCTGGCAAGTGGTTCCACCCCAGTCCTAGACCCTAGGAAATGGGTCTATGGTGCTTGCTCCATCAGAACTAATAAATCCTGTGCTGCATGAACAGAATTCACACATTGCTTTTGAAACAGTCACTTGAGAAGCAATGCCTCACCGTCACTGCATGGAGAAGATCGATGCATCACCTCTCCTTGGAGAAGCTCAGCAACTCATAGTCGGAACTGTTGTACCTGTGATCCAGCCCAGCGCATCGCTCTGGTGGCATATTGAAAAACAACACATCACCCCTAATGCGTGTGAACACCGATGCAACGCCCGGCTCCACCCTGCCTTTTTGTCTGGCACAGCCATTTTTAAGGTACTTTTGTTGAGCAGGACTAACAAGGCCTCTGTAACTGGCCCATGCTCCATCGCAGTCTGACTGAACCTTTGAATTTGTCCTGAGCTGAGCAGTTTATTCTTTAAAAAATCATATCTAAAGTTCTACCTATTTATTTATTGAATTCAGTTCTAATGGTCTAACCTGTTGGAGATTCTTTTTGTGTGGTATCCCTACTGTTTTACCTTTTGAAGTGTAGCGCAAATACTTTACATATTGCCTATAAGGTAAGCGTGATTGTTTAGTGCTAAGGTACCAGAGGTTGAGCATAAGGTTAAATTAGGGTTTGTCTAACACTTACCCTGACTATAGTTGCTGTTTGAGTCATACCTCAGTCACCCTACGAACCAATATCCAACATCCTGGATATGGGATGCTGTACACAAAGGACCTAATATCTGTTCAGCATTCTGTGTAGCGTGGACACATGGGTATGGAAATAAAGTGATCACAGGTTTGCACAGGATTTATTGTTGTTGCAAGATCCTTGAATGACATTTCTTAAAATATGGTGGTAAACTTGACTAAATATTGAACTTTCATTTGTTTATTGAAAGTACAAAAGACAAATACAAAGATGACAAAAAAACACCCTCCTGCCCGCCCTTAGCCCCCCCCAGCTCTAAAAACATCATAATAGGCATTGGTTGATGAGTAACTTATTACTGTTATTCAGTGTCTAATATTTAGAGGATCGAGAAGGCAGTGGACCAGGAGTAAAAAGTCGGAGAAAGAAAGAAGTGAAGAAGAGAATATATCTGAAAGAAGTAAAAGCAAATGTGCAAAATAGCCTGTAACACTAAACCTTATTAATAACATCAGCAATAGGAATACAAAAATGTATCAGCGAACATCAGACAACATCAGATAATATTGTGATCAAACCAAATATACCTCATAAAGAGTATCCCACAGAGGAGTTACTCCCATATATGGAGCATAGTGTAATGTACGAGTTAGGTGGGAGATGATACTCTGTGATACCCTACCTACCAAGAGGAGCAGATTTTACCCTGTTGGAAGTCAAAGGAAATATTTATTGACCCAGCACTCCGACTCCTCTTGTATTTGCCCCCTGGGAGGTTTCCTCTAAATCAATATACCCCAATAAGTTTAAGAAGTGCTTCTATGATCCCTACACATGTGTTTCTTGCAGGGCGGTAAGTTCATCTCCCAAACAGCTTACACCATGAGCTACTTTCTTCCGTTTCAAGGAATCATTTAAGCCACATATAATAAAGGACACTATTGTTAAGGAACATTGATTATTCATATTATCTGACATTTTTTGGGTGCTTTTCACCTAACTGTACATCCTGTGCTATCAAACATTTGGTGAATCCCACAATCTGCTAATATTCTTACATTTCTTTTACATTTCTTCCCTTTTCCTGTTTCCTTTTTTCCTCTTGTCTTTTTTGCATTTTATTGTTATTAAATGCTATCAAATATACCAGTGTCATGAGCTCCATCACTGACAATTTGTAAACCCCCTTTCCCCTCCCCCCACACAATTAGAGCGATCAGGGAGACTCTGAATGATGGTTGTCAATTAGGATGCATCACTGCTAGGCTACGCCCTGAGATCAAACAAGAGGCATTATCAGCCTTTTTTGTAAATTTGTGCGACTCACCCCTTTGGGCTTAGAATTCCGAGATTCAAGGCTGATAATGCCTCTTGTTTAAAAATTGAACTTTGAAAAGACAAATGATTCAAATGCTCGGTTGTCTCTGGGTGGTGTCTATAAAAGTACCAGGCAGAAACACACCCAATTTAATTATATCTATCCCACGGCATGAGGTACTGACATACTTAACTGAGTTAACTGGTTGGCTGGTTCCAAGGAGGCAACACATTACTTACTCGGTCTATCTACACGCACACAAAAGAATACACATGCATGTGCTTTTGTGGACTGAACACTAGTATTGGTGAAGCACCATATAGTCATGTCTTGGAAGGCCTCACTTGCATTACAATTTCGGGACTGGTTGAGAGATATAAAGAAATCAACATTTCCTGAAAATTATGTGTTTTCTAGGGTGCATACAGAAGATAGATGTAGGGTTCATTATACATTATCGAATATATTGGAGATCAAACCTTATACATGTACCCCTTTAAGATGCAATTATATAGAAATTTTACCTAATGCTGGATCAACATCAGTTATGATATGCAGTTACGTTGCAAAATTCATTACATTCAGGGGCAGATTTACAAGCCCCTTGCAGCAACTTTACACTGATGTTGTGTCACTTCTGTGATGCAGCGGCATTGTGAACAATGCACCACGTTGCAAAATATTTACAACGTGACGCATCTAGGGAGATGTAAAGCATGCACTATTTTATTCCTGAGTCAAAACCTTACTTGCCGAAAGTAGGAATAAGAAATCACGCGGCATGCCAGGAATAGGCAGTCCTTTTTATTCCCCTTTAATGCAAGGAATGCACAATTATGTTTTCGAACTGACAAACACATTGAGCAGCAGAAAAAAAAGAAAACACATCAAAGAGACAAACAATATTAATACAAACTAAAAAAAATGTGAGCTAAATTATATCACAAAACAAAATGGTAAATGACATTCCTCAATAGCTTTTTGACCGTATACCAGTCCCTATTTACACTTGAATCCAGTCAGCTATAGCAGACCAGATCTTGGCTCCCATTGCGCTCTTCCTCTTCCCCATAATCTTATAGATTGCTAGTTCCAAATTATACATGGCTAGTAGTCTTGAGCGCCAGCACGAAAATGTTGGTGGGTCAGGGCTAATCCAGTCCTTAGTAATACAGGCCCGGACCACTGCCATACAAATAAACAAAAAAGATACCATGGCATTGATCTAGTCTGTGCAAAGGTTTCTGCACTAACCCCTATCAGAACCAGTTCCCCAGTTATACACACGGGGTGTGGTAAATTACATTACCGGACAATTTTTTAATTACATTAAATGACAATAAGGATAGCTCAATCAAATGAGAGGCAGAGTCTGTGGTATCTGAGTCATACGGGCTTTAATGAAATGCCTCGAGGCATGGGACATCGGGTTCCATCACCACTAAGGTTCAGGAAGGGACATTCAACATTTTATTAACATCACACATTTGATATAGTAAAACAGTATAATTGAAATGAATACAGTAGGCGTAACAGGTGAAAAGAGAGAGATAAGAACACATGTGCGTAACAGGAGGCGTGTAAGAAGGCGTACACATGGGCGTGTGCTTGACATGTCAGAGGAACGTCACAAGAAACGTCACATGTGGGTGGATGCTTAGAGAAAGTTTGCAGAATCAGCAGAAACTTTTGGCATACATGCGCTCGCAACTGAGCATGACGTGTAACTGGGGAGAGCTGGGGGCTTTGACTTTTGCACGAGTAGAGGAGACTGATGTCTGGGGTGTCAGAACGACCTGTACCTATAGCATATCTGGTATCTTATGTTTGGAGGATGTAGTGTCTGAAGTAAAAGGTCTCTCGGGCAGAGGCCGTTCATCACTGAATGCTAGTGCGTGCATATGGATCTTCATGTAGAGTGCGGGGGCCATGGGCCTACCATGGTAACGGGAGCAGTAAATTACTTGCATGGAGACAGGAAGGCAGGGCCCTTTGCTCTGTAGCCGGGAATATGTTTACCTATTTCACTAGACTGGAATGTGTTTTCAAGGAGGCTGAGCAGATAACTGTAGGTAAAACATCGTCTTGGCAAGCAGACCAGGCCGAGCCGGGCACCGCTCGTCGAGCAGGAAGTAAGGTAGAGGTCAGAGATGCATACCTAAACGGCAGCTTTCAGAGGCAGAAAAGAACTCGGAGCCTCAATTAAGGGTCTGGCTCGACTGGACCAGAAAACATGAAGAAAACGTGTGCTTTACTCAAAAGTGTACCATGTAAAGACGTTGGCACCATAGGCCTAGAAGCCTAATTAACGTGATTTTCTTGGGGGACTGTATAACTGACATGTTAACGTTGGACGCAAATGCATATGCGTCTTTCTAGCAGACACGGAAAAGGAATTACATGACATACATGGGACACGTGTGTATGGATGGGGTGCGAGTGGGGGACACATAGGTTTACCTAAAAATTTCTATTTCCTCAGGGGGATCCCATTGTTATTCCTAAAAATCGCTCAATTGCACTTAATACCTCCCCTAATTTAGGACACAAAAAAAAACATATGAACTGCATCTGCTGCATATAAACTGCATCAATTACATTTAGTCCCAACAGATGTCCCCCATTTCGAAATCTTCCTTAGGGTATAATACATGTCATAGTTAGCATATGTAGCCATATAATGCTGAGTACGCATCCTCCCAGTCATCAATACTTGATCAGCGAGGTTTAAAGATTCCATAATATTAACATCCTCTTGCCATAATTTCATTACCCATTTTCCTTGACATACATCTACATCGAAAGGAGAGAATGGGTTTGGATGGGTGTCAGGAAGAAGTTGCGCTCAGCGAGTACCTGATACTTGGGTATATGACATTTCAGTGGGTCCGGTGCAAACAGGTCAGGGGAACAAACCCAACAGAAAACAGCCCCTGCTTAAGGTTAAAAGACGTATCCCTTACCATAAAAATGCAAATAGTGTCATGTGCACACGTGTATCTAAAACAGTTCTCGAGTGACCACAGTTTTTTTTTTAAATGTTCAGTATATGATTTCCAGAGTCCATCTACGTAGAGTGTATGTGTTTTAATCATACATACAAGTGCACTGTTTTAGATACATGTGTGCACAAGACACTATTTGCACATACATCTACTTAATCTGGGAATGTCTATTAGAGGTGCATAAAATTGACAAATAGGCGTTTTATTTTTCATTCTTTCAATAAGTGGGATCCTACCAAATTGTTGTTCAAATTGATGTCCTTGCTTGTTAAAATACCTACGGATTTGAAAACATTTAAAGAATTCATGTTTCGCCAAACCAAATGTTACTTGTAATTCTGTAAATGTTACCAACTGTCCATCATCACACAGATCCCCTAAACAGTGAATTCCTTTTAAGCTCCATCTATTGGAAACTTGACCTGTTTCCAAAAAGAATAGGCGGCCTTACGTATTTTAAATTTAGTTTTCTTAAAGTAACTTGGTTCTATTAATTTAACAAGACATTCCCCAGCCTCATCACCCAGCCCAAATTCACAAATTGATGGTCTGTGGCAGGGCAGGATTTTGGCCCTGTCCCCAACTACCAGGGGACTGATTAATTGCAGGACAGCTGCCTAATTATACATCATAATGAATGGCATACCCCAGCCACCACGATCTTTTGCCAACAACATCTTCTTATAGGCCCTTCTCTGCTGGGTATACCCCACAAAAATATAGAACTGATCCTCTCTAGCTTCTTAAATCACAACACTGGAAATTTGGGAGGGATTGTTCTAAACATGTATAAAAACTTAGGTAGTACCATCATTTTTAATGTGTTTGATATACCATAAAGAGGTAAGTGCAGGTGATCCCGCCTCTCCAATGTTGAATTCACCATAGTGAGCACACAATTCATATTTAGCTCTGGGATTTTAATAACTGGCAATGTGATTTTAATTCCCAAATATTTAACTTCTGAAACAGTTGAAATATTATTAGTAGAATCTCCACCCATATAGAGCACCTGTGTTTTGGAAATATTTAATTTATACCCAGAGAAGGGCCCAAACTGATACGCCGATATATTTATTGCTGTTAGTGCAGTGACAATATCTCTTGTACCAACAAATATATCATTAGCATATGCCAGTGTTCTTTAGTCCGCCGTTCAACTGGTTTTATATAGTTAGCCTGATTTAACTTGTTAAAAATAAAATGAATATATAATGCAAATAATAAAGCTGAACATGGGCGTCCTTGCCTTGTACCTCGACCAATCGTAAACAAGCCTGACTCTTGACCAGAAATATGTATGCTGGCTTCCGGAGTCATATATAATGTCTTCAGTGCTTGCCTGTTCATAGAGCCAAATCCCTTCAGTCTTAAAACCGTCCACATATATGGCCAGGAAACCCTGTTGAATGCCTTCTCAACATCTAACAGGATTACCCCCATTGTGGACTTGGTTGTTTGTGCCCAATCCACAAAAGATATCACACACTTCACATGGTCTGCTGTATCCCTGGCAGCGATAATTGTGTGTTAGAAACTTGAAACCAGTGCTGAGAGGACACCAGCTAGGCACATCGCTATAATCTTAGGATATATTTTACTGTTGGATACAGAATAAAAGGTTTCCCCCGAAGCTCCCTTACATTTTGCCCACCATACATCCACCAACCTAAAAACGAGCCCTCTGGTGGCTTTGAAAACCTTATTTTTCTTCTCATCATAAGAATGCTTGCTTGTTATATCAAAACCACCCGCCAAAGGGAGATGAAAGTCTCCACAGAGGATCAGTGGAGTTAGCCATGCCACTAGCTCAATGCTCAAACCGTTGATCCTATCTGGATCATCCAGATTGGTACCATATATTGAACAATTCGTCATTGGGACAACCTCTATCCATAATTCAATGATCACCCACCCCCCACAAAGATCTTCCTTAACTTGTTTACACTCCCCCACCCAAATCTTTTCAGGATTGCTAGCCCTCTCATCGTTGAGCCTTTCTGAGTACAACCCAAGAGCTCCATGCACAAATCCTTCAGCCTCCTCCTGTTGTTCAATCTAATATGAGTCTCTTGTACACAGGGCAGATCCACCTTCATTCAATTAAGAATCTGGGCCATGATCTCTCTTTTTTTTCTATCGTTCAGGTCACAAACATTCAATGTACAAACGAAAAATGTAACCATCATTATTATAAATATCTTTAAAAATATCTTTCTTGCTTTGCTCAAACTGGAGAATGTTGTCCAATAATATGAAACATGATTTCGAAAAGTTTATTCACCATACCCTTACTGCTGCTTCAATTCCATAGCCATTCTGTACGATTACTTGCCCCACCGCCCTCACCACCATTACCACCGCAAGAGCACCTCCCTTCCCCACACCCACACAAATGAGGCATAAGGACTGAATATTTCCTATTGGTGATGGAGAGAAAGGATTGTGTACACTCCACTGACCCCCTACCTCCTAGCTTGAAAAAAAAGCATGAATACTGACTATACCACAGCTTTCCCTCTATATTGTACCCAGAAATTCTCTTGCAGCTATCTCGGAATTTAAGAACAGCATTTTGTCTTTGTGAATAATTTTAACCCCGTCGATGCTGATGACGGAGCGGTTCCGTCATCAGCATCGGTTGGGCTGTGCTGATGACGGAAGCGCTCCGTCATCAGTACAGCCCTGGGGGAGAGCGCTGGCGCTCCCCCCCCTGTGCAGCGATCTTGTTTTTTTTTGCTGGGGTGGCATCGGAAGGCTTTCCGCTGCCACCCCCTGGCCCCCCCACGCTTCCTGGTGACATCAGCGCGCACAGCGCGCGCCGACGTCATCAGGAAGCGCTGGACGCGCTGGAAGCCATTTGTTTCCAGCGCGTCCAGGAACAAGGTCGGTGTTTGGTGCTCCGGTGAGGCGGGGGGGCCATTTCTCTGTGCCTTGAGGCATCAGGGGGGAGGAAACACTGTTTCCTCTCCCCTGATGTCCCATTGCTGGGCATTACTGGTTCAGGATCGCGCACAGCATCGCGATCCTGCACCAGTAATGCCCCCACTAGACACCAGGGATGTTTTTTGTTGGAAAGGAAGCGACCCCTTGCGCAAGGGTCGCTTCCAGGGGCAATTATTTTGGAATTCAGACTTTTCTGCCCCCCCTGGGTCGACATCGCTCGTTTTAGCGAGCGATCTCGACCCAGGGGGGGCAGAAAAGCCCACTAGACACCAGGGATTGTTTACGTTTGAAAAGGAAGCGACCCCTTGGGCAAGGGTCGCTTCCAGGGGCAAATATTTTGTAATTCAGACTTTTCTGCCCCCCCTGGGTCGACATCGCTCGTTTTAGCGAGCGATCTCGACCCAGGGGGGGCAGAAAAGCCCACTAGACACCAGGGATTGTTTATGTTTGAAAAGGAAGCGACCCCTTGGGCAAGGGTTGCTTCCAGGGGCAATTATTTTGTCATTCAGACTTTTCTGCCCCCCCTGGGTCGACATCGCTCGTTTTAGCGAGCGATCTCGACCCAGGGGGGGCAGAAAAGCCCACTAGACACCAGGGATTTATGTATAGTTGTAAAGGAAGCGACCCCTTGGGGAAGGGTCGCTTCCTAGGGCCATCATTTTTCAATGCAGACTTTTCTGCCCCCCCTGGGGGCAGATCGCCCATGTTAGTGCGTTATCTGGACCCAGGGGGGGGCAGAAAAGCCCACTAGACACCAGGGATTTATTTCTAATTGTAAAGGAAGCAACCCCCTTGGGGAAGGGTCGCTTCCTAGTGGCCCATAATTTTTTGTAGACTTGTCTGCCCCCCCCTGGGGGCAGATCACCCATTTTTTGGGCCACATCTGGACCCAGGGGGGGTAGAAAAGCCCACTAGACACCAGGGATTTTAGTATATTTATAACGGAAGCGACCCCTTGGGCAAGGGTCGCTTCCAGGGGGCATTATAAATATTGTAGACTATTCTGCCCCCCCCTGGGGGCGGAGTGGCTGTTTTTTTTTACAGTTTCTGGTCCCAGGGGGGGGGTAGAAAAGCCCACTGTACTCCAGGTTTTTGTTTTTTATAGGGAGCGACCCCTTGGCCAAGGGTTGCTTCCTTTGGCCCATTTGTTTTCAGTATGTTCTGCCGTGTCTGTATTTGGGCTCTCTGCCCTCCGTAGGGTTGCTTCCAGGGGGCCCACGTTTATAATGATTTATAATCTTCCCCCCTTGGGGACAGACACCCTATTTGTGACATACCCTGTGACATAGCCTGTTGTAATGTGTGTTGTTTTTTTTCTCTTTAGAGTGTTGCAGTGTGCGGTTCCGTTACTGGTTGTTCTGCTGTTTCTGTAGTTGTATGTGTTTGGTAAGAGACCTCTTTTTTGTTCAATTGTACTGTGATTGTATTTTTTTGAAAAGTGTGTAGTAAAATACGAGTATGTTTGGTTTCTGTTTGTTGTGATTGTAAAACATGTTTTGCATTTGTTTTTGATGTGTCCTTCTGTAGATGTAAGTGTTTTTTCTTCTTCTTTCTAGTGGGATATCGTTGCCCCTTTGCTGTGTCTTTGCAGAGTAGGTGCTGGTGAGTGTAGTTGTGTCTTGTAAGTGAATTGTATATATTTTCTAAATTAGTTTTTTTTTTAAAAAGGCTTACATTTTTCATCTTACTTTGCGCAGTGTTGGGGTTGTTGTTGTTTGTGCAGACTCCTTTATTTGTAAGGATAATGGCTAGCCGCCGGATTACTGCTCAGCAAGTTGTTGGATTGCTTTTTGATTCTTCCTCTGACCATGGTCCAGAGTCTGACTCTGATTCTGAACCAGAGGTGGGAGGTGAAGATTCAGGTAGTGAGTTTTCTCTACACATGGCTTCATCTGATGATGAAGACACTCTGAGTGCTGATGAAGCTACTTTTGGTGTGGATGATGTGCCTGTGGTTGCGGAGGACATTGCTGCGCCTGTGGTTGCAGAGGACATTGTTGTGTCTGTGGTTGCGGAGGACATTCCTGTGCCAATAGTGCGGCAAGAGACATCTGGGCTGCAGCCTGGGGTTGCTAGTATTCCAGTTGGTGCAGTAAGACGAGAGGCAGCTGGGCGGCAGCCTGCGGCTGCAAGACTTGATGTTGAAAGTTCTGACCTCTGGGTTGCACCAGGCATGGTGCAGCCGGCATTGCCTGAATTTACTGGTGTTCCAGGGTGTAGGGTGAACACAGAAAACTTTTTGCCTATTGATTTTTTCAAGTTGTTTATGGATGATGTGTTTGTGGCAGAGATTGTAGAGCAGACTAATTTGTATGCTGAAAATTTTTTGAGGGTGAACAGTGCCAGCCTTAAGCCCCACGCTAGAGTTACCCGGTGGACTCCCACAAATTTGGAGGAGATGAAAAAGTTTTTGGGTTTAACTTTTTTGATGGGCTTGCTTAGGAAACCATCAATGGCTTCATATTGGTCTACTAGTCCCTTGATGGCTACAGCTATATTTCCGGCAGTCATGAGTCGTGATCGGTATTTGCTTCTGCTTCGGATGATGCATTTTGTTGACAATAGTCTTGCTTTGCCACGAGATCACCCTGATTGTGACCGTCTTTTCAAGATTCGGCCTGTCATTGATCATTTCGTTGATCGATTTTCTGAGATCTTTTATCCTGGGAAAGAAATTGCAGTGGACGAGTCTTTGCTGTTGTTCAAAGGCCGCTTGGTATTTCGGCAATACATTCCTAGTAAGAGGGCACGCTATGGAATCAAACTGTATATGCTGTGTGACAGTGAGACTGGATATGTCTCTAATTTCAGGGTGTACACTGGTAAGGAATCCAGGATTAACCCCCCTGGTTGTCCGTCGACTTTTGGAGTGACTGAGAAAATTGTGTGGGAACTTGGTCGTGGATTTTTTAACAAAGGCCATCATTTGTATGTCGATAACTTCTACACTGGTGTGCGGTTGTTCAGAGAATTGGGCAAAGTGGACACTGTTGCTTGTGGCACAATCCGCTCAAACCGTAAAGGTTTCCCAAAATAACTTGTGTGTCAGAAGCTTGCTCGGGGACAGTGTAGTGCATTGCGTTGTGAGGAGCTTCTAGCTGTGAAGTTTTCAGACAGGAGAGATGTCTACATGTTGAATACAATACATGATGAAAGCACTGAACCGGTGACTGTTTGGGGTCAGGTTGCAGAAGTGCGCAAACCTGTGTGCATAATGCACTATAATAAGTACATGGGTGGTGTTGACAGAGTAGATCAGAGTTTGGAACCGTATGCTGCTCTTCGTAAGGCTTACATTTGGTACAAGAAGTTGGCTATCCATCTTTTCCACTTGGCAACCTTTAATGCTTTTGTTGTGTTCCAGAAATCTTGTCCCCAGTCAAAGATTACTTTTGAAAAGTTTCAGGAGTCTGTAATAGGCAGCCTTGTTTTAGTTGAACAGGCAAGTGTTCCTAGAGTTGGAGTGGTGGAGGATATTGCCAGATTGAAAGATCGCCATTTTCCTGGTCAAATTCCTCCTACAACCTCAAAAGACTTTCCCAGTCGGAGATGTAGAGTCTGTTGGCGAAGAGGTTTGCGGAAGGAGGTTCGTATGTATTGCCCTGACTGCCCTTCAAACCCCGGGCTGTGTGTACCTGCTTGTTATAGATTGTACCACACGCAAAAGAATTTTTGGGAGTATCAATGAGTGGTAAAGTGAACTGGTTGGTCTTATTGTTCAGTTTCAAAGTTTGCATTTGTGTAGTCTTTTTAGTGTAGTTGTTGAGTTAGTAGATTTGTATCAATTTGCAATTTGTTTTTGTTTTTCTTTCATGTTCAAAAAAAACTAAAGTATGATGTTGGTTTGCGTGTAGTGTCCATTGTCTGACGGTGTGCATGGTTTGGCGCTTGGCTGCCGGTGTCTGTGGACTGGTGCTTGTCTGGCGGTGTCTGTGGACTGGTGCTTGTCTGGCGGTGTGCGTGGTCTGGTGTTTTGTTGGCCATGTGCGTGCTCCTGCGCTTGCCTGGTGTTGTGTTTGGATTTGTCCTTGGCTGGTGGTGTGCGTGGAGTGGTGCTTGGCTGGTGGTGTGCGTGGAGTGGCTCTTGGCTGGTGGTGTGCGTGGAGTGATACTTGGCTGTCTGTGCACGAAGTGGTGCTTGGCTGGCGGTGTGTGTGGAGTTGCGCTTGGCTGGTGGTGTGTGTGGAGTGACGCTTGGCTGGTGGTGTGTGTGGAGTGGCGCTTGGCTGGTGGTGTGCGTGGAGTGCTACTTGGCTGTCTGTGCACGGAGTGGTGCTTGCCTGGCAGTGTTTGTGGAGTGGCACTTGGCTTGGGGTGTGCGTGGAGTGGTGCTTGTCTGGTGGTGTGTGTGGAGTGGTACTTGCCTGTCGGTGTGCGCTGAGTGGTGTTTGGCTGGCGGTGTGCATGGTCCGGTGCTTGGATGGTGGTGCGCGTGGAGTGGCGCTTGGCTGGCGGTGTGTGTGGAGTGGTACTTGGCTGTCTGTGCACGGAGTGGTGCTTGGCTGGCGTTGTGTGTGGAGTGCCCCTTGGCTTGCAGTGTGCGTGGTGTGTTGCTTGGCTGGTGGTGTGTGTGGAGTGGTACTTGGCTGTCGGTGTGCGCTGAGTGGTGTTTGGCTAGTGGTGTGCATGGTCTGGTGCTTGGGTGGTGGTGTCGGTGGACTGGCGCTCGGCTGGCGGTGTGTGAGTAGTTACTTTGGTCACTACACACACTGCTAGGTGAGTGACACTCCACGCAGTCCATCATTTTGTGTTGTTGAAATTTCAGAAATGTGGGCGTGTGAAAGTGATGGGCCCTTGAATGGCGCTGTCTGCTGGTGTGAGTGTTGAAATGTGATGGGTCCGCGGCTGGCGGTGTGAATGTTTTGTATGTGTCACACGTACGAAAGGTGTATGAATGGCCTGTAAAGAGGTTGGTGCCTTGACGTGGCTTTACAGCTCACGAGCTGTGAGTCAGTGGTTCAGTTTATCATACTTTCAATTATATGCAGTGTATTTCATTTTTTTGAAATTACTTGCGAATACAATTGTATGTACTGAATCATCACTCACCCTCGTGCCAAATCCAACCAGAATGTGTGTGTGCTTGCGGATTTGATGGCTGTGCAGTAATGTTTGTCTTTTATCTCTTTCTGAAGTAGGGTGTACCTTGTCCCTTATTGTGATTGTTGTAATGTGTTGCTGTTCTTTCCGGATGGTGTCAATGGTCTGGTTTGTATCAGGTATGAAAGGCGCGTGAATGGCCTGTAAAACGGTTGGTGCCTTGTCGTGGCTTTACAACTCACGAGTTGCGAGTCACTGGTTCGGTTTTTATGCATTTATTTATTGACAGAGCATTTCATTTTTTGAAATATCTTGTTAATTAAATTTTATGTACTGAACCATCACTCGCCCTCGTGCCAAATCCAACCTGTATGTGTGTGTCTTTGAGGAATAGTTAGCCGTGCCTTGAATGTTTGACTTTTGAGTAACTCTGTTACGGTGTACATTATAGCCATAAATAACTTACTAAATTTAGTTATTATTGTTAAACCATGGAAGTATATGGTCATGTCTTTCTGGTGAATTCTATTGTTGATTTTTATCCAGAATCTCCAGCAAACTTGAAATTGTCTGTCACAATTTCCTTGAATCACACGCTCTCAAATTGAAAACTTAATTCTCCACTGTACGATTTGGACCGTTTCCTGTTGCAGCCACTATGCCTACCCACGCAAGTGAGGTACCATTTTTATCGGGAGACCTGGGGGAACGCTGGGTGGAAGGAAATTTGTGTGTGCCCAGTGATGCCACGCTTTCCCATGCAAAAAAGTGTGAAAAAAATGATTTTTTTTTAGCTAAAATTGAGGTTTGCAAGGGATTCTGGGTAAAGGAACGTTGGAGGATCCATGCAAGCCATACCTCCTTGGAAGCCCCCGGGTGTCTACTTTTCAGAAATGTGTGGGTTTGGTAGGTTTTCCAACATGGCCATCTCGCACAGGGCCAAAAACCCAGGTAACCCCTCTTGCAAAAGCTGGTTGTATTGAATGTCAATACCGCCAGTTTTTGCAAGAGGGGTTACCTGGGTTTTTGGCCCCGTGCTAGACGGTCATCTAGGGAAACCTACCAAACCCATACATTTCTGAAAAGTAGACACCCGGGGGCTTCCAAGGAGGTATGGCTTGCGTGGATCCTCCAACGTTCCTTTACCCAGAATCCCTTGCAAACCTCAATTTTTGCTGGAAAAATCAGTCTTTCCACACTTTTAATGCGTGGGAAAGCGTGGCGTCACTGCGCTCACACCAATTTCCTCCCACCCAGCGTTCCCCCAGGTCTCCCGATAAAAATGGTACCTCACTTGCGTGGGTAGGCATAGTGGCTGCAACAGGAAACGGTCCAAATCGTACGGTGGAGAAATTGCAATACCCAAATGCAAAACAACCTTGATTTTGGGGGGGGGGGGCACCTGAGTCTTTGGCCCGGGGCTCGGTGGTATTCTTTGGAAACTACCAAACCCAAACAGTTCTGAAAAGTAGACACCCGGGGGAGTCCAGGGAGATATGGCATGCGTAGGTCCCCCAATGTTTTCCTACCCAGAACTCCTTGCAAACCTTAAAATTAGGTAAAAATATCACTTTTCCAAACTTTTTTGCGTGGGATCTCCGTGCCGGCAAAAATGTCCTACCACCCAGCGTTCCCCTTGTTCTCCCGAGTAAAAGGATACCTCACTTGTGTGGGTGGGCCAAAGGCCTGTGTCTAAGGCAGGGGGCTTAATTTGTAAAGCTCAAATACTACTTTTTCAAAATTCATTTTCGGACTGTTCTGCTTTGGGGCACCCACACAAGTGAGGTATCCTTTTACTCGGGAGAACAAGGGGAACGCTGGGTGGTAGGACATTTTTGCCGACACGGAGATCCCACGCAAAAAAGTTTGGAAAAGTGATATTTTTACCTAATTTTAAGGTTTGTAAGGAGTTCTGGGTAGGAAAACATTGGGGGACCTACGCATGTCATACCTCCCTGGACTCCCCCGGGTGTCTACTTTTCAGAATTGTTTGGGTTTTGTAGTTTCCAAAGATGCCCGCCGAGCCCCGGTCCAAAAACTCAGTCCCCCCCCCCAAAAAAGAAGATAATCTTGCTATTGGTTATTGTAATGTCTCCACCGTACGATTTGGACCGTTTCCTGTTGCAGCCACTATGCCTCCCCACGCAAGTGAGGTACCATTTTTATCGGGAGACCTGGGGGAACGCTGGGTGGGAGGAAATTTGTGTGAGCCCAGTGACGCCACGCTTTCCCACACAAAAAAAGTGTGTAAAAACTGATTTTTCCATCAAAAATTGAGGTTTGCAAGGGATTCCGGGTAAAGGAACGTTGGAGAATCCACGCAAGCCATACCTCCTTGGAAGCCCCCGGGTGTCTACTTTTCAGAAATGTGTGGGTTTGGTAGGTTTCCCGACATGGCCGTCTCGCACGGGGCCAAAAACCTCGGCCAAAAACGGGGCCAAAAACGGGGCCAAAAACCGTGGTGATTCCACGCAAAAAAGTTTGAAAAAGTGATTATTTTACCTAATTTTAAGGTTTGCAAGGTGTTCTGGGTAGGAAAACGTTCGGGGACCCACGCATGCCATACCTCCCTGGACTCCCCCGGGGGTCTACTTTTCAGAACTGTTTGGGTTTTGTACTTTCCAAAGAATACCACCGAGCCCCGGGCCAAAAACTCAGGTGCCCCCCCCCCAAAATCAAGGTTGTTTTGCAATTTGGTATTGTAAATTCACCACCGTACAATTTGAACCATTTCCTTTCGCAGCCACTATGCCTACCCACGCAAGTGAGGTACCATTTTTCTCGGGAGACCTGGGGGAACGCTGGGTGGGTGGAAATTTGTTGATCCACGCAGATTCCGGAACTTTCCACCACAGAAATGTGAGGAAAATGCGTTTTTTTTCCAATTTCTTAGCTTTGCAAGGGATTCTGGGTAAGTGAACCTGGGGGTAGGCAGTCGAGTGACCCCATCCTGAATTCCCTTGGGTGTCTACTTTTCAAAAATGTATAGGTTTGCTAGGTTTCCCTAGGTGCCGGCAGAGCTAGGGTTCAAAAACAAAAGGTAGTCTCTTTGCCCAAAACGTGCACAATTTCACTGAAAAATTGAGTTGTGACCATGTTGCGTTTTGCACTGTTTCCTGTCGCAGCCACTATGCCTACCCAGGCAAATGAGATACCATTTTTCTCGGGAGACCTGGGGGAACGCTGGGTGGGTGGAAATTTGTTGATCCACGCAGATTCCGGTACTTTCCACCACAGAAATGTGAGGAAAATGCGTTTTTTTTCCAATTTCTTAGCTTTGCAAGGGATTCTGGGTAAGAGAACCTGGGGGTAGGCAGTCGAGTGACCCCATCCTGAATTCCCCTGGGTGTCTACTTTTCAAAAATGTATAGGTTTGCTAGGTTTCCCTAGGTGCCGGCAGAGCTAGGGTTCAAAAACAAAAGGTAGTCTCTTTGCCCAAAACGTGCACAATTTCACTGAAAAATTGATTTGTGACCACGTTGCGTTTTGCACTGTTTCCTGTCGCAGCCACTATGCCTACCCACGCAAGTGAGGTACCATTTTTCTCGGGAGACCTGGGGAAACGCTGGGTGGGTGGACATTTGTTGATCCACGCAGATTCCGGAACTTTCCACCACAGAAATGTGAGGAAAATGCGTTTTTTTTCCAATTTCTTAGCTTTGCAAGGGATTCTGGGTAAGAGAACCTGGGGGTAGGCAGTCGAGTGACCCCATCCTGAATTCCCCTGGGTGTCTACTTTTCAAAAATGTATAGGTTTGCTAGGTTTCCCTAGGTGACGGCAGAGCTAGGGTTCAAAAACAAAAGGTAGTCTCTTTTCCCAAAACGTGCACAATTTCACTGAAAAATTGAGTTGTGACCACGTTGCGTTTTGCACTGTTTCCTGTCGCAGCCACTATGCCTACCCAGGCAAGTGAGGTACCATTTTTCTCGGGAGACCTGGGGGAACGCTGGGTGGGTGGAAATTTGTTGATCCACGCAGATTCCGGAACTTTCCACCACAGAAATGTGAGGAAAATGCGTTTTTTTTCTCCAATTTCTTAGCTTTGAAAGGGATTCTGGGTAAGAGAACCTGGGGGTAGGCAGTCGAGTGACCCCATCCTGAATTCCCTTGGGTGTCTACTTTTCAAAAATGTATAGGTTTGCTAGGTTTCCCTAGGTGCCGGCAGAGCTAGGGTTCAAAAACAAAAGGTAGTCTCTTTGCCCAAAACGTGCACAATTTCACTGAAAAATTGAGTTGTGACCACGTTGCGTTTTGCACTGTTTCCTGTCGCAGCCACTATGCCTACCCACGCAAGTGAGGAACCATTTTTCTCGGGAGACCTGGGGGAACGCTGGGTGGGTGAAAATTTGTTGATCCACGCAGATTCCGGAACTTTCCACCACAGAAATGTGAGGAAAATGCATTTTTTTCCCAATTTTTTAGCTTTGCAAGGGATTCTGGGTAAGAGAACCTGGGGGTAGGCAGTCGAGTGACCCCATCCTGAATTCCCCTGGGTGTCTACTTTTCAAAAATGTATAGGTTTGCTAGGTTTCCCTAGGTGCCGGCAGAGCTAGGGTTCAAAAACAAAAGGTAGTCTCTTTGCCCAAAACGTGCACAATTTCACTGAAAAATTGAGTTGTGACCACGTTGCGTTTTGCACTGTTTCCTGTCGCAGCCACTATGCCTACCCAGGCAAATGAGATACCATTTTTCTCGGGGGACCTGGGGGAACGCTGGGTGGGTGGAAATTTGTTGATCCACGCAGATTCCGGAACTTTCCACCACAGAAATGTGAGGAAAATGCGTTTTTTTTCCAATTTCTTAGCTTTGCAAGGGATTCTGGGTAAGAGAACCTGGGGGTAGGTAGTCGAGTGACCCCATCCCGAATTCCCCTGGGTGTCTACTTTTCAAAAATGTATAGGTTTGTTAGGTTTCCCTAGGTGCTGGCAGAGCTAGGGCTCAAAAACAAAAGGTAGTCTCTTTGTCCAAAGAGCGCAAGATTTCACTGGGAAATTGAGGTGCGACCACGTTGCGTTTTGCGCTGTTTCGTGTCGCAGCCACTATGCCTACCCACGCAAGTGAGGTACCATTGTTTTCGGGAGACCTGGGGGAACACTGGGTGGGTGGAAATTTGTTGATCCAAGCAGATTCCAGAACTTTCCTCCACAGAAATGTGAGGAAAATGTGTTTTTTTTGTCAAATTCGTAGGTTTGCAAGGGATTCTGGGTAACAAGACCTGGTGGTAGGCAGTCAAGTCACCCCATCCTGAATTCCCCTGGGTGTCTACTTTTCAAAAATATATAGGTTTGCTAGGTTTCCCTAGGTGCCGGCAGAGCCAGGGTGCAATAACTACAGGTAGGCACTTTGCTAAAAAAGGGTCAATTTGTAACTGCAAAATTTAGGTGTCACCACTTTGCATTTTGCGCCGTTTCCTGTCACAGGCACAAGGGCGACCCACACAAGTGAGGTACCATTTTTATCGGGAGACTTGGGGTAATTCAGATTTGTAAATCAACTGTTATTACCAATTGAGCTTTTGCGCATTTCTCCCTTTCAATGAAAGACATTGTGTAAAAAAAAAATAATTTTGAAAAATGACCAATAATTCTCATGCTAGTATGAGTATTCCCAATTTTTAAAATTAGCAATAATATACTGTTTCTGAACTCTATATTTTGTACCCAATTCAGAAATACATAGGTGTCTTTCATACAGATTTTTCCATGTATACATTTTCCAAGACAAAGTGCTCTATACCCAGTAAATGAAAAAATACCATTGCAAGTTGCTGATCAGTTTTTGGATCTGGGTTCGTCGGGTTCTTGGTGAAACTACAAGTCCTATATATCCCCACAACCAGGAAGGTCTACCGGATGTAACGGTATATTGCTTTCTAAGAGCTGTCAAAACTAGAAAAAGTTATAGGTGAAAACGTTGAGACAAAAGGCTGTTTTTTTCAACAAATTTTCAATTATTCCAATATTTAACTGTTAGTTTCTATAAAGAAACCTTCATGGATTTAGACAAATGACCCCTTTCTGAATTCAGAATTTTGTCTACTTTTTGAAAATGTACAGCTTTCTAGGATCCATTATTGCTTTCAAACTCATTTCTACCATTAACTGGAAGGAGGTGGAAAGCTCTAAAAATAGCAAAAATAGGCTATGTCCCAGAAAAATGCCAAAACTGTGTGAAAAATGTCGGTTCTCTGACAAAAGACTGTCATTTCCTAAAAGCTGAGAAAATGGAGATATCAGCCCCACAAACCCTTTTTTGATAACATTTTCAGGGAAAAACCCAGAGGCTTTCATTTGCAGGCCGTTTTTCCCATTTTTCTGAAAAAAACAAAAAAATCACTATATTTTGGTTAATTTCTGGGACCCCTCCAAGGTAATCCACAAACCCTGGGCACCTTTAGAATCCACATGATGTTGGAAGAAAAGGACGCAAATTTGGCGTGGATACCTTATGTGGTCAAAAAGTTACAAGGGCCTAAGCGCGCACTACCCCAAATCGCCAAAAAAGGGCTTAGCACAGGAGGGGAAAAGGCCTAGCAGCGAAGGGGTTAAGTTTCAATGGTTAGGTAGGACTGTACCCCTTTAGCTTGAACTAAAGGAATCAGCTCGTGCAAATGCCACCTCTGCTGAACTGTGGCCTGACAAAACTCTGGTCACACTAAGAATTTTCAACCCTTTCCCCTTCTCTTATGGTCCGGCTTTGCTTAATCATACAAAGACTCTCAGATCAAATCAGAGTAGCCCTAGGTTTACTATCTGGCCCCCTTGTGCCTCCCAGCACATGAAAAGGGAATATATGTACTCTCTGCAGCTCAAATTCCCACTTCCATTGAGTCAATTCAGGGAAGGCTTCTGAAAATAAGTCAATGACAAATTGTCGAAAATCTTTGCCTTCTTTTTCCTCCGGAACACCAAGTACCTGTAAATTGTTCCTTCTAGAATGGTTCGCCAGGTCGATGAGCTTCCAATTGATATCAACCCTCAAAGAATGTTGAGTAGTCAAATCCACTTTCCGCTGCACAATCTCGTCCTCGATTATAGAAATTCTTGCCTCCGCTACCCCGATCCTAGCAGACATCTCTGTGCAGGTCTTATTGACAAAACACACCATATTTTTGAGTTTGTGGACTGTGCCCAGTGTGCTTAAACCCTCTGCTTTATTCTCCTCACGATGTGTCATCATGGCTTTATAGATAGTAGACAAGGTAACCTCAATCTCTGTAAAGACACCAGAACTATTGGTGTCTCCATTTGCTCCAATGCAGCCACCCAGACCACCATTCATCTCCCCAATTTGTGGTAAAAATGAATAATCCCACACTAGTGACCCAGATTTACCGGGTCCTTTCTTGGACACTGATTTGGAGACTTCCCTTGCCTTCCTCACTGTTCCTTTTATCAACAAGCTAATTTCATCATCATCCTGCAAGACCAAGCTAGTCATACTTCTTTCATCTGCCCAGTCTCCTCCAACACTTTATTTCTCTGAAGAGTTTGCTGACTCTGACATCGAATAACTTTTTCCACCGAGTCACCAGAGTCGACATCTTTTGCCACGTCTCTACCAATATTTTCCATACTAGCACCATTCTCCTATTGTGCTTCTCCAGGATTGCCACTGGCCATCGTTGAGGGCGGAACCTCCTGAAGATTAACTACAAACTCCGGTGTCGGCTGAAAAAGATCCACCATTTCTGACTCATTATCCGTATCCTTTTCCATATTGTGATTGTGATTCCCAGCTGGGGATCTTCTATTTGGCCAAGTGTCTAATCCAGCTCCTTCATTACTGCATCCCGAATCTGGCACACTTATAGTCTCTGCATTCACTGTAAACCCCGTTGCCCCTTGCTGTAGGGGAGAATTCTGATTTGTACTCGGCACGGATAAGTCTATTAATAATGCAGGTGCATTTGCTACTTTGTCAGCAAATGGAGAGCTTACTATCCCTCCTGGTGAGACTGTTTCCAGGCTCTTACCTTTCATTTGCAGATTTTTAAAGATCCCGGGAACTTTTACATTTACAGAGGCACCATCTACCGACCGGGTGGCAGCCAAAGGAGAGGTAACCTGCCAGACACCAGCAGCACCGGTGCGTACGTTACTAGCAGAGGCTGAGACATATAAAGGGGGAGTCGATGTGGCTGCTGCAGCCGCCTGAGTGTTAGGGCTCTTAGTGATCTTGGGTGCCATTACTGGCTGCATGTTCTAGCCCGGGTTTTCCAATAGACCCTCTGCCTGAACCACAGCTTCGGCCACAACCTCCGCCTCTCGCCGCCGAAAATCAAGCAATCCAAAGCGTGACCAACACCCGCAGAGAAGTACAGCGCGCGGAGACCGCAGGAATCCTCTCTGATACAGGTGAAGTAAGAACCAACGCATTCCCCAATGCACTGACAGGCATTCCAACGGTGTTCTTTGCTTTTGATAGCCGCCAGGAGGTTAAACAGCAGAGAGCATACACAGCCTGTCTCACTCAGTCACTGGCGTGACCACCATCTTGTCTCGTTGCTCCCGCTGGCCTGCAATGCATTGCAACATATTTCAACGTGATGCATCTAGGTAGATGTGAAGCACACACTACATTATTCCTAAGTCACTTTTTTCAACACCCCTGAGTCAAAACCTTACTTGCCTAAAGCAGGAATAAGAAATGACGCAGCATGTCAGAAATAGACATTCCTAACCATTGCTAGAGTCGAGTCGAGCTTGCAACATAACTCCAGCAATGCACTGTTTATTTGCCAAAAGATGCATCGCACATCTGTCGATCCTTGAGCCATGGTGGGCTGCATTGTATGTGTGACGCAAGGGTGTTTTTACAGGACACAAATGAACTGACACATTTCAGCTAATAAGCAGAGATGCACCTGTTCTTGTAAATCTACCACTCATGAAATTTCTACTGGGAACAAACCTGTGGACTTTAACATGTATCACCATATTGATAACTTGCATTGCTTATTCTCCTGGTAGCAATAGGGCTCAGAATGCATGCCTGCATTCCCTTTCAATAGGTAAATCCCCTATACCAGCACTGGAACAGACCGGGATGCCCCTTTACTGGGGCAGCTGTAGCCGCTTTATAAGTCACAATACAATAACAAACAAAAAAACTTGCCCTTCTTGTCCATCGTTGTGCCATACTTGAAAATCCCAAATGACACTGAAACAAAGAGTAAGCAGACCATTGGAACAATGTTAGTTGCTTAGTTTATTTGAAGGTGGGTTTGTGCTTGTTCACAAAACTACTTCATAAAGACACAGCATCCCTTTTTCTGCTCTCCCCTGTCGGCACCCACCACATGAATGAAGACTGCAATTTTTGGTCTATCATTTACTGCTGTCACAGATTATATCGCACAAAAAGATTACACATCTAGGCATACAACATGCTCAAACAGTATCCAGGCACTGCAACTTTTGTTCTACCTGCTCAGGCCTTGGAGACTACCTGCCCCACAGAGTTCATTGGACTTTTGTTTGGGTCTTAATATATCTTCTTGGGTCCTGATGTGTATAAAGATGTGGACAGTCTTATACCGCCTCAGACCTCAACACGCTCTGCATAACAAAAAGCTAACTCTCTTCAACTAACCTTCAAATTTCAAGACTCATCATAAAACAATCATACTAAATATGTTTGCCTCATCACAACTTGCTGTATTTGATCATTTTAATGATTATTATACTCCCTTAGGATATTAGCTCTGACTGTTAGAGCCATGATACTGAAAATTAATATATAACATACACATATCCACCATGCCAAGCAGGAAGTAATGTCTGGCTTCAAAGTGCTCAGACTGCTGATTGAGAGACATATGATTAAACCCAAACATTAATCATCTCTTGTGCACAGCCCTGCAATGCAGAAAAACTGCCAGCAAAAAGGCCACCCAAAAATTCACAGTATTGAGGTGCTTCACAAAACACTGGTCAACCAGCAGATTTTTGTGAACTATCTTGCATGGTAGGGCGCTGATCCTACCCAGGACTAGTGGCGAAGCACGCTGTGTCTGACTGGGCCACAATTGGTCAGTCCACTTTGCTGCAGGCATCGCCGGGAAGCCGGTTGCTTGGCCGAGTCTCCTCCCGTGACCAACCGGAGCAGAGGCCTCATGGCTGAGGGTCCTGGTAAGATGGCTGGAGCGGCATGGGGAGATAGCTGCCCGCTCCCAAAGCCCGATAGGCACTTGCAACGGAAACGACACAAGAATGGGGATTGAGGCCTACATATCGTAAATGAGGCCTGAGTGCCAGAGCTGCCCCTACTACACACATACTTACCGGCACCCCCTGGCATTTCAGTGGCAGGCCTCAGGGGTACGAGTAGCACAAGAGACAAAACTGAGAGAGAAGTTTTTTAAGCCCCACTGAGCTATCTAATCTGCCTACTACAGGCTGGGGTCTCAGGTACGAGGCATCAATATCCAAGACCTGCATTGTGTGAGCCGCCACCACTGTGGGAGGGTGTGACTGCCCGAAGTGACTGAAATGTTTTGAAATTGGGCACACACCATGCTGGTGGGCTTGTGAGCCCACAGAGAACATCAACAGAGGCAGTGTGTCAGTGTTCGGGGATCAAAAGGAGGCCCAAACAACAGAGAGACAATCAGCTCTGCAAAAGAGGTTGTCCCCATGCCCCCCATACTACAAACTTAGGGCATCCACCATCACGTTTGCATCTTGGATTACACATTCTCAAAGATCGAATTAAAAACTTTACAGAAAGGAAGGTCGTTCGTACCTACCAATCATACCAACTGTTAAGAATTAGAGATAAGCCTTTTCAAGCTAATAAGAAATTTACGCCTGAGAAATTGTTTTGAAAATGTAGCTACAGAATGTTATGACAGTGGAGAAGATCGTTTACGAGATTTAAATCCGTAGAGTTTGTACATCACACCAGTCAGTCACAAAAGTTTCAACGTATTTGAATCTCCAGTGAAACAGGACACACTGAAACTGAACTTTAAAAAACGAGAAACCTCACCCAAAAGGAATATGGAATTCTATTAAATCTAGCAATAAATCCAGCTCACACAAGTCAAAGGGCAGACAGGGGAGGTGCCCTTGTTGTGATGAACACAACATATTATGAATCAAGTGTGGAAGCTCATCTAGCAGATGAACAAACATATGCTAAACTTAACACCAATCGCACATACCAATTCCTGAACATACTTGAGTCCATTGTAAATAAAGCCTTAGACCACGGTGTGATTAATGAGAAAGTCAAAAGGTTTCTGATACATACAAACATCAAGGAGTCCAGTAACATACACGCTCCCAAAAATACACAACAAAGCGTTCAATCCACCTTTTTGTCCAATAGTTACGATGAAAAGTAGCCTACATGTCTACAACCAAGCATGACTAAATGAGCACCTACATAAGAGACACAAAAGAGTTTTTGACTAAAATAAATCAAGTTAACATCATTGAAGGAGAATGAATCTTGTTATGTACAATCGATGTGAGGTCGCTAATAGCCTCAATTCCACACCAACTTGGTATGGAAGCTATAGTCCACTCAGTTTTGCATCCATTTGAGGTCGATAAAATGAGTGCCATTGAGTTGGGTAACAATATACATCTGTTATTTCAGCGCCAAGATACCTCGTTGCTGGGGTGAACGTGTGCTTTACAAACACACCTGTTATGTTAGAAGAAACATTGTTGCAAACAGATTTGGATCATGACCTTAAAAGCTTCCTCTTGGAACGTTTGCAATTCACATTGTATCAAAGCTACTTCAGATGGAAAGAAGAATGGTTTGCACAATGAACTGGAACTTCCATGGAAAGCTGTGCAGCTCCAGCATATGCAAATATATTTATGAGTAGATTCGAGGAAGAACATATCTTATCAACACCCACATGGAAACTCCAAACTCAATTATTTGTACATTACATCAACAATATTTTCCCCCTGTGGAACGGTACCCACTCAGAATCTCAATCAAGTGCATAACAGGATTGAATTTACACATGAGAGGATTAGAAACAGATATCTATAGAAAGAAAACTGATAGAAGTAATTTGCTTCACTTCAGCAGTTTCCATCAACAATCTTTAAAAAACCACCTTCCATATTCACAATTAATTAGAGTAAGGAGGATGGGATCCAATACGGAAACATACATTGAACGAAACGAAGAAATGCTAATTAGATTTAAAGAACCTGGTTACCCATAACGCATACTTGATCATGCAAGAATACGCTGTCAACATAAGACACAGGAGGAATTGGGAGACGCGCGAGCGTGTCAACGAAGATGGCCGCCGCCACCGGAGCTCCGTGATTCCTAGGAGCTTTTAGCTCGATTTAACAACGAATTCCTGCATTAAACCCAGCAAAAACACCAGCGCTTGCCTCCTGAAGCCTCTCCTCACCTGTGAGTGCTTTTTCTTGCGATTTTGGTCGACAGGAATTTTCTCCTCACCTCCCATGCTTCTGCTCCATACTGCTCCTCGAGGTCCTGCCGAGATTGTGAGCCTGGGGGCGGAGAGTTAATTAAGAAAGAAGCTGTCTTGGGCCTAGCTCCGCCTACAGCTCTGTTTAGCTGCTGCATCTGGGTTTTTTCAGTGTTTTATGCTGCATTGGTCCATATTTACAACAATTTTCCTCACATTTTGAGGTAATTTTGTCTCAGTCTATTTTATTCATATTAAGGAGCATATTTTCTCCTCAAAATGGATTCAAAAAATCCTCCCACAAATAAAAGGAAGCAGCAGGTTTCCCCTCCTCCAACAAAATCTAAAGTGGTGGAATCCTCGGAACCTTCTTTGGCTCTGATTGTGGAGGAAATTAAAGCCTTACGTTTGAATACTGACTCCATTGCCTCAGAAATTAAAAATGTTCGTAAAGATATGGCTTCTATGTCCATGAAGGTGTCAGATAATGCCATTAAAATCCAAGATAATAAGAATAACTTGGATGCTTTTACACCTTTAATGGCCAGAATTATTCCAATGCATTCTCAGCTGCTGGACTTAGAGAATCGCAATAGGCAATACAATCTGCGCATCTTTAATTTGCCTGAAGAAATCCAAGGGACCAATTGTCGACTCTATCTTGAATCTCTTTTGCCTGGTCTCTTGAATATTAAGTTCGCAGAAAAATTTGAAATTGACAAGGCTCATAGAGTTCCATCACATCGTAATCCTCGTCATTCAAAGCTAAGGCAGATGATATTTAAGGTCCTGCGTCATCATCATCTGGTTCTTATTCGGAAAGCTGTTCGTGAAATACCATCATTGCTGGTGAATGGAACCAAAATATTCATCCATCAGGATTTTGCTAAAGAAACTCTGGCTATTCGTAAAGAATTCTCTTCTCTTCGTCCTCAACTGAGGAGCCTTGGCTTCAAATATGGACTATTTGATCCCTCTACAATGCGAGTCTGGAAAGACAATGTCTCTAAATCTTTTCAGCGTCCAGAAGATCTTCGTCTTTTCCTTGAACAGCAAGTTCCTCCATCAATGGATACACAAGACCCTAATTCTTGACTGCATCTCGCTGGATTCTTATGGCAGGTTTATAACTAAATTTCTTTATGGGCTCCAACGGTAACTGACCATGCTTGAGGAACGGGTGCGCGTTTCCTTGTCTTTATTTATGTTGTATGTTTGTGCCTTACTCTCTCTTTTTTGTTTCTCCCTTTCCTATTTTTCGATCAGAGTTACTCTCTTAACCTGTCTTATCCTGCCTTCTTCTTGTTCCCATTTCTTTCTTTTCCTTCTCTTCTACCCTAATGGCTAATGTTCATAATATTAAAATTGTTTCTCTTAATGTAAAAGGTTTACGACATCCAGTAAAACGTTTAAAAATTTTAGATTATTTAGGTAATTCTAAGGCTGCCATCTGTTTTGTCCAAGAGACACATGTTGATGATAAAGTTTTAAGTTATATGAACAAAAAGTGGGTGGACTCTATTGTCTCTTCACCTGCTGCAGGTAAAAAGAATGGGGTCGCTATTTTCTTTGCCAAAAGGTTGCATTGTCAGGTCTTGCATAAGATCTCAGACTCTGATGGCAGATATACTATAGCTAAAGTTAAAATTCATGACTCTGTTTTCTTTTTGATTAATGTTTATGGCGCTACGTCTGAGGATCCTGTTTTCTGGTCAACTGTTACGTCTGAAGTTTTAAAGTTGGGAAATGCTCCATTGATTTTTGGTGGTGATTTCAATATTTTTGTGGATCCCTTATTGGATAGACTGTCTACATCTTGATTTCGACCGTCTAAGACTTTTCATGCCTTTAAAACTTTTCTTCAAACCACCAAGTTAGCTGACATTTGGCGACTGCACCACCCAACTGGTAAAGAATTTTCTTTTTTCTCCAATCCTCATAATTCCCATTCCAGAATAGACTATTTTTTCCTTTCCCCTTCCCTTATTCAATTTGCAAATAATCCTACCATTGGTACCATCGACATTTCAGACCACGCTATGATTTCTTTTGTTTTAAATGTATCCTCATCATTTACTAAACAGTCCAGATGGCGTATGAATTCCGACATTGTTCTTAATGACACTCATAAACCCAAAATACTTCAGGCTATTAAGGATTATTTCACTTTCAATCCAGAAGGTTCTACCTCTATTACCACTCGATGGGATGCATTTAAAGCCTATATTAGGGGTACCACTATTTCTATCATGGCTCATGAAAATAAGACGTTTAATTCACAGGTTAAATCCTTAGAGAAGCAAATAGCTCATTTTGAGCATTTATTTATTTTGTCTAATGATCCCCAATATAAAGTAACATTACAAAAGCTGAGGTATGAATTCAATGCTATTCTCAGCACTAGAGCAGGTATACAACTCCCTAAATCCAATGCTAAATTTTGTTTTAACACCAATAAGTCTGGTAGACTTTTGGCTAATTATTTACGTATTAAACGAGACAAAACTCAGATCACTTCCATTAAATGCCCTCAGGGTAAAATTGCTTTTTCCCATAATGAGATTGCTAATGAGTTTTTGAATTTTTATTCCACTTTATATAATAAACCAGATGATTGTGATGATTCTTTAATTGATTCCTTTTTACAACATTCTGATTTACCTCACATTTCTTCCTTGGATAAAATTAAGTTAGATTTACCCATTACTAAGGAAGAAATTCTCTCGGTCATTAAATCAGTTCCAAAGAAAAAATCCCCTGGCCCTGATGGTATCCCTGCCGAATTTTATAAAGAGTTCCAACATCATCTTTTACCTTTTTTGAGCCAGATTTTTTCTTATTTTTCTTCCTCAGGTACCATTTCAGGTTCTTTCTCTGAGGCCTTAATTGTTGTACTTCCCAAACCTGATAAAGACCCTACCCTTGTTACTAATTATCGGCCCATTTCATTGATTAATCAAGATTGTAAACTATATGCTAAAATTATCACTTCCAGGTTAGCACCTATACTTCACTCAATTATTCACCCTGACCAATCTGGTTTTATGAAAAATCGATATTCTGCTAATAATACGAGGACATTATTAGATATTATTGAGCAAAGCTCCACCATCCTTAGCCCTGCTGGTGTTATGGCATTAGATGCTGAAAAATCTTTTAATTTTGGCCCCTCCTTTATTCGTATGATTTCTGCTTTATACTATGCTCCCACAGCTCGATTATTTATTAATGGCCAGATTACTAACCAATTTTCTCTTTTCAGAGGAACTCGTCAGGGTTGTCCCCTCTCCCCTCTTTTGTTTTTACTTGGTATAGAGCCATTTCTTAATTACATTAGAAAATGTGATAACATTCAGGGAATTAATATCAATGATGTTACTGTTAAAACTTTAGCATATGCTGATGATGTGTTATTATTTATTAGTAATCCTGTTTTCTCTGTTCCTTTTTTGCTTGATATTATTTCTAAGTATTCTAATGTGTCAGGTTATAAGTTAAATGTTACTAAAACTGAATTTTTCCCACTAAATATGTTATGTACTCCTGATATGCTACCCTCACCAGATATAGTTTGGCAAAAGAGCAAATTGAAATACCTTGGAATATTATTTTCATCATCCCTTCATGCTACTTTAAAATTTAATTGTGATTTCCTTCTAGATTATATTAAACAAAAAACATCCAAATGATCCTCCCTTCATCTTTCTTGGTGGGGGAGAATGGAATCTATTAAAATGACTATTGCCCCTAAAATATTGTATTCTCTTGCAATGATCCCGACTCAATTTCCACTCAAATTTTATAAAGATGTTGACAAACTTTTATCAAAATTTTTATGGAATAATAAGCCTCCCCGTATTGCATATAAAAAATTAAAAATCCCCAAATGTCATATTGGTTTTGCCCTACCTGATTTCCTATTGTATCATAAAGCATTTATCCTTAAACAGAGTTCGTTATGGTTTAATATATCTCCTATGATTACTCCCCCTATCTGGTTTCATATTGAGACTTCCCTTGTTAAACCTTTTCCTTTATTATCCTTGTTAACCATGTCTACCGCATCTAAAATTGTGCATTCTTCTTCCATAATTAAATCATCAAGATTAATTTTTAATGATTTAGATTCCAATTTTGAATCCCCCTTACTTTCTACAGTACATTTGTCCTTGTGGCATAGTGCCTTGATAAAATTAAATAGGAATATATCCTTTTGGTCTTCCTGGATTGCTAAAGGTATTTTTTATCTTGGAGATGTTTTCATGGATGATGAGTTTATTCCATTTATTCAACTCCAATCAAAATGTAATCTGCCTTTATCTGATCTGTCAAAATATCAATATCTCTGTAATTCTATTTTAGATTCCTTCCCCAATGGCATTCCTTCAAAAATGACAGCTGAATTTATGCTTTATGTTAACACTGTTTCTTTATCCTCTAAAGCGGTGTCTGTCTTCTATAGGAAACTCACCGTATCCTTAGGTTCCAATGTTGATACAATTTCTACATTCTGGAATAATGAATTATCTTTCTCATTGCCAAATGATTCCTGGTCATTCATATGGTCCCTTTCTATTTCTGGATGTTTACCAGTATCTATTTATCAAACTAATGCTTATATTTGTTTAATTCCTTATGGACACCATTGCGTTTATTTAAAGCTCACTTATTACCATCTAATCTATTCTGGCATTGCAATTTACATCCTGGTTCCTTACGTCATATGTTATTTGATTGTCCGACTATTTTAAAATTTTGGTCTGAAGTATGGAACGTGATACAGAAAATTTTGCCTATTTCTGATATACTCTCTTATAATTTAATTATATGTAAATCTGTTGTTTTGAGTGTACCCCTTGATGATATTGAAGCAAAATTATTTAATTTTCTGGTATCGGCTGCGATAAAATCCATCACTTTTTGTTGGAAGGATGCTTCTTCCCTTTCAGTCCATGCTTGGTGGTCCTGGATTATCTTTACAAGAAGAGGTGCACAATTATCATTACAAGGTGTTCATCATAATTCTTCAACTTTTCAATCTTTCTGGTCTCCTATTGATTCATATGTACAGTTATAATTATTGTTGTTTTATTGCTCATGTAGTATTGGTAACTCTACTTATTTAAATATTTATGCTATGAAATGTATATTTCCCTTTCCCTTCTCCCTTCCCCTCCCTTCCCCTCCTTTCCCCTTCTTCTGTTTTCCTTTAATTGACAAATTTTTTCTTACGATGAATTTTACTGATGACTGTATTTTTATGATTATTCTTTTTCGCTTCTTTGTATTTTAATGAATTCCTTCACTTTTTTGTATGTCTTTATGTACTTCTCCTTTCTTAAAATTCTATAAAATTTTACTGAACTAAGGACACAGGAGGAAATACTAACCACCAAAGAGGTATCTTCTCACAACCACATGGCTGTAGTATCCACATTTTCAATTCATAGTAGTTCATATAAAAGGAAAATCAAATGACATTGGTCTATCTTGACATTAGAATACTTACAACTCCATTGACACATATTGATCAACAACAATACAAAGGGACCACACCCTGCGGGAATGGCAGTCATTGTCATAGTATAATACTAGGAGCCTACGTCACACACCCCATGAAGGGGCACAAGATCAAACTGAAAATAACCAGCAGCATGTGTTGCTGCTAATGTGTTTACTTATTAAAGTGTCCATGTGGTAAGATCTATAATGACAAGACTGAAAGGAAGATAAAGGTCAGGATAAATGAGCACAAAAGCAACATAAGAACTCATCAGTTAAAGTTGACAGTCGCTTGTCATTTCATGTACGTTAGGCACAACATCAGCCAATTAAAATTTCATATTCTGGAAACAGTCGAGAAAATAGAAGGAAGACAACATCATAACTACTTGTTACAAACCAAAAACCTTTGTATCAGACATCTGGATGCACTCAAGCCTTCAGGATTGAATGATAGAATGGAATTCCTGTGTTATCTATAAAAGAGAGCTGGTTCCTACCATGTTCATCACACTTTTCAATCATTTAACTGTGATTACATTTTTGGTTAACTTTATATCCATTTATATCCATCTATATGCTCATGTTTGTAATGTTCATTGTTGTTTAATGTACATCAGTTTACTTGATTTACACTTTTTTCACAAAGATAATACAAGAGATTTTTCAATGGGTTTATCAGAACATTGATAGATTTAATGATGGACGCTTTTATCTACAGAGACCTGAGTAACTCTTTACACTTCACACTTAGTCCTATCTTTATAATCATTTCCGGGTTATTCGCAATGAGACTAACATACATGCATGTTTAGATTCTCCTCATCGACACATACAAAGTTACAAGCACACCTTTAGCATCCAAACTAATCATCACGATGTTTCGAGTGAGTATACTTGATACTGAAGCTGTAATGTGCAGTATACTTTATTGCAGCTTGGTTTTGGGAACTTTCCAGCACTTTTAGATCTCACCGCACAAACATATAATGATACACACTTTAATCACACCAATGTTTTTCTTGTTAGGTGTACATTTCAGTGAATGAACACATTTTCTATCTCAACTTGAATACAAAGTATGCTATTTGCCACACCAGCCTCATGACTTTCTTTTTTCTTTCGTCCACATTCTTTAAATATACAGCTGAGCACTCTGGTTTATTCAACACCATGTAAAGGCTGCCAGCTCACATTTGACCCACACTCACCATTGAATTACTATTCTTTTTTATTCACTGGCACCGGTATCTGCCTAAGTCAAGTTCATTACTCATTCCTTCAAATAACTTTGTATAGGTTTCCTCACTGAATTTAATTTCCTATTACAGATTGATCCCCTGATGAGGGGCGGAATTCCAAAAATGCATGGGGATTTTTAATACATGCTTGAAACAGAAGATCATGTTGCAATGTATTCTGGACATTGAAGACGTCTGGTTGAAATTATGTTTAAGCTCACTCCTGACACCGAGAAGTATGCTTCCAACTTCTCGGAGTGCATGGCTGCTGTCGCCATGTGGATGGACAGCAACTGCCTCCGGCTGAATGGAGACAAAACAGAGGTACTAGTGATAGGGAATAAAACCTCACTTTGGTCTCAAGCGTGGTGGCCCACAACTTTGGGCGACTGCCCTCGCCCTGTTGAGAAGGTCAAAAACCTAGGGATCATGATCGACTCTGATCTATCAGGAAAATCCCATGTCAATAAAATCATAGGCAAATGCATCGGCACATTAAGAATTCTCAGAAAAATCATCGACCTCATCCCTACTGAAGCCAGGAAAACTATCGTTCATGCACTTATTACACCTCATCTGGACTATGGGAATGCTCTCCTTTTAGGCCTGAACCAAAAACATCTTCATCAGCTTCAATGCTTACAAAATGCGGCCGCCCGCTTAGTACTGGGTCTTCCCAAAAGAACATCAGCCAAGGCGGCATTGTCCAAATTGCACTGGCTCCCCGTTAGGGAGAGAATCAAATTCAAGAGCCTCTGCTATGCCCACAAGATAGCCCACAACAAGGGTCCCTCCTATCTAAGAGGCCTCCTGACCATCCACCGCCCTACCAGAGACCTTAGGTCATCAGGAATGTCTCTATTCAAACTCCCTCGCGTCCACAGAGCGAAAATTGGTGGCCGTTCCTTTCGCTACCTCGGAGTTAAACATTGGAATGCCCTACCAGTTCAATTAAGAATGGAACCTTCAGAAACTCTTTTCAGAGCCAAACTAAAAACCCATCTCTTTCCTCAATAAGCCTGTGATGTTCTTCATCCATTCCCTTCTCAATTCTTTGTGAGTTTTTTTCAGCAATCAGCGCGGGGATACACAGCTGTGCAGCCATGCGCTTTAAAAATGTTTTATTATTATTATTATTATTACCATGACTTGACCTAAAATCACTTAATTTTCTTGGAGAATCCCAGTCAAGGATTTTTGCTTTGTGCCTAGGGGGACAGTCCCGAATTCTAGGAGGTGCTATTGAATTTCTGTTTTTGTATATGCTCTGGTACGGCTTGCAACACCCCTGGAGCACAAAATACACAGATTAAATGTGAAACATTTTTCATTTAAACTGATATACAACTAGCTGTGCACATACTTCAACGTATTGATTGATTTATGACTAACTTGCAATTTGGGATGTAGAGAACATTTTATTGTACTTCATGAACTGGATACATTGATGGCATCAACTTTGTACATCAAGTAATTCTGAGCAGACACATTCTGTTCAGCCTCTCCCGGCTGCAGCATTTAATTGAACCAACTAGTTCCTGTTTTGCCAAAGGCCTCTTGTATTTTCATTTATTTGAGCAATTTTCTTGAAGATATGTCTGTGACCCTTTTGATGGCACCTGCACATTATATTTCTAAAACTATTTCAAAGGTCTTGTTCACTGATAATGTTTTAGTATTCAAGCACCACTGTATGACCTCGTAGAAAGAGAGGTCCTGTATCCCAGATTATCCTTCAAGATACCGTCCAAAGCCAATCTTGGTTATTTCTAGCCTCTAGAGAAGCAGATGCATCATGCCTGTATTTGATAAGTACGAAGGATCGCTGCTACTGCAGCATGTGTTTGCCTTACGGAGGGAACACTTCCTCAATGGCTCATCTGCTCATAGCATGTCAAGCTGTCAACGAGGTATGCAGTTTGCTGATTCTTCACAAGAAACACTAGTTCACAAGTTGTTCTTCTATATGCTCTCCTAGTGTAGCGCATAAAAGTAGGTTTTGGGTGCTAGAACTTTAGATGCCATTTTAACAAGGTTGGAAATGTTCATTTTTTCGTCGATGTGTGCTGTTTCACGATACCCTGTGTGAATATTTTAGTTATAGTAAGAAATCCCAGGTTCACCCTTTTTTTTAGTAACTGTTGGTAACCCAAAACCAATCATTTCATTTCAACTAGTCATTGAGTGGAGTTATGTGGGACTACATTTACCTGTTGTTCACTTCCAATGATTTAATTTAAGTTCACCTAGGTCATTCATTGTTGGGAATCAATCCGTGTGGGGCTATGCCAGAGTAGTAGATTACACAAGAGGACCACACCTGGGAGTGCTGGAGTTAGGAGTTTGCTGCTTGTTCCTACCCCATTGGAACCATCTGTTGTGTCGGCCTGCAGCTGCTCCTCGCAGCACCCGCTCCGCGGGTGCCGCTTCGCGGCGCTAGCCCTGGGGAGAGACATCTGCAGGCGCTGTGTTCTGGGAGGCGCGCAAAGGACCCTCAAGAGGGCGCTGAACAGGGACTCGCAAGTCCAGGAGTCCCTGTTTCCCTAGCGGACGTGCCCACCAACAGCCACGCCCCCCGCTTGACCAGAGTAAGTGGAAAGGCGGGTGTTCTCCCTTCCTCCTTGGGACACACCTGGGAGCGCTGGAGTTAGGAGTTTGCTGCTTGTTCCTACCCCATTGGAACCATCTGTTGTGTCGGCCTGCCGCTGCTCCTCGCCGCACCCGCTCCGCGGGTGCCGCTTCGCGGCGCTAGCCCTGGGGAGAGACATCTGCAGGCGCTGTGTTCTGGGAGGCGCGCAAAGGACCCTCAAGACGGCGCTGAACAGGGACTCGCAAGTCCAGGAGTCCCTGTTTCCCTAGCGGACGCGCCCACCAACAGCCTCGCCCCCCGCCTGACCAGAGCAAGTGAAAAGGCGGGTGTTCTCACTTCCTCCTTGGGACACACCTGGGAGCGCTGGAGTTAGGAGTTTGCTGCTTGTTCCTACCCCATTGGAACCATCTGTTGTGTCGGCCTGCCGCTGCTCCTCGCCGCACCCGCTCTGCGGGTGCCGCATCGCGGCGCTAGCCCTGGGGAGAGACATCTGCAGGCGCTGTGTTCTGGGAGGCACGCGAAGGACCCTCAAGACGGCGCTGAACAGGGACTCGCAAGTCCAGGAGTCCCTGTTTCCCTAGCGGACGCGCCCACCAACAGCCACGCCCCCCGCCTGACCAGAGCAAGTGAAAAGGCGGGTGTTCTCACTTCCTCCTTGGGACACACCTGGGAGCGCTGGAGTTAGGAGTTTGCTGCTTGTTCCTACCCCATTGGAACCATCTGTTGTGTCGGCCTGCCGTTGCTCCTCGCCGTACCCGCTCCGCGGGTGCCGCATCGCGGCGCTAGCCCTGGGGAGAGACATCTGCAGGCGCTGTGTTCTGGGAGGTGCGCGAAGGACCCTCAAGACGGCGCTGAACAGGGACTCGCAAGTCCAGGAGTCCCTGTTTCCCTAGCGGACGCGCCCACCAACAGCCACGACCCCCGCCTGACCAGAGCAAGTGAAAAGGCGGGTGTTCTCCCTTCCTCCTTGGAACACACCTGGGAGCGCTGGAGTTAGGAGTTTGCTGCTTGTTCCTACCCCATTGGAACCATCTGTTGTGTCGGCCTGCCGCTGCTCCTCGCCGCACCTGCTCCGCGGGTGCCGCTTCGCGGGTGCCGCTTCGCGGTGCTAGCCCTGGGGAGAGACATCTGCAGGCGCTGTGTTCTGGGAGGCGCGCGAAGGACCCTCAAGACGGCGCTGAACAGGGACTCGCAAGTCTAGGAGTCCCTGTTTCCCTAGCGGACGTGCCCACCAACAGCCACGCCCCCCGCCTGACCAGAGCAAGTGAAAAGGCGGGTGTTCTCCCTTCCTCCTTGGGACACACCTGGGAGCGCTGGAGTAAGGAGTTTGCTGCTTGTTCCTACCCCATTGGAACCATCTGTTGTGTCGGCCTGCCACTGCTCCTCGCCGCACCCGCTCCGCGGGTGCCGCTTCGCGGCGCTAGCCCTGGGGAGAGACATCTGCAGGCGCTGTGTTCTGGGAGGCGCGCGAAGGACCCTCAAGACGGCGCTGAACAGGGACTCGCAAGTCCAGGAGTCCCTGTTTCCATAGCGGACGCGCCCACCAACAGCCACGCCCCCCGCCTGACCAGAGCAAGTGAAAAGGCGGGTGTTCTCCCTTCCTCCTTGGGACACACCTGGGAGCGCTGGAGTTAAGAGTTTGCTGCTTGTTCCTACCCCATTGGAACCATCTGTTGTGTCGGCCTGCCGCTGCTCCTCGCCGCAACCGCTCCGCGGGTGCCACTTCGCGGCGCTAGCCCTGGGGAGAGACATCTGCAGGCGCTGTGTTCTGGGAGGCGCGCGAAGGACCCTCAAGACGGCGCTGAACAGGGACTCGCAAGTCCAGGAGTCCCTGTTTCCCTAGCGGACGCGCCCACCAACAGCCACGCCCCCGCCTGCAACGCGCCTACATTACGCTCTGCCCGACGCTCAGCGGGACGCGAGCGGGACGCCGAGCGAAGCCCGAGCAAAGGGCGGGCAGTCTGTGGCAGCCAGGGGCTGTCAAGGCTGGGCTGGGCCACGTCCCTTTCCTTCCCACCAGCAGTGAGTACACACGGCCTGTGTGAGACCCTGTAGTGTTCCCTGCAATCATGTCTACCCATTCTGGAAAACTCCTTAGGAGTGAAGGAGAAAGGGGGTCCATTGCCGGGAGCCCTGTTATTGGAACTATGGACCGCTTCATTACCAGGGTGGCGGCGGTGATTGAAAAGGAGATTGCTATGTCTGAGCGGTGTCTATCCGAGGTCTACCTCCCTTCAAGACGTTCATCCTTGGGAGTTGCTGCCCAGTCGCTTACACCGGCCAGTGAGCGGGTTTACTCTGCTCCCTCACCTGGTGTCTCTGGCGACTCTATAGACCCTCCCCAGTTGGCTGAAATAGGGCAAAACATAGATAGGCTGGAAAATCTGGCCGCGCTTCTCCCTATTGCTACTGTGGAAGAGGGTGCTCTTAGTAAACTGTCTTCACCAGCATCACCGGAACCCTTAAACGAAGCCATCAATGATCCTCTATCTCTACAACCGTCCACCCCCATCATAGTTATACCAGATGGGGTGACAGATAGGGTGTCCCCAAACATTCAAACTCCCGAAACCAGGCAGGAGAATAGACTCTTAAGTAAAAAGCCAAGAAAACGCAAAAAGGGTAGGCTAGTGAAACAGGCCGCTCTTTACCAAAGAGTAAGCAAGCACTCTGGACCTGGTATGAGAAATATAAGGGGTCGGTCTTCAGAGAATGAAGTTGACATAGAAGGGGATGTTGTGATCTCTCCTAAAGGGTCACACTCAGACGATAACACTGTCAAGGCTTCTAAGCCTACTGACTCTGTAACCATTGAAAACATCTTCGAGAAGGTAAATAATCTCTTGAGGCCCCTACTAATACAGGTTAAGGGTCTAGGGGCGAGGATAGATAAATTAGAGCAATCAACCCTTGACGGGTTCCACTCACTCAAAACCACATTTAAACAATTAACCAGAGTGAGAGAAAATCAGGACATGGGCGCAAAGGGGAATGAACCACCATCCCAGAGAGACCCTAAGCCCCCAAACTGTCTAAATAAGGTTGACTCTAATAGTGTATTAACCCCAGCTCCCAAATCTTCTCCCCCTCCCAAAGCAGGGCCAAATCACAAGGGGCCACCAGCACACCTAGAGCCTGCTATAAATAAGCCTAAGCCTCTCCCACAAAAGCAGCCACAGATAGTTAGTGGTAAAGCGAAAGACACCCAAACGTCAGGCTCACGCAACAAATCCCATGGACTACTGATAGGGAAACCCCCTAGACCTGTATCCCAACCTACAGCCCCAGCTATCACTTTATCGGTCCCTAGTAACCCAGTACGTCGGATCCCTCCAGTAAACCTCCCGCCAGACTGCCAACCTTTTGTTGCTGTTATGGTAAATGTTCCCCCTCTAAAGGAAGGCCAGTTGGAAAACCATCAATCACTCAAGAACAAGTGTATCCATTGGCTGAAGGCAAACAAGCCAATTCCGTTGGGTGTGGATGGGATCATTCTAAGTGTCCGTAGAGTTGGGTGGGTAGGGCAGGGTAAAAAAACTCAGGAGGGGGATTGCATAATTATACATTTTCAAGACCCTAGAGTAGTGCCCTCGATCTGTACTCCTATTAAAAACATGGGAGCTCCAGGGGTCAAAGTGGTTGATCTTTCTTATTTCTACCCCAGGCAAATTGTTGGCTTAACTGGAGGAAGTCTAAGCTCCCCTGATTTCTGTCAAAACTGGGAGACACATTGGGCAGGGGCTAGGGGGGCACAAGGGTGAATCATTTGTGGGCACCAGGGCCCTACTGACTGGCAATTGGGAGTAGAATAGACCCAATTGGAGTATCACCCACCCAAACTAACCTTGCAAGTGGGATAGTAGCCTCTAAAGTCACCCCCCAAGATCCCTGCTCCCCTCAGACAGCCTTAATGAGGACCATAGACAGGGACATTCTTGCGCCCAGCGACACTTCAGCTGTGACGGACCTAGTATTTAAGGTTTTCAGCTGGAATGTCGCAGGGATTGCAAGAAAACTGGCTCTACCAGACTTTACTGCTTGGGTTGACGAGCACTCCCTGTGTATTTTCCAAGAGACATGGAGCCTGGTGCCGGTTCATAGGGTGGGATTCTCTTCCTATTCCTTCCCTGCACAAGTCTCGGAAACAGGGAGAGGGAGACCCTCGGGTGGCCTTCTCATTTGGGTTGCAGCCTCTTTAGATTGTAGAGTAGAGGAGTTTCCCACAGGCTGCCCGGACATTCAAAACATCACCCTAATAGATCAAAGGGGAAGACTGGTCTTGAATGTCTATAATGTTTATGCCCGGGGGACCAAGGGTGGGAGAAAGTCTCCTGTAATATCTCTCCTTGAGACCTTGCTAAAGAACACCTCATACAAGACGCGCACATTGGTTGCGGGCGACATGAACTGCACATTCGAGCCTTTGGGCTCGGACGTTGCCCTCGACCAAGACGAGGAGGATACCAGGCTGGGGATCCCTGTATTAGAAATTCCATCGATCAGGAGGTGGACAGAAGTGGCGCTCCAGTTATATTCCCTGAGCCTGGAATTTAATTTAAGGGCAGCAAATGGGAGGACAACCTCGGATAGGGGGGGTGCCCACACGTACAACAGACCAGGACACACCTCTAGGATAGATTATTTGTTAATAGATGTATACCTATGGTCATATGTAAGGGACATGCAGGTGGTCCCTACGACTGAAAGCGACCACAACTCACTCTCTTTAAGCATGGACCAGTGGTGGCGTCCCGTAAGGAAGGCCAACATTAACCGGGTAGCTGAACCCCCGGATGAGTCTGAAGTCTCCCTCTGTGGTAGACGAATAAAATGGGCGAAATTGGTCCTCTTTGAGGCAAGGGTAGGGGAAATTTCAACCCTCTTAAAACATGCGATGACAACCCTTGGGTCTTCCCTAGAAGGGGTGGGTAGAGTGAGTGGGCTCTTTGTCTCCTTAGTAGAGGCCTTAACTAATGTGTTTACCTCACAACCTAGCAAGTCGGGTAACAAAGGATTTTAAAAACTAGATGATGGATGGTATACCCAAACATGTAGGGTACTCAAGGCAAAGCTAGTTGAGGCAGTAAAGCACAAACCCCGAAGTGTGATACAGGAAGCAAGGAAGGCCTACAATAAATTCCTCAAAACTGCTAGGAGGGAGTGGGAAGACAAGTTCTGGGAAGACCTGCTCCAAGCTAGTAAAAGTAAGGATTCAAGGGCTTTTTGGAATCTTATAGGTACACGGAATAAACCTGATGCAGCTATGAGACCCTGCAACATCCCGCCCCAAAACTGGGTAAAACATTTTGGGGCTTTATACCTCCCTCCAGATGGGGAACTGAATGTTGGGTTGAACCTTACGCTAGCAATTGAACCTCACGCCTATGATCTCTTCACTCCCTTAGAGATTGAAAAGGTTATAGGGTGGGTAGCGCCCCGTAAGGCAGCGGGCCCAGACGGCCTCCCGGGGGATCTTATGAGGGCATACCCAGCGGAGTGGGGAAGGGTTATTGCTGCTCTCCTAAATGACATCATGATGGGAGGGGCAGTGCCAGAATCCTGGAAAGGGGCGGTGGTGTTCCCGATTTATAAAAAAGGGTGTAGGGAAACCCCGGGGAACTACCGCCCCATAAGTCTGATAGACTCCACCCAAAAGATAGCTGGTAAAGCTATCCTCGGAAGGATTCTCCATTGGGTGGAGGAGAATAAAATCCTATCGGACTTTCAGGCAGGTTTTCGGGCTGGAATGGGGACAATAGAGCAGGTGTTTAGGTTGGCACTTCTGGGGTGGAAGGTGGTGGAACTAGGCAAGGGTAGTCTTTACTTGCCGTTTATAGACCTGAAGACTGCCTTTGACCTAGTCCCCCGGGAAGAGCTTTGGAGGGTGCTTTATGAGTTGGGATTACCTCCTTACATCTTGTCCCTCCTCATTAGCCTTCATGCCCATACCTTTGCACAGGTCCGTTGGGGTAAAAACGGAGAGCTAAATGAGAAGATACCGGTGTCCAGGGGCGTAAGACAGGGCTGCGTCTTGGCGCCCACCCTATTTTCACTATAGGTGAATGGGGTGGTTGAACATCTCCAACAAGAACCAGCCGACGCCCCCTGTCTCGGAGGAGTCCGGATCCCCACCCTGCTTTTTGCGGACGACACACTTTTGATCTCGAAGACTCCCCAAGGCCTCCAGAAATTGCTAACGCAGTTCCAGGAGTTTTGTGCTGCAAAAGGTCTAATAATTAACGTGGACAAAACAAAATATCTAGTCCTAAATCCACCAAGGAAACTGGGCCGCCCACCAACGCTTAACTCTGTTGCCTTAGAGAAAGTATCCGAATTCGATTACCTCGGTATTCGGATAACGGATAGAATGTCTTGGGCAAACCATATCGACAAAATGGTCCTTAACCATAGGAGAGTAGGAGGAGCTCTCATGAGGGAGTTCCGGGCCTCACCTAGGAGATCACTTACCCCAGTAATCGATATCTACAAGGCCAAGGTAGTGACATCAGCCTTGTATGGGGCAGAACTGTGGGGCCACTGCCGATTGGACGCCCTAGCGACAGCAGAGAGCAAGCTACTAAAATCCATTATTTCTATCCCACTGAGCACACCATCTGTACCAGTGTTGTTGGATACTGGCTGTAAAAACATCAAAGATCAAGCCCAGCTTCGCCCTCTCCTTTTATGGACACGAATTTGGAGGGGTGAAGAGTTAAAATCCTACGCTGATGGCCTGGGGGAAATAATGAGTCTGGGAGGTTGGGCCAAAATAAGATGGTTAAGAGAAACCAAAAAGCTTCTGGAGAAGATCGGACTGGGGGACTGTTGGTCATCACGTTCAGCCCCCCCAAAAGAAGTTGTTAAGGCCCTTTTCTGGAAATGGACTGCGGAGCACCTAATTACAAACTCGAACCACTGCAAGTCTACTGCCGCCTTCTTACTAGTCAAAGACATTGTGGTATTTGAGCCCTACCTGGACCTAATTACCCTCCCCTTTGACCGAGCCCGTTATTTTAAATTTAGAGTTGGATCCCTCCCGCTTGGTGCTGTGGTATCAAATTGGAAATCAGCGGCCCGTACGTCCCCCAATTTTGCTTGTTGCCCGAGTAGGTTAGAGTCCATCGCGCATGTCCTATTCGAATGCCGGGACTATGCAAGGCCTAGGAGTTTCTGGTTGAAACCTCTTTGCCGGAACATGGGTACACGTAGCCACTCAGTAGCCTTGCGCATCCTAACTACGGACACATCCCCCCCTATTGTATGTGCAATAGCAACATTTTTAAAACAGTTCTGGCTTATTCGTTGTAAGAGATTGTCAGTAGCGGTTTAATCCTTTTTTTAGTTAAATTATTATCGGGCACCTTATGCCCTTTTATCCCTTTTAAATGTGTTCTCATACTGACTTCTTAAAGTGATGCTTTTTTGTACATTGTAAATGATTGTATTGTAAATGTGCTTATAAGATATCTTGCATATCGAATAAAAGCTTATGACTGACTGACTGACAAGAGGACCATTATTTAGACTTTATGCATACTTTGTCGATATTGCAATGGAGTATGCTTACTGCCAATTTATATAATGCCATCATGTTTTAATATGTCTTATCCAGTTTCCTGGTGCAATGTTTGTAAAATATGAATAATCTTTCACTGTTGCCACTTCATTCACCATAAACCTAACCTTTTGCAGTCTGTGGATTGTACCACTTCCAGGGCTGTATTACACAATGTGCCCTCAGGGTACAATGGGCATTTGTGCCCACTTTGTGTGTCCTTGACCAATTTGGTATTACAGGAGGGGCCATGGACACTTGTGAGGCCCATTCCATAATACTGATAGTGCTGGTGGTATCTTCATGGGTCATTTCCTCATTTACATTGAGTCGTGCCCCATGCAAATGAGGGAATCCCTTTGCTTCTGCGTCCATGCTCTATTGCAGCTACAGGTGAAGAAGCTCTCCGGAGTCACACTGGTAGTGCATTACCTAAACAGTGATGCGCTGTCAGTGTGCCCCTGATAGTAGTCCTCTGGAAGGGTGAAAGAGGGTCCTTTGGACCAACCAGATAATCCCTTGCAGGTGAGTACAGTAGGTGACTGCAGCCGCCTGAACGGGGAGCTTTAATTCTCTTTAAACGTGCAGGTGGGTTGCCACCTGCACTATGGAAACACAATGCAGCTTCAAAGCAGCCACTCTGTTTTTCACATGAATGCACTGTCCCCAGGGCAGCACAAGGTTACGGACGCCCTGAGAGCAGCGCATTCACCATAATATGCTGTGTTTTCCTTCATTACAGCAGGTTCACCTTTTAAAATGTGAACCAAGAGCATTGAAGGAAAATACGCCACAAGTATGCGGCCCCTAGTAATTAATCCCATTGCCTTTCATCTTCTAATTTCATTTCGTCCAAAACTGCCTTTCTATTGTTGAGATTGATACATACGATGGCAATGTACACCCTGATGTATGCATGCATAGCAGAGGCAGCACCAATACATTGAAGATCAATGTATGCGGTAACCTATGCATGCACAGTGATGTCAATAGCAGTAAATCCAATAATGATGTACACCGTACCTTGTGCCCAAATAATGACATGAATTCCAGTGAATGCAATGTTGATGTACGATGTTACAACTGCACGTGGATAAATGAGAATACCAGTAAATATGATATCAATGACCGCCATGTTACACTTGCTAACACTCTTGTTTCATTGCTGTTGGACTTTTCCGAGATGACCTCTACGTCAACCCCAAATCAGAGTTGCGTTGTCAGACAGGTCCCGCGACACAAACCCAAACCTATCAATTGACAGTATGCAGGTGGGATTACACTTATCCCAAAGGCAAATGCGCACCCACTGAAAATCCGATCAGACCCAATGATAGGTAATCAAGCCACAAGCAGGCCCTAGGAGATTGGCTTTAATGAAACACATTATGTGAGAGGTTTGCATTCCCAAAATACCACAAAGGTTTGATGTCACATGTAGTTATAAACACTCAGATGCCATATGTAGTTAGGAACACTCAGACATTCAGGACACAACATGCACACCATATGAGGTGATCAAATACTCACCACACGGGACATCTGGAAATGCACACACTGGCCCACATTAGCTCTCTTAAAAGTCACCGGCTATCTGTACCACCTTTATCTGCTGGTATTTATTCTATTTAATACTATGATGCTTTTTAAATTCCACCAACAAAATGAATATATGTGCAGCTAAAATGTAATTTCAGACTTTCTTCAGAAACAAAATCTGTGTTCCTCTTTTGACAAACACATCTTGTTTTTTTATTTATTTAAGGAAATATATTTGAGCAACATTATATTTCTTCTTTATTTCTTTAATTTCATGTTCTATTTTTATGTAAGATTTATGGCCTTTTTGGATTCTGAGGGCCTTGTTAGAGCAAACTTTTCAATGACCTTTCTTTATGTTGGATTACATTTTCAACTACTGCTAGATTCCTTAAAAATGGTCCTATGATTGGTTAGTATGTATTCCAAAATATTAACAACATTTATGCACTTCTCACAACCAGAGGAACTCATCTACATTTAGTGGCATTTTCTCAGGTGAAACCTCCAAATTCTTTCACAAATGTTCCAAATGTACACCACGTGTTAAACGTGCAAATACCTAAATCAACCACACATCAATTAGACTATCCTCTCCAATACCAAGATTAATAAGATTGTATGGTTGGGCAACATGCTTGGTTATTGAAATATTTTCCGAGAGTAATTGGAACACTATTGAATTGAATTGAATACGCTTTTCTATAGCGCATGGCTACCCTGAGGTCCCAGCGCCTTAAGACCCACGGAAAGGAGAAGTCAATCAGTGGAACAAAAATGTCTTCAATCGCTTCCTGAATGCAAGATGATGAGTTTCCAGCCTGATGTTATCTGGGAGTTTGTTCCAGCCCTTGGCTACATGGAAGGAGAGCATACGGGCTCGCTTCACCCTTGGTACCACCAACAAATTTCGCTGATTGGATCTCAGGGATATGTGGGATTGATGATGGCAGAACAAGGGCTGAAGGATGGTAGGACCGACATTACCAATGGACTTATGCGCCATGCAGAATGTTTGGAACATGATCCTTTCCTGAATCGGCAGCCAGTGGATCGACCGAAGAGCCGCCTTCGCCGAACAGCGTCTAGATAGATTCATAAGCAGCCGAGCTGCACAATTTTGCACTGTTTGAAGGATTTGAATGGAGCCTACTGGAGCTCCTAAATAGTTGGCATTAGCATAGTCCAGTCGCGAAAAAATCAGCGACTGGACCAGCACACATCTGGCCTCAACAGGAAGAAGGAACAGCACTTTCTTGAGGACCCTGAGCAGTCCATAACAGGTCGCCGCCACCTTCTTGGCCAGGAACTGGAACCCCAAGGTGGTGTCCAACCAGACCCCCAGGCTCTTTATCTGGGTCCTAGGGGCGGGAAGGGGCCCAGACAGTGTGGCCACCATGGGTCAAGGTTGGTGGGGGCTTTATAACCCAGGAGCATGATGTCATATTTGACCCCATTTAGCTTTAGAAACGAAGCCGTCATCCACTCCAAAACTTTGGTGAGACAGGGGGTCAAATTATTGCTCCCCCAGGCTAAAGTATCATCCCTTGCCAGGGAGACGACCAACTGCGTATCATCAGTGTAGGTGATAAGCTGAATTCCCCAGGGAAGCACCACCTCAGCCAGTGGTCTCATGTAGATGTTAAACATGGTAGGACTGAGAGAGGATTTCTGGGGAATGCCGTGATACAATGGCAGTTGGTCCGATGATACCTCATCATCGAAAACGGAGAAAAATCTCTCCGCTAGAAAGGACTGGTGCCATTTGAGGGCCATTCCGGAGACCCCTGCCCGGCGGAGACGCTGTAGCAGGAGTGGATGATTGACAGTGTCGAAGGCTGAGCTGAAGTCCAAGAGGACCACCGCTGCTCAGCCCCCGACATCCACAATACTCCTAGTCGCCTCCACCACTGCCACCAGGGCATTCTCCGTGCCCTGTTTTGCTCTAAATCCCATATGAGAGGAATGGAGTGCACCTGTGGTCTCAACAAATGAGGAGAGGATCTGATTGACGTGTCTTTCAGCTATCTTACTCAGGCCCGGTAACAACGAAATAGGCCTGTAGTTAGCTAAATCTACTGGGTGCAAGTTTTTTTTTTTTAAAAGGGCCTTAACTTTCGTCACCTTATAGGAAGGGGGCACCACTCCCGATTCCAAGGACGAGTTAATGACCTGTATAATAGCGGGGCACACCGTCCTTGATACCTGCTTAAGAGCTGGGGCGGTGCAGCATCCAGAGGGGAACCCGATTTGAGGTTACCGAGGAGTCTTTCCACAGTGGGCACGTCGAGTGGCGGGAAGGCGTCAAGTCTTACACATGCGTCTGAAGCATCCTCCTCCAGAGTCCCATCCTCACTCTCTGTAAGGCCGAAGGCCTGTACGGTTGACTCAAAGCCAGCATAGATGTTAGACACCTTGGCTGCAAAAAAAGCAGCCAAGTCATCACACCGTTTCTGGGGATCTGGAAGGTCAATAATACACGGAGGGAGTAACCAGGGCTTAAAATATTTAAAATATTTCTCCTTGCCTATTGGCTGCTTCTGTGATTTTAACCTGATAATACGCCGATTGAGCGATTTTTTGTTGATTTTTATATAGACTAAGCTCTGACCTATATTCAGTTCAGTTCAGTTCTGTTCTTTTATTTGTTTCGAAGGTTAAAAACCATCATAAAAATACATACATATTATTACATAGCAAAACAAGATTCTGAACTTTTACAAAAAACAAAAAAAAAGAAATACGGTTACAAGAACAGTTAAAAACAGAGAAAAGGTAATTCATATCCTCCTACATCAGCCCCTGGTATTTCTTAATTTAACCACCATTTTTAGAAAACTCACAATGGAGCACAAAGTGCGCATCTCAGTTGCTCTTTGTAAAAATAACAAGGCAGGTTTAGCTTGAAGAATGTTTGATTCTTTTAAAATACCCACCAAGAATCTAGAGCGTGGGGATTTATAAAATGAACAAAATAATACAAAATGAAGGGTGTCCTGCGGAGACCTATTGTCGCAGCCGCTGGCGCCCTTCTGCTCAATTGTTAATGTAAACCCGGATGGGTATGCTAAAATATTATGTAACAAATTGAGCCTAAAACGGGTCATTAAAAACCTTTCTTGTTGGTTATATAGTAAAAAGAGATACAGTTCCATCCCCAGGTCATTGCTTACAAGAGAGTGGGCTATTACCGTGTATTTATTAAAATCAAGTTTATTCCTCATGGAGTCATATTTTTCCAGCAACTGCTTTTGGACGTAGTTTTTACAAGATCCGTCAATATTTAGTGGGTCCAAAAATAGCCTTTGTTGGTCAATGGACTCTAGGGTTTCTTTGACATATTTTAACCACGGAATTTGCCGCCATATATCTCTCTGGAGACAGTCCTCAATAATCTGCCTTGATAAATCAGCATTAGGATTTAGCCAGATTCTAAACCATGTCAGGATTGGTCTCACTTTGATCAAGTCCGAGATATAAGGAATGCCGAGCTCATTGTGAATGATTGCTGCCGAGATGCTCTGTGGTAGCTTTAGCAATTTCCTGAAGAATTTATCTTCCTCTACCTGTATCTGGTGTGCATCCCTAAAGCCCCAGACTTCTGCCACATAGATAGCCTTAGAGGTACTGACCGCTCTATATAGTGTGACCACCTGCTCAGGTGACCATCGTCCCAACCTTCTTGCAAAATTAAGTATGGCGCCATTTGCTGACACTAGTTTCCTGGATCTTTCCTCAATCAATTGGGCAAACCTAATTTGTTCATCAAACAAAATACCCAGGTAAGGGAAAGTGTTCACAGCCTCCAACACATGAGTTCCTAACTTGAACACCCACCTCTTCTTAGGCTTTTTCCCTGCCACCATTATAAAAGATTTAGTCAAATTGACGGATAGATCGAGATTTGTCATGAACTCAGCAAAACCGCCAATCAACGTTTGGAGGCTCACCGCTGTTCGGGAAAGGAGTACCGCGTCATCAGCGTGCAACAGTACCGGGATGTGACGCGATCCCACTCTTGGGCAATCAGTGCCTAGTGTCAACAATGCACTTTCTAGACCATTTATATAAAGGAAAAATAAAAATTGGGCCAGGATACACCGCTGCCTCACCCAGCTGGAGCACGGGAAGGGATTGGTACCCCCCCCCGCGCTACAGCAGACCTTGGCAGTTGTGTTCCAGTGCAACTCCTTTAATACATTAATGAGATCTGGATCAATGCCCAATCTGAACATAAGCGCCCATAATTTAGTTCTGTTGACATTATCAAAGGCGGCTGCTAGGTCCATAAATCCCATGTAGAGGGTCCCATTATCTGCCTTGGTATATTTGGCCACTAAGAGGTATAAGTTAAGACAATTGTCACTTGTTGACCTTCCTGTCCGGAACCCATACTGGGTATCCACCAACGTGTTATGGTTTTCAGTCCACTCTATTATGCGGTCCAGGATTACCCTTCCCAGTACTTTCGCTGAGACATCGATTAACGATATAGGCCGAGAACACTGTGGATTGTCCCTAAAACCTTTCTTATATATGGGGACAATCACTGCAGTTGACCAGGATCGCGGTAGTCCAATTTTAATTGCAGCATTCAGTACTCTGGTCATGATTGGTGCCCATAAGTCAGTATTGCTTAGAAATAGGTCTGGAGGGGTACCGTCCGGACCTGGGGCCTTATTACGTGTCAGGCCTACCACTGCTTTTAAGTCTTCCAGCAAGGAGAATTCTAGCTTGGTTGTTCTGGGTCCCTCCCAGCTTTCCTCTCCTATGGCTACCTCTTGATGATTGTACAAGGTTTTGAAATGATTAATCCAAACATCTGATAGAATATTAGTACTAATTACTGGGGCACTTGAATTTTGGAGGCAAGGTCTATTTATGATTCTCCAGAATTGGGCATAATCCGTATTTTCTCCAGCCTCTCTGAGGGCTGCCCATACTTCACTCTGTAGGACGCTCTTCTTTCGCTTAACCTGTAATTTATAGTTCTGCCTACAAAGGGCAATTTCATTCTTATCTCTTGGGACCTTCTTTAGACTCTGTTTTAAATCCCTCAGTGCCCGTGAGCAATTGGAGTCAAACCATCTTGGTGAAGTGGACACCTTAGTGGCCCGTTTAGTTTTTAACAGCCCTTCCACTATTTTAGTTAAAGATTCAAAGGCCAGGACCACCCCTCTATCCTCTGTTTCAATATCTAAACAAGTTTCTGTGTGTTCTTTCCCTTTGCCAACTAGGGTACTATAGAAGTCTTGCGGGTTAATCATTGCCCACCTTATATGCCTCCCTTGGTCTATTGGTTGGATTACACTGTGCCCCCCCTGATTTTTTGTTGTTAAGGCATTATACTTAATCTCCAGGGAGAGAGGGTTGTGGTCACTGAAAGGGCTCCACTCCGTTCTTGCTCTTATGATCTGTTCTTTGGCAAAGGCGGAGATTGCTATAAAATCTATAAAAGTGTGGGGGTCTCTCCTACTTTTATTGGTATTAGATCCATTGTGTGAGTGAGGGCCAAGCTGTCTAGGATCCTCATCAACAGTATGCCCTCCTTATTATGTTCAAAATGGGGGCCCTTTTCAACGGGGCATGAGGACCAATCTGGGATAATCGAGAATGACTTTGGGCACAGATGGCAATTCAAATCTCCACATTAGGAGGACATTTGGTTCAGGCCCCCTGTCTTTGCTCTATTTCCTCGTTTAACCTGCCTTCGAGCTCTGATAGAGTGGGGAGATTACCCTCAACTGGGCCCGGGTTGTAGAAGTTCACAATCAAGAAACGCTGCCCCTGTCCTTGGAATGTGACTGCTTGTATGTTATCAGACACCCCTTCTGACTGTATCCAGGTGCCCTTTATTTCCGTATCCACATAAATCGCTAGACCACCTTTAGCCCTCCCAGATCTTACTTGTTGGGCCGGTGTGAAAAAGCATTTATTGCCCTCCATGTGACAGGGGTCAGGATCTATCGTCCATATTTCCTGAAAAGCTATTATGTGGAAGCCCCTTATGTATTTTCTCCACTCCTTATTATTGATTTTGCCCCCCAGCCCTGCTATATTCCAGGACAAAAAAGTTAATCCGGCCCTGTTCCCTTTCCTACCCTCTGAACTGATTTCTTTTGATCTTTGGACTAGGGGGGTTACAGGAGCTGGGGCAATATCAGACTCACCCCCCTGGTTAGAGAGGCTTTCTAGGCTCGGTTTTAGCTTGTTTTCCGGGCTGACAGACGCAACCTCTGGAACGGGGCCTAGGAGTGACCCACGTACGGTGGGCGTTATAGCTTCGGGTTTTATAAGGGTTAGTCAGTTGTTTTCATCAAGCGACTGCAGGGGCGAGAATCTATTTCTCCATTGAGAATAGTCTTGAGGAGGGAAAGGGTAGTCAGGGTAGTTAACAGGGCTTCTTCTTTGGGTGTACTGAGGTCTTTCAGGGATCCACATGCCAGTATCGTCCTTATTGCTCCTCCAACTCCTTGGGTAGAAGTACCTGAGCGGGAGCGCACAAATAGTGCTAGTGTGGTTTTTGTTAGAATTCTTCAAGATGTAATCCACCAGTCTCATATCCCTAAAATTTACCACTATGCAATCCCCTCTTATATCCTTGTTCCTCACTTCCAGTCAGTTAACTCTTCTTACATGTACTATTTCTCCTCTTTCCCCATTCTTCAGTGGTCTATGTATGTTCAACCATTTGGAGATTTTTGCATGCAATTGTGAGCTAGATTCTCTCTCTGGGACCCTAATTTCTGGGACCCCCGCAAATACAACTACAAAGGGACTAACCTCTGGCGGTAAATTTATATGTGGGGGTGGGCCATCTTCAATGTAGAAGTGATCGTTGTCCATATGATCTAAGCTGTGGTGTGAGCTGCGCGGGCCAGTTCTAGGGTGATTGTTGTTCTGACATATTTGCATTAGCGGTTGCCGGTGGGCTCTATCAGTATTCTTAAAACTCGAATTCTTATTTTTCCCCCCTCCCTGCTCTTGATTGGCTCCCCCTCTCTGAGCTTGGGGAGCTTTTGGGGCATCATGTATCTGGGCAATCGTGAGTTGAGTGTTGCTAACACAGTTATTACTAGACAATGTGTTGTTATTAACATTGTTGATAGCAGCCTCAATGATTACAAGAATAGGGTCAGATGGAGGCTTCTTGGTTATGAGTTCCAATGTTTTACTTTGTTTGGACAACTCGCTCGCTAATTTATCTACCTTACTTATGATGGGTTTCAACTGGGCCAAAATAAAAGTTTCCAGATGTTTAGTAAGGTCACCCAAGACTTCCTCGATCCATCCTGGGGGGTTTTTTGTTTGTGTTTGACTTATCCTCTACCAGAATGACCTCTTGCCTGTTGGTCCTACGGGCCTCTACTGGCGGTGGATTGTTTTTCCCCAATCGTGGCTTATTCCTCCCCTTTCTTGTAGGCTTTTCCGAGGAGTCGGTTCGCTAATAGCCAAGGTTTCTGACCCTGATGATGGTAATGGTTGGGCACAGGGAATGGCCTCAATTACATTATTTGGGGAGACTGTATGTCCAATCAAGTTGGGACTAACCGCCAACGTGGGGTCTCTCAGGGGAGTTGAAGGTGTTGCTATCAGACTAGGTGAGGCGGTTAGACTCCTTTCCATACGTTCTATTTCCCCAGATACCTTATTTAGCATTATATCAATTGCCGTGGGTTTTTTCCCTTTCTTTGGGGCAGGATTTTTTAGCTCAGCCTCAGTTTGTTTAGGAGTTTCGATTTGGCATGCTTTACTCCTAACTGAGCGGGTGTATTGGTGTGTAGATATTTTCGTAGTGAGCGCCACGCCACTTGACCGCCCCCCAATACAGTGCAGGGTTCCTAGTAACGAGTTAGATGATGTCTCAACACATTCACGTGTGACAGTAATAGCCTGGCCCCCACCCACTTATTCTAGGAACAGACACCAATAGTCACAAATACCTTTAGTCTATTAGATGGAAGTACAAGTTTAAAGTCCACAAAAAGCAATACCTTTCATAATAAGTCCAAGGGGGGTGGCCCGTCCCGTCCCCTGTAGACCCCGGATGGCCACAGACAGTCCCGCCCTTGTCCCGGGCTTCTCCCGGCGCCGCCCGCGCGCGTCCCACGAGGCGGAAGTTTGGGCTGGTTTTTAAATTGCCACCTGACGCAAAGGGGGCGTGTTCACGATGGTTGTGCAGGGGCTGCTGGACCAGGTAGTCTCCCCGCACAGCGGCCGCGCCTTAGATGTTGACAGGCAGCGGCGGCGGGGTAGACAGCAGGAAACACCAAGCACACCAAGCAGTGGGGCAGAGTGAAGCAAATACGGCAGCCCAGGACACCAGCAGGCAGGTGAAGTGCGTCCCTCCTCCGTGGGTGCCGCAAAGAAGGTCTCCCGCTCGCCAGAAGTTTGGGCTGGTTTTTAAATCGCCACCTGGTGCAAAGGGGGCATGTCCACGATGGTTGTGCAGGGGCTGCTGGACCAGGTAGTCTCCCCGCACAGCGGCGCGCCTTAGATGTTGACAGGCAGCGGCGGCGGGGGAGACAGCAGGAAACACCAGGAAACACCAAGCACACCAAACAGTGGGGCAGAGTGAAGCAAATACGGCAGCCCAGGACACCAGCAGGCAGGTGAAGTGCGTCCCTCCTCCGTGGGCGCCGCCAAGAAGGTCTCCCGCTTGCCAGAAGTTCAGGCTGGTTTTTAAATCGCCACCTGGCGCAAAGGGGGCATGTCCACGATGGTTGTGCAGGGGCTGCTGGACCAGGTAGTCTCCCCGCACAGCGGCCGCGCCTTAGATGTTGACAGGCAGCGGCGGCGGGGGAGACAGCAGGAAACACCAGGAAACACCAAGCACACCAAACAGTGGGGCAGAGTGAAGCAAATACGGCAGCCCAGGACACCAGCAGGCAGGTGAAGTGCGTCCCTCCTCCGTGGGTGCCGCCAAGAAGGTCTCCCATTCGCCAGAAGTTTGGGCTGGTTTTTAAATCGCCACCTGGTGCAAAGGGGGCGTGTCCACGATGGTTGTGCAGGGGCTGCTGGACCAGGTAGTCTCCCCGCACAGCGGCCACGCCTTAGATGTTAACAGGCAGCGGCGGCAGGGGAGACAGCAGGAAACACCAGGAAACACCAAGCACACCAAACAGTGGGGCAGAGTGAAGCAAATATGGCAGCCCAGGACACCAGCAGGCAGGTGAAGTGCGTCCCTCCTCCGTGGGCGCCGCCAAGAAGGTCTCCCGCACACCAGAAGTTCGGGCTGGTTTTTAAATCGCCACCTGGCGCAAAGGGGGCGTGTCCACGATGGTTGTGCAGGGGCTGCTGGACCACGTAGTCTCCCCGCACAGCGGCCACGCCTTAGATGTTAACAGGAAGCGGTGGCGGGGGAGACAGCAGGAAACACCAGGAAACACCAAGCACACCAAACAGTGGGGCAGAGTGAAGCAAATACGGCAGCCCAGGACACCAGCAGGCAGGTGAAGTGCGTCCCTCCTCCATGGGCACCGCCAAGAAGGTCTCCCGCTCGCCAGAAGTTCGGGCTATTTTTTAAATCGCCACCTGGCGCAAAGGGGGCGTGTCCACAATGGTTGTGCAGGATCTGCTGGACCAGGTAGTCTCCCCGCATAGCGGCCGCGCCTTAGATGTTGACAGGCAGCGGCGGCGGGGGAGACAGCAGGAAACACCAGGAAACACCAAGCACACCAACAGTGGGGCAGAGTGAAGCAAATACGGCAGCCCAGGACACCAGCAGGCAGGTGAAGTGCGTCCCTCCTCCGTGAGCGCCGACAAGAAGGTCTCCCGCTCGCCAGAAGTTCGGGCTGGTTTTTAAATCGCCACCTGGCGCAAAGGGGGCGTGTTCACGATTGTTGTGCAGGGGCTGCTGGACCAGGTAGTCTCCCCGCACAGCTGCCGCGCCTTAGATGTTGACAGGCAGCAGCGGCAGGGGAGACAGCAGGAAACACCAGGAAACACCAAGCACACCAAACAGTGGGGCAGAGTGACGCAAATACGGCAGCCCAGGACACCAGCAGGCAGGTGAAGTGCGTCCCTCCTCCGTGGGCGCCAACAAGAAGGTCTCCCACTCGCCAGAAGTTCGGGCTGGTTTTTAAATCTCCACCTGGCGCAAAGGGTGCGTGTCCACGATTGTTGTGCAGGGGCTGCTGGACCAGGTAGTCTCCCCGCACAGCGGCCGCGCCTTAGATGTTGACAGGCAGCGGCGGCGGGGGAGACAGCAGGAAAGACCAGGAAACACCAAGCACACCAAACAGTGGGGCAGAGTGAAGCAAATACGGCAGCCCAGGACACCAGCAGGCAGGTGAAGTGCGTCCCTCCTCCATGGGCGCCGCCAAGAAGGTCTCCCGCTCCCCAGAAGTTCGGGCTGGTTTTTAAATCGCCACCTGGCGCAAAGGGGGCGTGTCCACGATGGTTGTGCAGGGGCTGCTGGACCAGGTCTCCCCGCATAGCGGCCGCGCCTTAGATGTTGACAGGCAGCGGCGGCGGGGGAGACAGCAGGAAACACCAGGAAACACCAAGCACACCAAACAGTGGGGCAGAGTGAAGCAAATACGGCAGCCCAGGACACCAGCAGGCAGGTGAAGTGCGTCCCTCCTCCGTGGGCACCAACAAGAAGGTCTCCCGCTCGCCAGAAGTTCGGGCTGGTTTTTAAATCGCCACCTGGCGCAAAGGGGGCGTGTCCACGATTGTTGTGCAGGGGCTGCTGGACCAGGTGGTCTCCCCGCACAGCGGCCATGCCTTAGATGTTGACAGGCAGCGGCGGCGGGGGAGACACCAGGAAACACCAGGAAACACCAATCACAACAAACAGTGGGGCAGAGTGAAGCAAATACGGCAGCCCAGGACACCAGCAGGCAGATGAAGTGCGTCTCTCCTCCGTGGGCGCCGCCAAGAAGGTCTCCCTATATTCATTTTTTGAGGCAGTTGTGAAATCTTTCTTCCATTTCCTCTCCTCCTTTTACAACGTTGTTTTAGCTCCTTTAGTTCCCTAGAGTACCAATGTTGTTTACTTGGGCCTGTCCGATGGTGGACCACTGTTTTTGGCAGAGTGGAATCTATTTTTGAGGTAAGCCACACGTTAAAGGCCTCATTGGCGATGATAGGGTTATCGTGAGGAACCTGGGGGACCTCCTCAGGGCGTCCTCCCAATCCTCCACTGAGATTCTCGACCAAATTTGGCTAACTTTCTTTGATAGACTAGCTATATAATTTTGGTCAACTGGAGACCAAGCAAGACAAAGCAGGGCATGGTCCTACCATGGAAGAAAACTAGGTTGGTCACTCACAGCTGATGTTACCAAGGTTGGTGAAAAAGTGATCTAAAAGATGTCCTGCTGTATGTGTATGGCCGACCACTATTTGTCCCAGGTGCACTACTCCAAAAGTGTCCAATAGACACTGTAATGCAGCAGCATCTACCTCATCAAGATGTATATTAAGGTCACCCAGAATAGTAAAATTGGGTGAACTACTAATGGAGAGGGAGATCTTATCCAGTAACTTGTTACAGAAACCGTGGTGGTCGCCCGGAGGTCTATAGACAAGAATCCCTGATACAGTACAGGAAGGAGAGAAGGAGATAGCAAAACCTATGCTCTCACATTCCAAGAGTGGGTTCTCTGACGTTCTACATACAAAAGTGTTCTTAAAAACAATAGCCACTCCTCCTCCATGTCCAGTTTGGAGGTCCTACCTAAAGATTGAGTAACTGGCGGTAAGGCCCAGACAACGTCCGGATCGGTTGCCTCCGTTAGCCACGTCTCAGTTAAAAATAGGGCATCTAGGTCTCATTCCTCCAGAAGCATATGAATTTCCACCACATGTTTTGAGAGTGAGCGGTAATTTAATAAGGCAAATGAATGAGGTTTCGTTTGATCATTCACTGGCCTTATTTGGTTGCAAAGCGGACACTAAATCCTTAACTCCTCTAAATGCATATTAATAGGACAGCTGACGATAGCACTGCCTCTAAATGCCCTCAGCCTCTCCCCACTGTAGCGTAGGAGTTCCATAGGGTAAGATCCCCTCTTTGTTGCCGTTAGCCACGGTCTAGCCCGGCCTGGCACGGACGGGCACAGACAGGCTTTCCTTGGGCGCTCCTTCGGCGCTATGAGGCGCATCCACTGTCGTGTTCGCTGCGCGAAGAATAAACTTCCTAATTTAAGTGCTTCAGCGCGGGACCGGCGCTTCCTGCCCCAACGACTGCAGCGGCAACCTGCCTCCTCCCAATATAGCCGCCGTGCCAAGCCGGCCACCTCCAACCCCCGACCCCAATTCAGCTCCTAAATCAGCTGGAATGAGGGGAATCAAGCTACTAGATGCGGCGCTAGTAAGTGTGTCTAAAATCAAGTAGTGCCATCCGTTTTATTAAAACAAAGCAGCAAAGTAAAATATTTTTAAAAAGTATGTGCAAAGTACATGTAAATCAATCTTACTCCCGGCTTTCCGCCTCAGAAGTAAAACGATGTCCCTAGGTCTAACCAGAACACACTCTCAAACTCAATTTATGTGCTTCAGCGCGGACCTGCGCTTCCTGCCCCAACGACTGCAGCGGCAACCTGCTTCCTCTCAATATGGCTGCCGTGCCTAGCCAGCCACCTCCAACCCTCGACCCCAATTCAGCTCCTAAATCGGCTGGAATGAGGGAAATCAAGCTATTAGATGCAGCGCTAGTAAGTGTGTCTAAAATCAAGTAGTCAAGTCAAGTCAAGTCAAATAATTTATATAGCGCGCTACATACCCAGAGGGTCTCAAGGCGCTTGAAGAAGGGAGGGGAATTATTTGTCGAATATCCAGGTTTTAAGTTGCTTTCTGAATGCTAGGTGGTTCTGAGTGAGGCGAAGGTGAGTGGGAAGTGAGTTCCAGGTTTTAGCTGCCAGGTAGGAGAAGGATCTTCCTCCCATGGTGGTTTTATTGATGCGAGGTACAGTAGCAAAGGCTTGGTTGGAGGATCGTAGCTGGCGGGAGGGGGTGTAGAAGGAAAGTCGTGAGTTGAGGCATTCGGGTCCAAGTTCGTAAAGCGCTTTGTGTGCGTGGGTTAGGAGGCGGAATGTAATCCTCTTATTGACGGGGAGCCAGTGGAGGTTTTTCAGGTGACCGGAAATGTGGTCTTTACGCGGGATGTCTAGTATGAGTCTGGCTGAAGAGTTCTGGATGCGTTGGAGTTTTTTTCTGGAGTTTTGCGGTGGTACCGGCGTATAGGGTGTTTCCGTAGTCCAGGAGGCTCGTGACCAGTGCGTGGGTGACCGTTTTTCTAGTTTCGGTTGGGATCCACCGAAATGTTTTTTTGAGCATGCGAAGAGTGCTGAAGCAAGATGATGAAACGGCGTTGACTTGTCTGTTCATTGAAAGTGAGGAGTCCAGGATGATGCCCAGGTTCCGTGCGTTGTCCGTCGGGATGGGTGCTTTTCCAAGGGCCTCTGGGCACCAAGAGTCGTCCCAGGCGGAGGGGGAGGTACCTAAGATAAGGACTTCTGTTTTATCTGAATTTAGTTTCAGACGGCTTTGCTTCATCCACTCGGCTACTTCTTTCATTCCTTCATGTAGGTTGGTTTTGGCGGTGTTCGGGTCGTTGGTGAGTGAGAGGATCAGTTGAGTGTCATCAGCGTAGGAGATGATGTTGAGATTGTGTTGGCGTGCGATGGTCGCGAGTGGGCTCATGTATACGTTGAAGAGGGTGGGGCTAAGTGAAGATCCTTGTGGCACGCCGCAAATGACTTCAGTGGCCTCTGATTTGAATGGTGGAAGGCGGACTCTCTGAGTTCTTCCTGTAAGGAACGAGGTGATCCATTCTAGTGCTTTTCCATGGATTCCGATGTTTCTGAGGCGTTGTAGCAGGGTGCTATGACAGACTGTGTCGAAGGCTGCGGAGAGGTCGAGGAGGATGAGGGCGACTGTGTCTCCATTGTCCAGTAGAGTTCGAATGTCGTCTGTTGCTGCGATGAGTGCGGTCTCAGTGCTGTGTTTGGCTCGGAAGCCGGACTGTGAAGAGTCGAGGGATTAGTTGGTTCCGAGGAAGGTGGCGAGCTGGTTGTTGATAGCTTTCTCGATGACTTTGGCCGGGAATGGAAGGAGCGAGATGGGGTGGTAGTTTTTGAGTTCGGTGGGGTCAGCTGTGGGTTTTTTTCAGAAGGGCGCTGAGTTCTGCGTGTTTCCAGCTTTCCGGGAAGGTGGCGGAGTTGAGGGAGCAGTTGATGACGTCTCTGAGGTGTGGTGCTATGATGGAGTCTGCTTTGTTGAAGATGTGGTGAGGGTAAGGGTCTGTGGGGGATCCTGAGTGGATGGAGTTCATCAGGCGGATGGTGTCCTCAGTGGAGATTGGGTTCCAGTCATTGAGGATGTTCAAGGGGGGTGAAGGTACGGCAGACAGTTGGGTGGGTTGTTCTCCGGGTTGGTTGTCGAAGCTGTTGTGGATGTCTGCGATTTTGTCGTGGAAGAACGAAGCTAGGGAGTCGCAAAGGGCTTGAGAGGGGGTGATGTCGTTGGAGTTGGCTGATGGGTTGGTAAATTCTTTGACGATGTTGAATAATTCCTTGCTGTTGTGGGCGTTGTTATCTAGTCGGTCTTTGAATGCGGCTTTCTTGGCAGACCGGATTAGTTGGTGGTGAATGCGGGAAGCGTTTTTGAAGGCATCCTTGGTGCTTGTGTTCGGGTCTTTTTTCCATGCCTTCTCGAGGGAGCAGCGGAGTTTCTTAGATTTCTTTAAATCATCGTTGAACCAGGAGGCGTTTTTTCTGCCTAGTTTGATGTGGCGTTTTTTCAACGGTGCTAGGATGTCGGCGCTGTTGGTTAGCCAATGGGTGAGGTTAATGGCTGCTTGGTTGTCGTTCGATGAGTGGGCAGGGGGGTTTTGAAGAAGCGATGAGGAGATCTGGTCGGTGGTGATCTTGTTCCAGTTTCTTCGCAGAGTAGGTTGAGGATGGTTGTGGGTTGTGGTCTTATTGTAGATGAAGTGAACGCAGCTGTGGTCCGTCCAATGGAGAACTGTGGTGTGACTGAAGGAGACATGTTTGCTGGAGGTGAAGATAGGGTCGAGTGTGTGACCTGCATTGTGGGTGGGGATATTGACGAGTTGTTTGAGTCCGAGGTTGGCGAGATTGTCCAGAAGGGAGGTGGCGTTGCTGTCATTGCTCTTTTCCAGGTGAAAATTGAGGTCTCCCAATAGAATGTAGTCCTCGGAGGGGAGGGCATGTGGGGTGATAAAGTCAGTGATGTCATCACTGAATTGTGCACGGGGTCCTGGAGGCCGGTAGAGGAGGGTGCCTCTGAGTGTGGTCTTGGGGTCGGTGTGGATCTGGAAGTGAAGGTGTTCAGCGCTGGCAAGGTTGACATCTGAGCTGGTTGAGATGCGGATGGAATTCTTATGAACAATGGTGATGCCTCCTCCTGTTTGCTTGAAGCGGTCCTTTCGGATGATCTTGTTGCCTTCCGGGATGGCAATGGTGATGTCTGGGGCTGAGGAGGCGTTCATCCATGTTTCTGTTAGGAAGGCGACGTCCGGAGAGATGGTGTCTAGTAGATTCCAGAGGTCGATGGCGTGTTTGTGGACCGAGCGGGTGTTGAGCAGGATGCATTTTACGTGGTTGGTGTCAGGTCTCTGTTTGGTGTTCGTGGATGAGGAGGTGTTTTTGGTGCCGTCAAACCTGTAGGAGTTGCATGTGAAGGGTCCATGGGTGTGTCCAGGAGCGGCTTGGGCGCAGTTGGGGAGTCGACCGGGGTTAAGGGCTAAGAGGGTGGTGGCGTCGTATGTAATGCAGGAGGGGTGGTTGGTACGGGGGCCAGGGGGTCTGGCGCATTTTATTAAAACAAAGCAGCAAAGTAAAATGTTTTTAAAAAGTATGTGCAAAGTACATGTAAATCAATCTAAGTCCCGGCTTTCTGCCTCAGGAGTAAAACGATGTCCCTAGGTCTGACCAGAACACACTCTCAAACTCAATTTATGTTCTTCAGCGAAGGACCGGCGCTTCCTGCCCCAACGACTGCAGCGGCAACCTGCCTTCTCCCAATATGGCCGCCGTGCCTAGCCGGCCACCTCCAAACCCCTACCCCAATCCAGCTCCTACATCGGCTGGAATGAGGGGAATCAAGCTCTAAAATCAAGTAGTGCAATCCGTTTTATTAAAACAAAGCAGCGAAGTAATAGGTTTTAAAAAGTATGTGCAAAGTACATGTAAATCAATCTAACTCCCGCCTCTCCGCCTCAGGAGTAAAACTATATCCCTACAATCATTTCTTGATGCATGCAGCATTGCCGTGAGTCAGAGAATGAGCAACTAAATAAGCCTGAGGTCATTCTCGTTTAGCTATGAGAATGAGGATGTAGGGTTAACTTAGAGGCAATGTGTAAAGTAGTTTAACAATACCAAAACAATAATAAAGTAAAAATCAAACACAGATTTAGAAAAATAGAAAACATTTGAAAATATACAATCACACCACAAAATAAATAAATCCTTTTAAGATCAGAGTTGCTATATTTTGATTAATGCCAAAAGGAATTAGGTGTGGTGATCTGATTGAGCTTACCTACTCTCATAATAAGGCTGACTGTAATGGAATGTGAGTCAGATACAGAATTGTCAGGGGTGTCAGATGATTTAACTTTGGCCTTAGATTTTGGAATAAAGTTCAAAAATGTTCTGCCAGATAGCTGCTGGAGGAAGTCTCATTGAAACTGATGGCTTTGACAGAAAAGGTGCAAGCGGGAGACATTTAAACTTTGCCTATAGAAAAGCTCCCTCGTTGATGGATTTTTTTCTACCTTTGACCCTTAGATCAGTATATTGGAGAAGACTTTGAAGGCATTGATTAAAGTGCTAACTCTCACCCACTTGTAATAGCCATAGGAGAGCTGCCTCCATAGGCATCCACGGGTCTCTTCCCTCAAAAGTATTTGTTAGGGTGATGGTAGACCTAAATCTGGGGTATGTGGATGTGTTTGCAGCAATTCTGCACTGTAGTGCTTAGCTGCTGCACAATAGTAGAATCTCAGATTGGGTAATGCCCAGCTCCCCTCTCTCGGGGAAGAGATAGGAGTTTGAAAGCTCGCCTTGGCTGGGAGTATGCCCAGACAAATTGCGAAAAAATATGATCACATTTCTGTAGCATTACTTTGCTCATCTCCAAGGGAATGCATCTAAAAAGTAGAGCAGTTTTGGAAAGTAAGTCATCTTAATGACATTGCATCTTCCTACAATGGTAAGATGCAAGTTGTTTAGTTGTTTAAGTGCCCTTTTGGTTTCAATAGCTAGCGGGGTCAGATTGGTTTCTACAATTAGGTCAGTATCGCCCATTAAAGTGACACCCAGATTTTTTTCAGACTGTACCACCCGGGTATCTGCCCAGTCAATTTGAATATTGTTGATGATCTGGGTTTTACCTTGGTTAAGGGTGTATCCTGAGGCTTTCAAAAAAATGTTTGGCCTCCAGTTCTAGAGTGTTAATGGCAGACACAGGATCAGGGGTGACCACTGCAGAATCATAGGAACAAGCTCACCACTTGAATAGTTTGACTGTTTTCTGTAGCCGTTATAAAAGGGTCTATATAAAGAGCGAATAGCAGAGGTGAGCACGGACACCCTTGACGGGTCCGATTAGCTTATACGTTAGCAGTGGGATTGCTATAAAGAGCTTGTATGGCTTGTATTGCTTTTTGTCCAAAGCCCATTTTCTTCTTAACAGCCCAAAGGACTGCCCAGGAGACCCAATCAAATGCTTTCTCAGCTTCACGTAGAATTAACGAGATCAGGTCTCTCATTACTTGAGCTGAAACCAATAGTGTGATAGCTTTACGGATGTGATCGGCTGTACTTTTTTTTAGGGATAAACTCAAGTTGCCATTGCAAAACCAGAGACTGTATTCTAAATGGTATTCTTGCAGCAAATACTTTGCATATATCTCAGAGTCACAGTTAATTAGGGTAATTGGTCAATACAATCCCATTTTTAGAGGAAATGTGTCTTTTTTTGGAAATATCACTATCTTGGCATTAGACCAAGATTCCAGAGGAGGTGCTCAACTAAAGATAGATTCTACCAGTATAATAAGGATGTTTTTAATCTGGGGGACAAATATTTTATAAAACTCCACCGGGTTAAGTGCTGCCAGGGTAATCTGAGCCAAATATGCCTGATTTTCCTCTTCTCTCAGTTTTGATGTCCCTATGTTATCTACTGAATAGAGATTCTGCTAAAATCACAAAATGCATTACAGATCCTACTCGCATCTTTTGTGATATCTCCAGTGCTAAGCTGAATTTCACTGGCAGACAGCTGTTTTCTTATTCTGAGAGCAATGTGGTGGCCTATGTTATTGTATATTTTTTCCCTGGCAGAAGCCCATTTCTTAGCCATTTATTCAGCAAATACCGACCCTATTTCTGCCTTACTAGCTATTACTTGCAACTGAGCATTTTCAATTTCAGCCCCTAGATTAACTGCTAAGATCAGGTTTCCGCTGCTTTTTCATTTTGTCAAGAACCCTTGTTAGCTGTATTTTATCTATTTTTGTTCTGTCTGATGGAATACCACAGGGTCTCGACTCGAATTCCCACCGTCATTGCGTCCCATATGGTACTCCTACAGCTGACCCCATATTAATTTCTAAAAACTCTTTAATCCACCCCTGCATGTGTGAGCGGTAACCCTTATCATACAATAGCGCTTTTTCAAAACTCCATTTCGATGTTTCTCTGCTAAGCCTTACCCCACTAATATTCCAAAGAATGGGGTTGTGGTCCGACATAAATCGTGGGGCCATCTCAATAGAGCAGTTTTGAAGTACTGATGTAGACACAAGAAAATAATCTAATCTAGCAAGTGAGAGGTGTGAAACTGAGAAAAATGTTTTCCCTCAGATGAGTGGGTTTTAGGTTGGCCCCGATGTCACTAAGCCTGTGTGTTAATATTAGATTAGGTAGGGCCTGAGAGATTTTGATCAGTTGCCTTCCAGTTGCTGAGTAAATTATTATTCAGATCCCCAGAGATTACTAGTGGGAAAGGCCAGTGGGCAAGTTCATCCGTAATCCAGTTAATTACCCCAGGGTCATCAGTGTTACTCCCTTACATGAAGCATAGTGTAAATGGCAAGTTAAGAGTTAGATGACACTCTACGATACCCCACCTACCCAGAGAATGAGATTTTACCCTGTTGGATGTCAATGGAATTATTTATTGACCCAGCATTCCAAGTCCTCTTGTCATTGCCCGCGGGAGGCTCTCCCTATAAACATATACCCCAATGAGTAGTGACCCTGAGTTACTTTCTGCCATTTCAAGGCATCTTTTAAGCCACATATATTAAAGGACACAATTTTTAAGGAACATTGATTATTCATATTATCTGACATTTTTCTGGTGCTTTTCCCCTAGCTGTATATCCTGTGATATCGAACATTTGGTGAATCCCACAATATGCTAATAGTTTTACTTTTTTCACATTTCTTCCCTTTTCCTGTTTTGTTTTCTGTCTTTTGATTTACCCTTCTTTTCTTGCATAATATTTTTATTATCTGATATCAAATTTACCAGTGTCGTGAGCCCCATCACCAACAATTCGTGACTCCCTCCACCCTCCTCCACAATTGCCGCTAGGCTACGCCCTTAGATCAAACAAGAGGCATAAATGAGTCTTTTTTGGAAATTTGTGCGACTCACCCCTTATGGCTTAGCAATCTGAGATATAATACCGATAATGCCTCTTGTTCAAATATTGAACTTTCAGAAGACAAATTATTCAAATGCTGGGGTCGTCTCTGAGTGGTGCCTGTAAACGGGCCTCAGTTATCATATGCAGTTACGTTGCAAAATTCAAAACATTCAGGGGCAGATTTACAAGGCCCTAGCAGCAACTTTACACTGCTGTTGCATCACTTCTGTGATGCAGCAGCGTTGTAAACAATTCATCACGTATACACATATTTACAACTTGACGCATCTAGCTTCGCAATACATTATTCATCAGTCACTTTTACAACTCCCCTGAGTCAAAACATTACTTGCTTTAAGCGGGAATAAGAAATGACGCAGCATGTCAGGATTCCTACCCATTGCTAGAGTCAAGTCGAGCTTGTGACATGACTCCATCAATGCACTGTTAGTACGCCAAAAGATGCATCACACATCTGTCTATCCTTGCGCCCTGGTGGGATGCATTGTAAGAGTGACACATCCATAGTGGTGCAAGTTTTTTTTTACGGGACACAAACAAACTGACACATCTCAGCTAATATGCAGAGAAGCACCAGTTCTTGTAAATCTGCCACTCAGTACATTTCTACGGGGAACAAACCTGTGGACTTCAACATGTATCACCATGTTGATTACTTGCATTCCTTCTTCTCCTGGTAGCAACAGGGCTCTGAATGCGCTCCTGCATTCCCTTCAATGGGTAAATCCCCTTTACCAGCGCCAGGACGCACCAGGACGAACCTTTGCTGGGGCAGCTTTAGGGCTTTATAAGTCACAAAACAACAACAAACAAAGAAACTTGCCCTACTTGTCCATCTTTTTGGAATACTTGAAAATCCCGAATGGCACTGCAACACAGAGTAAGCAGACCATTGGAACAATGTTAGTTGCTCAGTTGATTTGAAGGTGGGTTTGTGCTTGTTCAAAATACTACTACATTAATACACAAAACCCCTTTTTTCTGCTCCCCCCTGTCGGCACCCACCACCTGAATGCAGACTGCACTTTTTGGTCTATCATTTACTACTGTCACAGATTATGTTGCACAACCATATTACACATTTAGGCATAAAACATGCTCAAACAATATCCACACTGCAACTTTTGGTCTACCTGCTCAGCCCTGACTGACTACCTGCCCCATAGAGTTTCGTTGGAATGTTGTTAGGGTCTCAAAATCATTTCTTGGGTCCTGTTTGTGTATACAGATTTGGACAGTCTTATACAGCCTCAGACATCAACACTCTCTGGATAACATAAAGCTAACTCTCTCCACCTAACCTTCAAATTTCAAGACTCATCATAAAAATATCCAACTAAATATGTTTGCCCCATCACAACTCGCTATGTTTGATCATTTTTATGTTCATGATGCTCCCTCAGGATATTAGCTCTGACTGCTAGAGTCATGATACAGAACATTAATGTATAAAATACACATATCCACCATGCCAAACAGGAAGTGATGTTTGGCTTCAAAGTGCTCAGACAGCTGATTGAGAGACTTATGATTAAACACAAACATTAATCATCTCTTGCAACGCAGAAAAACTGACAGCAAAAAGGCCGCCCAAAAATTCACAGTATCGAGGTGCTTCACAAAACACTGGTCAACCAGCAGGTTTTTATGAACTAACTTGTACACTAATTGGTTGGTTCTAAAAATTTTCATTCAAACTGGATCACAATACAGCCTTCCTCGAGAATATTCGTGATAAATTTAGCAACATCCAACTTACTTCTTTTGGAAGTCATCATATGGATGGTGGCTTGCTGGGGTCAGCAGACCACCGGGTTGTAATCACATTTAATTGAAATAAACCTTTCAATAATGAAGCCCATTCCCATGAGAAACAATAAGGTACGTTTAAGAAAACACCTTTACTTATTTTTAAAATGTCTGTTGCCGACTCCTAAACTGTGTTTTAAATTCATAAATGACAATGAGTCCCATGGTCCATACATGTTCTGGCCAGGGAGACACACACTGATGGAGTCAGGGGCCTCACCTTTTCCCACCAACTCTAAACGCCTGACCCACAGGTCCATCAGTAGCAGCATCAAAAGGAAAACCCCAGTCTCTCTAGATGAGACCTTCAGCAGAGAGACATTTAGTAGAGATCAAGTATCTCACAACACTTGTTCCTTTCTTCCAGATCCACCAGATTTCAGGCCTGGCCTCAGCAACATCACCACTCATTCCTAGAGAACTTCCCTTGTATATGCTGACTCAGCTGGCTGCCTCCTTACACATCAGCCAGACTGGTATGTCTGTTCATTCCAACAGAAGGCTTACATGTTTCTCACCATCAGAGGCACAGGAGTGATTATTCCAGAAAAACCCAGACTCTCATGTGCCTACAACACCTGCATCATGTGTGTCAATTTCCAATAGACTGACGTGGCAGGCTGCTATAGAGCGACATGTGTCAGGCATCACCCCAGATGGTGGTGTTGCAAGTAATGGAGAAAGGGACCTACAGAGGGGCATGTTCACATGGAAATGGCACAACGAAGCTCAAAAAGAACGTTATCTACACATCCCTGCGTCATTCCACATACAGAGTCAGCACCGTATCATCAAGGATCAGGCACCCCTCTGGTGTTTTCCCTTTTGCTGGCTCCAATAGTAACAGTAAATACAGCCCATCCATACATTTGTGAAATGATGTATGTCAGCACTGCAGATATATTTGCAATAAGACCCTGAATATGGCCCATATTCTGCTGGTTTATATAAGTTGAATTCACTCCCACACCCAGTCATATATATAGGTAGATGAGAGGAGTTGATGTGGTCCCTACAAGGGCAGCTGATGCATGAGTGGCCCGAGCCTGCATGCCAGGACAGCTGCCTGCCTTGGAGTTTGCTCTAGGTGAGTAAGGAAGTGACAATATAAATGTCTGTATGTGCAGCTACTAACCATGACCAACATATCCCCCATCTCCTGGTGTTTTTTTCATCCAGTGAGATGCCAAATGCATGCTAGGAATGTGTAGATAGCTTAATGTTCATGGGCCCAGGTATGACGGACGGGCATCTTTCAAAGACATGTGGTGCAGCGCAGCACAAGGAATAATTTTGCGGTGCCAAGCGGTGTTAATAGGAAAGTGCAGGGTTGCCTTGTGTTGAGGACAGTACTGCACATCTCTGTACTTTCCTTTCTGCTAGTACACATTCAGATGGCTAGAACTAATGCAGGTACCTTTCAACCATGGTACAGGGGTGCCGGCTTTGGTGTACGTCTGCTGTATGTGACCTGGCTTATGCAGTTAATACAGGAATGCACTATATCTTATAGAAACAGCACATTGATGCTCTTTCAATTTGAGTTTAGATAGACCAGCTAAAAGGATTGCAACGATGCCCTTGGCCAACACATGATCAAAATGACCATGAGACTTCCATTGATGTCATGTCTAAGCATAGAGGAGCCAGGTGCCTACCGTTTGACCTGCAGACAGTGGGGCAGTGGGACAGTGGGTCATAGTTGCCTGGACTGCACGCCATTACATAGTTCCCTCCTTTGTCCCTTGATTTTACTTACCCTGTTGTAGATGTAGTTGGTCACAGTCAGCACTGTCCTGTCCCACAACTTCAACCACTGAGGCCTCAGGGATCACATTGGACATCTGCTCCTCTAAGGGATCCAGCTCCTCCTGGTGCGCTGGACTACCAACTCCGATCTGCAATGCTGCCTGTAGATTGGTTTGTCAGTTTCTCCTTAGTTTTTTGCTTGGCATCATGCCAGTGCGTCTTACAATCCTTCACTGTCCTCTTGACTTCTTCTACACTGTTCACCTTGTCCACTTTTTCTTCCCAAATGACACTTTGAAGCTGATTAAGACCTGGTGTTTTTGCTCTCTCGCCTCCGTGATCAAACTCTCATCCCCCTTCCGCTGGGACTCTGGTTGGCCATGCTTGCTTGTAGTTGAGTGGGGGGTGGGGGTTGCCCTGCACTATAAACATTTCTGGCTATTCCATTTTGCTTTCAGTTAAGTAATGATTCAATTAGGGGTTATCAAGTGTGCTACTCACCCTCTAGGATCTAAAGGCTCTGAGGGGAGTTTGCAGATCTGTTTGCCGAAGAGCCAGATCTTGAGGGCCTTCAGGTGTTCTTGGAGAGGGTGAGTTTGATGTCTGCTGGGAGCTCATTTCAGGTTTTGGATGTAACGTGAGAAAAGGATCTTCCCCCTGCTCTGGCTTTGCAGTTGGGTCCAGTGTTGGCTAGGTGTTTGTAGGCGTGGGTGAGGATTTTGAAGGGAAGTCTTTTCTCCATTGGGAGCAAATGGAATCTTCAGGGTTGTTGGCTGATGTGTACGCACCTGAGTATGCAGAGGAAGAGTCCGGCTGTGGCATTCTGTATCATTTGGAGTTTTTGGAGGAGGGACTTATTTATGCTGGTGTTAAGTGCATTTCCATAGTCCATTTTGCTGGTGATGAGTGTGTGGGTGACTGTCTTCCTTGATTCTGGGGTGATCCATTTGAAGGTCTTGCGCGGGATGCTGAGGGTATTGAAGCAGCTGGCGGTAAAGCCATTGATCTGTCAGTTCACGATGAGAGATGAGCTGAATACGATGCTGAGGTTTTTGGCATGTCTTGAAGGTGTTGGTGGACTTTTGAGGGCTGTCGGCCACCGGGTGTTGTCCAATGCTGAAGGGGTGGTTCTGAGGACGAGGACTTCTCTCTTCTCGGTGTTGAGCTTAAGGCAGCTGTTGGTCATCCAGACTGTGACCTCCTGAATTCCTTCCTGGAAGTTGAGTCTGACGGTTGCAGGGTCTATGGTAAGGGAGATTATGACCTGGGTGTCATCAGCATAGGAGACGATATTGAGTTCGTGTTGTCAGACAATGGCTGTGAGGGGGACCACGTAAATGTTGAAGAGGTTCGGGATTAGTAATGATCCCTGTGGGACTCCACAGGTGAAGAAGTGTGGCTCAGGGGTTAGAGGCGGCAGACCCGGAAGCTGAGATCGGCCCTGGACCAGGGTTCAATTCCCCGCCTCGGCGGGTCTTGGGCTAAAAATTCCACGGTCTCGATAATTCTCGCTCCGGTGCCTTCTCGACTCACGGGTTCACGCTCTGCGACTCTGGGCAATAGCTTGCTTAATCTCCACAACGGCCCCTCGCGGCGGGATGCCTGGCTTTCAACTTGTGGATACCCTGCCGGGGCCTCTCACAGGGGAATACCAGGAAGGGTTCCCTAAGCAAGCGCTAGGATGCCCTTTGGGTGACAGGTTGCGCTATATAAGTACACCTACATTTACACATTTCAATGGGAACGGAAAGGAAGGGTGGCAGTCTGATTCTTTGGCTTCTTCTGTTCAGGAATGATCTGATCCAGTCTAGGGCTAATCCTAGTATTCTGGCGTCGTGTACACTGACGATGAGTGTGCAGTGGGAGACAGTGTTGAAGGCTGCTGATAGGTTGAGTATGATGAGGCCTGCGGAGTGGCCTTGGTCCAGGAGGGTGCAAATGTCATATGAGTGGCAAGTAGGACAGTCTCTGTGCTCTGGTTGTTTGCAATCCCAATTGGGATCGGAATTTTCTTTGATGAATCGTGTCAGTTCTCTGTTGACTGTTCTTTTCAACTTGGCCACAAAGGGGGGAGCATGATGAAACAGAAGTTCTTGAGGTCGGTGGGGTTAGCTGTCAGCTTCTTGAGCATGGGTCTGACATCTGCTTGTTTCCAGTCACCTGGGAAGCTGCCTGTTTCGAGGGTGGTTATGATGGTGCACTGTAGTTTGGGTGCATTGGGGGTGGCGTCCCTCTGGTAGATGTGTGGGGTCAGGGGTCGGTGGAGGTCCCCAAGTGGATGCCGATTATGGATGAGGTGGTGACTTTGGATGTGATTGGCATCCAGGTGGAGATGGTGGGCAGCGGGCCGGCTGTAAGGTCCAGTGGAAGTTTGACAAAGTTGTCGTAGAGGTTTTTGAGCTTGATGTGGAAGTAGGTTCCAAGCTTGTCGCAGAGGTCTTGGGAAGGGGTGACATTTGTGGCCACTCCACAAGGGTTGGGGGATTCCTAGATGACAGTGAAGAGTTCTTTGGAGTTGGTGGAGTTGGCGAGGATGTTGGTGTGGATGAAGGTCCTCTTGGTGGTTCTGATTTGGTTGTGGTAGTCCATCATGGTATCTTTGTAGGTTGCTTGGTTTTCAGGTCTCTTGGTGTTTCTCCAGTTCTTCTCCCGGCATCTGCAAGTGCTTCTGAATTCTTGGAGATCGACTGTGAAGCAGGCAGCTTTCCTGGGGTGCTGTTCGTCTTGGTTGCATGGCGAGGCAAGCTCGTACACGCATTTGGAGATCCAGGTGTGGAGTTCTCTGGCTGCAATGTTGGCATCGGATGCCAAAGTGTGGTTGTTCTGGGTAGGGGCGGAGTTGAGTTGGTTGTCAGTGACCTTGGTCCAGTTCCTTCATGGTGGGCGCAGGGCTGGTCTGGGTGGGTTTGTTGACAGTGAAATGTACGCTGTAGTAGTTAGTCAATGGAGGTTGCATTGTGTGGCTGAATTGAACACAGTTATCTGCTTCGAAGATGGGGTGGAGGGTGTGCCCTACCCCGTAATTAGGTGTAGAGATCAGTTGTTTGAGTCCGATGTTGGTCAGGTTGTCTTGACAGATGGTGGAGTTGGGGTCGCTGGCGTTGAGGTGGAAGTGCAGATTTCCAATGTGTACATAATTTATTTTGGCAATGGCCTGGGGTACATTGAGGTTGGTGATAGTGGCGACAAAGGGGGCTGGGGGGTCTGTAGACAAGGGTTCCCCGGAGCGTGGAGTGGGGGCTGGTCTGGACCTGGATGTGCTTTCAGGTAAGCGTAGCTTTTTTCTCTTCTTAGTGGTGTTCTTGCATTTTTGTTCACGCTAGGTGCTGAAAAGTGATGTTAGGCCGGCCAGCAGGTATTTTCAAAATGCTAATTGGCCAAATGTCACTTTTTGTACAGTACTGTGATTTTTTGTTTTTATAAAACTTGACATTGAAGTTAACACAAGTTTTTTCAATTGCTAATCCACCCTAATACCATGTAGTGCTGTATTGAAAATAGGACACTAGCGTGGCCTTAGGAAGTTATGTATGGCAGAGGTAAATGTTTTGATGCTCTGCTGCAGCAAGGCAGCGGAGCACCAATTCTTGAAAGTTTACCCTAAAGTGTGAAATATAAAAGGTTATGCACATAGCTAAGGGGAGGGAAAGCAAGGAGAGTGTCCAGGGTAACTACTTCTATGCAATCATGAACAGGTCCTGATGGAACCCATGAATTAATCTATTTTTGTACAGCATAAGGCAATTGAACTTGTTAATCTGGGCAGTGATGGTATTCAAACTGTGTTGGTGCTTCCTAACAATGGCCAATTGTGAGTGCCTCTTCTTAGAGAACTTTGTGTGGGTTTTTCTACTGTCCAGAATTGTTGTCTGGTGGCTGTTGAGGTTGGGACTTGGCCATGGGGTGTGGCTGCTCCAGTTGATGTTGTAGGCAGGTGTGGTGCTGCAAATGATGCCCATCTGTCCTGAGGCCTCTTTTCATTATAGTTGTTACCATCTTTTTAAAGCCCCTTGCTACCTTCTCCAGTTTCCATATCATATTTTGGAGGAAGCAGACATTTTCCTTTTCTCCACATTCACAGCGGCTACACAAAAGAAAAAAGATACAAGTTTGATATATTGGTTATACTAATCTTTGTTTAAGTATATCAGAAACACTTAAAGATTACATTATGACAATGGCACTTCATGTCTATTTGCAAGTACCAGGGAACCATGTATATAGGTAGGTTATATACAAGGAACTTACATGGTCATACCAGTACTGTGAATTATCAAAACATATATCAGTGCATACATATTGGCCATGGGATGGTGTATGCATGTGTGTGCTCTCGAGCCACCCATGTAATAGACCATTTATTAACGAGAGGACAACATTTTCTGCATCCACTGACGTTCTCATGTCGTTGGTGGGTCACACTAACTAAGAGAAACACAGTCCAAACACCTCTTGTGGGGCTGTCTCTTGATAAAAATGAAGTAAAGGGGTGCCTAAAAAACACATTTCATATGCGGAGAGCAGCAAGTCATATTTCTTGTGTGCATGTTGCCATAGGCAGAGAAAGAATTTATTGTCTAATATTTGTACCATACCAAGACTTTCCATGAACGGGTTCACTGTGTGGCGCCTAGCACCAATGCAGGCACCCCTGCTTCATATTGTTAGGGTGTTTGCGTTATGGGTCTGGATTGCTTTAGTGCATTAATTTATACCACCATGCATACATTTTACCATTAAAAGCACTTATCATTTCCCACGTGAGCTGCAAAATGCATTACATTTGAGAAGAGGACAAAATGAAGGGCAATAAAGATATTACTCATATATTCCTCAAAGTGATGCTTGAGCCTGCCCGAAGTACAAAGTTTCCACAACGAGGTGGACTACCTTAAAGATTATTGGTAATGAGGCAAACATGTAAGGTGGTTTTGTAGAGTGCTCCTTCTCACTTGTGAGCGTATCCAGGTGCTGAGTAGATAAGTGTAGGTGTGTGTTAAGGCTGGACATGAATACAGGCAGCCATGATAGTCCTGCAAGATTAGCAATTGAATTGCTAGGTGTTCAGTTTCTTGTGGAGTTCAAGAAGTGAGGAGGAGGCTCTGATGTGTCTGGGGAGGGTTCCAATACTTGGCAGCTTAGTTGGAGAATGATCGACCTCCTATTCTGCTTCTGTGGATGTGAAGTGTGTGTACGAGTGAGAGTGATGCTGAGCAAAGTTGTCTGGAGGGTTGGTGGAAGTTAAGCATGTTATTGAGGTATGCTGGTCCCATGTTATGTAGGGATTTGAATGCATGTATGGGTAGTTTGAGCTAGCTGTGCCTCTGGATGGGGAGTTCTTAGATTCTGGGCAAATCATTTAATATCCCCATGCCCAATGGAGAGAGCCTGGATACCATTACAGGTTTTAAGCAGCGCTATATCAATCTACAAAACAAATGTACAGAAAACATGGTGAGCTTAGTGTCTATGAAAAGATGAGGCTAGGTTCCTAGCATGGTCAGTTAAGGTGGGTGTGAGTCCAAGATCGGCAGGCCACTGGTTGGAGTCCCAATGTGATCTCTTATTCCTGGAAATCAATTCTTGATTTTTGTTAGTGTTTCACCTTAGGCACTTTTCTTTCATCCAATTGGACAAACTCGTCATGCATTGTTTGAAGTTTTCCTTAGTGGCGTCTGAGAGGGAAAAAAATATCGGGGTGCCATCAGTATAGGAGATGATGGTGATACCATGGGATCTGATACATTTTTCCAGAGGTGTCATGTATATGTTGGATATGTTGAAAAGTGTCCGGCTGAGTCTGTGGCTCCCTGTGGTAAAATGTAAAAAAAATGTAAATTGATACTTGTATAGCGCACTTGTATAGCGCACTACTCACCGCAAGGGACTCAAGGCACTTCTACGAATACCGCTGCGGAACCCATCCTGGCTTTCCCTGTGAGGCATCCACTCCTAGGCACCCACAAGGTGGAGGCCAGGCATCCTTAGCGTTGTGGGGGCTGTTGTGGAGATTAAGCAAGCTATTGCCCAGAGTTGCAGAGTGGGACTCCATGATTGGAATAGGCACCAAGGCGAGAATTATCAGGTCTGTGGTATTTTGAGCCCAAGACCTGCCGAGGCAGGGAATTGAACCCTAGTCCCGGGCTAGACCTCTGCATCAGTGTCTTCCACTCTAATCATTGAGCCATACTTCTCCACTCTTGGGATGAGGTAGTTGGGTTCTGATGTGAATAGCGAAAGCCTGAGCTGTTGTGTTCTTGTGGAGAGGAAGGACTCTATTAATTTTAGTCCTGGTTCTTATAATCCACCTGTGTGTAGTCTGGAGATGAGTGTGTAGTAGGAGACAGTATCAAAAGTAACCCGGGTGGTGAACTCTGCTCCTCTTGTGGAGTTTGTGGAGTATACGCACTCAGCATTACGTGGAGTTCATGCAGTTCCGAAAAACTTTGGGTATGCCAGTGAGTAAAATCAACGTCTCAGCGAGGTTTGTTCTCATTCGCGATTATCAACATCAAGTTGGCGTGCACGAGCATGGAAAACCAACCTCCTGGCGAGATTTTTCAATGCCAGAGATCAGGTTTCTCATTGCGAGTAGGTGTGAATGCTCATGACTGCTCGTGCTGAGAAACTGCCCATTTGTGCTAAGAAAGCTGCCTCTTAAGTAAAAATCTACTTGAATGGCAGAAATGGAAAGCAGGTTTTTTTGCACTTCGCAAAGTTCTGCGTCGTGCAACCCTACAAACTCTGCCCAGAGTTAGTCAAAAGCAGAAGAGAGGCTAAGAAGGAAAAAGGCAGAAATATGTCCATGGTTGAGGATGGAGCACATGTCATCTGTGCCAATGATGAGTGCTGTCCCTGTACTGGTTTAGCAAAGGGGGTGGTGATGAACAGAGTGTCTGAGTTAAACAGACCACTCTTACCCAGTCCAAAGATCAGGGCTTGATCCATCACCGTTATTTATCTCACTGCCCCATCCCAGCTCAGAACCTGGCTATATGCAAATCAGTCTGTCCCTGGCCCAGTGCATCATGGGAACAGGGCAGACTAAACTACCAAGCCAATTCTTCACCAGAAAGGAGACAAGCTACCGGGGACCGGTTTCTGGCATTTCAGCCTTCTTCGGCCCGGCTTGCTTGAATCCTGATGGAGCAGTGAGAAAGGGACTCATGTCTGAGTATACCCTGCCACACCTATAGTGGCCAAAAACGATTTAGCAAACCCACCCCTTGTTGTAAATATTTAAGTCCACCCTAAGCGTGGAAGGATATTCTCAGATGTGAGACCCTTGCTCATTGCACCATCAGGATTCAAGCAAACCGGGCCGAAGACGGCTGTAATGCCAGAAACCGGTCCCCGGGAGCTTGTTTCCTTCCCAGTGTAAGAATTGGCTTTTGTAGTTTGGTTTGCCCTGTTCCCATCATGCACTGGGACAGGAACAGACTAATTTGCATACAGCCAGGTTCTGAAACTGGGATGGTGCAGTGAGCTAAAAAACGGTGTTGGATCTAGCCCTGATCTCTTGACTGGGTGAGAGCTTTCTGCTTAATTCAGAGACTCTGTCCCTCACCACCCCTTGTTGTAAATATTTTTGTCCACCCTAAGCGTGGAAGGGTATTCTCAGATGTGAGACCCTTGCTCATTGCACCATCAGGATTCAAGCAAACCGGGCCGAAGACGGCTGTAATGCCAGAAACCGGTCCCCGGGAGCTTGTTTCCTTCCCAGTGTAAGAATTGGCTTTTGTAGTTTGGTTTGCCCTGTTCCCATCATGCACTGGGACAGGAACAGACTAATTTGCATACAGCCAGGTTCTGAAACTGGGATGGTGCAGTGAGCTAAAAAACGGTGTTGGATCTAGCCCTGATCTCTTGACTGGGTGAGAGCTTTCTGCTTAATTCAGAGACTCTGTCCCTCACCACCCCTTGTTGTAAATATTTTTGTCCACCCTAAGCGTGGAAGGGTATTCTCAGATGTGAGACCCTTGCTCATTGCACCATCAGGATTCAAGCAAACCGGGCCGAAGACGGCTGTAATGCCAGAAACCGGTCCCCGGGAGCTTGTTTCCTTCCCAGTGTAAGAATTGGCTTTTGTAGTTTGGTTTGCCCTGTTCCCATCATGCACTGGGACAGGAACAGACTAATTTGCATACAGTCAGGTTCTGAAACTGGGATGGTGCAGTGAGCTAAAAAACGGTGTTGGATCTAGCCCTGATCTCTTGACTGGGTGAGAGCTTTCTGCTTAATTCAGAGACTCTGTCCCTCACCACCCCTTGTTGTAAATATTTTTGTCCCTGTACTGGGGCTGTTTCAGAATCCTGATTGTGATTTGTCCAGGAGGTTTTGGCATTCTACGTGGTCTGAGTTGTTTGTTGATGGCCCTCTCAATGACTCTCAATGAATTTTGCTTGGAAGAGGAACATATAGAATGGCCAGTCGATGCTGAGTACTTCAGGGCTGGATCAGTGAGTGCGTACTTATCATGGCTTTTACTAGGTTGTAGATATCATCACTATGGGGTCTGTGGGAGCCACTGAGTGGACTGTCGTCATTATTGCTGCAGTGTACTCAATGGATTGAGGGTTTCCATGCTGTCAGTTTGAACTATTTGGTTGATGAGGTTAGCAGGCTGGTAAGGTTGATGCAGATCTTTGCAATCTTTTCCTGGAAGAAGTCGGAGAGGTCATTAAATATCATGGCTGTATGTTCGGAAAGGGGCATAAATCACACATCTCTGACTGAAATCTTATGTAACAGAGTTCATACAGTTATTAAGCTATCCAAGGCCACTGTGCATCAAAGAAGCCTTTGTGTACCATATGTATGACCTTCTATGGGGCACGCTAAATGCAAATGCTCACTAAACTGGAGGCCTAATCTATTAATGATGAACTAGAGATTGCTTCATGCAAGGGCATCAAAGGTAAGATCAGTTTGTAAGGGACGGTGACTATCCCAAAGATCACCTATATGGGTGGGCTGGTTAAAACGATGGTGTCTGATGTAGAAGAGGCACCTGAGGGACCAGAAAAGGATCAACCTAGAAGTAGAGTGATATTCACCTGGTTATCTGGTCAACACCATGGGGAAGGTTTGCTCTAGCAACCTGGAATGTGAACGGACTGAAAAATAATGTCGAGAAAACTGACTTGGTTAATTTTATTTCCTGTTACAATATTGTATGTTTTCAGGAGACCTGGTGTGTAAATCCAGTGCATATTGATGGTTTTACTTCCCATTTCCTCATGCCCTGGCTGTATGGCTAAGCAAGAAGAGAGGGAAAGACCTTATTCTAGTAAACTTTTACAATAATATTTTCGACTTTAAACGTATTAATGTGGTAACAGCCCTTGATTGACAAGTAGAAACCTTTTTAGCACTAATTAGTACAGATTATGTCCTACTCTGGGCAGGAGACTTTAATATACAGGCATGTAATGTCTCAAACCCCGGGTATGTTGCCCTGTTTGTGGTGACAGGGACAACACTGACCACTTTTGCCATAAGGAGGGTGGGAATGCCTTGAATCGGGGTCACATACTAGTGTCTACCCCGGATATATAAAGGTGTGGAAACACCATCGCTGTTCCCTCCATTTTGAGTGACCACAATTTACTGGCCTTATCTTTGTTTTTTAGGGCATTAAGGGTGACGTTTTTTCTATAGCGAACAATATTACCCCAATTAGCAATAACAGAACTAGAATAAAGTGTACGAGCGTTGATCCCAGTACGACACTAAAGCAAATATTTAACACACAATCAGGGTGAAATAGTATATTGCCTCAAGGAATATATTTCCCCAATCGTACTAATTAGACATTTTCACTGCATTACCATGTATATTAAAATACTTTTAACTAGGCTGACCTGTAACACAGCCAAAAATAACAAGGGGTGGTTTGACAATACCTGCACCAAAGCACTCCAGGTGCATAAATATGCACTGTGTAAAACAATGAGAGATACATTGGTGATTACATCCCTGATTACCTCAACAGAAACCAGGAACAACAAACTTTTCTGGGACCCTGTAACTGCCACTTTTTAAAAAATGACGATGAAACAGAGTATTGTTCATTTATCCCGGTAAAAAAAAGGTTGACACACCTCTCTGGAGTCTTCAACAACAACGAGGAGATAGTGAGGGGATTTAATATGGAAGTTCATGAAGAGAGGCTCTGCATCGTAGATATCACATGTGCAGAGATACTCCTGGCAATCAAGGAGAGTGCTGGGGGTCGGGCACCAGGTCCGGGTGAAGTCCCTGTAGACGTCTATAAATCTGATCCAGAACTATGGTGACCTATTTTAACTAGAGTATTCAATTTACCCGCAAAGGAAAAACAGCACAAACATGGGGCGAGTCTATTACTGTCCCAATATATAACAAACATTTGCAATGCAATAGGTTTCGCATTTGAGAGGGTTTCAGCTATTGGCATTGTAAATGGCAATGCCTTTTATTTATTTGTTAGTTTTTTAAAATAGATAAATTAAGGGCATTGTTATTTACAATGCCAATAGCTTAAACTCTCACAAATGCGAGACCTAATAACAACGTGTATCTGAATTTGTGCCACATGAAGCCTGCAGGCTGTGATGTTGTCAGACCATGGAACCAGTGAAAGTTAAAAGAAAATAAAACTATAGTTGTGCACTGCTACAATTAAGACATTAGTAATGAACATATTAGTTATACCAATGCATAATCATGTTTTACTTAACCTACCCCTTTATCACAAATGCTGCAATGGTGCTGAGAGAAAATCAGATAATTGGCGGAGGTAGAGATGCTCGGAGACAGGAATGATTTTGCAACACAACCGGTTGTTGTACAGCATTTAACTCGTGTCCCTGCTGTGCTGTTTAGTAGGTCAGTGAAAATGCGTTTGTGCGTGTGCTTCATTTTGCCTTTTCATGTGTATTGGTGGCAAAGAAAGCGGGCGCCCGTGTTAATGTGAAAGTTAAAAATGTCATGTCCTGCTTCCTTGCCCTGACCACAGTTCCCTTAGTGCCTGAGTGAGCCGAGCGTCAAGTTAGCTGTCTTGTGGCATTTACACTCTTTTTCTACCCACATATTTCTGAAATCCTCTATCTGCATGACCCTCACTCCAGCAATTATATTTAGCACATATGCAACCATCGCTTGTAATATCGAGACAATGCAACTTATGCCATTCCCTCTTTGGACACAGTACTTCCAATATTTGCAAAAGCTCTGTCTATACTTACACATGAGAGTCAAGAAAAGTTACTGCATATGCTATAGAATGAAACTGGAGTCTTTGAGCATACAAGTCCATTACAAGCAAAAAACTTACAATGCACTGCCCAATCTGTCTTACTTCATTAATCTGATCATATTTTATAATCACATTTTTTCCATCTCTAATTGAAGATGTAAAAAAAGTAACTACTTTTACCATTGCTCCATTTACTAATATATTGTATACTCAAATTATGTTGCAAAATTACTTGACCCTTTTACATACATATAACCACTTTACTTTTCTAATCCAGCAGTTTTAGATTTGGACCCTAAAGTACAACCATTTGCTTTTGCAACTCCCAAATTGGGAGTTGCAATTTGTACAACAGTGACACTGTTAACAATTACCAATAGGGTCGCGCAAAGCGAGTCTAAAAAAATATTAATGAGCCGCTCGCAATTTGCAAACCCATTGGGAATGGCTGGCCCTCCTAGGGTGGTTGACCTTCTGGGTAGTCAGCAGACCTCCATAACTGGGACTGCATTAAAATGAAGCACGTTTTTAAAACAAATGCATCCCGTTTTACTCAAAGGAAAATGGAATGCATTTAAAAATAAATAACTGAAAAGTTTTTATTTAATATTTGAAGGGCAGGCAGTGGTCCCTGGTTAGGCCTGGGTGATAAATTCCGGAATGTGGGTAATTTTGCATTCCGTGCACAAGACGGAATTGCCAAAAAGTCCACGATCCGCGGCTTGAAGGAATTTTTTACTAGTTTCCGCTTTTAAAATGCGTGTTAGTGAGATAGTACCCTCCGAGGATGCAAACAACTTTCACGAACAGGAAAAAAGCATTGCAAATAGGCAGAATAAGCCATTCCACGTGTTTCTGGAACTCTGCGTGCTTGCAGAGATTTTTTACCATTTTGAGGAGCTTGTCTATTCAAATTCTGCCCACCCATTTCCCTGGGACAACTGCCTGTCCTCAAAAAAATCTTTTCAAATTCATTTTCAAAGGGACCCCTTCCCGTTTGTGAATGCTTTAAAACCTACTTGAAGTAGCGTCATACATAGGGCTCAGACTCGTTATTAGGAAGGGACGCCCTTGAAATGCCCATTCCTAATACCGAGTCACTAATTAGGGTTTGTACCTCACCCATAGGTATTTTTGAATGCGCAAACATGGTGCAAACCCATTTGCACATGCACAAATACTTCATATATCTGGCCCATGGCGACAAATTCTTGCTCGCTGGTGTTCGATGTTGCTAGTAGCTTTAATTTCCAGAATTTGTTTTTTTTTTAAGTCTGAGTAGTTGTTCATTAAATGTAGAGCACTTTTGCAGTGTAGGCATTAGGCAAATTATAGGTCAGTTTTCTACCATCATATTGTACATTACGTCTGCTCTGTTTTTTCAGCTGTACATACTTTCCTTAGTAGCTCACTTTGTAATGCTTGTTTTCCATATTTTGGCAACATACCAATTCTTATGTCTTTAACACCATTGCTGCGGTGCAGATTTCCCCCGTGCGCTGAAAATGATTGATTCCCATTGTTCATGACGAGCTCAGCTCGTCATGAGTGTACGAGAGGTGTACCTCATGACGAGCTGAGCTCGTCATGAGCATCGGAGCGGTTAAGAATATTTCCATAATTGTCATCACCTGCTTGGATCACATTCTTAACAAGTTCTTAATATTCACATTTTAACCAAATATTAACATTCCCAATACTTCCAAAAGATTTCCTTGTGTCATCATGGAGAAATGTTTAAGAAAAAGATTGTCTGCCAACAGGAGTAAGTTATAGTCGGTCTCCAAATACAGTTACATGTTTTCCTCTGAACAGCACATTATAATCTGTTTTCAAAATATGTTTCATTCTCAAATGTACAGAGGTATGCATTACGTTTAACACCATGCTCACCTCATTAATGATTGAAAGTTGTAGTTTATTCAATGCTTTTGAAACTTCATAACAAGCTTCTCCTTACAGCTTTTGATTTTCCAATGTATTATCATGTTCAAAAGGTAGCTAAAGTAATCTGTGTTAAGTAAAACCTTTACTGTTGTGTGGTGCTAATCCATTTGGTACATAAACAAATGATGGATGGAATGAGGAATAAATCAGACATTCACCCACATTCAAGAGATCTGGGTTAAATCCATTGTTCTTTTTCTCACCATGCCACCCCAGTTTAGACCCATGCAACTCAGTCTTGACCCTGTGCCTCATGGGAATAGTCCAGACCGAACTGCCAAGCCAGATCCTCCCTGGACCGGAAACAAGCATCCTGGGACCGGTTTCTGAGTATTACCCTTCATCAGCCAGTTGGAGCAGTTACAACACAAGTTAAATGTGATCCTGTAGTCCTGTGTCGATGACTTGTGAAGTGATTACACTGAGACAGGTAGATAAGTAGACTGCATGTTTAATGACCATTTGCCTCCATAGCTCCCAGTAACTGACAGGCTTCTAACATTCAAACATGCACATTCTATTGTCATGACAATTACATCACAAATGACAGTGAGGAGATAGAAGAGAATACTACAACTTGTCAGAACTTGAAATATTTATTATATTTCTTGAATCAGCTTGACCACTAATGTACAATAGTATGTTGAAATGATGAAGATTAGCATTCTTTTTTATGGAAGAACCTCCATGTTTTAATTGTATTTCACTTATAGGTATGTTTCTTTTTTTTCATATGGAAGAACCTCCATGTTTTAATTGTATTACACTTATAGGTATGTTTCTTTTTTTTCAATGTTCAATTTTTCCTCAAACTTTTCAAACTGAATAATAACCTGTTGTGCTTTCAACATTGCAGTTTCTACCACATTAATGGCTGTTGCTGCTTCATTTTAAAAAAGTGGTTGCTCAAATGGATCTTCAGTCTTCGTACCAGAACTTTGACTGCATTGTGAACTTTCTCTAGCTATTTCAGCTGCAATTGAGTTGCAATTGTTCCTTCTTGTTCAAGATCATCATTTATCATTTTATAAGTACGTTGGAGAAATTGAACACCAAGTACTATGTTTAGTTGCATTAAAGTAATCTTCATAGCAGTCAAAATCTCCAAGCAATTCATTTTCACTACACCAAGACTTGAACAGTTTCAAAGTGCTCCATAGAAATCACAACTGAGATTTCTGTGAATAATAAAACTCCCTTTGACATGTTTTACTAAACATCCATCACATCCAAATACTGTACCAAGTATTTCATATAACATAGGTTTTCAAGATGTTGACTCTTCTTCGGATATTACGTATGCAACATATTAGTTTCGACAATATCAGTGCTTCCCGGCTCATACTGTGCTAAGTATTGGATTTCTGGGAATTATTTCAATACTCCATTCCATGCCGAGGATAGGCCTAGACTTATCAAAATGGTTCCTCTTGACTTTGAATCCAAACTGGTTGAGCTCAATTGATCCAAATTTTCATAAGATCCTATCTCTCTATGGGAAAGCAGCTTTAAGCAAAACCCGTACAATTTCTTGCTGAGACTATTTTCTGTGGAAATTTCTTCCCACTTTTCTTTCATCTCTGACTTTTCAGATTTTTTAATATATAATGTGATATAACGACCAACAGCAATTGAGTTGTCTGCAACAAACTGATTATACATGTTTACATTCCACATTTATAAAACAACTAGATTTCAGTCATTAATACTTGTTGTATGTATTCTTGGAATGTCTTTGAGTTATTGTATGTCTTACTGCTGACAAAAACACTATTTACTCTTCCTTTAGAAAGTATTGTTTGTGAGAATTCAAAATGGCATTTTTTGTAATATGTTCCTTTACATTCGTATTCCTGTCATCAGTATTTTCCACATGTATGACTCTGAAACCGTAGAACTTGTTGTCTTAAGCTATTTTCTCCACCTTCTCATGGAACTAAACATAGAATACTGCTCAATGAAAGACAAATCAGCTTCATCACTATCTGTTCCTAATTGTGGTGCATTCTTTATCCATAACAGCATTTGTAAATGAGGAGCACCTCTGGCCTGGGACTCTTTTTACCAAAAGAAATTGGTTACCTCTCCAAGAAGAGCAATGCTTTTATTGCAGCTAAATGACAGCATAGCTTGAAACCCATGGTTAATATACCTGCAGACATGTGCAAGAAACAGAGTTCTCCTAATGTCTTCAGTTTCACATTTAAATTTACTTCTTGTAGGAATTCAAGTAAATCATCCCATGGATATTCAGCACGACTAAGTGTCAGAAACCAAGTAGGTATACATAGGTTTCTTAACATGCATTTAAATTCACAATGATGGCAACACCAATATCTGTTTGTGCCATGTTTGCCCGTCATCAAATTGATTAACTGAGATTCCAAAATTTTATCTTTTTGTTCAACGTTTTCCAATAACTCTTTTCCAGGAACATGTAGAAGATGAACTCCTGTTTTTAATATATGGTTCACCGCATGTGAAGGTACAGACACATCAATCTCAAACAGAAGATGAAATAGATATGGATTGCAATGCCAAAATCCTGGCTCGTCAGAGTACAGTCTTGTTGATTGTTATTCTGAACTGGAATATGTACAGCTCAGTCATCAAATCATCTACCGTCTCCATTGGGGAATAGCTGTGGCAAAAACTTCTAAACTTGTATCTCATATACTTACTGGAGTTCCTTTTACTTCTTTCATTTGAAATAATTCAATAGAGCTTCCTATGATTTCTTTCAAATGGAGAGGATGTATGTGGTATAATGTTCATAAATCTCTTCACTTCTGGATTTATCTACTTTTTCAATTTGGCCCGTTGCCATTATTTTATCATCTTCTAGGCATCTTACTTCTACATCAACATTGACATTCTTATAATAAATAGTATTCTGTACCAGGTATAATGTCACATTTTGAAGTTTATTAATATCTGCAAACATTTGCCAATTTGTTTATATCATGTGGAGCATGGTTTTCTTTAATGTCATCACTAGATAGAAAGTTCACAGTTTCCCAGGGTGATTGGATTTGGGGAGATTTGAATACAGTAATGAATAAGGCATGTTTTCCAGACGAAGATGGTCTTCCCCAGAGGAAAGGGACCGATCTAGAAAATTAAGTGTATGAACAAGGAAATGCTTCCCTTAACTTTATGATTCTGAATGTCCAGTCCGAGAAAAATACAGGTCCACCGTTCATATCAGTCCTACCAGTAAAAGGTGAATTGCATTTGGGACACAGTGATTGTAATACTGTAGTCGAGTTCAATGATAAAGGAAAGTCTACTTTCAAAGCTTCCCGCCATTCCTATTTCATTTGCGGTCAGACAGCCTATGTACGTCTGCCCTTAGACTGGGGTGGGACGTGTTATATAGTGTTCCTGCTGCCACCCGTCTTTCTAGCCCCATCTCATTATCATCGAGATTCCCGACAGTGCATGTTAGAAACAGGAGGTATACCGATTCCCCCGTTGTTGATCAGACCGAGACAGCTTTGGAGCAATATACAGATTTCAATAAAGGATTCTTTTTCTTCATAGGTCCCGTCCAAAACAGTAAACTAATACGCAGGTTAACAAGAACTCTCGAAGCAGTAGTGAATGAGACTGCATCTGCCCTGGCGAACTTGACAGAGGAGCAGTCTGCCATGAGACTTGTTGTTCTTCAGAACCGCCTTGTTCTTGACGTCATCCTGGCAGATAGGGGCGGGGCTTGTAGAGTGATCGGCTCCAGTTGTTGTGTGTTTATTCCTAATAACGCGCTGTCCGTGTATGCAGCAATAACAAGACTCCACAAGATAGCTCACGAGATACACCAAAACCCAGGCACATGGACTTGGTCCGGTTGGCTCTGGAGTGTAATATCAGCGTGGGGATGGAAAGTATTGTCGTTCCTAGGAATGATACTGCTTGTTATATTCAGTTGCTGTCTCTGTCTGCAATGTGGCCCAGCGATTTGCGGCTTGTGTGCCACTGCCTGTATTCCCCAACCACGTATACAAAAGAAAAAAGATGAACAGATGATGCTGTATGATCAGATATATGGTCTCATGAATATAGATGTGTGCTGAAGGGCACAGTAGGGGACAAGGAGGGAATAAGGAAATAGAAATTTTATGTGGCCAGGGTGTCCCCTACATGTACCCTATGTATGTCCATGTCACCATGCAATTCATGCCTGTAATGATAATGCCTCTGCATTTCCGTCCAATGTTAGAATGTCAGTTACTAAGCCCTCCATGAAAGAAACGTTAAATCTGCACTGAGGCCTATGTTGCCAATGTATTTACATGGTGCACGTTTAAAAGTCGAGATGAACCCGTTTTGTGGCTCAGCCGAGCCAGGACCCGAATTCAGGCTTCATGCCTCCTGACACTCTGAAAGCTGCAGTTTAGCTATGTATCCCTGACCTCTCACTTACTTCCTGCTCAGCCGAGAGGTGCCCAGCCTGGCCTACCAAGACAGTATTTTGCCTACAGTTATCTGCTCTGCTCCACAGAAACACATTCCTGCTTAATGAAAATGGTAAACATAACTCGCCTGCAGAAGATAGGGCCTAGCCTTTCTGTCTCCATTCAAGTGATTTACAGAACTCGCATCCATAGAAGGCCTATGGCCCCATGCATTGCACGAAGAAATATATGCATACACTAGCTCTTAGTGATGAGCAGCCTTTGCTCGAGCGACCTTTAATTCAGATAATACATCCTCCAAACTCAAGATATCAGATAATACCAGAAGTGCAGGTCGTCCTGACAACCAAGGCTTCTCTACTAGCACGAAAGTCAGCTCCCCCCAGCTTCCCCCAGTTACACGTCAATTCCACGTCATGACCAAAGTTGCGCAAACAAGTAGGGTAAAGGTTCCAGCTGACCACGCAGACCCCCTCCATGTATCCACCCACCTATGACACACCTATGACTCCTCAAGGGAAAACCCACGTGTACGCCTTCTTACACGCCCTTTTCACGCCCATGTGCTCTTATCTCTCTTTCTCCTGCTCCGCCTGCAGCGCTCCGCCTTCTCTATGCAAGTTAATGTATGTTTAAAGTATAAATAATGCACTCTGTGAATAAAGTTCAGATGACGGTCCTTCCTGATCCTTAGTGGTGATGGAACCCGATTCTCCCTTAACTCGAGTTACTGGAATATAGCCCTTCTGAATCGGACACCACGGACTCTGCCTCTCATTATATGCATGATCCTTGTTAATGTATAGAAATCCCGACAGGGTAATTATTTTATTTACCATACTAGCAAGGCTCTGTCAGCCTTGGAAGAACTATCCATCAATTATCCTGCATCCAGGGGTAATCCTCACCATCATTGCTGCTAACTGAATCGGGAGTACAGCACAAGGTGGAGAGATACCTTTGCAGACCGGAAACCACAGTTGTCTGGTAGGGTGCTCATCCTATCCAGGACTATTGGCAGGGCATTCTGTGTCTGACTGGGCCGCAATGGTGGCGCCGTATGGCTGCAGGCATCTCTGGGGAGCCTGTTGCTTGGCCGAGTCTCCTCCTGAAACTGCCCGGAGCAGCGGCCTCTTGGCTGAGGGTCCTGGTAAGATGTCTGGAGCGGCATGGGGATAGAGCTGTCCGCTCCCAAAGCCTGATTAGCATCCGCAACAGGAACCACACAAGTCTGGGGATTGAGACCTACATATCGTGAGGCATGACTGCCAGCGCTGCCCCTGCTGTACACAAACTCACCGGCACACCCTCCCAGGAATTTCATTGGCAAGCCTCAGCGGAATGAGTAGCACAAGAGTGAAAATAGAAAGAGACGTAATTTACACCCCAGTGACTTATCTAATCTGCCTACTACAAGCTGGGGTCCCCGGTACAAGGCATCCATATCCAAGCCCTGCACTGTGTGCGCCACTGCCACTGCACGCCTTGCCGACTCAGCCAAAGTGGGTGGGTGTGAATGCCCAAAGTACGTGAAATCTTTTCAAATTGGGCACACACGATGCCAGTGGACTTGTGAGCCCACAGAGGCAGTATGTCAGTCTTGGAGTTCAACGGGAGGCCAAATCAACAGAGAGACAATCAGCTCTCCCAATGGAGGTTGTCCCCTTGACTCCCCATACTACAAACTCAGGGCAGCCACCATCACGTTTGCATCTTGGATTACACATTCTCAAACATTGAATTAAAAACTTAACAGAAAGAAAGGTTGTTTGTACCTACCAGTCATACCAACTGTTTAGCATTAAAGATAAGCCTTTTCAAGCTAATGAGAATTTACCCCAGAGAAAATATTTAGAAAATGTAGCTACAGAATGTTATGACAGTGGAGTATTTGAATCTCCAGTGAAACAGGACATACTGAAACCAAACTTTAAAAAGAGATAAAAAACGAGAAACCTCACACAAAAGGAATATGGAATTCTATTAAATCTAAAAATAAATCTAGCTATCACATGTCAAAGTGCATACAAGGGAGGTGCCCTTGTTGTGATGAACACAACATCTTATGAATCACAAGTGGAAGCTCATTTAGCAGAAGAACATACAAATGCTAGACAGAACACCAATCCCACAGACCACTTCCTGAACAAACTAAAGTCCATTGTGAATAAAGCCGTAGACAACGGTGTAATTAATGAGAAAGTCAAAAGGTTTCTGATACATACACACCTAAGGAGTCCAGTAATATACATGCTACCAAAAATACATAGGGACGCATCCAATCCACCTTTTTGTCCAATAGTTACGACGAAAAGTAGCCTAAATGAACCTATTGGGAAGTTCCTAGACCACTATCTACAACCAAGCGTGACTAAATGAGCAAAAACATTAGGGACACAACAGAGTTTTTGAGTAAAATGAATCAAGTTAACATCATTGAAGAAGAATTAATCTTGTTATGTACAATCGATGTGAGGTCTCTTTATACCTCAATCCCGCACCAACTTGGTACGGAGGCTATAGTCCACTCAGCCATTCATCCATTTAAGGTCAATAAAGTGAGTACCATTGAGTTGGGTAACAATATACAAGTGTTATTTCAGCGCCAAGATACCCTGCTGCTGGTGTGAACGTGAGTGTTACAATGTTATGTTAGAACATACATTGTTGCAAACAGATCTGGATCATGACCTTAAATCTTCCTCTTGGAACTTTTTAAATTCAGATTGTATCAAAGCTACTTCAGATGGAAGGATGGATGGTTTGCAAAATTAACTGGAACTTCCATGGGAAGCTGTGAAGCTCCAGCATATGCACATCTCTTTATGAGTAGATTTGAGGAAGAACATATCTTATCACCACCCATGTGGAAACTCCACGCTAAATTACTTTAACAATATGTTCACCCTGTGGAACGGTACCCACTCAGAACTATCTAATGCTTTGGTGAATCTCAATCAAGTGGATGACAGGATTCAATTTACACATGAAATTCAGGAGCATTCCATTACATTTTTGGATTTTAAAATCACAAAAATTCAGAGAGGATTAGAAACAGATATCTATAGAGAGAAAACTGATATAAATAATTTGCTGCACATCAGCAGTTTCCACCAACAATGTTTAAAAAAACACCTTCCATATTCACAGTTAATTAGAGGATTGTATCGAATAGGGAAACATCCATTGAACGAACTGAAGAAATGCTAATCAGGTTTAAAGAACATGGTTACCCATAACGCATACTTGATCAAGCAAGAATACGATGTCAACAAAAGACACAAGAGGAATTACTAACCACCAAAGAGGTATCTTCTCGCAATCACATGGTTGTAGTGTCTACATTTTCAACTCTTAGTAGTTCATGTGAAAGGAGAATCAAACTACATTGTTCTATCTTGAGTTTAGAACCGGATTTAAATAATCTCTTTACACAAGTACCAATCTTTGAATATAAGAGAAGTAAAAACCTAGGTAAAATACTTAAAACTCCATTGACATATATTGATCAACAAGAATACAAAGTGACCACACCCTGCTGGATTTGAAGTAATTGTCAAAATAAATACCAGGAACCTAGGTCACACACCCCATGAAGGGTCACAAGATCAAACTGAAAATAACGGCAGCATGTGATGCTTCTAATGTTGTTTACTTATTAAAGTGTCCATTTGGTAAGATCTATATTGGCAAGACTGAAAGGAAGAAAAAGGTCAGGATAAATGAGCACAAAAACAACATAAGAACTCATCAGTTAAAATTAACAGTTGCTTGTCATTTCATGGAAGCTAGGCACAAAATCAGCCTATCAAAATGTCAGATTCTTGAAACAGTTGAGAAAATAGAAGGAAGACAACATCATAACTACTTGTTACAACGCAAAAACTTTTGATTCAGACGTCTGGATGAACTCAAGCCATCAGGGTTGAATGATAGAATGGAATTCCTGTGTTATCTATAAAAGAGAGCTGGTTCCTACCATGTTCATCACACTTCAATAATTTTACTGTGATTACATTTTTGGTTAACGTTATATCCATTTATATCCATCCATATGGTGGTATTTGTAATGTTCATGGTTCTTTAATGTACATCAGTTTACTTGGTTGACACGTTTTTCACAAGGATAATACATGAGACTTTTCAATAGGTTTACCAGAACATTGATACATTTAAAGATGGCCGCTTTTATCTACAGACACCTGAGTAACTCTTTACACTTCACACTTAGTCCTATCTTTATTCCCATTTCTGGGTGATTAGCGATACAAGACTAACATACATGCATGTTTAGATTCTCCTCTTCGACACATACAAATTTACAAGCACACCTTTAGCATTTAAACTAATCATCACAATGATTCGAGTGAGTATACTTCAAACGGTAGCTCTAATGCGCAGTGAACTTTTTTACGGCTCGTTTTTTTAGACTTTCCAGCACTTTTATATATTACATCACAAAAATATAAAGAGACACACTTTATTCACACCAATGTTTTTCTTGTTTTTCTTGGATCTCTTTGCCTCCTGTTTGGAACTTGTGAACTGAGCCTGCCCCTCTGTCAGAGCGGGGATATCATCGGATTCAAGCCAGCTCCTTTCCGGACCCGCTGCGCGGGTCCCGCTGCGTTGTCCGCGTGGGTGTGGGGAACCGCAGGGCTGCGAGCTGACCCGCAGGGACTCGAAGTACCAGGAGTCCCTGCATGAGGTCGAGACCCGCAACACCTGGGTCACTCTCCCTGCCTGCCCCGCCCTCGCCTCAGGGAATAAGACTCTGCTGCAACCACCTTCGCTGGGATCTCTTTGCCTCCTGTTTGAAACTTGTGATCTGAGCCTGCCCCTGTGTCAGAGCGGGGATATCATCAGATTCAAGCCAGCTCCTTGCCGGACCCGCTGTGTGGGTCCCGCTGCGTTGTCCGCGTGGGTGTGGGGAACCGCAGAGCTGCGAGCTGACCGCAGGGACTCAAAGTACCAGGAGTCCCTGCGTGAGGTCGAGACCCGCAACACCTGGGTCGCTCTCCCTGCCTGCCCCGCCCTCGCCTTACCTTTCCTTTATTGCAGATCTAAAGTACCACTGCGCGGGAGCGCCCGGGGCGAAGCCCGGGCAAAGGGCGGGCCGTCTAAGGCCGTCCAAGGTCGACCTTAACGCTTATTTTCCGGTAAGAGTCAACTTTTCCCTTTGCCATCTGTCAGAAATTTACCATTGATCAACGTAGTACGAGACATTGTGCATTGTTCCTTGTTCACCCTGTTTTACATATCTGAAGGAATACCCTCGTCTAAACATGTCCTCGGACTCTGGAAAATCCAGGAACATAACCGTTAATACATCAAAGGGGCCAGTAACAGGGACCATTGACCAATTTTTTAAACGGGTAACGATTGTCTTAGAAAAAGAAATTGCGGACACTGAAAAGCGCTTATCAATGGAATTGCTAACTGGCAAGCGTTCCTCACTTGGACTGATTGGAAAGCTAGTTCACCTAATGTGATAGTCTCAGATTCCCCGACTTCCACCATTACCCCTATTGACATCGATTCTCTAACCCCCTTAGGAATCGAGGTGAGCGAGGGAACAAACCAGATAATCAGCAATGAACCCGAGCCAACCCCTGAAATCCTCCTAGTTAGCCCCAATATATCTAGACTATCTAGTTCCCCTAAATTACCTGTTTCCTCTCCAACACTTTTAGAACAAATAAATAACCATCCGAAGAAAAGAAAGAGACAACCTTCCCCATCATCTCTAAATACAATTACTATTCTGAACACAACCCCCCCACTCACATTCTCCCCCAAAGCCTAGCTTGGTGCACACAATGAACAATACGACAGGACTACTCCCTGAAATGGAGGCTGAACTTCTCTCCAGAATAGAGGTAATAGTGAAGGCACTTATGCTCCCTCTTCTGGAGAGAACAAGACTAATAAGCACACATTTAGAGAAGTTGGGCAAGCAAATAGAAGATAATACTATGGCTATCACTAAACTATAACCACAATTCTATAAACACCCCACACAAAATCCTATTGGCCATAGCGTCTTACCACTGGAACAACCATCTACCAGTGGTGCACCCCTGAAACCTGGAACCACGCAAGGGAAAAAAGCAGTGGCTAAATCCTCAAAAGAAACTACCAATAATGAAAATCCCAAACCACCCAATAACACTCAGGTAAAAGATGGGGCTAAAGTATCTGAAAGGGGAAAAAACACAGTAGAGAAGAATCCTGTAGAAAGAAATTCCCCCTTACCAAACACTAATACTAAACCTCCTACGAATAACATACCAAGTAGAGAGTTGGCCGAGCAGTCAATACAGCGCCCAAAAAGATCCAGACGCAGGATAGTTGATTTAACCCCTGAATCAGCCCCATATACAATCGTTATGGCAGGAGTACCAGAACTAGCAGAAGGGGTCAGAGAGAATTATCATGCACTAAAAAATAAAACCATCTATTGGTTGAAGCTGAATAGACCCCTCCCTGCACACGTCAACGGAGAAATCCTGTCAGTAAGGCGTGCTGTTTGGGTGGGCTGAAGACCAAAAGATAAAAGGGGGGACGTGATAATTATTAATTTTAAGGATCACAGGGCGGTGAGAACTATAGGAGACTGGTATGAGGCCATAGGAGGAGATAATATCTCCACACACTATGTTAGCTACTTCTACCCACGAGAACTGATAAATAACCCTAAACACCATCATACTAGAAGGCAGCGTCCAGAGTGGAAAGAAGTAGGCTATCAATCTACCCAGAATCATTTCTTTAACCAACCTCCGCAACCACTTTATCCTCAGACATACTGGAGTAACTCGAATATTAACTATCAACCATCATTCCCAGATTTTAATATACCAACATTTAACCCCTTCTCAACGCTGTCTGGTCTAGAAGGAATAGATTGACTAGACAGTAATCTCTCCTCGTTGCAAGAACCCCCCATGATAAAAGAAGATACCCCTTTGGGCGACACTATCCCAGACATTTTAGCTGAAATTTGTAGTACTGAAGGACAAACTCAGTTGATTCAACCGAATCGACCATGTCCGAGGGAGGGGGAAAATGTCACCAGGCGGAGTAAAACAAGCTTTGCACCCACTTCAACTCACAAGGAACATAACTCAGACTTGGAGATATTTGTGAGAAACAAGGAAAATAGGACAAACCAAAGACAGGTCCCTGCCAGGAGAGTAGAAAAAATCCAAATAATGTTTTGGAATGTTGCGGGTCTCCGAGAAATAATTCTAGACGGAAGTATCCAAGAGTTTGTTAAAGAATGTCAAGTCTTGGCCCTTCAGGAGACCTGGCTCACGAAAGAAATGCACCTGACAGGGTATAAAACTTACTTCTCACCAGGAATTGCAGGAACCCATGGGAGAGCCAAAGGTGGGTTGATAACTTATATATCAAACACCATACTAGGCCTGGTATTTACTGCACTTAGTCTAGAACCGTATTACCGAATCTTAAGATTGGCATTTAAGACAAAGAGGACTATTCTTCTCGTTAACCTATATGATAACCTAGTGGAAAACGAGAGAATAAAAATACTGGGGGCTCTTCGTAAGAAACTGATTAGTGGCATGAAACTAACACAAGGGCTGGAACCCCCAAGAATTGTCTGGGGAGGTGATTTTACCCATCATCCCTGTGAAAAGCTTAATAGTAATGTTTGTGGGATGGGGTGTGAAACAGAAGAGCAAATAACCCACTTTAGACATTCAGTGGTGGGGAATTTCTTAAACGAAACTATGTCCAGTTTGGACCTAGCTATAATAAATCAAATAAACCCTTTATCTGGGAAATTGGACCCCACCTACCTCGGAAGGGGAAGTGAAACAACTATCGATTACATTCTTACCACAGCGGCCCTTGTAAATAGGACTACGAATTTTAGAGTTAAAATTAACACATTGAGTGATCACTCAGCCTTAGCCTTTGAATTAACCTTGGACCAAGGCCAGCCATCAGCCCAGACTATAATGTCCACCCTCGCCCAGAATAATAAACAGCTTACAAAAACAAATGGCTATACCTTGGGGTGGGGGAAGATTGACCCAAATGAGCTGACAAATAAGGTTGTAACTGCAGCACAACCTGCAATAAAGAAGTGCTTAGATACTGAGGCAAGCAAAGAGGAAGTTTTATTCCATTTCAAGGTAGTCTTAGGAAAAGTAAAGAAATGCCTTACTGTGAACCAGAAAGGGACCATGGAAAGGAAAAAAGGTTGGTTTAACCATGACTGCACAGCCGCCCATAAAAAGTTAAAGAGAGCATTAACAAAAACAATAAGAGATCAAGAGGAGGTCAGGAATCTGAGAAAAATGTATAGGCTTGCATGCAAAGTGCGAAAAGAAGAGCTAAAAAAAGCACTATGGGATCAGCTGCACGAAAGCTCACTAAATAAAGACAGCGATCTATTTTGGAAGGTGGTAAAAGCACCTTTCTTGACGGACACAGAAGATCGCCCAAGCATAGAAGTGGCTATCGAGGGACAAACCTGGGTAAATCACTTTGTAAAGATCTTTGGTCAATCCCCTGCAGTAGCCCCCACAGAAAGAAACAATAGACCAAATCAGGATAACCCATTCCCAATCCCATTGGCAGTCGAATTACATGAGGTAATAACAGCAGTTAATGCCAGTAAGAGTGGAAAAGCCCCTGGCCCGGATGGGGTACCAGTCGACTTTTTCAAATTTAAATTAGATCTGTGGGCCCCCATCATAACAAGGGAGTTTGATGCAACAATGAAGTGTGGCTTACTCACATCCTGGACCCAATCAATACTGGTACCCATTTTTAAGAAGGGGAATAGAGAGGAGGTGACCTGCTATCGACCGATTTCCCTCCTGGACTCACTGGGGAAAGTACTGGGTAGAGTGGTTCTCCAGAGTTTACAGGAGTGGGCGGACGATACCGGGACCCTCTCGGATATCCAGTACGGCTTCCGAGAGGACCTCGGAACAACGGAACAAGCCCTGAACTTGGCCCTGCTGATGGGAAAATATGTGTAGGTGAAGCGCGAGAAGTTCTACATGGTATATGTCGACCTTTCCTGCAGCTTTCGACTGCGTTTCCCATGCAAAATTATGGTCGGTGCTGACCAATATGGGAATAGATAAGGTTCTTGTGACCTTTCTCAGAGAACTCTACTCTAACGCCTCCTCCAGGGTGCGTTTTGGAGTATGGGGCGAACTGTCGGAATCTTTTTCCGTAGAGCGCGGGGTCAGGCAGGGGTGCGTCCTTGCCCCCTTCCTTTTCTCCCTTTATACCAACGGCCTTGAGGTAGAGATGTTGAGGGGGGGCTTGGATTTGCCCCGTGTGAAAGATCAACTGGTGCCCGCACTCTTGTACGCGGATGACGCGGTCATCATAGCAAGCACCCCATGTGAGCTACAAAAATCCCTGAACAGCTATGCAAAATTCATGAGCGACCTAGACCTTCATATAAACATAAAAAAAAAACCTATGTTATGGTAGCTGGCCAATTTAGGAAACATGGAAAAAGCATTTTCCTCAATAATGAAAAATTAGAATCCACCCCCCAATATCCCTATTTAGGGATTATGATAGATGAGAAGCTCAACTGGAGAGAGGCCATAGAAGCACGTAAACATCAACTTTTGCGCTCTACTGCTGCCCTTATGAAATTCGCACAGAAATTAGGGAAAAAGCGTATGGTTGAACTACTTCAGATCTACAGAGCCAAGTGCCATTCCATTGCACTTTACGGGGCGGGCCTGTGGGGTCATAAAAACACGAAAGCCCTCCAGGTAGCAGAGAACACCTTCTCGAGATTCTTACTGGCAGTCCCAAAAAGAGTTTCCACCTTTGCCTGTCACGCAGAATTGGGATTGCCACACATTGAGGACTTGGCCAAAATTGAACCTGTACTCCTTTGGCGCCGAATATGGGTGTCAACAAAAAACACTCTCACCAAAGATATTATTATGGACTGTATGACCCTAGACTGTGTTGAAAAAATAGACTGGTTAACATACGTAAAAAACTTCTTACTGACTTAGGAATGGCTGAGTACTATCACAACCCTGAAACCATTGCTGAAATTCCAGAAAAAGAACTTAAGGCAAAGGCGCTGAGCCATTTTGAAGAGTTACGTATTACTGTGGAGATTAAGAAACCATCTGACAGCACTCTCTAGCGGTCATGACCACCCTGGAAATTGAACCATACTTAACCTCTGTTGATTCGCAGTTTGAACGATTCTTATTAGCAAGATTTAGGCTGAACATTTTCCACAGGGTTGTAGCATTTCCTAACAGAAACAGTTGTGAAGAAAGTTTAATGGCCTGCCCATGTGATGAACTATCTGAACACTCAACAATTCATACTGTACTGTTCTGCAAATTTTATTACGCACACCGCAAACTTTGGCTAACCCCCTTGCTCCGAACCATAGACCTCAGAAAGTGTCGTCCTGCTATGCTGTGGCTGCAATTTTTAAGTTCCGAATATGTATGTAAAGTTGTAAGCACTTTCCTAAAATGTATTTTTAAACACAGGTTAAATCTCCAAAATAATAATTTCCAATCTTCTCTGTAACGGTGATATACATTTTAAATGAACTGAATATGTATTAGTAATGTTAAAATGTATGAAATGTATGAATGCTTTTATGGTTTTTCTTGTAAAACTGAAACCGAATAAAGATTTTACTTACTTTGTTAGGTGTTCATTTGAGTGAATTAACACAATTCAATTCAATTCATGAAGCTTTATTCGGAGAATATAAAATGACCATAAAAGCACATATTAAAAATACATGAAGCAGCAGTGTATAAAAAGAATATCAGGGAATGCAAACCAAGTACATTAAAATATCATGCCTTTTCGAACACTGATAGACTTGTTTAAAAACACAGGAGTATTAAAACAAATATCAGCCGATTTCATATTAAAAATAAGACTCATTGCCTCATCAACTGTACGTACCCCATATTTAACAAACATAGGTTTTAAATATGTAATACGACAGTTCATGTACAGTTTGCATATTAGTAGAATGTGCAATGTGCTCTGTTTAGATATGCCGTCACACAAACCTGGACCTTTGGGATGTTGCTTGAGGTTAGGTAGAGCCACCAGGTGATGTACTATTCCAAACCTTAGTCTGGTTAGGACAAACTTGTGCGATTGCCTAGTCACCAAGGCTAGGTAAGGTGGAAAACCTTCAGTGAGGGAATATCTACTGAAAAATCTGACAGTTAGCATGGATCCACTGGCAAAAGCTCTCTTCCTTGCCAAATTATCCATAAATTTAGCTTTCAGCTCGGCTTTTGGTATCGACAAAGCCGCCTTAGGGTCAATTAGAACATTAAGATTAAATATTTGCAGAAAACAATCAGAGACATATTTTATCCAGGGGATTTTCCTGTACATGTCCAATGAAAGACAATCCTCGATTATATAATTAACACATTTTATATCTCACCTTGAATACAAAAGTATGCTATTCACCACATCAGCCACATGACTTTCGTTTTTCTTTCGTCCACATTCTTTAAGTATACAGATGAGCACTCTCATTTATTCAACACTATGTAGAGGCTACGAGCTCACGGTTAACCCACATTCACCCTTGAATTAGTATTCTCTATTATTCACTGGCACCTGTTTCTGACTAAGTCAAGTTCGTTACTCATTCCTTCAAATATCTTTGTATAGGTTTCCTCACTGTATTTCATTTCCTATTACAGATTGATCCCCTGATGAGGGGCGGAATGCCCAAAATGCATAGGGGTATCTTAAAACTTTGAGAGATTTAATTCATGCTTGAAACAGAAGATCATGTGGCAATTCATTCTGGACATTGAAGCCGTCTAGTTAAATACCATGTTTTGACTTTAAAATAAATTCATTTTCTTGGAGAATAAATCTAAGAACATCCTTTATCACGGTCAAGGATTTTTGCTTTGTGCCTAAGGGGACACTCTCTACTTCTCGGAGGTACTCTGCTCTGGTATGGAATGCGAAACCCCAGGAGCACCAAATACACAGACTAAATGTAAAAATGTTTCATTTAAACTGATATACAAGTAGCTGTGCATGTACTTCAACTTATTGATTGATTTATGATTAACTTGTTTTTATGGAGAAGTGTGGCTCAATGGTTAGAGCGAAAATTACAAAAAACAATTTGATGGACAGAATGTAGATCAATGTCTTACATTCACCCCAGTACAAGGATCTGGGCCTAAATCCATTGTTGTTTGCACTCCACACCACCCTGGGTCAGATAATGGCTTTATGCAAATCAGCTCTGACCCTGTGCCCCATGGGGACAGTCCAGTCCGAACTACAACAGCCATATCTTTCCCAGACCGGAATCAAGCATCCGAGGACCGGACCGGTTTCGAGGTAACACCTCTCATCAGCCCGGCTGATGAGAGGTGTTACCATGGGAGATGGTTAGAGCGGCAGACCCTGATGCAGAGGTCAATTCCCCGCCTCAGCGGGTCTAGGGCTCAAAATTCCATGGACCTGATAGTTCTCGCCTCGGTGCCTATTCCAATCATGGAGTCCCACTCTGCAACTCTGGACAATAGCTTGCTTGATCTCCACAACGGCCCCCACAACGCTAAAGATGCCTAGCCTCGACCTTGGGGGTGCCCAGGAGTGGACGCCTCACAGGGAAAGCCAGGATGGGTTCCACAGTGGTATTCGTACAAGCGCCATGAGACCCTTGCGGGTGAGTAGTGCGCTATACAAGTATCAATTTACATTTACATGGAATGTAGAGAACATTTTATTGTACCTCATGAACTGTATACTTTGATAGCATAAACTTTGTACATCAAGAGATTCTGAGCAGACTCATTCTGTTCAACCTCTCAAAGCGGCAGTCTTTAACTGAACCAATTTGTTCCTGCTTTGCCAAAGACATCCTGTATTTTAATTTATTTAAGCCAAATTTGTATCCAAGCAACACTCATTTTCTTCAAGATATGTCTAGGACCCTTTTGATGGCAACTATATTTATACAACTATTTAAAAGATCTTCATGTCTGATAATGTTTTAGTTTTCAAGCACCAGAAAGAGAGGTCCCATATCCCATATTATCCTTTAAGATACCGTCCAAAGCCAATCTTGGTTATTTCTAGCCTCTAGAGAAGCAGACGCATCATGCCTATAGTTGATAAGTACCAAGGATCGCTGCTACTGCAGCATGTGTTTGCCTTACGGAGGTAACACTTCCTCCATGGCTCATCTGATCCTGACAGGTCAAGCTGTCAACTAGGTATGCAGTGTTCTGATTCTAAAAAAGAAACACTAGTTCACAAGTTGTTCTACTATATGCTCTCCTAGTGTAGCGCAAAGAAATAGGTTTTGGGTGCTAGGCCTTTAGAGTACATTTTAACCAGGTTGGAAATGTTCACTTTTTTAGCCGATTTGTGATACCCTTTGTGAATATTTTAGGTCTAGTAAGAAATCCCAGGTTCACCCTGCTGTAATTTTTGGGGGACTGTTAGTAACCCAAAACCAATCATCTCCTTTCAACTAGGCATTGAGTGGAGTTATGTGGGACTACAATGACCTGTTGTTCACATTCAGTGCTGGGGCATTGATTTAAGTTCACCTAGGTCATTTATTGTTGGGAATAAAACCTTGTGGGGCTATGTCAGAGTAGTAGATTACACAAGAGGACCATTATTTAGTCTTTATGCTTACGTTGTCAATATTGCGATGGAGTATGCTTGCTGCCAATTTATATAATGCACATAATTTTTTAATATGTCTTATCCAGTTTCCTGGTGAGATGTTTGTGAAGTATGAATAAGGTTTCTCTGTTGCCACTTCATTCACATTAAACCTAACCTTTTGCAGTCTGTGGATTGTACCACTTCCAGGGCTGTATTACACAAAGTGCTCTCAGGGTATAATGGGCATTTGTGCCCACTTTGTGTGTCCTCGGGCAATTTGGTATTTCAGAAGGGGCCACGGACACTTGTGCGGCCCATTCTATAATACTGATAGTGCTGGAGGTATCTTCATGGGTCATTTCCTCATTTACATTGAGGCGTCTCACATGATAAGAAGGAATCCCTTTGCTTCTGCGTCCATGCTCTATTGCAGCCACAGGTGAAGAAGCTCCCAGGAGTCACACTGGGAATGCATTACCTAAAATATTATGCACTGACACTGCGGCCCCTGTTAGTAGTCCTCTGGAACGGTGAAAGGGGATCCTTAGGTCTAACCAGATATCCCCTTGCAGGTGAGTGGTGTCAGTGACTGCACCCGCGTGAAAGGGGATCTCTAATCCTCTTAAAACATGCAGGTGGGTAACGACCTGCACTATGGAATACACTGAGCAGCTTCAAAGCAGCCGCTCTGCTTTTCACATGAATGCACTGCCTTCAGGGTAGCACAAGGTTACGGCTGCCCTGAGGGCAGCGCATTCATCATAATACGCTGTGTTTTCCTTCATTACGGCAGGTTCACCTTTTGAAATGTGAACCCAGAGCAATGACAGAAAATATGCCACAAGTACGCAGCCCCTAGTAATTAATCCCATTGCATGAATTCTAGTGAATGCAATTTTGATGTACGATGTAACAACTGCACGTGGATAAATGAGAATACCAGTAAAAATGATATCAATGACGGCCATGTTACACTTGCTAACACTCTTGTTTCATTGCTGTTGGACTTTTCCGGGATGACCTCTACGTCAACCCCAAATCAGACTTGCGTTGTCAGACAGGTCCTGAGACACAAACCCAAACCAATCAATTGACAGTTCACAGGTGGGATTACACTTATCCCAAAGGCACATGCGCACCCACTGAAAACCCGATCAGACCCAATGATAGGTAATCAAGACACAAAGGAGATTGGCCCTAATAAAACACATTATGTGAGAGGTTTGCATTCCCAAAATACCACAAAAGTTAGATGCCACATGAAGTTAGGAACACTCAGATGCCATATGTCGTGAAGAACACTCAGACATTCAGGACACAACATGCACACCATATGAGTTGATCAAGCACTCACCACACCGGACATCTGGAAATGCACACACTGGCCCGCATTAGGTCTCCTTAAAGTCATCCGCTATCTGTACCACCTTTATCTGATGGTATTTATTCTATTTATGACTATAATGCTTTTTAAATTCTACCCACAAAATGAATATGTGCAGCTAAAATTGTAATTTCAGACTTTCCTCAGAAACAAAATCTGTGTTCCTGTTTTGACTAACACATCTTTTCTTTTAATTAAGTTAAGGTAATGAATGTGAGCAACATTATATTTCTTCTTTATTTCTTTAATTTCATGTTTTATTTGTATGTAAGATTTATTGCCTTTTTGGATTCTGAGGGCCTTGATAGAGCAAACTTTTAAATGCCCTTTCCTTATGGTGGATTACATTTTCAACTACTGCTAGATGCCTTCACAAATGGTCCTATGATTGGTTAGTATGTATTCCAAAATATTAACAACATTTATGCACTTATCACAACCATTTAGTGGCATTTCTCAGGTGAAAGCTCCACATTATTTCACAAATGTTCCAAATGTACAACGCGTTTTAAACGTGCAAATGCCTAAATGAACCACACATCAATTAGACTATCCTCTCCACTCACAAGATTAATAGGATTGTATGTTGGGCAACATGCTCGCTATTGAAATATATTCCGAGAGTACTTGGAAAACTACAATCGTTTCTTTATTCATGCAGCATTGCGATGAGTCAGTGAATGAGCTACAAAATAAGCCGTAGGTTATTCTCTTTTAGCTATGAGAATGAGAATATATGGTTAACTTAGAGGCAATGTGGCAAGTATTTTAACAATACCAAAACAATAATAAAGTTGAAATAAAACACAGATTTAGAAAAATAGAAAACATATGAATATATACGATCACACCACAATAGAAATAAATCCTTTAATGAACATTCAAGATCAGAGTTGCTATATTTTGATTAATTCCAAAGGGGCAAGATGGCGGATGCGGTGAAATCGGGTCTCTGTTATGGCTCACTTCTACAGAAAGGCGGCGGTCTGACTCCGTATCTGTTTCGCGTACTGGTGCAGATTACAGATTACAGAGGATTCAAGAAAAAAAAAAACTTACTATTTCATGTTCAGACCAGATCGGTATGCGGTTAGATCTGTGGTCTAGTTATCGAAAGACTCTCTGCTTGGTATGGGCGCGCTAGAGCCTATCTCCAGGAAGCCCGCCTACACCGACAACGCGTCCACCATGCTCACCTGCAGGGAGTCAGAGCCTTGTTTCCAGCGGACGGCAAGAACAGCCGGCGGGGGTAAATCGACCGGATCAGGAGACTGCGAGAGCCGAACGTTGCATGAGGGAAATATACCAGAGGAGGAGGAGAGCCGGTTTTTCTACCATGACACCAAAAAATCTGAATACTGGGGCGGCTTCTAAACCAGCAAAGCCAAAAAGGAGAGCGGCAATAGCGGCAGCCCAGGAATCAGGTCAGAGAACACCAGGAGAGGCGGCTGATAATGGGACTGATTTGCATGCCTTGAATACTAATGCAGGTGCTTCAGAGAGGCCGATTTCAGAACCCCCCCGTGTCTGCTGTATTGTCTGGTAATTCGAGTGCCCCTTCCTCAGAAGATACAACCCAGGTGAATTCTGGGACATGTAGGCTTGGAGCTATTCCCAAGATCCCAGGGATGTTTACAAAAAAGATTCCTATCTCGGAAAAATTACTTCCAGTACAGCAACAAAATTTAAATAATCAAAAGAAGATGCAGGATAACCAGCTTTCTAAATCCATCAACAATGAAGTAACTGCATCAGTTTCTATCTCGTTAACTGAAATAGCTTCAGGATCTAACAATACAAATAAAGTACCGGAAGATCCAATACCCTCAATCTCTATTGAAGATACTGAGTCTATTGACTCAGCTGGAAAACTTTTACTCCATGACTGATCTGTCTCAAGCACTAGATTCTGACAGTGTAGAAGGGGAAAGAGAACTGAGCGACACTGAAAAATCGCTACCTGATTCTGGGCGAGACATAGGAAATAGCATCATCAGTGATGATGAATCTGAGAATGAATACTCATTAAGTAGACCAGAGTGGGGGGCCGTTGAGAACTCATTGCTTACTATATAAGCTAATAATGGACGCCCCTCGGTGACAAGATCAAGTCATGACTTAGGAGAATCAGACACACCAGAAGTTACTATAGATGTCTTATACCTAGTTATGCTCCAGCATAGGGAAGAAACTAGAACGGAAAATCTTCGCCTACAAGGAGCAGTGAGAAAAGTGCAAAACAACCTAAGGAAAGTAATTAAGGCATCTAATGAAACTATTGTGAGAGAAACAGAAACAGAAAACAGGATATCAGTGATTGAAGACTCTGTGGCTGAACAACAAAAACAGATAACAGCAATGGAAGGACTAAAGGAAGAGATTAATTGGAAGCTCGTGGATATAGAAAACAGATCACAACGCAATAATCTCCGAATACTAAATATTCCAGAGGGGAACGAGGGGACTAATGTTCGTCAATATTTGACGGAATTATTTACAGAAGCCTTTCCTGAGTTAAGTCACTGGAAATGGGAAATGGAGATTCAGAGGGCCCATAGATTCCCATTCCAAAAGAATACACAACAAGATACAAACCGTAATCCACGGGCGATCCTAATCTCTCTTAATAATTTTCTGGCAAGAGAATCCCTTTATGATTTGGAAAGACCTAACAGGAAGCGTAAGGGTAAGGGCGTGGAATTCTTTGTGCGGCCGGATTATTGTCATACTACAGTTCAATTGCGTTGGCAACTTCGTCAGCTTATGCCTTTATTTCAAACCAAAAGTGCTCAAGCTTTTCTCCTGAATCCGGCTTAACTCAAAATAATATATAAGGAACGCTCTTATTTTTTGACGTCTGAAAAGGCTGCAAAAGAACTCTTGACCTCTCTATGAATATGATTATAGTTTGAAAATATACTGTACTCATCTAAGAGATCTAACTGGTTTAACGGGTTTTAATCTGTATCATGATGTGAGTGAGGCTATCTTTGTACTTTCTTTAATTGTTTCTTCTTGTTTGCTCTTTGTGTATAAGATTGACCAGCACTCTCTTGTTTTGTATGATAAACTGTAATCATTTTTTTTCTTGATGTAATGGTCGCTTTATAACGAAGATTAAGGATATAGGAGAGAGGTGAGCCAAGAGACTCGAGTTATTCAGAGCAACTCATGTCATCACTTTTAGGGACTACACAGTCCCTTTGCCTCTTTTTGGTGGGGGTAAGGGTGGCGGAGGTTCGGCTATGCCGGAGCCTGGGGTGGTATTGGGGGGCTTGGGGGGGTGCAAACAAAGTCAGAAAAGCTAATAATTTGCTTGATTTTTCTTACTGTCTATTTTTTTATTCATCTCCTTATCAAAATAAAATTCTTGTTGCATAACTTGAAACTCTATTGTAATCAGGAGATGGATTTCGATGGGGATGGAAACAAAGATGAATGTTTATAAGAATACATATATTATGATGTTAAACATAATCGATATAACTTTCAAATAAGATGGAGAAGTTACGAATATGTTCTTGGAATATATGTGGTTTAAATAACAAAAAAAAAAAGGGTTGCTGCGCATATTATTCAATCTATGAAGAATGATGTCCTTTGTATCCAAGAATCACATATTACGTGGAGTGATAGATTGCTGTATAATGAATTAGGAATTAATTTATTAACTTGTACACGACAGGGAACAACTACAAAAGGAGTGGCAATGTTGATAAGGAGAGGTCTAGGATATTCAAAACGTTGTAAATCTGATCAATATGGTAGATGGGCAATAGTGGAGTTAAGTATTAATAATAGATTATGGACAATTTGTTCAAAATATGCTCCAAATGTAGACGATCCAGAGGTGTTAAACTTCCTAAATTTAGAACTTGCCTCTTGGTCATCTTCTTTAATCATATGTGGAGATATGAATCTCCATATTGAGGATAATATGAATATTCGAGGTATAACTCCTTATCAGGGTTCCTAAAAAAACATATAAAGCAATTCGCTCTCTGCTACTAGATTATGATTTATCTGATCTTGCATATGAAAAAAATCCTACAAGTCCGGGGTTTACATTCTTCTCATTCCCCCATAAAAAATGTGTACATTTGGATTACTTCTTTATTAACTCAGCATTAATTGAAGATACATCATTTGAACTATATCCACGTATTATCTCGGATCATAACCCAATAATGATTGAAATGAAAACAGATGTGTTCCCCATCTCTCAACTTAGAAACTGGACATTTGACAGGAAATTATTAGTAGATCCTGAATACTTGGAACTTATGTCAAAATGGATAAAATAATTTTTGGAAATTAATAGAGGAACTGCACAAATCAAATATGTCTGGGATGCTTTTAAGGCGGGGGTACGTGGTGAATCATTATCATATGTTATCAAGAAACAAAAGATCAATCAACAAAAAACTGTAGTAAACTATAAGAATGTTATAGATTGGGAGAAGAAATTAAAAGCAGCAATAGCACTGTCACAACATACAGGGGATATCGAAAATAATCTAGCAATTCATAAGTCACGTTTATATGAAATGTTTGCAACCAAATTAGCGGAACAGGTGGCAACCTTCCGCTCGCAGATTTATGAATTGGGTGAGAACTCAGGTAGGATTTTGGCAAGAAAAATTAGACAAAGAGAGGTTTACAATTCTATAAATTCTTTACGGGATGAGACAGGACAGATACATAATAAATCTGAATCAATTCTGGAAATTTTCTGTTGATTCTATGCTAAATTATATCAATATGACGCTCTATCTTATTCGACAGATCTTTTTATAAATTTTGGGAGGTCAATTCTATTTGTTAGCCTGTCTGAGGCTCAAAAATTGGCCTTAGAGGCTGATATTACATGGGAGGAAATAGAAAAAGCATTATTATCACAGGCGTTAAGCAAAGCAGTAGGTCCTGATGGCATTCCGTTGGAATTTTATAGAATATTTAGGAATGTTATAAAACAAGATATTTTGATAACTTTTCTTGAGGCACAAAGAGGGAAACCGCCATTATCTTGGAGCGAATCCATAATCATGACATTTCCTAAAAAGGATAAAGATCCCTTGAACCCGGCATCATATAGGCCAATATCCTGATAAATTCCGATAGCAAAATATATTCAAAGATCTTAGCTTATAGAATTTCACAAATTATACCTACAATTGTCTCACGTTGGCAGCATGGTTTTATTCCGAATAGAGATACAGCAGACCATGTTCGGAGAATCATTGCGCTGATGGATTGGGCAGAAGGTACCAATACACCTATCGGAATCGCCCTATTGGATGCTGAAAAAGCATTCAATAGGGTGACCTGGTCTTATTTATGGGACCTACTTTATATGAAGGGATTTGGCCCAGGTATAATTGTAGTGCTGAAGGCTCTCTATCAAAATCTGACGTCTCGTGTTAAATTAGGATCTAATAAATCGTCATTTTTTCCTATGCAGCCTGGAACACGGCAGGGCTGCCCTTCCTCCCCACTCTTATTTGCTATAGAGGATTAGCATATGCAGATGACGTGGTAGTTGTCACTAAAGACATAGTGAAGGCCTTTAATAGGATTGAGGAACTGGCAGTACAATTCCGGTCCTTAACAGGTTATAAATTAAATCTTTCCAAAACACAAATTCTATTTGTTGGCCAAAATCCTCCACCTCGAATCAACATAGTTACTGAAGCGATATATTTAGGTATTAAATTAACTACTCCAATTATAAATATTCCTAAGATTAATTATAACCCAGTATTAAAAAATGCCAACTCCACGTTAGAACTCATTAACCATTTACACTTATCATTATATGGGAGGAATAACGTTTTAAAAATGTTAATCTTACTAAAATTCATATATCTATTAAACAAACTGAAAAAATGGTGGGGAGATTCCTATGGGGCTATAAGGGTAACCAAAGAGCCTATAAAAAAATGATTCTACCAAAGTCAAGAGGAGGATGGGCTACCCTCATCTTTTATTTTATTATTTAGCAGCGGTAGTACAATATATATCCCCTTTAATTATTGGTAATATAGCCCCGATTTCATATGCACATACCCCGTCGATTTATGAATTTGCTTAGGAACTAAAGCTAGAGGGCATTTTTTAAGAATAATAGAACCCAGCTATTACAAAAAGATAACATTTAAGACAGTAACTGCAGCATATAAACCATGGAAAATTATTAGAAAACTAGTAGTGATTCCAAAGTTATCGAGGTTCACTCCATTAAATTCAATACAATGTTTTCCCCCCATATTTAGGGATGCCATTATGATCAAATGGAGCAATCAGGGTATTATTTATATGGGTGACTTATGCTCAGAAAATGGCATATTTTCATTTGATGAACTTCAAACTAAATTCAACTTAACGAGATTCGATTATTTCAAATACTTGCAGATATATCATTTTTTGAAATCAACTTTATATCAAGATCGACAAGATCTACATAAGTTCTTATTGATTGAGAGTCTGTTTTCATAAAGGAAAATAGGTTATTTGTATGATATCCTTATGACCAAACTCCCGGATGATTTATCCACGATTCAACAAAAATGGGTAGTGAAATTGGGGAAAAATGTATTACTAGAAGAATCAATTGCCCTAGCAGATTCTGTCTTAATTACTGGCAGATCACGTTCACAACATTATATAATATTATTTGATTTGTACTATACTCCAGCTAAGGTAATGAAATGGGGTGCTACAGCTGGCATTTCTTGTAATCGGTGTTCCTTGATTGGAGCAGACACTATTCATATGTTTTTCTAGTACCAAACTTAGAATTTTACTTTCAGAAATTCAGAAATTTATACAGATGATAATAGGTTATACATTAAGTTTGACTCCGGAATTGCTAATATTTGGACTCTCAACGGACACTGTAGGAAAAGAACATAAGTCTCTGATTTTTATTACGATGTCTGTATTTCGAGCTTGTATAACACAAGAATGGATTCGTGTAGAGCCACCTTCTTTCTCTATGTGGAGATCTCGGCTGCTGGTAAAATTTAATCTTGAATCTGCGATTTATACGACAAAAGGATGGAAAAAAAAAACAAATGGGGAGAAAAATATGGGCAGCTATGCAACAATGGACTCAAGGAGAAATGAATGGACAAAAGATATTACTTTTTTCTCATTTAACGTAATGTTTATCTCATATACTGTCAAATGTTTTTTTTTTAAACTATTTTTCTTCTTCTTTTCTCTTTGCTTATGTAAATGCTTTATACTGAATGTCTTATGGCAAAAAGGGAAAGGGAAAAAAAGCTAAAAAAATGTAATGCTGTTAATCTGACTTGTTTGCAATAAAAAATAAAATTAAAAAAAAAGGAATTAGGTGTGGTGATCTGATTAAGCTTACCTACGCTCATATTAAGGCTGACTGTAATGGAATGTGAGTCAGATACAGCATATTCAGGGCTGTTAGATGATTTACCTTTGGCCTTAGATTTTGGAATGGTGGTCAAAAATGTTCTGTCTGATAGCTGTTGGAGAAGGTCTCATTGAAACTGTTGGCTTTTGATAGAAAAGGTGCAAGTGGGAAACAGTTAAACTTTGCCTATAGAAAAGTTCCCCCGTTGATGGATTTTTTTCTACCTTTATCCCTTAGGTCAGTATATTGGAGAAGACTTTTAAGGCATTGATTAAAGTCCTAACTCTCACCCGCTTGTAATAGCCATAGAAGAGCTGCCTCCAAAGGCATCCACGGGTCTCTTCCCCCAAAAGCATTTGATAGTGTGATGGTAGACCTAAATCTGGGGTATGTGGATGTTTTTGCAGCAATTCTGCACTGTACTGTATAGCTGCTGCCCAATAGTAGAATGTCAGATTGGGTAATGCCCAGCCCCCCTCTCTCGCGGAAGAGATAGGAGTTTGAAAGCTCGCCTTGGTCGAGAGTATGCCCAGACAAATTGGGAAAAAATATGATCACATTTCTGTACCAATACTTTGCTCATCTCCAAGGGAATGCATCTAAAAAAGTAGAGCACTTTTGGAAAGTAAGTCAACTTAATGACATTGCCTCTCCCTAAAATGGTTGTTTAGTTGTTTATGTGCCCGTTTGGTTTCAATAGCTAGCGGGGTTAGAATGTTTTCTACAATTAGGTCAGTATCAGCCATTAAGGTGCCACTCAGATTTTTTTCAGACTGTACCACCCGGGTATCTGCCCAGTCAATTTGAATATTGTTGATAATCCAGATTTTATCTTGGTTAAGGGTGTATCCTGAGGCTTTCAAAAAATGTTTGGCCTCCAGTTCTAGAGCGCTAATGGCGGACACAGGATCAGGGGTGACCACTGCAGGATCATCAGCACAAGCCCACCACTCGAATAGTTTGACTGTTTTCTATAGCCTTTATAAAAGGGTCTATATAAAGGGCAAATAGCAGAGGTGAACACGGACACCCTTGACGGGTCCGTTGTGATATTTTGATCTACTCCGTCGAGGTTCGATTAACTAATACGTTAGCAGTGGGATTGCTATAAAGAGCTTGTATGGCTTATATTGCTTTTGGTTCATAACCATTTTCTTCATAACAGCCCAAAGGAATGCCCAGGAGACCCAATCAAATGCTTTCTCAGCTTCAAGTAAAAATAGTGAGATCAGGTCTCCCATTACTTGAGCTGCATCCAATAGTGTGATAGCTCTACGGATGTGACCGGCTGTACTTTATTTGGGGATAAACTCATGTTGCCATTACAAAACCTGAAACTCTATTCTCAATGGTATTCTTGCAGCAAATACCGTGGCATATATCTCAGAGTCACAGTTAATTAGGGTAATTGGTCAATACGATCCCATTTCTAGAGGAAATTTGTCTTTTTTTGGAAATATCACTATCTTAGCATTAGTCCAAGATTCCGGAGGAGGTGCTCCACTGAAGATAGATTCAACCAGTATAATAAGGATGGTTTTAATCTGGGGGACAAATATTTTATAAAACTCCACTGGTATGTGGTCTGCTCTTGTCGCTTTCCCATCCTGAAGGCTCCCTAAGGCTTTGGCTATCTCTTCCCATCCAAGTTGGTCATAATCCTCAGGGTTAAGTGCTGCCAGGGTAATCTGAGCCAAATAGGCCTGACTTTCCTCTTCTCTCAGTTTTGATGTCTCTATGTTATCCTCTGAATAGAGATTCTGGTAAAAATCACAAAATGCATTACAGATCCTACTCGCATCTTTTGTGATCTCTCCAGTGCTAAGCTGAATTTCACTGGCAGACAGCTGTTTTCTTATTTTGAGAGTAAGTTGGTGGCCCTTGTGATCGTATATTTTTTCCCTGGCAGAAGCCCATTTCTTAGCATTTCATTCAGCAAATACGGACCTTATTTCTGCCTTACTAGCTATTACTTGCAACTGAGCATTTTCAATTTCAGCCCCTAGATTAACTGCTAAGATTAGTTTTTCCTCTGCTTTTTTCATTTTTGTCATGAGCCCTTATTAGCTGTACTTTATCTTTTTTGTTCTGTCTGATGGAATACCACAGGGTCTCGACTCGAATGCCCACCTTCATTACATCCCATACGGTACTCTTGCAGCTGACGCCTTATTAATTTCCAAAAACTCTTTAATCCACCCCTGCATGTGTGAGCGATAACCCTCATCAACAATAGAGCTTTTTCAAAACTCCAATTCGAGGTTTCTCTCCTAAGCCCTAGACCACTAATATTCAAAAGAAGGGGGTTAATGTCCGACAAAAATCGTGGGGCCATCTCAATAGAGCAGCTTTGAAGTACTGATGTAGACACAAGAAAATCAAGTCAATGGAAGTACTCCAACTCCTCTCATCTTTGCCCCCTGGGAGTTTCCCCCTATAAACCTATACCACAATGAGTTCAATAAGTGACCCTGAGCTACTTTCTACCATATCAAGGCTTCATTTAGGCCACATATATTTAAAGGACACAGGGGCATATTATCAAGGCGGTTTATCTCCAAAAGCTAACACCTGCCCCTGAGCAGTTCTTAGCCAAGTTATCCAATGGTAGGTGGATAACATGGCTAAGAGCATTAGCTTGGTAATGCATGAATATCACTGACTTTTCAGCAATATTCATGCATTTCGGCTGAGTTTTATCACTTAGGAGATAAACCTTGATAATAGCAAGGCTCCTAAGCGATAAAAATCGCCGCAGCTCGGCAATAAAAATATTGCCGCTAAGCCAACATAGCGATAATTATCGCTAGTTGTTGGTAATATGCCCCTCAATTTTTAAGGAACATTGATTAGTCATATTATCTAACTTTTTTCTGGTCCTTTTCCCCTAGCTGTATATTCTGTGCAATCAAACATTTGGTGAATCCCACAATATGCTAATAGTTTAACTTTTTTGCACATTTCTTCCCTTTTCCTGTTTTATTTTATTTTCTTTTCCTTTCTCTTGTGTTTTTACCCTTCGTTGTGAGCCCCATCAACCGACAATTCGTGACCCCCTAACACCCCTACACAATTAGAGCAATCAGGGAGACCCTGAATGATGGTTGTCAATTGGGATACATTGCCGCTAGGCTACGCCCTTAGATCAAACAAGAGGTATAATCAGTCTTTTTTTAAATTTATGTGACTCACCCCTTGGGGCTTAGAAATCTGAGATATAGGACCGATGATACCTCTTGTTTAAATATTAAACTTTCAGAATACAAATGAATCAAATACTGAAGTCGTCTCTGGGTGGTGTTGTCATATGGATACTTCATTACATATATTGCGTTAAGTTAGCATGAGTGTATTACATGTTTAAACAGCCGGTTTGCCTTCGGCTTCAGTTTTGCACACGACACATACTTGTTGTTGTAGCTTTCACCCTAGAAGCGGTGAGGTGGTTTATTTGAGAATAATATGTTATTTCTATGCTATCAGCTTTGCCTGGTACACTTGGTACAACTGTCTGCACACTGAGAGCTGCACACTCTAAGATTAACCTAACACAAGGTTGCTGGGAGGCCTGATCCTCGCACCACATTAGACATAACACAAATAATGTTGATGCCAACATTTTGGGCTCTACGCGGGTTTAAGATAGAGTTACACGGAATAAACGCAGACACTTGGTGCTGCGCATGAAGAGAGCTGGTAGCTGTTGATGTGAACTGCTCCTACTGACATTGAGAGGTATGGGGCCGCCCTGCTAAAGCCCGAATGAGACCTTCTTAGATATAAAATAATATGCTAGATAGGGTGCGCGAAATATAGGTGATATAGATTTCTATAGGTTTTGCATTATAACATGCTAGCACCTTTTGCTTACTATGGATTAGTGACTATGCTGCTGACTCTGATTTTTATAATCTGCATTTTGGTATTATACAAGATACTGCGTTTGAGAACTTTGCATTGAATAATAAATATTTCAAACTTGCACTTGTGTTCTTTGACTCTCAGTTTTGGTTTGAAATGATTATATAACGAAAGAGTGTTCATGTGTTCCACGATTCCTGAGGTATTCTAAAGATCATGTTCTGGTTTGTCTAAGACATGGTTCATTCCATAATGATCCATGAGACACTGTAGCTAGCTAGGTAAGGAGATTTCTGACACTGAGATGAGTTTTGGATCATCCTAACTCACTGAGGTTCTAGATCTCTATGCACAGTTCTGTGGGAGAACGGAAACCCTGCTACATGGCGCCCAACGTTTTGGTTGGTCTTAAAACATGACACTCGAGTAGTATATCATTCATACCTTGACACCTTCATTCCCGTTTCCGGTAAACGGTGGTGTCGGAAAACCTACCTGTTTTTGAAATAGGTCTTTTCAAGCTTGAATTCTACTTTAAACGGTTTCTTTGAATTACTACCCAGTTGTGCTACAAAGTGTTCTTTGTCTTTTTTCACTTCCGGTGCTAACATGGCCGTGGACATAGCGCAGCATAGCCGCGTCGCGGTTCGCGACCACTTGCGGGCATATAATGTCCCTGCGGAAGGTTTGGCTGTGGTTCTAGTGGTGAGTGCGGAACATGCGTACCCGTACGAATTGTTTTATTCCTGGGTGACGTTTCCGGAAGTAAACGCTAATTCGGGCGTCTACCACTCATACACTGCCTCGGCTGTTCCGGCGGCTTATGCTCCGTACAGAGCACTGGAGGTACCTATAGATGTTTGGCAGCACGGAGTTTGGTTTGGTGGCGCCCTACCCCATTCTTTAACGGCTCCGAGGTTAGGTCCGTTGTCCATTGCGGGCACGGCCTGGCCCGCCTTGGGTGGATTTACTCCACATCCTAATCGCGCCACTTGTAATGTGGGTGATCTGCGGCGACTGCATGATGTCGCGGTTGACGTGATTAGAGCGCTTGTTCATTACATTGGTCGTAAGATACATGGCGCAGCCCCCGCAGGTGCGCAGCTTCGAGCGGAACAGGCTGGTTTGAAAATCAGTCCTGTCTTGGTGAATTCCGTAATGGGCAGAAAGCCAGAAAATAAGGATGATTTTCCTTACTGGCTTGCCGAGAAATTCGACCAGCTGGAGGCTGTGTTTCCTAATACGACTCCGGGTGAGAAACACCGGATTCTTACGCTTAGTTTACCGAAGGATTTAGCCCTTGAACTTGCTGACTGTGAAACATGGGGTAAGACTTTTGCAGCGGTTTACTCGAGGTGCTTTGGCACCCCGTCAGTGTCGAACCTGTCTGCGGTCCTAAAACGTGTTCAGGATGATCACGGACCGGAGTCGGCGGTTGAGTTGGGTATGCGCCTGAGCGGTTCATTTGAGACGGTTTGCGGTATTATCCTTGCTAATGTAAAAGGGGATGCAGTGAACTTTCAGGTGGCCAATGGTCTGGCGTTAGTTCCCGATGCCGAGAAACCCCGTCAGCTGGCAAGAATTATTGTGGCGGCTTATAAAACGGTTGGCCGCAATTCTAAGGGTGTAAAGGTTTTTCTTGAAAAAGAAAAGAAGCAGCCCCAGGGACAGTCTTCGGAAACGGGTGGACAACCCAAGTCCAAAAAACAAAATTGGCCTAAAAAACAGAATCAGGGTAAGCAACAACAACAACAGACACAGGTTTCTAGTCCGGCGCCTTCACAACCTGCGCAGTCGGATAGAGTTTATGAATTGCGCGATCGCGCTACGATTAAATCGCCTGACAGATATCAGGCATCTAACCAACGCTCTCCTCGTTCCTTTCAGGACTCATCGGCTCCGTCAACCGGTGGTGGAGGGGGCGGCAGGGGCAGGGGTGGCCAGCAAGGACGTGGCCAGCCTCGCACGCGAAGTGAAGGGGATCAGCGGGACGACTCTACGCCAAAGAGACCGCAGTTTGCCAAGAAGAAAGTCGCTGCCTTAACGGCGCATCGATATGCCCCAGATAGTGAGAACGCAGCTTCGGAATCTGACGTGGGCTCTGACCTTGCTGGACAGCGCGGCGGAGATTACCATAGTGAGAGAGGCCCTCCGTCCACTGTTGAAGGTGAAAGCGACTGAGACTTTTATTGTGATTGAAACAGCTGATACACGTGTTGCTCCCCCTGAAAGACTTTTTGAAATTGTCCTGTTAATTGAAGGTGACATGCAGCGAACTGTAAAAGGGGTATTTTGGGAAAATCTTTCGGATACGTATGACATTTTGCTTTCGGAGGCTGATTGGCCCCCACCTTTTGTTCTCGCAGCTCCGCGAGGGGAGGAGGTAATCCTCCCCAGTTTCGCGCACACTGTATCGAGAGTGGAAGCGCTGCATTTTGCAGAAGAGTGGGCTCTGGCGCTTGCGCCGGCTGTGTACCGAAATCAGTGTGGCTGGGATAAATTGTCCCCTAGCCATGAGATTCCTTTACGGTCACAGCCGCAGCCACAACCCCAGTATCCCATACGGCGTGAAGCTAAAGCTTCGGTCGCGGCTATCCTTCAACAATTGGAATATCAAGGTGTAATTGAAACGTGTGTGTCACCAATGAATATTCCCCTTTTTACTGTTAACAAGCCGGACGGCTCATATCGTCTGGTTTTGGATTACCGGCATTTGAACTCGCATTGCCGTAACTGTGCAGTACAGAATACTCACGGCTCTGCCCTAGTGAATAGTCTTGAGCGTAAACGGTTCAAAACCACGCTTGACATTTCCAATGGTTTTTATGCACATAGATTAGATGGTCTAAGTTCCCAATGGACCAGTTTTACGTGCGGCGGCGTACAAAAATAAGTTTAATCGACTCCCAATGGGATATAAAAATAGTCCTGGAGTGTTTTCCGCCCGCATAGTCTCTCTTTTAGAGAGTTTCGATCCAGTTGCATGTTCGTATGTGGATGATATTTATCTCACAGACGACGAACTTTGGGTGCATCTGTGTCGAGTAAACAGCATAATTTGTAACTTTGCAGACATGGGTTACAAGTTTAACTTTGCAAAATCGCACATTGCGGAGTACACAGTGTTGTTTCTAGGTTATGAACTTAACCATGAAGGAAAGGGATTGGCTCCTCAATTCCTGGAGAAGTGCGCGCAGTTGCGCTCTCCGACAACGCTGAAAAAATTACAGTCTTTGCTGGGTTTTTTAAATTTCGGGAGGACATACATTCCGGAATATGCCCAGCGTATCAAGCCTTTATATGCCTTGGTACAACCATCTTTTTCCAACTCATGCTGGCTGCCTGAGCATTCAGCCATTCTGCAGTCCTTGCAGGCTGATATGCTAGCTTCTGACTACTTACAGACTCGTGATAACCAGACCAACCTGGTGATAAGAATTATCCCTGGGACGGTGGGTTTCACGTACCTGACTTTTAATGAAGGGGATACTGTACCTATTGCTTACAAGTCACACTTGTACACTTCGGCTGAACTGCGTTTTTCCACTGTGGAGAAAGTTTTGACGGCTGTGCAGATGGCAATTCTTAAGGAACGTGCCCTGTCGCAGGGAAAGCGCATGTTGGTTGTCACCCCGTGTCCAGCCTTGGAGGCGGTCACGAAAGCCAGTGTACCGAATTCTAAAGCTTTGCACCCTCGGTGGATTCAGTGGGCTACATCCTTGACATCTCAGGATGTCACGTTTATTTTTGACGCCGCTTTACGGTCACAGGAGTATTTACAGTATGAATTCGTTCATCCTGCTCCTTTAGCAATGCGGCCGTTGGAGGATTTCCATTGTATCATTTACACGGATGGTTCGGCGCAGGTTGCGCATGGCTCTAAACACGCCTACGTTTCCGCTTGTGCCATTGTGGTCGGTGCCATGGTGAACGATGAGTTCAAGTCCAGTGTTGTGCACACGCAAACGCTAGGGGACTGCACCGCACAATTGGCAGAGCTTCGTGCTCTTATGCTCGCATTGGAGTACGCTGATCCTTGTGTGACGACTTTAATCGTAAGTGATTCTTACTACTGTGTCCAGTCTTACAATGAGAACTTGTTCTTTTGGATTCAGAATGATTTTCGTGATTCCAAGGGTAGCACAATAAAACATAAAATGATCTGGGTCCGAGTGGCGGAACTTAAAGAGAAACTGCCGCTCGTGTTTGTGATTCATACTCTCGGCCACCAGCGCGTGGGGGTCCACGCTGTTGGCAACTCGCTTGCTGATGAAGCAGCGAAGTCAGCGGTATCAAAATACTTAGTTGCAGCGGTCACGAGGTCCAAAAGCAAAGTAGATTATGACATCTTGGCGGCTGTTGCTGCCACGGAGAAGGGAGGTAAATATCCTGCGGGGTTCCCTTCGAAGTACACATACCACTTAAGTCCCGATAAGGTTCCTTATGTGAAAATTCCTGAAGTTGGAGAGCGTCTAGTTCCCAACTCGGATCGCAGAGCTTCTCTGATTACAGCGGCTCATGAAGGTGTGGCGTCTGCGCATGCGGGCGTCTCAGCCACTGTATCTCAGCTACAACAGAGGTTCTGGTGGCGGGGACTGTACAAACAGACGCGCGATTATGTCCTTATGTGTGACATTTGTCAGCAGATCAAGCCTTCTACTGCTGCGCGTCCGCCTCAGACACAGTTGTACATCTCTAATAAACCACTTGGTTGTGTTTATTTGGATCACTGCGGTCCTTTTTCTTCTGATACTGCGTATAAATACATCTTAGTAGCAGTTGACTCATGCACACGCTTTATATGGGTATGGCCGCATCGAAGCGCTGATTCGCGAACTGTCATTAAGGATTTGCGTGTCTTTGTGGGAGTCTTTGCTAGTGGTACTTTCCTTTCGGACCAGGGTCCGGCTTTCGCCTCTAAGGCGTATAAGGATGCTATAGTTTCGTTGGGAGTACAGGTGAAGTTTTCAAGCCCCTACAGGCCTGAGGGCAATTCTGTAGTAGAAAGAATGAACCGCGACTTAAAGCAATCTTTGACAGCCCGTGTTATAGGCACTGGTAGAAACTGGCTGACCCACCTCTATGGCGTGCAGCGTGCGCTTAATAATCTCCCTAGAAGGTCTCTGGGTGGGCGGACCCCATACGAAATGCTCTTTGGTATCAATATGTATGTTGGAGTTCTGGACTTTTTGGTTCCGTCCAGAGGTGTCAGGGTACAACACCCAAAGACCCCGGAGTCCCACCTGCCTTGGTGCACAAATGAACAGAAACACGGGCTTCTCGATGGTGGCGTCAAAGACCAAAGGTTTATTACTGCAGGGACACAGAAGTCACAGAATCTACACACGGGCAGAGACTAGGAGCCTGTTCGATTTGTACAAAGTGGGTTGCTCCTTATATACTAAAAATTGTGCTCTAGGCAAATATTTCACATGTCGGTACATTCCCAAACCTTTTGTGTCTCTAAACAATAAATATTTGACGTTACACAGGAACTGTCGATAATATCTGATACCAAACATCACGAAGAGGGGTTCCCACCAGTCCATCACAATCCCTTGTCAAATATTGTATTCAAGAGCCGGACCGCCTCATCGTAAAGTTCGTTACCTCCCCCTAATAAAGGCCCAGAAGGAAAGGAGCAGAGCCAGGTGCAGAAGATAGAAAAGCGGGATAAGAGATGTTTGTGGGTTGTAAATGGGCAAGGCTACCGGCTTCGGCCGCCTAATCATGATCAGGACAATGGACAGGAAAACCAGTTCAGGTGGGCTGGCCTCGGGCAGAGGAGGCAGCCTTTGTCGAGTCATGCAGCTTCAGCGTGATCTGGTTTAAGGTGCACGTGTCATGTAAGAGGTGAATCTCCGGCTAAGGCTACGTGTCCTTAATCAAAGTGGAGTGAATGAAGTGATCAGAGGCTATTGCATATGTGAGGGCAAGGAAACACAAAATGGCGGCCACGATCTAAGATGGATGCCATGGGTAGATCAGAAATGTGTTCATAACAAGAGTGCTCTTGCTCGTATCGTAGCGAAAACACTAGGATATACTAAATGGATCATTTGCGGTTCACTGATACCATTTTTATGTATTTCCGACAAACTTGAAAACACGGGTTCAAGTCGTCACGGAACCGTCACGGAACCTCAGACCCTCCTTTTGCCCTTACATAGGCAATTACTCAATCTATGTCTGAATCTAGTTCTATGTTCATCAGGTCAGTGACATGCTGTTGTATCATCATCCTTTCTCGTGTCTTTTCTCCAAACGCAGGTGGTTTCCTAAAACAGGTTGCAGCACAAAGGCCACACAGGGCTGGACCACACTGGATAATCAGGCAGCATGAGAAGAGGAATACTAATATGACACCAATGACCATTAGAACCTTCCATCCCCACGCTGAGATCAGAGTCCAAACCCACTCCATGAAGGACCAGTTTCCCTTGTCTACATGTATGGAGTCCGAAATCTTGTGCAACTTAGAGATCGCCTCGTAAACTGTTGGAGCATTATTAGGAATAAAGACACAGCAGCTCGATTGGATCATTCTGCATACCCCACCTCGATCTGCAAGTATAACATCTAGAACCATACGGTTTTGCAATGTCATGAGTCTATCCGCCTGAAGCTCAGCTGTCAGATTGCTAAGGGCACCAGCAGTTTCGGTAATAGTAGATTCAACTACCCGTGTTAGCTGACGTATGTTTCTACTATTGGCCATAGGCCCCCAGAACGGAAGGAAGCCTTTAAAGAAGTCTCCAGCTTCCTGACCAGCAGTATCTTCCTTGCTGAAAACACCTCTAGCTACTCTTGTTCTGTGATAATCCGGTGAAGCAGTGTATGTCGGAGGCAACAATCGAGCAATATAACATGATCCTGAGAAGTCGGCAGGCAACCATGTATAAGCTCTGTCTCGACAAATGAAATAGGTACCCCTAGCAGTGAGGAAGGCAGGGGAGGAGTTAGCCGAAAACACATAAGTCTCTACGCACTCACTCCTCCCTAGCTGAGCTCTCGGATTTCTCCCATTACCTTGCAGACAGACCTGACCTCGGTGAGGTACGACCCAGATTGGAGTTGAGCTTTTACGCTTGCTTTCTCCTAAACTAAGGCGATACTCTGAAGTATTCCAACTCAAATATACTCGTAGTTCGTCTCTAGGGTATGATGGAGTATTATTGACATCCTTGACCATGTCAATAATTCCCTGGACTAAGGCTTTGTTGGCAGAGTTATATTTAGTGGAACGTGGTGGACGTGGAGGATAGGTTTCAAGGGCATAAGCAAAGATGGTTTGGAAGGCCTGAAATGATCCATTATAGCTGTAAGGCAAAACCAAATAGGGAATACCTTTATCCATAGTGTGAGGTATCAAGCCACACACCCAGCAGTCTGTAGTGTTAACTACCAGTTGGTGTTGGTGCAAGAGCTGTACAAAAGTATTATTAATGAATTCTGAGCGTCGAGCTTGCTCATGTTCTGGAAATGAGTGAAAAGAGTGTATAGAAGAAACAGTAGAAATAGCTGGATCAAGGGGAGGCACTGTAGAAACTGGCACAAAAATCAAATTTATGCTAAAGACAATCCCACCCACCAATGTTGCTAAAACAATCAAAAATGTAATGGCACATTGCATCAAGAAACATTTGCTGTGAAGAATTCTATTTAGTTTGTTTCTGCGAACGTAAATCACATTTTCTCGTTGCAGCGCAGGAAGTTCCATCTTCTACAATCCGCTCGCGACCACTGATGATGTGTACGTAGATGAAAATGCCTCTGTCAGCCCTGGGAGTTCCCAAAACTAACAGAAAGATCGACCTTGTGTCAGACCCCTGCAAATTCAAACTAGGCACACAGCCACGACCCTACGGCTACCCAGACGGCAAGGCAATTTTAAAAACAATAAACAATAGCAAACTTCCTGGCTGAAAAGCAAAAGTTCAATGTATATAAATATCAAAATCACAATATGCAGTTGCCTGCTTTATTAGTTCGTTTTATGGCTTCTAAGGTTGTATCTCTTCTTCACTGGTACTGTTTGATCGGAAAATAGTGTATCACTAGTAGTTGTTGTAGAGTTTAAGTTCGCAGATAGCAAAGTTTCTTTTGATGCTGGAGACAAATGTTCAATGTTTGAAAGAGTTTTCTCAGGAGGAGAGTCAGGTTTCAAAGTGTCAGTAATCAAATCGGCATCACTGAAAGGGACAAATTTCGGAGTTATTTCAGATTCGGAGGCACCAATTCCCTTCTTCACCCAGTCGTCGTAGGGCAGCGGCAGTGGAACACGCTTTACGTGAGAAGCGTGGATCCAGTTCTTCCGGCCAGCAACACGTACAGCTGTCCTCGTTGCCAGCAGGACCTGGAAGGGGCCGATGTAGCGAGGCTGAAGATTCTTTGTCCTCGCGAAGTTCCGGACCACAATGAAGTCACCCGGTTTCAGTTGATGCCCTGGACTCTCCGGAGGCTTTGGCAAAGCATCAAAAACCTGTTGATGAATAAGACTTAATTTAGCAGTCAAGTCGTAAAGGTAGTCTATCAACATAGGGTATTCAATGGAGCAAAATTGTTTAGGCCTTGGCACACCCCAGATATTTGCCGGGCGGCCAAACACAATCTCATATGGAGAAAGCCCTATTCTAGAATGCACTGTTGCTCTCGTTGATAACAAAGCCAAAGGAAGTGCGTCTGGCCAAGCCAAACCTGTGGATGCTTGTATTTTGGCTATTTTAAGCTTGAGGGTGCCATTGTAACCCTCGACTAAACCAGCAGACTGGGGGTGGTTCGCACTATGAAATTTTTGTTTCAAACCTAGGCCAGCACACACACTCTGCATAACTTTCCCTATAAACTCACTTCCGTTATCTGACCATACAATCCGTGGCATTCCGTACCTAGGGAAAAATTCTTTTAGAAGAATTTTGGCAGTTGATAGAGCAGTGTTGTCCTTTAGTGGGTATGCTTCTATCCACCTGGAAAAAGCACAAACTACCACCAGGACGTATTTTAAATTGTTGCAGCGTTCCATGTGAATGAAGTCTAACTGTATTACTTCAAAGGGACAGGAAGGAGGAGCAAAATGACCAGCTGGAGTTGGAGTTCCCTTGCCAGGATTATGCATCAAGCACACCATACAATTTTTCACCACTCTCTCTGCACACTTACTGATTCCCTCATTCTTCCAGACCGGAGCTAACATCTTACATATCCCTTTAGAACTTATGTGCGCCACTCCATGCGCCATCGTCACTACTGCAAGCACATACGCATCAGGCAACATCCAACGCTGCTGTTCTGTCAAATCGATCCAACATCCATTCGAGTCCAATTTGCCCGTACTTTCTCTCCATACGCGTTTCTCTTCCTCAGTCGCTTCTTTCTGAATCTCTTTCACACTTTCCACTGTGTCCTCACACATTCCAGACTCAGCAATCCATCTTGCAGACGTAGCAACATACATTCTACTCATCATGTCTCTAGCTGTTTGTTTAGCAGTTTCATCAGCAAAGGCATTTCCACGACCAACATCATCTGTGATTGCTTTATGAGCACTGCACTTCACAATCGCAACTTCAGTCGGTAAGGTTAGAGATTCCAACAAGTCGTTAACTAGCTGACCATGCTGAATCTTAGTCCCATGGGACGTAATGAAACCCCTTTCTCTCCACAACCGGCCAAAACTATGGGCCACGCCAAATGCGTACTGACTATCTGTAAACACATTCACTCTCTTTCCCTCAGCTAAAACACACGCTCTCGTAAGAGCTATTAATTCTGCAGCTTGGGCAGAATTCTGACTCACTCTTGCAGTCTCCACAATCGTCTTCAAAGTCGTTACCGCGTAGGCAGCAGTCACATCACCATTCTCCAATTTAAAACATGACCCGTCCACATACAGCGTACCATCCGGGTCGGATAGAGGAGTATCCCTCAAATCGATGCGACCTTTTGTCTCTTCCTCCGTTTTGAAATAACAGTCATGTGGCTCAGAATCACTCGACTCTTGATCAGTCGGCAACAATGTTGCTGGATTCAATACATTGCATCTTTTGATCTGAATATGACTCGCTAATAACGTCAGCTCGTAACCAGATAATCTCGCACTAGTAAGGTGTTGTGTCTTCGTTCGGTTCATGAGTGTATCCACTGCATGAGGAACCATGACCACTAGCATATTGTTCATCACCAAACCAGCAGATTGTCGAATGGAAGCTGCAGCTGCCGCTGTAGCCCTCAAACAACTAGGCAATGCTCTAGCTACCGGATCTAGTGTTGATGAGAAATACGCACAAGGGCGTTGTTTGTCACCAAATTTCTGTGTCAGAACACTCAACGCGCAACCTTCTCTTTCGTGAACGTAGAGCGTGAATGGCTTGCTATAATCAGGTGTACCCAATACAGGAGCTGAACACAGTGCTTTTCGTAACTCAATAAAACTCTCTTGACATTCATCAGACCATGGCACCGGACTCGGAACATTTTTCCCAGTCAAAGCTACCAATGGCTTCGCTATAAGTGAAAAATTTGGAATCCACTGCCTACAGTAAGAGGTAATACCTAGAAAGGCACGTACTTCCCTCTGTGTGCGTGGAACACTCATCTGCGTAATTGCTTTTATTCTTTCTGGGGTCAACTTCCTTCCCTCCTTTGATAAGAGGTGACCTAGGTAGGTTACTTCTTGGCAGCAATATTGCATTTTGGAAGGTGACACCTTATGATTCAAATTAGACAAATGATGCAATAGTGAAATTGTAGCTGCTTTGCAAGTTTCCTTGTCATCGGCAGCCACTAAAAGATCGTCTACGTACTGTACTAGGGCAGAACCTGGAGGAAGGACAAAAGAATCTAGCTGACTTTTTAAAGCTTGACTGTAAATGGATGGACTTTCACAGTAGCCTTGTGGAGCGCGTTTAAATCTGAAACTGCGACCTCCTAAACAGAAGCCGAAAATATCCCTACTTTCTTCAGCTATCGGAATGCTGAAAAATGCATTCCTGAGGTCTATAACTGAGAACCACGTAGCTGTGGCAGGAATCAATGTTAACAAGGCAGTAATGTCTGGCACTACAGGAAACTGCGGAATTACAATCTTATTAACTTCTCTAAGGTCTATGACAAACCTATAGACTGGAGGCTTTGTAGGATCAGTTCGTTTCAAGATCGGTAATACAGGACTGTTACAGACATTTCCTCGCGTTTCTTCAACCACACCTTTTTTAATCAAATCTTGCACAATCAATAAGAGTGCACGCTCACCTTCACTCGATATTTTATATTGAGGAATTCTTGGAAATTTTACATTCGCTTTCAAAGTTACTACATATGGTGGAATCTCTAGTAGACCTACATCATTGGGACCAGTCGCCCAAAGAGAATCAGGGAGTGAACGTAGCTCCGGCGGGAGTGCGTCCATTGACAAGTACATCGGAGAGGTGATATTTTTGCCCAGTGTAAGCTGTACTCCTCCCGGAGAACAGTACAATGTCGCATATAGTCGTTTTAACAAATCTAAACCAAGCAGATTCTCATTACAACCTGTCGTCAAAATCAGGGGTGCTTTCAATTGACACGGTCCAACAGAAATAGACAAAGGACCAGATATCGGGTTGTACACAGGGGCGCCTGAAAAACCTACGGAAACATTTGTTGAGCCAGACAAAGGTGCGCCAGGGAGTTTCGCATGCATGATAGAACTTTTTGCGGCACCAGTATCCAACAGAAACGGTTCGACTACACCTGATGTTGCTACTGCGACATAAGGCCCACTCTGATCCACTGGAACTGATACTACTCCCTCTCTCTGTCCATGGCTGTCCTAGTACCCATTTTGTTGGAATCCCTCATCAACTTCACAATAATCCTCAACAAGATATTGCTGAGATCTATTCTGTTGAGCAGGTTGTACATTTCGTTGATCAAAGTGATTAGAAGGACGATCATTCGTTTGCGGAGGCATAACACCTCGCCCTCGACCTCTAGAATTCTGCGTATATCCACCACGACCTCTCTGAGCTGCTGCTGCATTATTTTGTGCTAAGATCGGACATTCATTTTTATAGTGCCCCTCTTTCTTACAGTACGCGCACTGATTCCACTGATATTGAGGCCTTGATGTACTATAATCTGTCCTTTGATATGAGTTTTGCTGTGTATTAGTCTGATTCGTACGAGGCGGATACGCCTGCTGCAAAAGAACTTTAGTTTTTAAATCTTTCGTTTTCTTCTCTGATTTCTCCTTTTCCTCTTTATCCCTATTTTCGTAGTACTGGGCAGTCGCAAGTATTTGCGCTGTCGTAGATACAGCCCACGCACTTTCTGAGTCTTTCAATTTATTGCATAATTCAGGTAACAAATTATGCACAAATTTATCGACAAACAGTCTCTGTCCTCCTTCAGTGCTCATATCCTGACCACTATGGTCTACAAAAGTCTCTTCGAACCTCGTAAAGAAGTCGGAGACACTTTCGTCTTTCTTTTGCTTGCATGCTGATAATTTATCCCAATTAACACGCAATGCGGGCATCAGAGTCTTCATTAAATCAATTATTCTACCTGGCAGATTAGCAATCAAAGGTTCGGGTTTCGCACCACCTATTTGTTGAGCATCTGCTGCAGTGATAGCTGCCCAATCACCACCTAAAGCAGCCTGATGATCCTCTCTACGAATTTTAGCCCACACTGGTTGTGGAACTACATTGCCAAACAACATATCAATGTCGGCTAAGTTCATTATACAAGCTTCAACTGTCTGTGTCAATTCCTTGTAATATCCGGCCGGATTCTTACGTGGATCTGGCAAGGCCTGTTTCACTGCTAACACTTCTGCTCGCTTCCATGGAATATGTATCCATACTCTTTGGAACTGTGCTGGAGCAGCTACAATACCAGCGTTTTGATCAGCTTGCACAGCTTCGCGCCAAATTGGAGGAACCTCCCTCATAGGATATTGGCGACTTAGCTTCACTTTACCTTTTTCTAAATCTCTTGGCGAACGAAGAGATGGATCATTCCTAAAACTCAAAATAAGTTCCATCGCTTCCTGTATTTTATCACCCACTATCATTCCTGCCGCAAACTCTTTTTGAACCTTAATTAAATCTTCCAAATCTGATTCGACATCGTCTTCTTCTATTTCCTCACGTAACAACGAGCACATCTCGTCGAAGACGTACCGTTGCGTTGGCTCTCCCCATTGCATAAATGTCTCTAATACATCTCTCGTATTATATCTTCTAACTTTCGTAATCCATCTGAGAGCCGTGGAGTCTAAAACTCCCCGTTCTTCAGTACTTGGAAGCTGACTCCGTCTCTGAACAGAGTCAGGAGTAGGAGTCTTAATCAAGGTTTTATATATAGGAGACAGCATATTAGTAACAGAATCAGTGATTCTTCGACGAACAGAAAGTGGAGTTAGTACACTCGCAGACATAGAGAATGCAGTAGAGGTAGGAATAGATGACGAAACAGTAGGAGTATCGAGGAAAATAGTTTGAGGAACAGTAGGTACAGTGGTAGGTATAGGAGCCGGCAGTGCGGGAAGAGGAGGAGCTGTAGGAACATTTACATTCACCACAGGAAGTAAAGGAACTTGATTCTGAGGAACAGGAACAGGAACACCAGGTTGTCCAGCAACCGGCAATTGAACATTCGGGATGAGTGGAGCCGTAGCACCTTGTGCATACGGTGGAGGCGAACGTAACAGATAAGACAACAGAGGATCGTTTTCGGAATCCTCCAGTATCTTAGCCATTTTCGATGGCAAGGCAGGATAGCACTTGTCAATCGCTAAGTTATGCTCTCTAATGGCTACATCTATGGCCTTTTCACACTCGTTAGCCTGCAACTGTTTAGTCGCTTGCTCTAGAGTTAATTCTTCTTGTTCTTTTTGCTCTTTCTTCAACCTTTTCATTTCTCTTTGTTTAGATTCTTTCCGCCAATAACGAAAAGAGTCAAACATTGCCGGCCGGGCTTTCTTCCTAAACAATTTCGCTTCTAAGTTGTCGAGAATCTCTTGTTCAAAACTACCATGCAGTGGCCAACTAAGGACACCATCCTTCTTACAATAACGGACCCATATCTCATTATAAGTTATAGGACCCACACCATACTTACAGTATAAATCATATAGGGGAGTCCCAATCGGAGGAACCAGACAAGAGTCCTCTAATTGTGAGTCACTGTTGCAACTAAAACAAGACAACATTTTCCGACTTACCATTTTCAGTCCGGAACACAAAACAAACAAACACGAAACAAATTGTGCACTTGAACCAAGAACTTAGGCCTACCAAAAACGAACTGATGTATCGATACCCAAACTAAACCAAATAGATTATCGTAACTAGAACAACCAAAGATAATCTTACAAAACCAAACCAAACCAAGAACCGATCAAGGATTTTTAACAATCCTCACAAAAGTAACCAGCTAGCTATCACTAAATACTTAACTGAGTCACTGAAGACGTCACCAAGGAGAAAACCGTCACGTTTCGCCGTACTAAGGACTGCACCACTTCGGGTCCAAGACAGGGCGACGGTCAAGGCAACGGCCCACTGCAGCCGTCCTGAACGGGAACCCTCGTGGAAGAGAACTTCAGGGCCACTTTTGCGATATGCCGGGATCGATGAAGTGGGGCGCCTCCCTCGGGAATCTTCACACGAAGCTTCTCGAACTCTTCAGGCTTTTGGACCGGTACCGAATGACGTCGCCCCACGTTGGGCGCCAATTGGAGTTCTGGACTTTTTGGTTCCGTCCACAGGTGTCAGGGTACAACACCCAAAGACCCCGGAGTCCCACCTGCCTTGGTGCACAAATGAACAGAAACACGGGCTTCTCGATGGTGGCGTCAAAGACCAAAGGTTTATTACTGCAGGGACACAGAAGTCACAGAATCTACACACGGGCAGAGACTAGGAGCCTGTTCGATTTGTACAAAGTGGGTTGCTCCTTATATACTAAAAATTGTGCTCTAGGCAAATATTTCACATGTCGGTACATTCCCAAACCTTTTGTGTCTCTAAACAATAAATATTTGACGTTACACAGGAACTGTCGATAATATCTGATACCAAACATCACGAAGAGGGGTTCCCACCAGTCCATCACAATCCCTTGTCAAATATTGTATTCAAGAGCCGGACCGCCTCATCGTAAAGTTCGTTACCTCCCCCTAATAAAGGCCCAGAAGGAAAGGAGCAGAGCCAGGTGCAGAAGATAGAAAAGCGGGATAAGAGATGTTTGTGGGTTGTAAATGGGCAAGGCTACCGGCTTCGGCCGCCTAATCATGATCAGGACAATGGACAGGAAAACCAGTTCAGGTGGGCTGGCCTCGGGCAGAGGAGGCAGCCTTTGTCGAGTCATGCAGCTTCAGCGTGATCTGGTTTAAGGTGCACGTGTCATGTAAGAGGTGAATCTCCGGCTAAGGCTACGTGTCCTTAATCAAAGTGGAGTGAATGAAGTGATCAGAGGCTATTGCATATGTGAGGGCAAGGAAACACAAAATGGCGGCCACGATCTAAGATGGATGCCATGGGTAGATCAGAAATGTGTTCATAACAAGAGTGCTCTTGCTCGTATCGTAGCGAAAACACTAGGATATACTAAATGGATCATTTGCGGTTCACTGATACCATTTTTATGTATTTCCGACAAACTTGAAAACACGGGTTCAAGTCGTCACGGAACCGTCACGGAACCTCAATGTACCTGACCTTGATGGGCCGGACTACAAGGCCCAGGCCGGGGCCTTTGACGTAGATGAACATTACAATGTTTTACAGAATCTACAAAAGACCAGAGACAGTCTTGCAAAGGAACACTTGCCCTCCACGTCGGATGATGCGTTGCAGATCCCAGTAGTTGGCTGGCTACCCCAAGTTGGAGAACTGGTTCGAGAGAAGATCGATAACAAGAAAGAGTTTGGTCCCTCATATCGAGCACCAGTCCGAGTACTTGGAGTGAAGGGCACAAGAACAGTCATTTTACCACCACTTCCAGGTCGTAAAGAAAACAGATTTATTTCTATTGACAATGTCAAGACACACAGGGTGGCCGATTCTTCATAGCATGACACCGGCTGTATCCTGTCCTTCCATGGTGAGGCACTCTGTGCTGGCTATTACATCTGGTGCAGATCAGGAGGTGTCCCTCGAGATGCCTGCCATATCCAGACCTTTATTAAATACTATTCCTGTTACTAACATTGATGAGGTGACCTATGCAGATCCTGCTGATTTATCCATGTCCGATTTACAAGCATGTTTGGCTAACCAATCCAGATTCTCTTTTGACTCTGATTCGGAACTTTCAAAGGAACCATCGACTATTGCAAAATATGCCACGTTGTTTAAAAAACATTTTTTAGTTCCACCTTGGACATACATTTGGCTGATACTATTTTTATTTCATCTTTTTATGTCGATTGGTTTTGTGTTTTATTTTTTCCGACTGATTGATGGCCATTATGTGAAAGAAAGAACAGGAATTCGGTACCTTAATGGAACATTGGCCCCTCTATCCTCCTCACATTCAGTACACAGACTAAAGAGAGACTTACATTCAGTACAGATTACTGCTTGGCCAGTCCTTGATGGGATTGTGTGGGATGCGGTTAGGTTTCAGATACATGGCCCCACAGAAGTTATTAATGTTCCTAATGTGCTTAGAGTAAACATGGGAGATGTGATTAAGCAAAATGTTCGTTCTGATGATTGGGATCTTCAGGCCGTAGAAGCATTGTTCTCTGATTTGAAATATTATGCGGCCTTTGATGCTGAGGATTTGTACTTAGATTCTGTCAATTATGGTGATTTGTTTTGTTATCAACATTATGGGAATCATTTCTTACACAAGACAAGTTCCAGGAGGGTTCCTGTGAATTACACTCAGTGGGAACATTGCCCTACTCCCTTACAGGGGAGTTCAAGTACATTTCTGGGAAAATACTCTTATTTTACAGATTTTAATCAATCGAATCCTGAGTCGTTTTATTTTAAAGTGAACCAGAAATTCATGCCCAAAGTTAGACTTACTGATACAAAATTGCTGTATTCAAAGTCCTTTTTAGAAAGGTTATCTGTGGATGGCTATGAGTTATGGAAGGATGCTATTGACCTTAAATCGGTTTGGGGTACCAAAGATTGGCAGGTACAAGGCACTGAGGCTTTGCATCGTGCATGTCTCATCCCGAATCACATGTTGTTTTTAAATTCTACTGTTTCTCAAACAACATGTTTTGGATTGGCTACATCTAAAAAATTAAATACCCCTACTATCCCTGACTTGGAAGAGTATTCAGGTTGGAGTAATTTCACTACAATATCCATCAGTGTGATACAAGCGCTTTTGCAGAATTCCTCCTTTAATATTTCCCGTTTTGATCCGGAGGGATGGCTTTTGTGGCAAAGAAGCACTGATGCTTGCCAACGTAGGTTTTTGGGTTTATCTGAAGGTTTTACGCACATCAGGCCAGATCCCAGGTTTGACACAGATCACACTGTCACCACTTATTCAGTAGGTAAATTGTGTCAGAACTGGTTACAACATTCCACTTTGGCTGCTGTTAAACTGCATCTGTCCCAGTTGAATGAGAATATAGAGCTAAATGATTTTATAAAAGGCCCGACTAGGGGTAGATCTAAACGCTTTATTTGGTAAACAGTCAAAATATCGAGTTCTTAATTTCGACCTACACTAATATCGAGTTGCTAATATCGATGGGACAGAATATCGATGTCCAGAATATCGATGGCCAGAATATCGACCCTAAGGTAAGTAATATCGAAATTACTAATATCGATAGCATATATATCGAAATTACTAATATCGATAGCATATATATCGATGTAAGTAATTTCGATTTACTAATATGTGTTAGAAATATAAGTTAAGTATTTAAATTAATTGTTATAATATGTGTTTAATATGTTTTTATAATTTAAAAGTATATAAGAGTAAATAATATGTTTTACTACCACAGCGGGTTGTGGGTTTATAGGGGAATAGGGTGGGAAGTAATTTATTTGTAATTAAATAATTATTTTTCAATGATTAATTTATTTTGCAATTAAATATTAATTGGCAATTATTTATTTTAATTGATTAATTGATTAATTAATTGATAATTTATGTATATTTTTAAATAAATTATGTTTTACTACCACAGCGGGTTGTGGGTTTATAGGGGAATAGGGTGGGAAGTAATTTATTTGTAATTAAATAATTATTTTTCAATGATTAATTTATTTTGCAATTAAATATTAATTGGCAATTATTTATTTTAATTGATTAATTGATTAATTAATTGATAATTTATGTATATTTTTAACTAAATTATGTTTTACTACCACAGCGGGTTGTGGGTTTATAGGGGAATAGGGTGGGAAGTAATTTATTTTTAATTAAATAATTATTTTTCAATGATTAATTTATTTTGCAATTAAATATTATTTGGCAATTATTTATTTTAATTGATTAATTGATTAATTAATTGATAATTTATGTGTATTTTTAACTAAATTATATGTTTTACTACTGGAGCGGGTTGTGGGTTTATAGGGGAATAGGGTGGGAAGTAATGTATTTGTAATATTAATTAATTTTGGGTAAAGGGGTATTTTTAGGGTTCAGGGTCAGTTTTCAGTTTTTGGTTAAAGGGGTTTTTTTAGAGTTCAGGGTCAGTTTTCAGTTTTTGGGTAAAGGGGTATTTTTTGGGTTCAGGGTCAGTTTTCAGTTCTTTGGTGAAGGGGTATTTTTAGGGTTCAGGGTCAGTTTTCAGTTCTTTGGTAAAGGGGTATTTTTAGGGTTCAGGGTCAGTTTTCAGTTCTTTGCTAAAGGGGTATTTTTAGGGTTCAGGGTCAGTTTTCAGTTTATGGGTAAAGGGGTATTTTTAGGGTTTAGAGTCAGTTTTCAGTTTTTGGGTAAAGGGGTATTTTTAGGGTTCAGGGTCAGTTTTCAGTTCTTTGGTAAAGGGGTATTTTTAGGGTTCAGGGTCAGTTTTCAGTTTTTGGGTAAAGGGGTATTTTTAGGGTTCAGGGTCAGTTTTCAGTTCTTTGGTAAAGGGGTATTTTTAGGGTTCAGGGTCAGTTTTCAGTTTATGGGTAAAGGGGTATTTTTAGGGTTCAGGGTCAGTTTTCAGTTTATGGGTAAAGGGGTATTTTTAGGGTTTAGGGTCAGTTTTCAGTTTTTGGGTAAAGGGGTATTTTTTGAGTTCAGGGTCAGTTTTCAGTTCTTTGGTAAAGGGGTATTTTTAGGGTTCAGGGTCAGTTTTCAGTTTTTGGGTAAAGGGGTATTTTTAGGGTTCAGGGTCAGTTTTCAGTTCTTTGGTAAAGGGGTATTTTTAGGGTTCAGGGTCAGTTTTCAGTTTATGGGTAAAGGGGTATTTTTAGGGTTCAGGGTCAGTTTTCAGTTTTTGGGTAAAGGGGTATTTTTTGAGTTCAGGGTCAGTTTTCAGTTCTTTGGTAAAGGGGTATTTTTAGGGTTCAGGGTCAGTTTTCAGTTTTTGGGTAAAGGGGTATTTTTAGGGTTCAGGGTCAGTTTTCAGTTTTTGGGTAAATGGGTATTTTTGGGGTTCAGGGTCAGTTTTCAGTTCTTTGGTAAAGGGGTATTTTTAGGGTTCAGGGTCAGTTTTCAGTTTATGGGTAAAGGGGTATTTTTAGGGTTCAGGGTCAGTTTTAGGTTTTTGGGTAAAGGGGTATTTTTAGTGTTCAGGGTCAGTTTTCCCTACTGTTGCACCCACTGGAGTGGGAATAGTAATTATTGTTAAGTAATTATATATTATATATTATTTATTATTATTTTTTTTTATTAAATATGTATTATTATTTTTTTTAACAATTATTACATATATTTAAATATGTTTAAGTAATTATTATGTATTATTTACAGTTTTTTTATGTTATTTTAAATTTAAAAAAAATCGATATATTTAACAACGATATTTTTTACATCGATATTAATTTTTCGATATTTTGGTACTTACCATGTTGTACATAGGGCGTCGATATTTTTGCTATCGATATAATTACGCCGATATTTGTGTAGGTCGAAATTCTGTCTGTCGAAATTCTGTCATAGATCCGCTTTATTTATGCTGTATACAATGAGATTTGGAAATTTTCACAGGTTGAGGCAGCTAAACGCCTGAGAGCGATTGATCAAGCAAATTTAGAAAAAGTGCTAGCTGTAGTAGATAACAGTATTAACATGCTTTCTTCCAGGATTTACACATTGGATAATATTGTTTCTTCTGTTGTTGATATTGTACATGATGAAGTGTCCACGTTATACCATGGTCAAAATCAATTGCGTTCTGTAATGCAGTTTGCTTGGACTCTACAGACAATTAAGGCAGGTCGAGTTACCTGGAACTCGTTGAACGTTTCATCCCTTTTCGCCCCTTTTAATCTTACTGAAAAACAGCGCATGCTTTCAATGCGTGATGCATCATTTTCTATGTTACATATTGAGAAGCTTGAATCCTTGCCTTTCTCTGTTGCTGAAACCACTACTGCCACGTGGCTGATTCATAGTTTAATTACATTACCATTTCCTTTATATAAATTTACTAACTGTATGCGGTATATTGCTATAGGACGATATGAACCACTAGGCAATGCTTTCTTACACGAGGCATGGTCGTTACCATACACATACAGATGTCTGAAGGATGGAAAAGAAGTGAATCTTAATGGTGAGGATTGCACACAGTCACCTGACCAGTCATTAATATGCAGACACATTCAGTTACACGGTTCTTGTAATCAGGACCGCCCAAATTTAGCATGTGTTTTAAAAGGCACGCCAGTTCCAGCAGTAGTTCCCACGTTTACATTATTAGCTAATGGTAGTTATTTACTTTTAAACAACGAATTATGTTGTGGTTTATTAATTGGTGTGGCTTATGTGGTAACTGTATCAGAGCGTGTGGTGTGCTGCAAGAATGTTCTATACCCACCCACGCATGGGTCTTCAGATGTCTCCATCTGGCCACGGATTCCAACCTTGGAAGCAAAATTCAATGGTTTAAGCAGAATAAGGGCCCTTTTGTCTCAAAAACAAGTGACCCTGAGTTCGGCCCGGGAAACTTATGTCCTTCACATAGCTAACACCCGCACAGAGGTGCAGGCGCTTTTAAATACTGATTTGCCGTTTCATTTCTGTGAACTGGTGCACCAGATTTTTAATGCTTCTTCAACGACTGGGCTTGCACATTTTTTTAAGTTAGTAAGCAGTGGCCTCGTGACTACGTTTGAAAAAGTTTTTGGTATCATTCCCACGTTTTTCCACACTATTTTTTCGAGTCTGTTTGGTGGACTACCTGTGTTGCTGGCTGTAGCAGCAGGCATTCTGTTGGTGTTTTTCTTCATAAAACATGGATGCCCATCCTGCGCAAGACGCCGTTCAACGCCTCCTGACACTGTGCCGTAATCGGATGCTCAATTACTATGGAACATTGCCGCTTGCAGCATTAAGCACTGCCTATAGATTGTCATTTCGGTTCACCGACTTCACGTGTGTCCAACCTGTGTTTCACTGCCTGAACTGCGAGTTCGATTGGGCCATTGATTTGTGCCTATGCTTGAGGTCTGCTCCTGACGTCGATTTTGATCAGCTAATGCGTCCCGTGGTGGCTCACGAGCTGATCTGTTCTGGCGAGAGAGTTATGGCCTTGGCAGCGATAAATGGAGTTCTGGGCCAATGGGAGATCTCTGCAGCGGCGGATGCCTTTCTGACACACAGCGATCTGGTGAACCCACCGAGTTGTCCTCTGACGTTACAGGAGGATCCGATGCTGGAGGAGCACATATGTTCTTTCCCATTGCTAAATTGGATTGCTGAACTATTTTCGGATGATGGCAGTGATTTCATGCTGGAGGCTGTTGCAACTTTCTTTGCATATACTTTCCAATCGTGAGATGCCTGGGAGGAATGCTTTTTTGTGAAATATGACTTTCCCCTCGCTGACTTGGAGGGATGGACTATGTTCAGCTGATGGAGAGTACAATCACGTGATGTCGCTGGGGATAACGTTAATGTGGCACATGACTTTGGAAATCGGATAAGTGCCTTGTTTTTTCTCTTACAAACATTTGAATTGATGAAGACCTGGTCCTACGTTTCATATTTTTGAGACCTGGCGGAAGACTTTTGGTTCAAAAGTTTTGTTTTTATTTTTAGATTTGAGGCCACTGTAGGCATTCATACATATTCATTCATACATATTTTTAGCTTATTTTAGCTCAAGATTATTGATCTTTGCTTTCAATTGTTGTGTCTAATTTAGTATTGCCTTTTCCCTTATGTTTGACGGTGCTCGGACCAATGGGGGGGTGTCATATGGATACTTCATTACATATATTGCGTTAAGTTAGCATGAGTGTATTACATGTTTAAACAGCCGGTTTGCCTTTGGCTTCAGTTTTGCACACGACACATACTTGTTGTTGTAGCTTTCACCCTAGAAGCGGTGAGGTGGTTTATTTGAAAATAATATGTTATTTCTATGCTATCAGCTTTGCCTGGTACACTTGGTACAACTGTCTGCACACTGAGAGCTGCACACTCTAAGATTAACCTAACACAAGGTTGCTGGGAGGCCTGATCCTCGCACCACATTAGACATAACACAAATAATGTTGATGCCAACATTTTGGGCTCTACGCGGGTTTAAGATAGAGTTACACGGAATAAACGCAGACACTTGGTGCTGCGCATGAAGAGAGCTGGTAGCTGTTGATGTGAACTGCTCCTACTGACATTGAGAGGTATGGGGCCGCCCTGCTAAAGCCCGAATGAGACCTTCTTAAATATAAAATAATATGCTAGATAGGGTGCGCGAAATATAGGTGATATAGATTTCTATAGGTTTTGCATTATAACATGCTAGCACCTTTTGCTTACTATGGATTAGTGACTATGCTGCTGACTCTGATTTTTATAATCTGCATTTTGGTATTATACAAGATACTGCGTTTGAGAACTTTGCATTGAATAATAAATATTTCAAACTTGCACTTGTGTTCTTTGACTCTCAGTTTTGGTTTGAAATGATTATATAACGAAAGAGTGTTCATGTGTTCCACGATTCCTGAGGTATTCTAAAGATCATGTTCTGGTTTGTCTAAGACATGGTTCATTCCATAATGATCCATGAGACACTGTAGCTAGCTAGGTAAGGAGATTTCTGACACTGAGATGAGTTTTGGATCATCCTAACTCACTGAGGTTCTAGATCTCTATGCACAGTTCTGTGAGAGAACGGAAACCCTGCTACAGTGTCTGTAAAAATACCAGGCAGAAACGCACCCAATTTAATAATATTTATCCCAGGGCATGAAATGCTGACATACTTAACTGAGTTAACTCGTAGGCTGGTTCCAAGGAGACAGCACATTACTTACTAGGTCTCTCAACACACACACAAAAGATTAACCATGTTTCTGCTTTTGTGGACTGAGCACTAGTATTGGTGAAGCACCATATAGTCATGTCTTGGAAGGCCTCACTTGCATCACTATTTCGGGACTGGTTGAGAGATGTAAAGAAATCGACATTTCCTGAAAATTGTGTGTTTTCTAGGGTGCATACGGAAGATAGATGTAGTGTTCATTATAAATTATAGAACATATTGGAGATCAAACCTGATACACGTACCCCTTTAAAATGCAATTATCCAGAAATTGTACCTGATGCTGGATCCACTAAACGGGCCTCAGTAATCATATGCAGTTACGCTGCAAAATTCAATACATTCAGGGACAGATTTACAAGGCCTGTGATGCAGCAGCGTTGTAAACAATGCGTAACGTTGTAACATATTTACAACTCAACACATCTAGCTTCGCACTACATATTTCCTGAGTCACTTTTACAACTCCCCTGAGTCAAAACCTTACTTGCTTAAAGCGGGAATAAGAAATGACACAGCATGTCAGGAATAGGCATTCCTACCCATTGCTAGAGTCGAGTCAAGCTTGCAACACAACTTCAGCAATGCACTGTTTGTACGCCAAAAGATGCATCACAGATCTGTCTATCCTTGCGCCATTGTGGGCTGCATTGTAAGAGTGACACATCCATGGCGGTGCAAGTTTTTTTTTATGGGACACAAATGAACTGACACATCTGCTTAGATGCACCAGTTCTTGTGAATCTGCCCCTCAGTAAATTTCTATGGGGAACAAACCTGTGGGCTTTAACATGTATCACCATGTTGATTACTTGCATTGCTTCTTCTCCTGGTAGCAACAGGGCTCTGAATGCGCTCCTGCATTCCCCTCAATGGATAAACCCCCTATACCAGCACCAGGACACACCCGGACGCCCCTTTGCTGGGGCAATGGTAGCGCTTTATAAGTAAAAAATAAACAACAAACAAAAAAACTTGCCCTACCTGTCCATCTTTGTGGAATACTTGAAAATCCCAAATGGCACTGCAACACAGAGTAAGCAGACCATTGGAACCAGGTTAGTTGCTCAGTTGATTTGAAGGTGGGTTTGTGCTCGTTCAAAATACTACTACATAAGTACACAAAACCCCTTTTTTCTGCTCCCCCCTGTTGGCACCCATCACCTGAATGAAGACTGCCAATTTTGGTCTATCATTTACTACTGTCACAGATTATATTGCACAACAAGATTCCACATCTAGGCATAAAAAAAGCTCAAACAGTATCTACACACTGCAACATTTGGTCTACCGGCTCAGGCCTGGGAGACTACCTGCCCCAGAGAGATCATTGGACTTTTGTTTGGGTCTTAATATATCTTCTTGGGTCCTGATGTGTATAAAGATGTGGACAGTCTTATACCGCCTCAGACTTCAACACTCTCTGCATAACAAAAAGCTAACTCTCTTCAACTAACCTTCAAGTTTCAAGACTCATCATAAAACAATCAAACTAAATATGTTTGCCCCATCACAACTTGCTGTGTTTGATCATTTTTATGTTCATGATTCTCCCTCAGGATATTAGCTCTGACTGCTAGAGTCATGATACAGAACATTAATGTATAAAATACACATATCCACCATGCCAAACAGGAAGTGATGTCTTGCATCGAAGTGCTCAGACAGCTGATTGAGAGACTTATGATTAAACACAAACATGAATCATCTCTTGTGCACAGCCCTGCAATACAGAAAAACTGACAGCAAAAAGGCCACCTAAAAAGTCACAGTATCGAGGTGCTTCACAAAACACTGGTCAACCAGCAGGTTTTTGTGAACTAACTTGTACACTAATTGGTTGGTTCTCAAAATTCTCATTCAAACTGGATCACAATACAGCCTTCCTCAAGAATATTTGTGATGAAGTTAGCAACGTCCAACTTACTTCTTTTGGAAGTCATCATATGGATGGTGGCTTGCTGGGGTCAGCAGACCACCGGGTTGTAATCACATTAAATTGAAATAAACCTTTCATTAATGAAGCCCATTCCCATGAGAGACAATAAGCTATGTTTAAGAAAACATGTTTACTTCTTTTTAAAATGTCTGTTGCCGCCCCCAATCCTGTTTTTTTAATTCATAAATGACAATGGGTCCCATGGTCCATACATGTTCTGGCCAGTGAGACATACACTGATGGAGTCAGGGGCCTCGCTTCTCTCTACCAACTCTAAACGCCAGACCCACAGGTCCATCAGTAGCAGCTTTCCTTTCTGCTAGTACACATTCAGATGGCCAGAACTAACGCAGGTACCCGTCAACCATGGCACAGGGGTGCCAGCTTTGGTGTACGTCTGCTGTATGTGACCTGGCGTATGCAGTTAATACAGGAATGCACTATATCTTATTGAAACAGCACATTGATGCTCTTTCAATTTGATTCTAGATAGCCCAGCTATAATAATTGCAATGCTGCCCTTGGCCAACACATGATCAAAATGCCCATGAGACTTCCATTGATGTCATGTCTAAGCATAGATGAGCCAGGTGCCTACCGTATGACCTGCAGACAGTGGGGCAGAGAGCTGGGTCATTGCTGCCTGGACTGCACGCCATTGGTTCAAGTTGAAGTTCAGTAATTTGTATAGCGCACTACTCACCCAGAGGGTCTCAAGGCGCTTGAGGGAGGGTGGGTGCATTACATATCGAATAGCCATGTTTTTAGTTGCTTTCTGAAGGAGAGGTGGTTCTGTGTAAGTCGGAGGTGAGTAGAGAGAGAATTCCAGGTGTTTGCGGCTAAGTAGGAGAAGGATCTTCCTCCCATGGTGGATCTATGGACGCGCGGAATTGCGGCGAGGGCTTGATTGGATGATTGTAGTTGGCGGGTGGGTGTGTAGAAGGACAGTCGTGTGTTGAGGCATTCGGGTCCTAAGACGTAGAGGGCCTTGTGTGCATGAGACAGAACGTTATTCTCTTGTTGACGGGGAGCCAGTGGAGATCCTTCAGGTGACCGGAAATGTGAGCCTGACGGGGACTGTCCAGTATGAGTCTGGCTGAGGCATTTTGGATGCGTTGGAGTTTTTTCTGTAGTTCTGTGGTCCCGGCATAAAGGGTATTTCCAAATCCAGTCGGCTGGTGACCAGAGCGTGGGTGACTGTCTTTCTTAGGTCCGTGGGGATCCAGCGGAAGATTTGTTTGAGCATGCGTAGGATGTTGAAGCAAGAAGATGAGACGGTGTATACTTGTCTGGTCATCGAGAGGGAGGAGTCTAGGATGAAGCCAAGGTTGCGTGCGTGATCCATAGGTATGGGTGCTGTACCCAGGGCCAGTGGCCACCATGAGTCGTTCCAGGCAGAGGGGGATGATCCTAGGATGAGGACTTCCGTTTTGCCCGAGTTTAGTTTTAAACAGCTGTTCTTCATCCATTCGGCTACTTCTTTCATTCCTTCGTGTAGATTGGTTTTGGCGGTGTTTGGGTCCGTGGTAAGGGAGAGGATCAGCTGGGTGTTGTCTGCGTAGGAAATGATGTTGAGGTTGTGTTGGCGCGCGATGGAAGTGAGGGGACTCATGTATACGTTGAAGAGGGTGGGCTGAGTGAAGATCCTTGAGGTACACCACATATGACTTTGGTGGCCTCTGATTTGAATGGGGGGAGGCGGACTCTCTGGGTTCTTCCTGTGAGGAATGAGATGATCCAGTCCAAAGCTATACCTTGTATTCCGACGTTGTTGAGGCGTTGAATGAGGGTGCTTTGACATACTGTGTCGAAGGCGGCGGAGAGGTCGAGTAGGATGAGGGCAACTGTTTCTCTGTTGTCTAGTAGCATTCGGATGTCGTCTGTAGCTGCCATGAGGGCGGTTTTGGTGCTGTGTTTGGCACAGAAGCCGGACTGTGAAGGGTCAAGGGAATTGTTGGATTCCAGGAAGACGGCGAGTTGATTATTGATGGCTTTCTCAATGACTTTGGCAGGGAATGGGAGGAGTGAGATGGGGCGGTAGTTCTTAAGTTCAGAGGGGTCTGCTGTGGGTTTTTTCAGAAGGGCGCTGAGTTCGGCATGTTTCTAACTTTCCGGGAAGTTAGCGGAGTTGAAGGAACAGTTGATGACATTGCGGAGATGGGGTGCGATGTTGGAGTCTGCTTTGTTGAATATGTGGTGGGGACATGGATCGGTTGGCGATCCTGAGTGAATGGAGTTCATCAGGCAGATGGTGTCCTCAGTGGTGATTGGGTTCCAGGCGAGAAGGTTGTGAGAGTGCTGTTTTGGTTCGGAGGTGGGTGGAGTAGGCTGTTCATCGGACTGGTTTTCAAAGCTATTATGTATGTCGGCGATTTTGTTGTGGAATAAAGAGGATAAAGAGTTGCAGAGGTCTTGAGAGGGGGTGATGTCATTGGTGCCGGCGGTGGGGTTGGTAAATTCTTTGATGATGTTGAATAGTTCCTTGCTGTTGTGGGCGTTGTTGTCAAGACGATCCTTGAATGCAGATTTCTTGGTGGATCGGATCAATTGGTGGTGTTTGCGGGTGGCGTCCTTGAAGGAGGTCTGGTTGTCAGTAGTTGGGTTTTTTCTCCAGGTTTTCTCTTGGGTACGACATAACTTCTTGGATTTCTTAAGGTCATCGTTGAACCAGGGGGCCTTTTTGCTGCCTTGTTTGATCTGGTGGTTTTTCAAGGGTGCTAGTTTGTCCGCGCAGTGGGTGATCCATTGTGTGAGTTTGGTGGCAGCTTGGTTTGTGTCCACTGATATGGCAGGAGGGTTTTGGTTAAGCAATGTGAAGAGTTGGTCGGTGGTGATTTTGTTCCAGTTTCTTTGAGGAAAAGGTTGTGGGGGGTTGTGGGTCGTGTTCTTTTTGTAGTTGAAGTGAACGCAGTAGTGGTCTGTCCAATGGAGAGATGTGGTGTGATCAAAGGAGATGTGTTTGCTGGAGGTGAAGATAGGGTCGAGCGTGTGTCCGGCAAGGTGGGTGGGGGTGTCAACAAGCTGTTTGAGTCCGAGATTGGTTAGGTTGTCCAGAAGGGTGGTGGTGTTGCTGTCGTTATTCTTTTCCAGGTGGAAGTTGAGGTCTCCCAGTAGAATGTAGTTCTCGGAGGTGAGGGCTGGTGGTCTGTAGATGAGGGTGCCTCTGAGAGTGGTCCTGGGTCGATGTGGATCTGGAAGTGGAGGTGTTCGGCTGTCATGAGGTTATCGTCAGGGTTGGTCGTGATTATGATGGTATTCTTATGGACGATGGCGATGCCTCCTCCTGTTTGGTTGGTGCGGTCTTTTCAGATGATCTTGTAGGTGTTCAGGATGGCTATGGCGATGTCGGGTGCTGATGAGGCGTTCATCCAGGTTTCTGTAAGGAAGGCGACATCCGGCGATGCAGTATCTAGTAAGTCCCAGAGTTCCGTGGCATGTCTGTGGATTGAGCGGGTGTTCAGCAGGATGCACTTCAGGTGGTTGGAGTTGGAGCTGTGTTTGGAGGTAGAGGATTTGGTGTGGCTCCTTGTGCAGGCGAATTTGAAGGAGTGGCAGGCGAATGATCCGTGGGTGTGTCCTGGGGCAGCTGTGCAGCATTGTCTTGTGCGACCGGGGTTAAGGGATAGAAGGGAAGCGGCGTCGTACGTTAGGCGGGAAGTGAGGGTATTGCGAGGACCAGGGGTCTGGCGCTGGGCGCGGTCCAGGCGCGGATGGGCGTAGACGGGCTTACCTTTGGTGCACCTTTGGCGCGCATGGGGTGCGACCGCTGCTCGTGAACGCTGCGCGCGTAAGCATCTGTCATATGTGGATATTGGAGGGGGGGAGGGGCGAGGGAGGATCAGCTGGGAGGCGGGAGCGGGGGTGGAGACCCGGGTAGGGAGCCACAACAACAACAATATAAACAAAATGGCAGCAGGCCAGAAGCCAAACAGGAGTGGGGCGCAAACAGGAACAACGCGGTGCAAATGGCAGTGGCACCGGCACAACCAGGCAGCAATCAGCACTAGAGTTGGCGCAGCACTGCTCAAAATCCAATCAGAGCGTATTTTCAATCAAAGTGCTATGAATCAAAATGCTCATCAGATTCACCAACTATCAGGTTATCCAGCGCTTCAGGGTACTTGCGGTACTTCGAGCAGGCAATGGCAGAGGCGAGGCAGCAGACAGCAGTCTAGGAGTCAGGCAGAGCGGGGAGCAGCATGAAGGAGTGACCGCTTCTGTAAGGTACAGGATGGTACATAGTTCCCTCCATTGTCCCTTGATTTTACTTACCCTGTTGTAGATGTAGTTGGTCACAGTCAGCACTGTCCTGTCCCACAACTTCAACCACTGAGTCCTCAGAGATAACAGTGGACATCTGCTCCTCTAAGGGATCCAGCTCATCCTGGTGCGCTGGACTACCAACTCCGATCTGCAATGCTGCCTGTAGATTGATTTGTCAGTTTTGCCTTAGTTTTTCACTTGGCATCATGCCAGTGCTTCTTAAAATCCTTCACTGTCCTCTTGACTTCTTCTGCACTGTTCACCTTGCCCACTATAGACTGCCATATGGTCTTTTTCTTCCCCAGTGACACTTTGAAGCTGATTAAGACCTGGTGTTTTCGCTTTGTCGCCTCCGTGTTCAAAATCTCATCCCCCTTCTGCTGGGATTCTGGCTTGTAGTTGGTTGGGGGCCATGTGCTGTAAACATTTCTGGCTGTTATATGTTGCTTTCAATCAAATAATAAATCAATCAGGGGTTATCAAGTGTGCTACTAACCCGCTAGGGACTCAAGGTGCTGGGGGGAGTTTGCACATCTGTTTGCCAAGGTATCCAGGTCTTGAGGGCCTTCTGGTGCTCAGGGGGGGGCGAGTTTGATGTCTGCCAGGAGCTTGTTTCATCTTTTGGATGTAATGTTGGAGAAGGATCTTCCCCCTGCTCTGGCTTTGCAGATGCGTGGGGTTCTCAGCCAGTGCAAGGTTGGAAGATCGGAGGTCTCTTTTGGGTACTTGGAAGTTGAATCTGTCATTGAGGTATTTGGGTCCAATGTTGGCTAGGCGTTTGTAGGTGTGGGTGAGGATTTTGAAGGGGAATCTTTTCTCCACAGGGAGCCAATGGAGTCTTCAGGGGTGTTGGCTGATGTGTTCACACCGGGGAATACCGAGGACGAGTCGGGCCGTGGTATTCTGTATTGTGTAGAGTTTTTGGAGGAGGGACTTGCTTATGCTGGTGTAAAGTGCATTTCCATAGTACAGTTTACTGGTGATGAGTGTGTGGGTGACTGTCTTCCTTGACTCAGGGGTAATCCATTTGAAGGTCTTGCGCAGGATGTGGAGGGTGTTGAAGCAGCTGGTGGTGACGCCATTGATGTGTTGGTTCACGGTGAGAGATGAGTTAAGTACGATGCTGATGTTTTTGGCATGTCGTGAAGGTGTTGGTGGACTTCTGAGGGCTGTCAGCCACCTGATGTTGTCCAATGCTGAAGGGGTGGTTCTGAGGACGAGGACGAGATTAAGGCAGTTGTTGGTCATCCAGACTGCGACCTCCTGAATTCCTTGCCTGGAAGTTTAGTTTGACAGTTGCAGGGTTTTTGGTGAAGAAAAGGATGAACTGGGTGTCATCCTCATAGGAGACGATGTTGAGTCCGTGTTGTCAGACAAAGGCAGTGAGGGGGGCCATGTAGATGTTGAAGCGGGTCGGGATTAGTAATGATCCCTGTGGGACCCCACAGGTGATTTCCATGGGAACAGAGAGGAAGGGTGGTAAGGAATGATCGGATCCAGTCTAGGGCTAGTCCTAGTATGCCGGCGTTGTGTAGACTGGTGAAGAGTGTGCAGTGGGAGACAGTGTCGGAAAGGCTGCTGATAGGTTGAGTATGATGAGGACTGCGGAGTGGCCTTTGTCCAGGAGGGTGCAGATGTCATGCGAGTGCTCTAGTTGATCGGAATACCGATTGGGATGGGTTGAGAATTGCATTTTCTTTGATGAATCTTGTCTGTTCTCTGTTGGCCACAAAGGGGAGGAGCATGATGAAGCAGAAGTTCTTGAGGTCGGTGGGGTTAGCTGTCAGCTTCTTGAGCATGGGTCTGACTTCTGCTTCTTTCCAGTCATCTGGGAAGGTGCCTGTTTCGAGGGTGGTGATAGTGGTGCACTGTAGTTCAGGTGTGATGGTGGTGGCGTCTCTGTGGTATATGTGTGGGGGAAGGGGTTGGTGGGGGCCCCTAAGTGGATGCCGACTTTAGATGTGATCGGCATCAGGTAGAGATAGTGGGCCGCGGGCCAGCTGTGGCACCCATTGGAATTTCGACACAGTTGTTGTAGAGGTGTTTGATAGTGAGGTGGAAGTAGGTTCCAAGCTTGTCACAGAGGTCTTGGGAAGGGTTGATATTTGTGGCCATGCCACAAGGGTTGGTGGATTCCTGGATGACAGTGAAGAGTACTTTGGAGTTAGTGGAGTTGGCGAGGATGTTGGTATGCATGAAGGTCCACTTGGTGGTTCTGATTTGGTTGTTGTAGTCTGTCATGGCATCTTTGTAGGTTGCTTGTTTTTCAGGTGTCTTGGTGTTTCTCCAGTTCTTCTCCAGGCATCTACAGGTGCTTCTGAATTCTTGGAGATCGACTGTGAAGCAGGCGGCTTTCCTGGGGTGCTGTTCGTCTTGGTTGCTTAGCGGGGCGAGCTTGTCCATGCATTTGAAGATCCAGGTGTGGAGATCTCTGGCTGCAATGTTGACATCGGATGCTGAAGTGTGGTTGTTCTGGGTAAGGGTGGAGTTGAGTTGGCTGTTTTGACCTTGGTCCAGTTCCTTCATTGTGGGCATGAGGCTGGTTTGGGTGCCCCGGGTTTGTCAACAGTGAAATGTACGCAGTAGTGGTCAGTCCATGGGGGATGCATTGTGTGGCTGAATTGAACGCTGTTATCTGCTTCGAAGATGGGGTGGAGGGTGTGTCCTACCCTGTGATTAGGTCTAGTGATGAGTTGTTTGAGTCCGATGTTGGTGAGGTTGTCATGATGGTGGAGTTGGGGTCGCTGGCGTTGAGGTTTAAGTGCATTGAGGTTGGTGATAGTTGAGACAAAAGAGAGCTGGGGGTCTGTAGATGAGGGTTCCACGAAGCGTGGAGTTGGTGCTGGTCTTGATCTGGATGTGCTTTCAGTAAAGCGTAACTTTTTTTTTCTTCTTAGTGCATTTTAGTTCACACTAGGTGCTGAAAAGTGACGTTAGGCTGGCTAGCATGTATTTTCTAGGCGCTCATTTTTAAATAGGACACTAGCGTGGCCTTAGGAAGTGTTGTATGGCAGAGGTAAATGTTTTGATGCTCTGCTGCAGCAAGGCAGCGGAGCACACATTCTTGCAAATGTACCCTAAAGTGTGAAATATTAAAGGTTATGCACATAGCTAAGGGGACAGAAAGCAAGTAGAGGGTAACTACTTCTATGCAATCATGACAGATCATCCTGGCATCCATGAATTAATCTATTTTTGTACAGCATAAGGCGATTGAACGTGTTAATCTGGGCAGTGATGGTATTCAAACTGCGTTGTTGCTCCCTAATAATGGCCAATTGTGAGTGCCTCTTCTTGGCCAACTTTGTGTGGGTTTTTCTACTGTCCAGAATTGTTCTCTGGTGGTTGTTGAGGTTTGGACTTGGCCATGGGGTTGTGGCTGCTCCAGATGATGTTGTAGGCATGTGTGGTGCTGCAAATGATGCCCATCTGCCCTGAGGCCTCTTTTCATTATAGTTTTTCACATATTTTTAAAGCCCCTTGCTACCTTCTGAAGTTTCCATATCATATTTTGCAGGAAGCAGACATTTTCATTTTCTCTACGTTCACAGCTGCTACACAAAAGAAAATATACAAGTTGATAGATTGGTTATACTAATCTTTGTTTAAATATGTCAGAAACATTACAAGATTACATGATGACAATGGCACTTCATGTCTACTTGCAAGTACCTGAGAACCATGTATAAAGGTAGGCTATATACATGGAACTTACATGGTCATACCAGTACTATGAAGTATCAAAACATATATCAGTGCATACATATTGGCCATGAATGGTATATGCATGTGTGTGCTCTCGAGCCACCCATGATATAGACCAGTTATTAATGAGAGGACAACATTTTCTGCATCCACTGAGTTTCTCATGTCGTTGGTGGCCCACGCTAAGGGAAACACAGTCCAAACACCTCTTGTGGGGCTGTCTCTTGATAAAAATTAAGTAAAGGGGTGCCTAAAAAACACATTTTATATGCGGAGAGCAGCAAGTCATATTTCTTGTGTGCATGTTGCCATAGGGAGCACTTATCATTTCACACGTGAGCTGCAAATGCATTACATTTGAGAAGAGGACAAAATGAGGGGCAATAAAGATATTACTCATATATTCCTCAAAGTGATGTTGAGCCTGCCCAAAGTACAAAGTTTCCACAACGAGGTGGACTACCTTAAAGATTATTGGTCATGAGCCAAACATGTAAGGTGGTTTTGTAGAGTGCTGCTTCTCACTTGTGAGCGTATCCAGGTGCTGAGTAGATAAGTGTAGGCGTGTGGTAAGGCTGGGCATGAATACAGGCAGCCATGATAGTCCTGCAAGATTAGTAATTCATTCATTTGATAACTTTATTTCGGTCATAGACCACAAAAGTGCAGATAAAATACATTCAAAGCACAGTAATACAAGCAATAAATAATAGCAGTTGATATTAAGGATAAAAGTTATTAAACAGTAAGTTATCAAAAGACAAATCTGATAAAAGTATTTTAAAAAGAAGGATAATTGTTTCAGATTGCTTCCGTTAAACTTAAAGAAAACCTTTCCTTCTATGCCAAATACCATGGAGGAAACGGGAAACGGCAAAGACAATAGGGGGGGAGGTGTCTTTCATTAAAACTCTTCAGGCCTGCAAACATTGCCTAAGTCCCAAATTTCTACATAATAGGATCAGCCAACATTTTCGTATTTTACTATACGCTGGGCAAAAAAACATAACATGGACAACATCTTCTCGGGTGCAATTACAAGCTGTGCAGGTTCCATTTTCTCTTTTGTCCCATTTCAAAGTGAATGCCCTGATAGGCAGGCAACCATGTCTCAGTTGAGTGTATAGTTTCCTCGCGAGAGGGGGTGCACTAGATCTAGGAATTCCCACTTCTGAGGATCAATTTTTACTCGCAGAAACTCTGCGGACAGCCTACCCAGGGTTGTTGAGCGTTGTAGAGCAAGAAGGTTTTGGTGTCTCACCAAGGTTAGCAACTATGACCTAGGTATCCTCGGGCAGCTCTGCTCAGGAGTCTCCCATAGCTGGGGCAACCCTATACAGATTGAAGGAGCCTTGATGTGGGATAACCAAGGAATGTTTTTATTTTTTATTTGTCCCCAGACCTCCAAAAATTCTGCTCTGTAGGCTGACAGCTCCGGTACAGACCAGAACCTTCTCCAATAGAGCAAGGGCTGCGCAGCTACCAGTTCCTTAATGGACTTGAGCCCCAGATCAAGTCGCAAGGGTGTAAGTGGTGTGCTTTGTGGTAGGCCCACCAGATTCCTCATATAGGACTGTTCAACCCTTAGGAGGGTCGATGTGTTCTTATGTCCCCTGAGTTCAGTGCCATACATAGCTGCTGTCCAAGCCTGGAGTCCATAGATCTCAAGGACAGGAGCAACAGGTTTGAAATCTGATGATTTATGGAGTTTACCTATACCACCTGCTATCTGTGAAAGTCTAAGGGCAAATTTAGAAATTTGGTGGCCTTATTAAAAATCAGAGTGACGCCAAGGTAGACAAACGTTTTGACCCGTTCCAGGGGGATGCTGTGCAGGGCAGGGTTTGGACGGGTGTGCCTTGGGGGATTGAAGATCATAAACTTGTTGTTTTCCAGGTTGACCTCCAATCCCAGTGAGGCACAGAATGCTACAAACCTGTCCAAAACCCGCTGGATGTCCGTTGATGTTCTGGATAACAGCAGAGTGTCATCAGCGAACATCAGAGTGGGCACCCGACCATTAGCCACCCAGGGGGCATCATTATCCTTAACACCATTTAAGGCATCCACAAGGCCATTGATGAAAAGGCTAAAAATTTTGGGGGCCAGGACGAACCCCTGTCGGACACCTGAGATTCTGTAAATTACGAATTCATTCGTGCTCAGCCTCCATTTTGTAGTCGCCGCCATTTTATGTTGCCCTCACTCAGGCAGCTCGGCGAACGCAATGTTTTTGTCGTTTCTGCATTTACGTGTCAGGTGGCTTCCTTGCCTATGTTTACTAACGAGTGTCAGGGACTGGCCGAGTACACTAATTCGTGTCTGAGCTTATTAATCCCCGTCCGGACTATTTGTTGGTTCACACCATTGTTTCCTCTAAGTTATCTTATCTGATGTCCTTCGCTACATGTCTCATGCATTCTCCTGTTTCACGACTGTCCTTCTACAACATGCAGCTGTGTTTTCTCTACTTGTTAATCGAATTGTGTGGACTAATTTGTAATTTGCTTAAGGGGTCGAGTGACAAACATAACCGGGAACTTGAGTTGCTTTGGACTTAAAATTGTCTATAACGTTTGCCTATAGATCATGCTCGTGTGTGATTGAATTTTGCATTGCATTGTACCGTATATAAACTTGTGTGCCACGGAGTTAAGTGGCAGTCTCTTTTGAACCTCGTTATACTAATGACTTCTAAGACCAATGTACTAGATACAGCTTATGAATACCATCTTCTACGCCAGACGAAGAGTCTGTGTCTCTGTTTCTGACAAGGCAGGTGAATCCCGGGTATTTCAGGCGTACCCTGCGCTGCCGGGCCTTAAGGCTGCGGTTCTCCAACTGGCACCCAAAGTGGGGCGACTTCAGTGGTAGCGGTTGAGCCTGAGGGTCATGAGAAGCCCCGCAAGAAAATTACAGAGGAGGCGCACCACGTGATCGACCCCTGTATGTCGGAAGTGGACCGAAGGTCTTTTACAGCGCGGCTACTCCTCTCCGACGACTGCTGCCCTGACTGTCGCCCTGCCTTGGACCCTTCTGATGATGTTTGGTAAAGTGAGACGATAGACGGACCTTCGCTGGTGTAGGACGATCCTTAGTTAAGTATTTGGTGGGTCACTCCCACAAAATATTGTTTTGTTTTGGGGTTTTCATTCAGGTATTTCAATAGCTGAAGCCAAGGGGTAAGTACGTTTGTACTGTTTCGTTGATTTACACCCCTTGTTGTTTGTGATCAGTCTAGAGAAGTGATGATGCCTGGACTGAGTAAGTTTAAAATAATTATTTGCTTGGGTTGTACGAGGGATTCCCAGTTGGAGGAATCATGTATAATCCTCCAGTTGGAACTCCCACTTAGAATGGTAGTTTTGACCCCGCCATATTAGATAATTTGGAAACGATTCTGTTCAGAAGAAAAGCTCAGCCGGCAATGTTTGACTCTTTTCGCCTTTGGCGTAAGGAAGCCAAACAGAAAGAAATTAAACAAGCTAAAAAGGATAAGAAAGCACAAGACATGTCAATTATACAGGCTGCCCAGCAGTTTAAAAATAACAAAGTAGATGGTGCAAATGAGATACTAGAGAGACAACATCGTATGGCGATAGATAGATGCTTTCCGATGTTGAATACTTCCTCTTCCAATAAAAGTAAGGAATTGGAAGAAGATTTCCTAATGTCTTGTCTATTGAATTCACCTCTGCCCTATGCCCAAAATACTAATGCGCCTTTGTTACCCCCTCCTATTGCTCAACAAGTGGTTGCTCATTTGCCGATTGTTCAGTAACCGGCTTACCCTATTAATGCTTCTTTACCTGCCTCTGCTCAGTCTTTACATCCTGTAATACAGCCTCCACCTCCTCTACAATCCCCTGCTCCTGCTCCTCAGTCGGCTACGTTTCAGTCTCCGTTGGCTTCTACATCTGTAATGCCTCCCATTCTCTTAAGGGATTCTCATACCTCTCATAGGAGGATATCAGATGCGGTTTCGAATTTCTTTTCTCCTCTTCTTTGGTCTTTGAATCTATCTCCAGCTTTCTCTAGATGACAATCTCGTTGTCAACTTCCTCTTATGGATGAGAAAGTAGTTTTGGGTTCCCTTGCTCGTAAATGGATTGAGCATGGACTAGAATATAGTACGGAAGACATTATGAGTTCCTTCCGTCAATGGGTAGAGCCCACGCAGTGATATGTTTTTAATGTCATGTGTCAAACTCTTACTAAAGGTTCGGAAGATATGGAGTCAGACACAGTTCCTTTGGAGCTACTGAAGTTACAAGCTGATGTTGATAAAGGTTTTATTGTAGGACCACGAGTTGAAGAAGCTGTGAATCGACTTGTTGTGTTTCAATCCATGTTCTTGTCTTTTTCCGAAACTGATCCTGCTAAAAAAAAAGGTATTAAGAATTATCCGATGCGTGAAGTTCCTCCCGTATAGAGACAAGCGGTGCTCGGTCCACCTCAGATTCCTGCTCATTTTCAGCGTATATAGGTCCACGAACCCTGGAAAAGGTCAGAAGTATTGGCGCTTAAACAAACTCTTCTGGACCCCGTAAAAATCCTGCTGGATATTATAAGGAATTGTCTCAAACAGTTGAGGCATGTATTATGAATTTGGCTGATATTGATATGTTGTTTGGAAATGTTGTTCCGCAAGCAATATGGGCACGGATTCGTAGGGAAAATCATGTTGGGGAATTAGGTGGTGATTGGGCTGCTATTAGGACCGCAGATGCAAATCAAGTGGGTGGTGCGAAAACCAAGAATCTGATTACGGCCCTACCTAGCAGAATAATTGAATTGATGAAGACAATGATGCCTGCGGAACGAGTAAATTATGATAAGCTGGTTGCATGCAAGCAAAAGAAAGATGAAAGCGTCTCGGATTTCTTCACTCGTTTTGAAGAGACGTTTATTGATCATAGTGGTCAGGATCTGAGTGTAGAGGGTGGCCAGCGGTTGTTTGTGGATAAGTTTGTATATAACTTGCTTCCTGAATTGTCGAATAAATTAAAGAGTTCTGAAAGTGCATGGGCTGTCTCTTCCCCTGCTAAAATATTGGCTACTACACAGTATTATGAGAATAGAGATAAGGAAGAGAAGGAGAAACAAGAGAAGAAAAACAAAGATTTGAAAATGAAGGTTCCTTTACAGCAGGCTTATCCTCTGCGTACTACACAGCCTCAGTATTCTCAACCCTCACAGTTTCTGAAAGTGTAGCAGAAGCCTGAGGTTTTTGCACCGTGACCTTTGATAGGTCCTAATCAATGTGCGTATTGTAGGGAAGAGGGACATTACAAAAATAGTTGTCCGGTTTTATTACAGTGTAATAATGGGATGTCTGCTCCACGAGGTCGTGGTAATTTTCAGACATGATCTAGAGGTAGAGGACGAGCTGTGTCCTCTCAGGAGCAACATTCTTTTCCTCCATCTAGTACGAACTACTTTGATCAACAGAGAGTTCACTCTACGCAGTATTATGTAATGTAATGTGTCTTGTAAAGCGCACTGCTGCCCTGAGGCGTTGTGGCACTGTAGACCGCTGGGGAACCCATCCTGGCTATCCCTGTGAGATGGTCCCTACTGGGTGAAACCAGGCATCCCCAGCGAATGTGGGGGGCCGTTATAGAGATGAGGCAAGCTAATGCCCAGAGTTGCTGAGTGTGACCCCTGGTTAGAGTAGGCACCAAGGCGAGAATTATCGAGTCCGCTGACCCTGGTCCACGACCCTGACGTGTGGGGAATTGAACCCTAGTCCCGGGCCGTTCTCTGCTTCCGGGTCTGCTGCCTCTAACCAGTGAGCCACACCACTCCACTTATAATGATGATTATTGTGCTGAAGATGGGGCTGACGATTTTCATGTTGAATAGGACAGCCATGGACGAAGTAAGGGAGTTGTGTCAATTCCAGTAGATCAAAATGGGCCGTATGTCACCGTCAATACTATGGGTGTTTCAGAACCGTTTCTTTTGGATACTGGTGCGATGAGAAGTTCTATTATGCATTCTAAACTCCCTGGGGCACCTTTGTTTGGCTTAATGAATACTTCTGTAGGATGTTCTGGTGCCCCAGTCCGTAATATGGTTTCTTGCCCCTTGCCCGTTTTGATTGGTCCTTATGATTTGGATGCTTCACTTATTTTGACAACTGGTTGTGGCGAGAACCTGCTGGGTCTGGATTTGTTGAAAAGACTACATGCAACATTGTATTGTTCCCCTTCCGGCATGCATCTTACGTTGGAGAAGAAATTGACGTCTTCCATATATTTGTCTCGAGACCAGTTCCCACCTGAGTTGCTTTCTCTTCCTGAAAGTCTTTGGGCTACAGGCCCGAATGACGTGGGTCGTCTTGCCGTCCCGCCGTATGTTGTCACAGTGAAACAGAATGTTAGAATGCCACGCATTCCCCAATATCGTATCTCTAGTGATGGAGAGAGAGCACTTTTGGCTATTGTTGATGATTTCATTCAGAAAGGTGTGTTTGAAGAAACAAGAGGCAATGTTTGTAACAGTCCTGTTCTTCCAATTCTTAAGAGAACTGATCCTTCACAGCCTTCTGTTTATCGATTTGTTATTGATCTTAGAGAAGTCAATAAAATCGTTGTGCCACAGTTTCCTGTTGTTCCGAACATTACAGTCTTGTTGACTATGATTCCTGCTTCGGCAGCTTGGTTTTCAGTCATTGATCTCAGGAACGCTTTCTTTAGTATTCCTATTGCTGAAGAAAGTAGGGTTTCTCTCTAGGTGGCCGAAGTTTCCGATTTAAAAGAGCCCCTCAAGGCTATTGTGAAAGTCCCTCCATCTATAGCAAGGCTCTTAAGTCACAACTTGATGCTTTCTCTTTGCCTCCAGGTGCTACCCTTATTAATGATGTGGACGATTTGCTGGTGGCTGCTGATACGGAATGTGTGTAAGAGTGTGCCGGTTGCGTTGTTGCATCATTTGTCTGCTTTACATCATAAAGTGTCACCCTCTAAGTTGCAATATGCCCGCCAATAGATTACCTATTTAGGTCATCTCTTGATGAAGGAGGGAAGGCGATTGACCCCAGAAAGTATTCACGCTATTTCACAGATGTCTGTACCTACCACACAGAGAGAAGTGCGTGTCTTTTTGGGCATCACTTCCTACTGTAGACAATGGATTCCCAATTTTTCTCTTTTGGCTAAACCGCTGTTAACACTAACGTTGAAAGATACGCCCCATCCGCTCCCTTGGACGGATGAATGTCAGAAAAGTTTTTTTGACCTACGTACTGCTCTGTATTCTGCTCCAGTGTTGGGTACCCCGGATTATAGCAAGTCTTTCACACTGTACGTTCACGAGAGAAAGGGTTGCGCATTGTCAGTTTTGACACAGCAATTCGGAGATAAGCAGAGGCCATGTGCTTATTTCTCCCCTACACTAGACCCAGTAGCTAAAGCTTTGCCCAGTTGTCTCAGAGCTACGGCAGCTGCAGCGATTTCTATTAGACATTCTGCTGGATTAGTGTTGGATAACACATTCAATGTTATGGTTCCACATGCAGTGGATACTTTGCTGAATAGGACAAGGACACATCATCTCACAAGTGCTTGTTTGTCTGGATACGAGCTGACACTTCTAGTGAGTCATGTACGTATCAAAAGATGTAACACATTAAACCCACCTACACTGTTGCCCCTCCCAGATGAGAAAGATGCTCAGGAAAAACATGATTTTTTTCTTCGAATGGAAGAAGAAACGAAGGATAGGATTGATTTAAAGGACACTCTGCTCAAGGACCCGCATGGGATCCTATGGGTGGACGGTTCTTGTTTCAAGCTTCCAAATGGGGAGACTACTTCTGCTTATGCTGTCACCACCTTCTGCACAATTGTTGAGACGGCACGTATTGGACATAATTGAGCCCAAGCAGCTGAATTGATAGCCTTGACTAGAGCGTGTGTGTTGTCAAAGGGAATGAGAGTGAATGTGTACACAGATAGTCAGTATGTTTTTGGCGTTGCGCATAGCTTCGGTAAGTTATGGAGGGAGAGAGAATTTTTAACCTCTCCCGGGACAAAGATCCAGTACGGTCAGTTAGTGACTGATCTTCTTGAGTCACTTACTTTACCTGCACAGATAGCGATCATAAAGTGCAGCGCACATAAGAAAGTAACAGATGATGTGGGTCGTGGAAATGCGTTTGCAGAAGAGGTAGCGAAAACTACAGCGAGAGACACCACTAGCCGAATGTATGTGGCAGGTCCTGCAAACTGGGTTAGAGAAATTGGAATGTGTGAAGACACAATTGAGAGTGTGAAAACGATTAAGGGAGAGGCTACTGAGAAGGAATTGAGTACGTGGAAATAAAGTACAGGAATGTTAGACTCAATGAGTTGTTGGACAGAATTGTCGGAACATCAGCGATGGTTATTACCAGACGCTTATGTGTTGCCGGTTGTGGCTATGGCTCATGGTCCAGCCCACATTAGTGCGAAAGGCTTATGTAAGCTTTTGGCTCCTGTGTGGCAGAATGTAGGAATCCCGAAATGTGCAGAGAATGTGGTTAAGCATTGTATTGTTTGTTTAATGCATAACCCAGGAAAGGGTACCCCAACTCCGGCAGGCCACTTTGCTCCCCCGTCATATCCTTTTGAGGTGTTGCAGATCGAGAACATTCATATAGATCGCTGCAACAACCTTAAGTATGTTCTGGTGGTGGTATGTGCCTTTTCCCGCTGGATAGAGGCCTACCCCTTGAAATATAACACTGCTCGGTCAACTGCTAAAGTGTTGCTTAAGGAGTTCTTCCCTAGATTTGGTTTGCCGCAAATTGTCTGGAGTGACAATGGAAGTGAATTTGTGGGCCAAATTATGCAGAAAGTGTGTTCTGGCCTTGGTATTATACAGAAGTTCCATGCAGCAAACCATGCTCAGTTAGCAGGTTTGGTTGAGTGTTATAATGGTACACTCAAGCTTAAACTAGCCAAGATGCAAGCCAATATGGGCCTTGCTTGGCCTGATGCCTTGCCCCTAGCTCTTTTGTCAGCCAGAACTACTGTGCACTCTCTTATGGGACTTAGTCCATATGAGGTGGTATTTGGACGCTTAGCTAATGTTTGGGGTGTCCCTCGTCTCTAGAAATACTCAGATATACCATATCCTTTGTTGACTGACTACATGCAAGACTTGACTACTAAATTGAGTATTATTCGTCAACAGGTACAAAGTGCTTTGCCGGAGGCCTCCACAGACCCAGGTCACACTATTTTGCCCGGTGACTGGGTCTGCATAAAAAAAATTCAACGGACTAGGAACTTGGAGCCTCGTTGCTCTGCGCCTATGCAACTTTTGCTCGTCACCCGCACAGCTGTGAAAGTGGTCGGCAAGCGTACAAAAAAGATGCGGTAACTGTTAAGTTAGAGCGCACAGCAGGTAAAGGGGTATCACGAACGAGTATCTGAAATGGTGCTCAAAATGAATGCAAGTCGGTTACCACGACTAGAGATGTGCTAAAATTAGCTCAGACAAATTATAATATTTCATTGAGCACTCAAAAAGTCCAATAGAAGTCTTTTTCAAGTTATGCAGTATTTTTTAATCTTTGACGTTTTCAATTCCTTTCTTCATTGAAATACACTCTTCAACATTAGTCTCCAAACTTTGCAGCCAACACGTGTTTCGTCTAGTCTGATACGACTAAAGACTTCCTCAGGGCTGCAACCCAAAACAAAGTATAATCGCTATTATTTTCAGAAAAATGGCACATTTTGTTTCTGAGCAGCCCCTGAAACTTTGGGGGGGTTTCGTCAAGGGGGGGCCGAGAAAAAAGGGGGTTCTAAAACGCGTTTTTCCCATTCATTTTTCCATAGGGCGTTTGGCCTCACTTTTAGCTCGAACGGCTGAATGGATTTATACGAAACTTGGCAAAATTGTAGGGACTGTTAGCCCGATGTGCCTTTGCTGGGTCTCAATATATGTGCTCCAGTGGATTTTGAGAAATTAACGTTTAAAAAAACAGATATATCTGTGACACCGTCCCAGATAGCGCTTCAGATCGCGTACTTTTCGCGTAACGGAGCTTTGCGAAGCGAAGCTGATTGGCTCTCCGGTGTCTGTCAACATTCTAAACAGTCCGGTGCGGCCGCCATCTTGTATCTCGGTAGGATCGAGAGACAAGAGGAGGAGAAAAACGAAGGGGGAATTTAATGAAAGGGGGCAAGATAGACTCCTCCTGACCCCCTAGGAATGATGATGGGGTTATTAAAGGGTCCCGTGAGGCAAATAAAAAAAATTTGATTTTTCGTGGGAGAAGCGCTTCTCGGTTCGCGAACCGGGTCGCAAACTGGTAGCGAAACGGGAATTCACCATTTTGTGTTTCGATTTAATTAAATTACAAGATGGAGGAAAAGCAATGTGAGTATTGGGTAAAAGGGGGTATGGGAGACGTATCCTGACCCCCTATGTTTTCTGAGGGTGGTTGAGGAGGCTCATATATGTTGATACTTGTCTTCCAGCGGTTGGGCGTGACCCTTTTTTTTTTTTGCCGCTTGACTTCTGTTAACGTTCGATTCGAAGGAAATCAGGAAGTGTTGACAGCCATTTTGACACTGCAAGTAAATATATTGTTAAAAATAATTGTTATAAATTAATCCGTATTGATAAACATTGTCTGCGCCATCTTGCTTTTTTTCCAATGCCACACTTTTGTCGTGCACGGCAGCCATTTTAGATGCCTTGACCAGACCCACTCTCTGCACGCCGCCGATCCTCAGCATGGCTCCCCACCCTCGCAAGCATCTCCCCCACGCACTGGTCACCCCCGCTCTCTCTCTCATGCATGGGCCATAAACCTGCCCCCCATCTGCGCTGCTCTTCCCTGAGTATCACACCCTGTGCCGCCCGACACCTCCCTTTCACCCTATTCACTACCACACCCTCTGACACTCCTCTTCCTCTGTGTCTGATTGTCCAGGCCGGTCCCAGGCTATCACCTAGCCCTGCGGATGTAGTTTATGGCCCCAACTGTAAAGAATCACCCCTGTTCAAAGGAGTTACAGTAGATCAAGGCCCCCACCTCATGAGATCCGTCACACCACACGCGTTCTTACTATCTGATAACGAGCCTGAAGCGCAAGATTCCAGGGATGCCTTTTTGTACATCAAAGTCTTCACAATTATGTGTCACATTAAAAATATATAGCACTCCAACAAAGTAGTAGGATTATAACACTTTAATAACTTATAAATATATACAATGCTCCAACAAAGTAAACACGTTAAAAAAAAAAACTTTTTAAACAACTATTTACATGACATTGCTTTAACCAGGATAGACAAAGAAATGACACAGTGATTTAAAAGTTTCTGAAAGAAATGCCATGTGAAAGTGAATTTTATCTGGCAATTTTTTTCTTTTCCTTCCCATGAAAAGAAAGTTAAAGCCAGGTTCGTTACCTGCCTCACCTGCAAAAAAAAGAAAATTCTCGAGAGGTACCGAAAAAAAATATAGCTATGGTAATCATACCATGCATCGGCACATGGAGAGGTGGCACCCTCTTAATTATTCTAAAGCACAACTTCGAGATTTGGTGGATAACCCTCCGACCGGCAAAAACATCCACCAATGACTTAGCAATAAGTGAGTCAGAGGCAAGGGAAACGGTCCCAAATCTGCAAAAGAACTTTGGGCAGATGAGATTGACTTGTGTAGCATGTGGAAAATTAATTTCATGTGGAGAGATGAGTATTACTTTAATAAATAGATCATATGAAAATCATCAATGTCCAAAACGTCCTAGAAAGTCATTTTTGTCATTTTTGAGGAAGAGAGATAACCCACAGTGGTACGGGGTCGTTTTCGTTCGTACTAGGGGGGCCAGGTGACATTCCTTCGGGGTGGCTTAGGGCATTTAAAACAACTTCCCTGATACAGGTAGCATATAAAGTAGAGGCTAAATACCAGGATCTTTATCGATTGCTTTATGCTGTACAAAAATGAAAAACACATACAACAAACCTGGACCATTCATATTTTCAATGTTTCTGCGTACTATACTTTTTAACCCTTAACTAATTGAGCTGCTTCATTTCACCTGCTTTTTAAAAAAAAAAGAAAAAAAAAAAATCGGAAACAGTTGCCATTTATTCGAAACTTACCAATCTACGCGTTACTACTACGTTTTCTTTTTAAAAAACCTTTAATAAAAATGTTGGTGCTCAAATACGGGCCTACAACCCCGTGGGCCGGCCACGGAGCAGGCTGGAACTGTAAATGGGGGGGTATTTATTTGTGGAAAACATAACAGAGAGTCAGTGGTTGTTGATTTCATAGTAAAAAGTGCAACAAAATCATATCGATAATTCATTGTGAGCAAGTACCAAAAGTGTTGACAATTCGAACCTTCAATAATAAATACAGTAATCAATGATGCATTAGAACTTAATATCAATTCATTGTTCGAACGTGTAATCAGCACCCGTCCCATGTCAATTCATGTGCTAAAAACTGCATACATATCTCATGATATCAAGGCTGAGCAATCGGGGCACAACAAGGAGTTGAGAGTTTCATTTGTACCGGCGCCATTTTGGGTGAGGTCAGGAAGGTCCAAGTATAGTCAAAATGTCTCCACCAACTCGTGGTTGGACCGGGACCTCTTTCGGCAGTCCAAAAGTTTTCGTTGAAGGGTAGCAGAGGGGACTGCCGACATGAACCATCAGTCAAAGTGGGGTGGGAGGCAACAATCTCTCCTACCGGGTCATACTGGTGTCCCACCGGAACTGATCAAGTTGGTAGTCTTGCAGGATTTGGGTCATTTCAAGACTGAGGCCGGCGCCGGCATGAGCGAGCCGACGTCCCGCGGCTACGTCGTGGTCGTTCCGTGGGTGATCATGGCAGTCATTCCCCATAGGGGTGTCTGCGGGTGTCGGGGGCCCCCGTGGCTCTTATAGAATCTTCAAAGTTGAGGAGAACGTTTCTGGACGCAGGACTCATTTTCTAGTTGAACTCAGAAGCGCCGTTGCACCGCAACAGTGGGCGAGACCCCCGCTGGGTGAGCGGAGCATCATTGCCTCGCAATAGTGGACGAGACCTTTTGTCGGGTGAGTGCAGCGCCGCTGCATCGCAAGAGTGGAGGAACCCTTGTCGGGTGAGTGGAGCGTTGGGGGTGCAGCTGATGGGCCCCCACCTATGGGGATGGGAGAGGCTCGTTTGTACCGCCTCTCCCTCCCAGCGCACCCCGCGCAGACACCTGGCGTTGATATCCGTGATGTCCGGACCAGGCGATAAGAGGGGGGGGTCGGAGGCAGAGGCAAGACATCCCCCCCCGTGGCCTGCAGGGCGCCGCTTCAGGACGGAACGGGAAGCTCATACCAAGCCGGGGCCAGACCAGGAGATACGAGGGGAGGGGGGGGTTGGTGGCATGTGCAAGTCATCCCCCCCGTGTTGTCACAGTCATTATTGAAGAAAGAAGAAGATACCGTCGGCCTCGGCTCCTCTCCTGGTGCACCTTACGCGACGACCCTTTTGTTGGGTGAGTCATATCCATGATGTCCGGACCAGGCGATAAGAGGTGGGTGGGTCGGAGGCAGAGGCAAGACATCCCCCCGTGGCCTGCAAGGCGGCAGAAGAAGGGAATCGGGAGACCAGTACATTTCGGGCCATTCACCCCACGGCTGATGGCGGTTAGCTGGGCCCCGCCCTGCACGTGTCAAGGCCTCATCTTCCGGATGGGCGTAACTGTGGCCCTGTTGCACTTCGGGAGTTTCCAGAATGGGGGTAGGTATCTGCTGATTTGTATCTATTTCATGTTACCATTAATGGGCGTGGCGGGCGGTGGGACAGACATGCTTGGAGCAGTGGGGGGATGGCGGAGCCTAGCTACCTCGTGGCTGCCGTAACGTCAAGCTTGGCTTCTTTCACCACTTCCATGTTTCTTATTTCTAGCGAAGTCAAAAACTCATCAGTGGCCTACTGATTTTGTTCGATTTCTTTCCCTTCCTTTTCAAGTGTGTTTCATGCTAAAGTTTCTGTTTAACAGGATACAGTGATTACTTCGTATTTTACATATGTCTTCTTTATTATGGGTACTCTCCGGTTGAGCCAGATGATGTACCTCAAATAAATGGTCCGGGTGGAACTAGTTTCTCAATCAGTGGGGAGTAGATGGGCATGACAGATTACAACGGGGGACAAACTGTTAAGTTAGAGCGCACAGCAGGTAAAGGGGTATCACGAACGAGTATCTGAAATGGTGCTCAAAATTAATGCAAGTCGGTTACCACGACTAGAGATGTGCTAAAATTAGCTCAGACAAATTATAATATTTCATTGAGCACTCAAAAAGTCCAATAGAAGTCTTTTTCAAGTTATGCAGTATTTTTTAATCTTTGACGTTTTCAATTCCTTTCTTCATTGAAACACACTCTTCAACATTAGTCTCCAAACTTTGCAGCCAACACGTGTTTCGTCTAGTCTGATACGACTAAAGACTTCCTCAGGGCTGCAACCCAAAACAAAGTATAATCGCTATTATAACATTATATCTTAATTTGATATAAACACACTTGTCAATAGAAACCGTGATCAATAGGGAAACATCCCAAAGCCACAATGGTGTTTAAAAAGAAGTATATATGGTAATAGAGTTCTCACCACCAAGTGAAAGCTGGAATTCTCCACAGTGATTACTTAAATATGTATAGTTAAATATAAGTATGGTTTATTAGATTTTAGTCTCTTTTGTTTATTCTCTTAAAAGAGAGTGCAGTATAGCAAGCAAAGTTTAAGGACCAGACCATGCTGAGCAAAACACGCTACAACCTGAGGCCGAGAGCTGACCAAAGGAACTGAACTCTTTGAAGACTTTTTTCCTTAGTACTCAAAGACATTTTATATTGGTCTTTTTGCCTTTTTGTTTTTTGTGTGATATTTAGCATTAGATGTGCCATTTGTCTCCGTCGCAGGGTCACGGTAGGAGACTCAGACTGTAACGTGGTTATTGTTCTTTTAGTAAGTTGCTAGTGCTTTAGGATATACAGAAGTAAGTAGCTGAGTGATTGAGGAAGATTGCCGTGAGCGACATTTTTTTTAGATAAAGATGGATGGTACAACAACCATAGGTAGGGAAAAAAGGAAGCAGGAAATGAGATCAAAGTATTGTAAATTATTGCGTAGTCGATTTGGCGTAACTTTGTGTGTTTTAATGTTTTTGTGTATTTTATTAGCCTGCACAGGTTGGATCGTACATGTTCTGCAACAGAGAAATGTTGTTAATTCTACAACTTCTTTGCCTTCTCGTCTCTCTGTCTTTTCACATAAAATGCATGTTCTACCCCCTCATGAACTGATAAGGAGAGCCGAATATATGAATAATACGTTCATTCAGTTGTTACACCAATATCAGTTGGCTATTAATATGACTGATAGTTGGGTGTGCAGACTTATGCCACACAATACACAAAAGGGAATGCCGTATTTGGTTCTTCCTTTCTCATATGAAGGTTCAGCTTGGGCCTACTTGACTATGTTTTCGGCCGCATATCACAACAAACTTAGAGGCCCTGTAAGGACTTCTGGGAATTGATTGGATTTCAGTCACAGCTCCTTGATTAAAGGTATAGTGGTTATGGCTAAGATTGTAGAGAAGAACAAGATTCCGTTAGACAAGAAAAGAGCTTATGACGGATGGAATGTTACCCACTATGTTTCTAGCCTTGGTGACAAAACTTTAAAGGGTGAGTCTTCTACAGTATGGACTGTACCCCATCAAGGTAGTTTTTGTCTCCAAGTCAACAGTAAGAAAGCTGACATGAAGCAGAGTTGTTCGTAAACCTACATTTTCTCGTCCCCTGATTTTCCTCCGTTAGTTCAGTCTCAAGGAACATATTTTGTATGTAATGACCAAGCTTATACATGGCTCCCTTCCAACTTTTCTGGAACCTGTTATACAGATTTCCTTCTTCCCCCTACATATATGGCTCAGTCAGACCACCACGGAGTTAGACACAGCCGAGGTATATTCGATGCCAAAGACACTGAGGAACAAGAGGGAGGAGATTTCCTTAAAGGATTCCTTCCCTTTTGGGGCCCGATGGTCAACAGCAGAAACATCAGGCAATTGGTTTGTGTGGTTGAGACCACTATTAATGTTACTGCAGGTGCGATAGGTAACATTACAGCAGAGCTTCAAGCTGACAGTCTTATGACATTGCAAAATCGTATTGCGCTAGATGTGATCTTAGCAGACCGAGGAGGTGTCTGTAGATTGATCGGATCTAGCTGCTGCATTTATATTCCAGATGATGCTCCGGCAGTATACCAAGCCATTTCCAAATTGCATATCATCTCTGAGTCGATTCATCAGGACGAAGGAGATTGGTCTTTTATGGGATGGTTTTGGAGAATACTGTCAACTTGGGGATGGAAGATCTTAAGTTCCTTGGAGCAATTTTGTCCATCATATTCTCTTGTTGTCTGTGTGTTCAATGTGGTCCTGCAGTTTGTGGCCTGCTGGCTACTTTATGTGTTCCACAACCTGTGACTCAGAGGACAGAAAATATTAGGATGGTGATGCAGAAACAGCTTGAGGATTTTATGAACATCGATGCTGATTCCGACTCAGATTAGCATAAGTTTGTTTGTCTTTGCTTTAGTAATGGCAAAAGGAGGGCCTGAGGTTCTGTAAATTACGAATTTGTTCGTGCTCAGCCTCCATTTTGTAGTCGCCGCCATTTTATGTTGCCCTCAGTGAGGCAGAGCGGCGAACGCAATGTTTTTGTCGTTTCTGCATTTACGTGACAGGTGGCTTCCTTGCCTATGTTTACTAACGAGTGTCAGGAACTGGCCGAGTACACTAATTTCTGTCTGAGCTGATTAATCCCCATCCGGACTATTTGTCTGTTCACACCATTGTTTCCTCTAAGTTATCTTATCTGCTGTCCTTCGCTACATGTCTCATGCATTCTCCTGTTTCATGACTGTCCTTCTACAACAGGCAGCTATGTTTTCTCTACTTGTAAATCGAATTGTGTGGATTCATTTGTAATTTGCTTAAGGGGTTGGGTGACAAACATAACCTTGGAACTTGAGTTGCTTTGGACTTAAAACATTGTCTATAACGTTTGCCTATAGCTCATGCTAGTGTGTGATTGCATTTTGCATTGTATTGTACCGTATATAAACCTGTGCGCCACAGAGTTAAGTGGCAGTCTCTTTTGAACCTCGTTATACTAAAGACTTCTAAGACCACTGTGCTAGCTGCAGCTAATAAATACCATCTTCTACCCCAGACGAAGAGTCTGTGTCTCTGTTTCTGACAAGGCAGGTGAATCCCGGGGATTTCAGGCGTACCCTGCGCCGCCGGGCCTTAAGGCTGCGGTTCTCCACACCCCTAGATACAGGGAGCTTTGCCACACCTAACCTGGGCATAGTTTCCAGCGTGAAATCTAATCAGGACATTAAGTAAATAGGGCGGGATGCCCAAATCTCCCATCACTGTCCACAATCTTTCTCTGGGCGCAAGGTTGTAAGCGGCCCGCAGGTCCACAAAGACAAGGTAGAAGCTGCCACCCTCTACTCTTGCAGTTTTCCAAAATAGGACCTGGACCCTGAAGATTTGGTCCAGGGTTGAGATGCCAGATCGGAATCCGGCCTGGGGAGTAGTCAGTAGTTCACGTTCCTCCATCCACCCTTGTATCCTGTCCAATATGATCCTACCCATTAGCTTTTGAGTTGTGTCTATAAGGCTAATGGGCCTATAATTTGATGGGGTTAGCGGACAACCCTTCTTATAAATGGGGACCATCTCAGCTCCCAACCATGTGTCCTGTAGGTCAGACCCCCTAAGGACCGCATTGAACAGGGTAGCAAGGTAAGGTGCCCAGATTTTTGGCTGGGAGCTAAACAAGTCTCCGGGCAGTCTATCAAGGCCCGGAGCTTTGTTTGGGAGCAGTCTTTCTATGGCAGATTCCACCTCCTTCTGGGTAATACCCTCTGGTATTTTGGGGGGAGTCGCCTCAAGAGTATCCAGGTGGTCCAGCAGCAACCCCACGCCAGAGGCCCCAACCAGTCAATGCTCGTGGAGGGGGTCTGGGGCGGGGGATGGCAGGAGGGCCATAGCTCCTTCCAGGATCTGATCATGCGTCCCTGTCATACTAAGCTCTTGTGCATGGTTGGGACCAAGGCACAAAGAATTGTCACATTCCAAACTTGCATAAAGTGCTCCGAAATGTGCCTGCCATACTGATGGCGCAATATTCAGGGAAATGGCCTGTCCTCCCCCTTTTGCACCTGAGCTAACGATGGGCCAAAATGACTTGGCGTCCTTAGAGAGGAGCGCAGATCTCAAGTCCTCCCACCTTGTTTCTTCCCACCCCCTCTTGCCCCTAATAATTGCCTTTTTATAAAGGAGTCTAGATAGCCTAATTCCTACACTATCTTTGGATTTAATTGCTGTGAGGAGATCCCTTTTTGCTTTCTTACAGGTGTCATCAAACCAAGGGTGCGCCTTAGTTCCAAGCCTTTTGTTTCCACTTACTGTGCAAAACACATCCCCTAGTGCCACAGCCAACTGCCTATGAATTTCAACGGCTTGCCCGTTTAGAGCCTGATCACCCATCTCGATAATCAGAGGAACTACGATCTGGTATATTTTGGCAATCCAGCTAGGGAAGTCCTGGAAGTGGGACCATTTAACCCTGCGCCTGTTGTTCGCAACCATAAGGGGTAAGATCTCGGTATTGGGTTTGGGATCTGGGTTTGCCAACCCAAAGGTCCCTGGCTTAAGAGTTAGGACAAGGGCATTATGATCACTATTCTGCCTCGGTAAGATCGTACATTCCTTCAAGCTATCCCAGTGTTTTGCTTCCAACATAATATAGTCAATGATGGAAGTTTGATCTGTCCTGTTGAACGTAACTGACCCTGGACAATCAGGGTCCAACCTCCCATTGCACGCCCGCAGAGACGTTGCAAGGCAAAATAAATTGATTTGCAGGACCAATGGGGTCCATTCCCTAACAGGAGGGATCTAGGGATCGGGGATGCGCCAAAATGAGTCTTCATCATCCTGGTCGCCCGTCTCAGGACTGCCCAAAGGCTTGAATTGGCAATTAAAGTCACTGCCGAGGACTATAGTGATTGAGGGGTCTAGTGCCTGGATAAAAAGATCCAGTGCATTGATTGTATTTGACTCCTGCCCGTTCCTATCTGGCCTTGAGTAGATATTTATTATAGCTATTTTAGGCTTGTTTTGGGGTGATAATAGCACACATTGGACATCTGGAGAATTAGTTTGTATTTGGGTAGCCTGGATGCCCAAATGAGTGCCTATCCAAATCGATAGGCCACCCGATGGGTGGCCTCTACCCTTAGTTACAGCCAGGATATCGAAGGTTGCAAAACCTGGGCTAACACTTTCCTTTAGTGCCCAGGTTTCCTGCATCAGGCAGATGTTGTGTGTTGTAATGAAGGAGCCCCACTCGGGTATGTGCAATTTATTTTTCAACCCAGCTATATTCCACGAGAGGATTTTTAGACATCCATCAGCAACCTCTACATTAGCTTGTGGTTTCCCTATTCCTTTTACAGGTGGGCTATCGCTACTACTAACACGAATTTGGCGGTGTTGGGGTTGCTAGATTGGTCACACTACAGAGCAATGTTGCAAAATAGTATCTAGTGATTACGCTCAACCCCCTTCAGAGGTACCGCCAGCCTCTCCAAGCCCAAGTTAAATTTGAATCCAGCATCCAATTTAAAATCTTGTCATGTGAATTTTATAATTTGTCCTGTACTCCACTTAGATCAGTCCCCACGAATTCCCATATTCACAAACCATTTGATCAATTTCCATACCGTCAACGGAACAAGGCTGACGACAGGATGTCTAGGAAGGCGGCTATTGAATATTTAAAAAGATAATTTCAGAAACAGTCTAGATGTTTGAATATTGAAAATGGAATACTGAGAGAGAAGAAGGATGCTTTTTTTGGAATAGTCCCAAGGACAGCGTACTTCAAGAGGCAAATGATCAAATGGTCTGCGAACATGGGAATTTGTGGGGACTGATCTAAGTGGAGTGCAGGACAAATTATAAAATTCAAATGACAAGATTTTATATTGGATGCTGGGATTGCTGACAGCTAATAAGGAGTAACACAATACCTTCAGCATCAGAGCACTTTCGATGATTATACATCATCACAGATTTTGGGTTGCCTTCTGAAACTGAATAAAAGGAGTAACATTGAGTGGTCAGACAACCCATTGTGGAGAAATAGAATTAATAAAGCCCTGAGGACGTCCCATCATGGGACGAAACGCGTCGGCTGTAGAAATTGTACTGTGAATCAAGAAAATCTGTATACAAGAATAAAAGAAATCAATGAAAAACTGAGAAGACGTCTCTATGGAATAAGAATTACTGTGAATATTTGTCAAATATATTTTGTTTTGTGCATGTATGATTAGTACGCTCCTTCCTAATTTTTTCAAATTTAACTGGGCTATCGCTACTAAAAGTCCTTAACTGGGTTTTCTCATCCCTTATTTCCACACTAAATACATCCCTTATTTCCATACTAGAAGCATACCCCATGGGAGTCCGAGCTCCCAACTAATACTCCAGCTCACCCTTTTCTCTACTTCCCTCCCTAATCAAGGAATGGAGTATTGTATCTTCTCCGGGGGAGGTAGTTGTGTCATTTTCCTCCAGTGCAGTAACAGTTATAAATTTTCCGCTAACAATTTTTAGTGGAGAATTCTCATACGCTAGGTGTCAATCTAGCCCCTCCAACACACTGAACCTATTCCTGTGAGTTAACAATGAGAGTAAGGAAATATATGGATATGTGTCCTCCGAAGTTGTTAGCCCCTGTTACATTCTATATGGGAGACTCACTGTAATGGACACTTTTAGAATAGGTTGAACTTGAATGAGGAACTGGGTAGAAAGAAGACAAGTGGAATGGGAGGATTTGAGTATTTGGTCTACTGGGAGATATACTACAAATGTATTCCACAGCGGAGGTGTCCCTAAAATGTATTACTACTCTATCTCCTACAATTGTTTTGGGTCCTCTCCCGATCCATTCTATTCTTCTGACAGTAAGTATTTCCCCAGAAACATTTGGAGGTAAAGGCCGATTTACATTGAGCCATTGTATACACTTGTTTTTTAAATCGGTGTGGTCTTCTCTTTTTTCCCTGTCTTAAGGGCAAAACTCCAGTAAGTACTACGACATCAGGGGGGACATTGATGATAGGCAACTCCGATGAAATAACTTTACATGGTACATTTCTATTCGTTATGTTTCGGTGTGCAGATGCCTCCCTCAATAGTTTGCTATTTTCACTTCCTATTTTTCCCTCCTTAGATTTAGATTTGGTTTTATCAGGAGTGGGGATAGGATTTCCGACTACCTGATGGTTTTAAGCAAGTGTATTAGTGTTAAGTGGGGGGCTAAGCGGGTCACGTGCAGGCTCAGTATTAGCCGATGGAACTCGTGTACTTTTATTCCGTATAGCACTATTTTTGGGTGACGCTGCCCTATCATTGGGTTTATTCTTTGCTGTACCACCAAGCTCGCTAGAAGCAACGTTCCCCATTGGATTAGCGGGCTGTGCGGTATCAACACCCATATTGTTAAGGTTAGAAACTAGTCTATCTATCTTAGATACCAAAGGTTTAATGTGTGTGCCAATAATCTGCTCCATATGGGCCTGAAGATCAGCGACCAAGTTGGTAGCCTAGACCGGTGCACCCACAGTCGGTAGGGAAGTGCTAACAGTAGCTGTTACAAGGTCGTGTTTAGGCATACTCCGTTTACCTAGTTTTTTTGATAGTCTGGCTTTCTTGCTTCTGGGGTGTGGGTAATTTACTACAATGATTACCGGGGAAGGGGAGAACTCACAACAGGCAGGCTAACCTCTATATCTATAGGGGCCTCTATAGGAGCCTGGGCACAGGGCAACTCCGCAAAGGACGATGTAAGGAAGGAGATTGAATCAGGGGGGTTAGTTACAATAGCTGAGTAGTCCTCCACTTGTTCGGGCAGGGAAACAGTAGGAGTAATTGATAGTCTTCTCTCTGTATTTACAATTGCGGTTACCACAACCCCGATAGTTTTTTGCAACATCTCATCAATAGCCGTTAGTCTAGGAAGAGGTTGTGGTGTTGCCGCCTGCAGCCTGGTATTGGGACGAGGTGCAGCGGGTTTTTACTTTTTACCTGGGTGGCTCATTTTTACAGGTAAGAAATAAAGGAAGGGTAGTCCCTGCCTAATGAGCGCTCCCTCCTAGCCCCAAAAGAAGAATTGGGAACAATAATAGCTAAGCAATAATTGGTCCGAGTAACAGCACCTTTGTCCTTGGAGGATGTAAGGGGGTGGGCCGTCCCATCCACTTCCATCCCCTAACGGCAACAGACGGCTTGCCCGGGCTTCGCCCGGCGCCACCCGCGCGTGTCCCACGAGGCAAGGGGAGCCTCTCCCTTTTGAGCGCCACCGGGCGCGAGAGTCAGTGCATTTGGGTGTGTCACCGCCGAGGGTCCTGGGAGCTGTAGCCTCCCCCAACAGTCAAGTCAAGTCAAGTCAGAAATTTATATAGCGCGCTACATACCCAGAGGGTCTCAAGGCGCTTGAGGAAGGGATGGGAATTACTTGTTGAATATCCAGGTTTTAAGTTGCTTTCTGAATGCTAGGTGGTTCTGAGTGAGACGTAGGTGAGTGGGGAGTGAGTTCCATGTTTTAGCTGCGAGGTAGGAGAAGGATCTTCCTCCCATGGTGGTTTTATTGATGCGAGGAATGGTAGCAAGGGCTTGGTTGGAAGATCGTAGCTGGCGAGGGGGGGTGTAGAAGGAAAGTCGTGTGTTGAGGCATTCGGGTCCAAGTTCGTAGAGTGCTTTGTGAGCGTGGGTTAGGAGGCGGAAAGTAATCCTCTTATTGACGGGGAGCCAGTGGAGGTTTTTCAGGTGGCTAGAGATATGGTCTTTACGCGGGATGTCTAGTATGAGTCTGGCTGATGCATTCTGGATGCGTTGGAGTTTTTTCGGGAGTTTTGCGGTGATACCGGCGTATAGGGTGTTTCCGTAGTCCAGGCGACTTGTAACCAGTGCATGGGTGACTGTTTTTCTGGTTTCGGTGGGGATCCAGCGAAATATTTTTTTGAGCATGAGGAGGATGTTGAAGCATGAAGATGAGACTGCGTTGACTTGTCTGTTCATAGAGAGTGAGGAGTCCAGGATGATGCCCAGGTTCCGTGCGTGGTCCATCGGGATGGGTGCTTTTCCAAGGGCCTCTGGCCACCAAGAGTCGTCCCAAGCGGAGGGGGAGGTGCTTAAGATAAGGACTTCTGTTTTGTCTGAGTTCAGTTTCAGACGGCTGTGCTTCATCCACTCTGCTACTGCTTTCATGCCTTCATGTAGGTTGGTTTTGGCGGTGTTGGGGTCTTTGGTGAGTGATAGGATCAGTTGGGTGTCATCTGCGTAGGAGATGATGTTGAGGTTGTGTTGGCGAGTGATGGTCGCGAGGGGGCTCATGTATACGTTGAAGAGGGTGGGGCTGAGTGAGGAGCCTTGGGGTACGCCGCAGATAACTTCAGTAGCCTCGGATTTGAATGGTGGGAGGCGGACTCTCTGAGTTCTTCCGGTGAGGAATGAGGTGATCCATTCCAGTGCTTTTCCTTGGATCCCGATGTTTTTGAGGCGCTGTAGAAGAGTGCTATGGCAGACTGTGTCGAAGGCTGCGGAGAGGTCTAGGAGGATGAGGGCGACTGTGTCTCCATTGTCCAGTAGAGTACGAATGTCGTCTGTTGCTGCGATGAGGGCGGTCTCCGTGCTGTGTTTGGCTCGGAAGCCGGACTGTGAGGAGTCGAGGCATTTGTTGGTTTCGAGGAAGGCGGCGAGCTGGTTGTTGACCGCTTTCTCGATGACTTTGGCCGGGAATGGAAGGAGCGAGATGGGGCGGTAGTTTTTGAGTTTGGTGGGGTCCGCTGTGGGTTTTTTCAGAAGGGCGCTGAGTTTGGCGTGTTTCCAGCTTTCCGGGAAGGTGGCGGAGTTGAACAAAATGGCAGCGGAGGGGAGGGCAGAGCACAGCGCCGGGGGTAAACGCGCACTAATGTTAAAATCAATGCAGTGGAAGCGAGGCGAAGCGCTACAATACAATTACAATTGCAAGCAACACGTGGAAGAGAGGCGAAGCGCTACAATGCAATTACTAATGCAGGCAACACAACGATACCAGGTCTCTCCAGGGAGACTAGGGGAGCGACCTCTTAGCAAGCAGCAGTGAGGGTCTGGATGGCGGCAGGGGAGGCTGACAGCGGGAAGAGCAGCGATTCACAGGTAGTCAGTCAAACAGCTGGTATGCCCCAAAAGCTCTGCAACTATTTCCAGATTCCCCCGCTCCGCCCCAGGGGCCTCTCCCTTTTGAAAGCATCCGGGTGCGAGAGTCAGTGCAGGTGGGCGTGTCACCGCCAAGGGACCTGGGAGCTGTAGTCTCCGCCAACAGCGGCCGTGTGATGGTGTGGGCGGTGGCAGGGGAGGCTGACAGCGGTAAGAGTATCGCTTCACACGTAAGCGGTCAAACAGCAGGTATGCCCCAAAACCTCTGCAACTACGGCCAGAGATTAGTAATTGAATTGCGTTGTATTCAGTTTCTTGTGGAACTCAAGAAGTGAGTAGGAGGCTTGAGGTGTTTGGGGAGGGTTCCAATACTTGACAGCTTGGTTGCAGAATGATCGACCTCCTATTCTGCTTTTGTGGATGTGAAGTGTGTGTACGAGTGAGAGTTTTGCTGAGCAAAGTTTTCTGGTGGGTTGGTAGAAATTAAGCAGGTGATTGAGGTATTCTGGTCCCATGTTATGTAGGGATTTGAATGCATGTATGAGTAGTTTGAGCTGGCTGTGCCTCTGGTTGGGGATCCAGTGAAGCTCTCAGAGGAGTGGTGTGGTGTGGGTTTGGTACTGGAGTTTGACAACGATTCTGGTGGTGGTCTTTGGATACTTGAAATTTGAGAGGAGATGAGTTAGAATACCAGTGAACAGTGTCCAATCTGCTTGTGATTATGGCTTGCATGGTGATACGTCTACTGTCCAATGGGAGCCACTTGAAGATTGGATTAAGTGGAGACATGAGGAGGTGACTGTTTTTCCCTGGGTATTCATGTAGAGCATGTGGAGCAGGGGCCAGAGCTGCCTACTCAGGAACTGGTGATCTGGGTTTGAGTCTCGTTGTCAGTGATTCATCCTGTGAATGTGGGCAAATCACTTTGGGGCAGATTTACAACTGGTTCATCCCTGCATATCAGCAGGGATGCTAATTGTGCGCCTCGCCTCCGCCACCATTTACATTGCTATATAAGAAACAAATGATGTCCCAACTGGTATAACTCGGAGACAGTTAGTTCAGATATATATACAACATTATCACAAGGAGAGAAGGAGACTCTCTTTTGGTTTTTCACATATGTGCCAGTAACATCATATTTACTCATTGGGTACAAGGAGAGGAAAAAGGGGCAAAACAAAGTAATCAAGCAGTTATATCAGCACTGCAAGGAGCAAATTAAAACACTTTTAGGTAACCCAAATTGTACTTGGTGCTTAGTGCGAGTGAGTGAAGGCTCGGCAACAAAACAAGTGACAAAAAACAGCGACGGCGGCGCAAGGTGACTAGTGATCAATATATACAGTGAATACAAACAATTTGGTTCCACGTTTGTTTGAGATTGACTTGAATGAGATTTATGCAAGTATTTATGCTGGAACCATTTTGTCTGGAGTGCCTATGTTCGCGCTTGACGGTCGTCGGCGTTTCAATCCCATTTAAATCGGGATCATCATCAGGACTTGGGTTAAAAGCAGTGCAATGGCAGTGTGAGTCAGGAGCCAGGTCCGTAAGTTAGTTAGATCGATCGTTTCTGAACCTGAACTATGGGGACTTCTCTAAAAGTCATGAGTAGGGTTTTAGTTAAAAGGTTGGTGGAAGGGGCTGAAGAGCATCTTATCTTAATGCCTGTGCAGTACAGGAACTGTCTGGGGACAACTAAACATAGTCCTAATTTGGAACTACTCATCGGCAAATAAACTAAGCCAACGACGGGCTCCCTTTATCTATGCTTTGCTGAATTGAGTAGTCCCTTTCTATTTCGTTTCCCATACCGTACTATGGCAAACCTTGACCAACTTGGGAGCCCCTTGGGCAATTATTAACTTCTTTACACGCTTTTATGAAAAACGAACGAGCGTTGTTCGTTTTAGTCCTCAGCGAGAATGTACACCAAAATCTAAAGTGGGACATGGTATCCGACAAGAATGAGTGCTAGCCCCAATTTTATTCTCCCTTTTTAGAATGAGGTTGATACTTATTTACGAAAAATTCAAGCTGATGCACCCAGGGTACCTTTATTATAATATGCGGACAACACAGTGCTATTGGCATGGACCCCAGTAGGCCTCCAGAGACAGATGGATGGCTTTTTAGGTGTTATGGAAAAACGGAGGATGGTAATCAACACAAATAAAAAATGTTCATCATGATATATGGATCTTAAAAGAAACCCTGTAGAACCTTTTTTATAAATGGTACCCCAATTTGTACAGTAAACTCCTTCACCTACCTTGGTATACTGTTCTCAGACAATGGTACATGGTCCCAACACATCATAAATACAAAAGTTAAAATGAGTAGCGCCAACCAAAGGATTTTTACCTTTGAGACAAAATTGGGCAAACGATCAATCAAGGAGATGCTTAACATTTATAAAGCTGAAGGAGTAAGTACTGCTATATATGGGGCAGTACTTTTGGGCTGCACAAAGAGTGTTACATTGCAAACGGAAGAATTTTTTTAATGAAACGTTTGTTGTCTTTACCATCTTCTGTATTGAATACCATAGCACATCATGAGGTGGGGTTACAATTTTTAGAGGACATCTTGAAGGCAGGACGCTTATTATTATGGGGAAAAATCTGGAGACGTGATGTAACTGCTTTTACCAGATCCATCATTTTAGATTGCTTAAGCATGGATGATGCACCGAAAATTCCATGGATGTCTTATATGAACACAACACTGGGGAATTTGTTAAATATGTCTACATGGTCGGACCCTGAAAAAATATTAACTATTAAAAATAAAGACACTAAGGCCTCTTTTTGTCATTTAGACAAAACCATAGAGCAAAAATGGAACTGAGCACACCAACTGTGGCTCTATACAAAACATATGTGCTAGAAGTCGGAATGAATGGTTATCTGTTGCAAGTGACTAATGCACAGCATCGGTTTGTTTTATTGAGGCTGATATGTGGTATTGTACACTATTGTGTTGCTTTCCCAAAAACAAAACCACGCCCTTCAGATAAAGTACCCTGCCTGTGTGATAATAAGAGTAAACAAAGCACGCTGCACTTCTGTTGTTCTGCAAATTTCATTGCAATTTTAGGAATTTTTATCAGAAGCCCCTGTTTGTTAACCGTGGAATCAGTTCCCACAAATTTGCAGTTTAATTCCTTGTAAGCTTAGAGGATCCTATAACATGTTATAGCACTGCCCTTATTATTTTAAAACCAGTTATTGCAAGGGAAAGTATTGTGTTATAAACTAGTAATGGATGACACCAATGTAAGTATCTTTAAATATGCGCCAACTTTTTATGTATTATATTGTCTGTGCTTTTATGGCTGTTTTTAATATTTGAATAAAGATTGTGATGATGATGATGAATATCACAAACGAATTCACCTTCAATGCCTCCGAGTCATTGAATAAACTCAGTTATGTTACGCTGCACAAATCACAACCAGGGAGATTGCTGACCGGCTGAGAGCCATTGCCGTGAGGGAAACGGCCGACGCAACATCGAGGACCAGAGCGCTGCGGGGAGAACAGGCTTGAGTGCCAGTACCGCGAGGGCAGAGACCACAATCCCCAGGTGCCCCGGCGGTTGTGGCGCGTCAGTGAAGCCAGCTCTGCGCCAGGAGGCACGTGAAAAGGCCAGAGCGGCGAGCAAAGAAGCGGGGGCATTGCTGACCGGCTGAGAGCCATTGTCGTGAGGGAAACGTCTGACGCAACATCTAGGACCAGAGCGCTGCGGGGAGAACAGGCTTGAGCGCCAGTACCGCGAGGGCAGGGACCACAATCCCCAGGTGCCCCGGCGGTTTTGGCGCGTCATTGACGCCATCGCTGTGCCAGGAGGCGCGTGAAAAGGCCAGAGCGGCAAGCAAAGAAGAGGGGGCATTGCTGACCGACTGAGAGCCATTGCCTTGAGGGAAAAAGCCGACGCAACATCGAGGACCAGAGCGCTGCGGGGAGAACAGGCTTGAGCGCCAGTGCCGCAAGGGCAGGGACCACAATCCCCAGGTGCCCCGGCGGTTGTGGCGCGTCAGTGATGCCAGCCCTGCGCCAGGAGGCGCCTGAAAAGGCCAGAACGCCTCGCGCCCCGCGAGTCGCGCGCAGGAGCTGCCCGGGAGAAGCACGGGCAAAGGGCAGGCCGTCTGTGGCCGTCAGGGGCAGGAAGAGGCAGGGCAGGGCCGGAGACCCTGTGCAAATTATCCGGTGACCCTCATCTCCCCGGTAAAGTGACTGGAAGTGCTGAAGGACTAATTGTAACTACTGCGCCATTAACATTGGGTGTTGAGTCCAGGTTAGCTCTCGTTAAAGTATACTTGTATTCATACCAGGGTCAAAGAAGGACAAGGCTATTGTGGGGGCGAGCTCCATTGACAACTTTTTAGTAAAAATGGTAAATAAGATCAATAATGATAGAAGGGCTTCCCTGGGTAGAGGTAATCTTTCAGACCAGGATCAATTCATGGAGGGTCCTTCCCCCCCGGAGGTTCCTTCAGACACTGACATTGTCACCGATATCAGACCCGAGGTAGTCAACGCAGTAGAAGCACTGATTCACCGGGCTCCAGATATAGAAGTCCTTGACAAGTCTCTCTCGGATTCGGAGGAGGAGGTGGTACCTGCCCACACACACACTAGACCCGTTAGAACTTGCAGGAAGCAGGAAAGCAAAAGGGGGGAAGGCACACTTATAAAAGAAGGGTAGATACCCTTCTGCCAGACAACCACACCTCCCCTGAGTCAACTGCCACCCTGGAGGGTAAGAACGAGGCAAATATAATCCTGAGCCCAGATCGGTTTGGCTTGTTAATTCGTACCTTAGAAGCCAAATTTGAATCAAAACTAGAGGAATCTCTCCAATCTCTAGTGAGCAAACTGGATAATGTTACCGCAGAGGTAAAAAGACTAGGAGGATTGTTAGCGAAACAGTTAGCCCACATAGATAAGGTTAACCCCCCTCCCCCCTCAACTAGAATAGATCCCCCTGAGAGTGGTGGGAAGAAGGTAGCCAAGGTGGATAAAAAAACGAATGCCTCACAACAGTCTACCAGAGTTGACCTAGAATCCCCCGGTCCTTCTGTTCCACCCCCACTTCCACCAGTTAGGTCAGTAGTACACCCAAAGCCAGGGCCTGTTAACAATCCGATTGCCGCCCCAAGTAGGAGAAGCAATTTTATTAATCTCCCCCCGGAGTGTGCCCCCCATGTAATTGTATTGGCAAACGTCCCGCCTCAAAACTCGCTTTCGGTTGAGTCACCTGAGGAGTCACATGATTCCCTCAAATATAAAGTTGTATCCTGGTTGAGCTCAAATTGTGGTTTTCCTACAAAATATGCAGGAGAAATTATCACAACAAGGAGGGCAAATTGGATTGGTCCCACATGCAAAACCTGTAGCGGTGATTGCGTGATAGTAAATTTTAAATATCCTCAACATGTGGCCACAGTCCTGCTAAGGGCAGCCTCGATGACTAACGATGACAACAGCATCTGTGTGCGTCCTTTGGGATATTTTATAATCATCTTACAGGAGCCCCCACCCCTAGCCTAGGATTGAGTCCCTTTACACCGTTTGGGCCTCGGTCCACTTGTCTAAGTCAGGGACTAGGTAGTGAGAACTTCTTTAGATTTGGACCTCACATCGCAACACATAACAGGTTTGACGCACTCTCAGGACTTGATATGTGCGATTGACAGGGGGCCGGAGAGGGTATGGTTGATGAAGCTATAGTAGACCCTGCCCCTATGGCTGCTGTACCTTCTTCTCCCAATGATGGATATAAACCGGTAATGGGTACCCCTGACAAGGGGGATAAGGTCAGGTTGTTAAGCTGGAATATTGCCGGTCTACGGTCCAAGAGAGGAGACCCCAACTGGTTAAACTTTGTAAAGCTATATGACATTGTCGCCATGCAGGAGACTTGGGATATGGAATGCGATATTTGGTTGGATGGCTTTACTTCATTTTTTGTACCTGCTTTGCCCTCTCCAGCGTGACGGAATAGAGGGGGCCTTTTGATGTTGGTCTCGGTGAATGTAAAGGGTAGAATTATAAAGGTTGATTGAGCCACACATAATTTCCTTGTTATAGAGGTAACCTTGGTTGATGGCAGCAAAATACTCTTCGTAAACTGTTATAACTCACCACATGGCTACTATGCCAATGAGCATTTAGTGTGGCTAACAGATTTTTTAACTGCCTATAAGGAAAAGCAAACCACGTTTTGTCATTTTATTTTGTTGGGTGATTTTAATGTACATTTGTGTTCAAATTGTGACCTAATCGATTCAGATGTCCCTGACAGTATTTCCCCCCCGCACTTTGAACATAGCCAGAAGGGGGAGGTTCTTGAAAACCTACTAGCTAGTAATGATCTGTATGAGGCAGAGTTTTATGATAAAAGTTCACGTGTAGCCACATATACTGGAAGGGACTGTGAATCGATAATTGATCACATTTTTCTATTGTTAGTTCTTCTTAAATATGTGATTTTATATAATGCTTTATCCATGCCATCGAGTGATCACAACGCCGTGGGTATGGAGTTAGATAATGGTTTTTCTCTCCTAAATTCTTCTGTTACTCCATAGGTTGTATTACCAGTTAAAGCTAAAGATCAGGGGAGGAGGATCAAATGGGGACAGGTAGTTCCAGATGATATTTTCCTTAACATAACTTCAATGGCTGCAGAAGATTTAAATAATTGTGTCAATCCTCTCTCTAAGGGCGAGGAGGTTTTAACTTCTTTTGAAGGAATCTGTCGGTCAGTGGCCATGAATTTAACAGCTAAAGGCCACGGAGATAAAAATAGACCAGTAATGGGCTGGTTTTATAATAACTGCAGTAAAGCCCATAACCTCCTTAAAAAAGCACTTAATGCTCGTCCGAGGGATAAAGTCCTAGTGGTGCAGCTCAGAAAGGATTATTCCAGGGCAATCCAAGCACGTAAAAATGAATTAAAGTGTGATGCTTGGGCCGAGCTCATGGACAAAGCTACCCTAAAAAATATTGCCAAGTTTTGGTCACTTATCAATACCCCATTGTTCACTCGTGACCAAAACGCGGTGTTGGAATTTAACATCCCTGAGGAAGACTGGCTTAGCCATTTTGAAAAAATCTACGGTAGTAACATGGAACAGGAATCTTTTTAGGTCCCTGCGTCCGAACTCCCCTTGGCGCCAGTTAGATTTGATATAGTTGAAGTCATTAAAGCAATCGAGGGTACTGCGGGTCGAAAGGCCCCCGGCCCTGTTGGGGTTCCCTCTGATATGTTTAAGGCAAACTCTTTGTACTGGGCTGATATTTTTATAAAGTTTTTAATGCCTCAGCCATTGTGGGATTTCCTAAATCTTGGTCCAGAGCTACTATAATCCCTGTGTTTAAAAAAGGTCAGAGGGGAGACCCAAGATGTTATAGGCCTATATCATTGTTGGACTCCTCTATTAAAATCCTAGGGAAGGTTGTCCTGGCTAGAATGCCATCTTGGGCCAATGGGAATAATATTTTGACAGATGTACAATACGGCTTTAGAGCGGGGAGGAGCAAGGAGGACCAATGGCTCAATCTTCACCTCATAATATCCAAGTACACAAGGGCAAAAAGGGGATCCATATTCCTAGGCTTCATGGACCTATCCACAGCCTTTGATCTAGTTAATAGATCAAGGCTGTACACTATGCTTTTGAAAATGGGCCTTGACTGCTCATTGGTGCATTTCCTGGTGGAGTTGCATAAAGATCTGAATGCCTCCATTAGGATGACAACAGAGGGGAAATGTACAGCGAGTTTTAGGTCCTGCAGAGGGGTGCGCCAAGGCTGTATTTTGGCCCCCATGTTATTCACGTTATACGTGAATTCATTGGAGGCTAACCTAATAGCTGTCACTCAGGATATTCCATGCATGGGGAGTACGCCAATTCCGGTGCTCCTCTATGCCGACGACGCAGTGCTGATAGCCAGGACCCCGATTGCCCTGCAAAAGCTGCTTGATTCCTTTGGAACTTTTATGTCCAGTCTAGATTTGGTGATTAACAGTGGCAAATACCATACAATGTCAGTGGGTTGCTCTAAAAGTAAAGATAAAACCTTTTTTGTGGCAGTGATGATGAATATCACAAACGAATTCACCTTCAATGCCTCCAAGTCATTGAATACTATGTTATGTTACGTTGCACAAATCACAACCTAGCCTCACACAGCAGACCTTCTAAACAAATGGCTGCCATATGGATTTTCCCATGCAAACACCCAGGTAAAAGTTTGGTCATCCCAATGTATGAAGGTCTTGTGACACATTCTTAACAATTCTTCTTGGCTCCCACATACTCAGTTGTCAAGAGTAGGAACATATATATGGCGGGTATATAAATATTTTTCCAAATGTCCACCTACACACACACATTTAGGTATATGGAGCACCTTTTGCTAATAGGTGGATTTTTTTTATTTTTTTTTATTGGTTCACAGCATAAATACATCATCATTAATGAAACAATATCAGAACACCAAAAAGAAAAGAGGAAAATAAATCAAATATAAAATATAAAACTTGCTTAATTCATCCAATGGCAAAAACATAAACTCAGCTATACATGTGCACTAGATTCAATTATGACAAGTGAAATTACAATTAAAGTATCATAATATTCTCAATGGAGCACCTTTTGCTAATAGGTGAAAGATATAGTCCTTCATTCACATACACAATGCAGATTTTACTGCAGCCGCATTTACACCATGAAACTAGATTGGCTGTGCAGGGGCTATGCAGCTCTCAGTTGCACAGCACTACGAGATGGTGTAGAAGGCACACAACTTGTTGTCTAATTATGAATTTTACCTGCTATGTGCAAATGCATAAATATGTCAGCAACTTTGTGTATACTGAGACCAGGACTGTCAAGATCACCTATATGAATATTTGTTTTAATAAAAAAAGATTTCCGCTTATATGAGCCTTTTGGTAGGAGCCCAAGCATTAAAAGTTGTGTCTACCACGGAGCCATGTTACTCAAGTGTGAATTGACCTTGAAAAAACAAAGGCAAGAGGAGTTTGGCAAAACAGGACAAATTGGTTTAATTAAACACTTCGGCTGGGAGCACAGTTACAGAAGCGGGTCTGAGGACGGTCTCAGAGAACAAAATTATACACATTTCCTGGAGCATCATTGAACAATACATAGATTCTTTTTAGGAAGAAGAATGAGAGCCTACTCATGGAGGTTTAAATTGCTAATAACAAATACAGTTGGATCTCAACCTCGCGTGGATACAATGTGGGCCGGTGGTTCGCATGTCCAGATGTCTGGCAAGGTGAGCGAGTGATCACTGCATGTGCTGTGCCTGCTAGTTCCTGATTGATTGAGTGTTTCTAACTTAATATGGCATCTAACTTTATGTTGTTTTGGGAACGTTGCACTCCTCCGCCCACATGCGCTATATGGAGGGCAATCCCCCAGATATTTGTGGTGTTGCTATCTATCTGTGGGATTAATCTAGGTTTTTCCTGTTCGCACATTTGTTCTGCTGGTTAAGTGTTACCTCACCTCTGGTCTGTCAAACAGTTGCCTCAGGACTAGGCCTGGTGGTCTGTTTGCCTCTTGCCATTAGCAATACCATGTCATGGTCTTTGTAACATAGCAGTTTTGAGACTATGGGTGAGGGGGGAGTCCCAGGGAGTGATCTGGTATTAGTTATCTGGGGGCTTCTTCGATAACTAACCGGGAAGAGAGGTTTTCAGCTCCAAAATACTCCTTCAGTAGTTTTTCAACGTACGCCTCCATTCTTCCTTTATCTGTTGACTCCAGGATGCCTGTAATGCACACATTATACCATCATGAGTGATTTTTCAGAAACTCGTTCTGTACTTGAATAATCGCAAAAAAAAATTCCATGAGGAGGCACTTGGTACTCATGGAGAACAACTCATCTTTGGTCATCAAGATTCGCAGTTCAGCTTCATTGAGGCATGTTGTGTGTTTGAGTTTGTCCATCTGGAGATTCAGGCTATCTATTTTGCCGTTAAAGGAGTCCAAGCTTTGTTGCAGAGCAAATAGCGTGACTTCCAGCATTGACATTTTTTTGGGAGCCGACAGGTCACGTACATTTTCACCATTTTTTCTTGTTTCAAAAGTCAGCCAGGGCTGACTTCCATCAGTATTTAACATGGTTCTTGGTATCTTTATTGATTGTAAATTAACTCCCCAGCGTTCCTTTAGGGTCTTGCGATTGTACTCGTATCTCTCAGGCAATGTAAACTGGTATGAAAAGGATCGGTTATCAACTCTTTTACTTGTGCTGTGTGGTCCCTGCACAGCTATGTGGTGGTGAAGGCCCTGTGGGTTTCTGCCCTCAGCACTTAATGAGGCTTGTGTTAACAGCCGGGTGCCTTGCCTAGCCTAGCACAGGCATATAGTAGTGACTGAGCAGAGGTATAGTCTAATAAAGGTTGAGGTATGGAAGTGCCGGACCCACTATCCCAGATATGTAGCAGGATGTCACAGCCCCGGGGGCTCAGTCGCCCTTTACAGCTTCAGTCAATAAATGAATGAATGAATGACCAACTACTAAAGCACAAACAATTGCCCAAAAGCGTCAAGGGGCTAAAGCTGTTCCACTGTCAGAAGATGGGGGCATCAACCCTCTAAGAAAACAATTGAAGGGTAAAAAGCCAGGCCTTTAAAGTCTTACAGAAGGAGAGGTATGATTCAAGACAGGAGATCGATATAGGAAGAGGATTCCAAAGTTTAGAGGCCACCACTGCAAAAGATAAAAAGAAAAAGCTTCCTAAAGGTCCTCATAACAGAAAAACAGGATGAAACAGTCCTATTAATTTAGAGATCAAAAGACAGCTTGTTGTCCACTATGACACCAAGATTATTTCCCAAAGCAGCAGGCCACAGATATAGTCTAAGCATTGCCGGCCACAACGAGTGGGTCTATATATTTTGCTGGCTACCAAAGACCAGACCCTCAGTTTTGTCCCCATTATGTCAAAAGTAGTTATTTACCATCCAAGATGCCTCAGTCTGCATGCAGTTGTTGATATTGGTGGCGGAGCCCTCTATATCCTTTGTGTTAGACACAATTATCTGTGCATCATCAGCATAGTATTCGACCTCCAGCCCAAAGGATCTAAACAGCTTATATAACAGAGAAATATATATATTAAATAGCGTGGGGCTCAGAGAGGATCCATGCGAAACTCCACAGAAAAATTGGGTTTATAGTCAGAGTAAAATTGGTCCAGCGTTACTTTCTGAATGTGCAGGGTCTGATCTGTTTTTGTTACCCTTTACACAGTATGAGTCTCCTATCTCCTTTTGTTGGCACAGTGCAAAATTATAAGGAGTGGGTCTGAATGCCTGGTAGGGGTTTTCTGCAGTCACAGTGCCTCAATTGGTAGAGACAGCTGGTCGTGGTGAATGGGAAGGTAGCCACGCCAATGGGGGTTTATGTTTATAGCATGGTTGCAGGGCATCCAGCCCACTGTATCAGATAAGGTGGTCACATCCAGGCCCACCACACCAATCCCCCACTACACCCGATAAAAAAGGTGGCTGCAGCAAGGATCCAGCAGGCCACAACGCAGACCGGCCTAAAGGTTTATGGGGTTTCAACACCACCGGCAGCTGGCCCCATTGGTATACCGGTAGTGTCTGCTTTAATCTTGAGGCGCCTCTGCCAGATAAGCACAGTTCGCCCTTGCCACCTTAGGTCTTACGCCACCCCAGAGGAATTGCAAGTGTGCTGTAATCTGGATGCTGTGCAGGCATTGATTATGTTTTGAGACAATGGTCTTCTGGGTCAACAGTCAAAGCCCTGTGTGGTATGCCCAGGGTTACAGGCTCTTTGAGTCGCTCACCTTTATATTCCTAGAGTTATCTTTATGGGGCCTCTGCCATTTCCTAACAGCATCCAGAGGACTCCAGGTGGGCTATTGGCTCTGCCAGTAGTTAATGGCAGGTGATTGCCCATGTCTTCTCGGGCAAACCTTGCTCATTGTTTTTGGCAATGTGTTAGCTTTGAACACCATTGATTTTATATTCCACTGCAGTCTCAGCTTCTATATCACCGGGCTGTGAATCTACCCCTATCAGTCCTCTACAAGAGGGGCGGCTCATCCTCAACAGCTATGGTGATTTACCAGCAGATTTTGGACCAAATTTCTCACAGATCATTCCGCAGGCATCTCCGAACACTCCCTGTTGGTAATCATAGTGTTTCGTGCCCCGATGTGCAAGATAAATGCAGGATATTATTTCCTGGCTGGCGGAGATGAACAAAGGTGCAGCCATCTTGTGGGTTTGTTGAATGGAATACTCTGTCACAAACATGGGAAATATCCTATTTGCTTTATTACTAGGTCATTATACAATGTGGCACCTGTATTAAGGTGCACGGGATAGGTGTCACATTTGTGTTAGGGTAACACTTCGGGTAACATTTAATTCAGGGCCTTTAAGTCATTGTTTTAATCTCATGTACCAGCAGAGATCCCACTGTATGTGGACAGAACATCCTGTTTCATCCTGCTTAGAGCTTTTTAATCTGATCAAAACATGTTCAGAGGGACATCGCGTCAAAGGTGTGCAGCATTGTGGAGCCCTGCTCAGCCTTGCCCTGCCAGATGATTGCAGCTTCCAAAAAAGTTACCAAGTCTGAAGGTAAAACCTTGAGCTATGGCAAGTCAATACATCTTTCTGGCTGAGAACCACTCTCCAGCACTGCAAAGTCCAGGTTTGTTCCGCTGAGTCCAGTTACTGACAAAATCAGCTGATTCTGCACAGCTTGGCGATGCTACATAAGACTTTGAGAGACATTACTCGGACCTTGTTAGAAGGTCAAAGGTTTGACTAGGATGTTTTCTTAGTTTTGTTCTTAACTTAAAAATTGTTGGTGCTGCTCCAACATAGCACACATGTGTTTGGATCCTGCTAGCGTCTTGTAATACTGCTACCAGGGGTTTATTGGAGATGCTCTCAGAACATTGATTTATATAACCAAATTGTTTTTTTTTTAGTTGGTGTGAGCACCCCCTTCCAATTAGTAACTCAATTTTTTAAAGAAATATTCAAAATGTGGTGATTTCCTATACTGGAACATTGAACAGATTTTGAATGACATTGATGGGACACATGGCTATGCTTTAAGTTTTTAGTATTTGTGTAAAAAAAAAAACTAAAAACAAAAGAGCACAAACCCAAGCTTGTTCAAAGAATGAATACCAAGTGCATATTATGAAGGGTTCATTACAGTGGCAGAAAAAGCATTGCTGTATCTGTTTACATTAAGATGATGGGACATGAGGCACAACTCACAGCATTATACTTTGCAAACAGGGTGCTAAATATTTCTAAGCACCACTCGGCTGACATCAAAGAAGAATAGAATTTGCATGAGGTTTGGAGCACATTCAAATCAAACTGAATTCTGTTCATCGATCATTTGTAATTTAGATGACTTACTATAAAAATAGGTGTACGCACAGAAGAAGTCGAGTTTGAAACTTTGAATTATTGAAAATGGCATCATTTTCTGAGCTGAAAGAGCTCCATGAACAATACTTGGATGCACCTATGGTGCTGGAAACATTTACTGCAAAGGATTCTGCCTTCCTTGTTGATTCAGTAATTCAGATGTTACCTTCTTTCAACTCTATATTCACTTCAGGTATGTTTCTTGTAACTCCTGTTATCCAAGCTGAAGATGTGGAGAAATATTACTGTCGTACAAATATATGTTCTATGTTTATGCATAGAATTCTGAAAAATATTGTGAGTGCTTCTTTGCAAGAATGATTAATAAATGTATTTCAAATTTGTGTTGCTAGTGAAATCCAAAGCAGGAGTAGACAGTTGACAGAATGATAAAATTAAAATTTAAATCTTGTGCTCTCGTCAAAAGCACATTGATGATGAAAAGTACATTGTAATGTATATTAATATTTACAATCTATCCATAACATATTGTAAAATGTGCATTGAAAAGCAAGATGAATGTCAATAATGGCATTATTTTCACTGACGCTGCACCAATAATGTACATTTCAAAACTAGAAAACTGGAATAAAACACAGGAGGCTGTTTCTGCAACTCAGTATATAGAAGGCACTAGTGACTGAGATGGGATGAATTGTATTATAGATCTGGTCCCAATAAAATCCTCTGATGGTAAAAGCATGCAGCTTCATGAATGGAATATAGAAATATATTGCCCTAGTTCTTTTTATGAATCTTTTATATCTCACTGCTCCAGGATAATACAACTGCAGATATTCTACCATACAAAATGTAAACTAAAATCAACCTCACATTAGACGCAAAAGGTAGCCCCTATACCCATTAGCTTGTCCCAGGAATGAATAGTGCATGGGCTTTATTCAAAAGTACTGTGTGCGTCACATTTCGGTTGATGGCAGTGGAATTTCTATTGTCGCATATTTACATTTTAAATATTTCAAATTTTTGTTATATTGGGATACTGTGGCACTGTTCACAAACATAAATGTACTACTTGTAAAATGTACTCCAACAATGTTAGGTGTTTTACTACTTTAGGTATAAAGAAGCAGTATAAAGGTGCTCAAACATTTAGATTAACTTTTCTACACCCCCTGAAACAGATGGAAAGTTACCACTGCTGGAGGGATGTACAATGTCCATTTTCTGTTTCCCATTGTCAGGTAAAACCTGTTGATGGGGACAAATAGTGACCTCACACCCAGTGAAAATACGCCCTGGATACAGGTTTAAATATTTTGTTGATTTGTTATACTCCACGGACACCAGTGTGTGTGATGCTCTGTAGATTCTGACATGCATGGGCATCTGTGGGCACTGAGCACTGTACGAAGCTCTCCTAAAAGTTTGCCAGTGCTATAATGACAAATGCAAAAACCACAGGTGATGGACAGAATGCAGAGCAAAGTCATACATTCACCCCAGTACAGAGATCTGGGCCTAAATCCATCGTTTTTTTGCACTCCACACCACCCGAGTTTACAAATGGCCATATGCAAATCAGTCTGACCCTGTGCCTCATGGGAAAAGTCCAGCCCGAACTGCCAAGCCATGCCTTCCCGCACCGGAAACAAGCTTCCGAGGACCGGTTTCGGGCATTCCAGCCGTCTTCAGCTGGCTTACTTGAATCCAGTGGTCTGGAGTGCATGGGACTCACGTATGAGCATACCCATCCCACTCGGGGTGACAACTGCAAAAACCACAGGTGATGGACAGAATGCAGAACAATGCCATACATTGTAATGTAATGTAATGTAATAGTGTCTTGTAAAGCGCATGTATCACCCCGCCATGGGGTATCTCAGCGCTGTAGACCGCTGGGGAACCCGTCCTGGCTTTCCCTGTGAGATGGTCCCTGCTGGGTATCTCCAAGGTGAAACCAGGCATCCCCGGCGTATGTGGGGGGCCGTTGTGGAGATAAGGCAAGCTAATGCCCAGAGTTGCCGAGTGTGATCCCTGGTTAGGGTAGGCACCGAGGCGAGAATTAACAAGTCCGCTGACCCTGGTCCACGACCCTGCCGCGTCGGGAATTGAACCCTGGTCCCGGGCCGTCCTCTGCTTCCGTGTCTGCCGCCTCTAACCAGTGAGCCACACCATCCACATTCACCCCAGTACAGAGATCTGGGCCTAAATCCATCGTTTTTTTGCACTCCACACCACCCCAGTTCAGACATGGCCATATGCAAATCAGTCTGACCCTGTGCCACATGGGAACAGTCCAGCCCGAACTGCCAAGCCATGCCTTCCCTGGACCAGAAACAAGCTTCCGAGGACCCTTTTTCTTGCATTCCAGCCGTCTTCAGCCCGGCTCGCTTGAATCCAGTGGTGTGGAGTGCATGGGACTCACGTCTGAGCATACCTATCCCACTCGGGGTGACAAATGCAAAAACCACAGGTGATGGACAGAATGCAGAACAATGTCATACATTGACCCCAGTACAGAAATCTGGGCCTAAATCCATTGCTTATTTTCACTCCACACCACCCCAGTTCAGACATGGCCATATGCAAATCAGTCTGACCCTGTGCCTCATGGGAACAGTCCAGCCGAACTGCCAAGCCATGCCTTCCCTGGACCGGAAACAAGCTTCCGAGGACCGATTTCTGGCATTCCAGCCGTCTTCAGCCCGGCTTGCTTGAATCCAGTTGTGTGGAGAGCATGGGACTCACGTCTGAGCATACCCATCGCACTCTGGGTGACAAATGCAAAAACCACAGTTGATGGACAGAATACAGAACAATGTCATACATTCACCCCTGTACAGAGATCCGGGCCTAAATCCATCGTTTTTTTGCACTCCACACTACCTCAGTTCAGACATGGCCATATGCAAATCAGTTTGACCTAGTGCCTAATGGAAACAGTCCAGCCCTAACTGCCAAGCCATGCCTTCCCTGGACCGGAAACAAGCTTCTGAGGACAGGTTTCTGGCATTCCAGCCGTCTTCAGCCCGGCTTGCTTGAATCCAGTGGTGTGGAGAGCATGGGACTCACGTCTGAGCATACCCATCCCACTGGGGGTGACAAATGCAAAAACCACAGTTGATGGACAGAAGGCAGAACAATGTCATACATTCACCCCAGTACAGAGATCTAGGCCTAAATCCATCGTTTTTTGCACTCCACACCACCCCAGTTCAGACATGGCCATATGCAAATCAGTCTGACCCTGTGCCTCATGGGAACAGTCCAGCCCGAACTGCCAAGCCATGTCTTCCCTGGACCGGAAAAATGCTTCCGAGGGCCGGTTTCTGGCATTCCAGCCGTCTTCAGCCCGGCTTAATTGAATCCAGTGGTGTGAAGCAGATTTAGGCATCTGCGGGATTTTTTTGTAGATTTTTGTCACATGTTGGTTTATGTTAGTATTTAGTTTTCCCCTAAATATTTCAATGCCATACGACAAAGTTGGCCCCATTTTTGCTCTCATGACTTCCAGTAGTGGTGATAAGCTTGGTCCGGACAGTTTTTTTGAGAGCTTATAAAAAGTCACCTGAAGGTTCATCTGCCAACTGTTTTCACATGTTGCCCTGGTGCCAGGTCCATGGCTTTTTCTCTTGTTGTTGATATACTATGTTCTTATTTTCTCAAAGTTGACATGTGGCATAATCAAGCATTGTGTTAAGGAGAAGTTGCAGGCCCACCTGGGTGTTGGTGACCAGGACTACATCATCAGTAAACAGGAAGCTGTTTAAGGTATTTCCTCCCGGGATAGGGGCATGGTAATTGCTGGTGTTGAGTTCTTGCATCAAGTTAGCCGCAAAGAAATTTAACAAGGAGGAACACACCCTTCCTTCAGGCCTCTGGTTATTGGTACCCGTCTGGAAAGGTGTATACCTGCTTTTAGTTTCACCTGTATCAATGTGTCCATGTGAAGAAGTATCAGCATGCTTAGTAGAGCAGGGGGAATATTCCAGTGGGCCAGCGTCTCCCACAGTCTTGCCCTATCTACATGGTCATGTGCTATAGTCGATGAAGCTAAGGTATAATAGCATATTGGAGACCTTTGCCATGTCTGTGAGTAGTGAAATGGTCAAGATGTTTCTTGTCATGCCTGAGGTTTTACAGAAACCTGTCTGGTTGAGTGGAATTATTTTGCTCTCCCCTGCCCAAGATGTGAGATCTGCTAGCACTCTTCCTTCAAACTATTTTACCTCATTGTCAATCAGGGCAACTAAGCAGTACCAAACAGTCGCCACTTGTATGGATTGGGGGGATTGTTGAGCCTTTCCATGAAGCTGGGATTATACCAAGGGATCTGACTACAAGAAAAAGAGGGTCCAACATTCCTGCACAGTCTTCCACCCTTTAAGAGTGTGAGGGGAATGCCATTATGCCCTGGGGCCCCTTCTTTTCTTCATTTTGCAATGTGCTCTATATCAGGAGTATGGTGGAGGCCCTGGATTTGTGCTAATGTGTGTAAACTGATTCCAGCAGTGGTGTGACATTTTGTGTCCCTTTTGTGAGGCTCCTGTGATGGGGTACTCTGGTATTTCCCTGGCTGACTGGCCTATCACAACTTGCCTGGGTTGGTGGTTCAAGTGGTCCCTTAGAAAGTTTACCCAGTGCTCCTCCAAAATGTGAGATGCAATTCACCTGTGGTGCGGCCTGTGGTGCGGGTACAATATCACCTGTGGTACAGTAATTATAAATTCTCTTAAATGGTAAAGTCAAGCTATTATAACAATTTGAAAAAAATACCACTTTTAGAAAGATGGCATTTTTCTGCTTAGCCCAGTGTGCCTGCAACTTTTATCCAATACACGTCTGGGGTTTGGATGTGATTTGATGGGCCATTCAAATCCTGATGGGCCCTCATTAGCAGGGTGGGAGGAAAGAACTGCTCGCAGCCTCATATTTAAACCTAAATAATATAATCTGCTTAACCCACTGTATTGAGTCTGGAGCCAAGGGGATAAGGGACTTCTTCTGAGCACTTCAAAGCCCCTCTTTAAAGTATCCCTCACATCACAGGCACCAGCGGGAATAAGGACTGGACGTTTTACCCTAAAAACTCAGTACACTTCTGGATCTGTGGATACTCTGCCAGGTAGAAGGACTGATGTGCTGCTGAAGGAATGCTACTCTGATGTGCTGACCTGTTGCCTGCTGTCCTCCTTGCGAGGGTGAGAAGGATTGGTCCCACATCATTTGCATCCAGAAACCAAGTGGCTCCTAGAGCTTGCTGGCTTGCCTCCTGGCTCAGGAACATCAAAGTATTTTGCTGAGTATTCCCTGCTAAGTTGTGCCAACCCAGTCCTGGACCCTTGGAAGTGGGTCTGAAGTGCTGCTCCAGCAGAATTCATGCATCACTGTCAACTCTGCTGCTCGTAACTAGTGTATCTCTTCAACAGCAGAAGTATCACCACCATTGAGAAGATTAATGGTGATGCATCACTGACTGCTCTGCACAGATACTCCATTTTGGATGCATCTTCAACTTTGCGTGGCTCAAAGCTGTTGGATCATCTTTATCCTGTGGGTCGATGACTTTGCTTCTCGTATCTTGGCTACATTGATGACACAGCTAAGGTACTTTACAGAAGGACAAGCCTAGGCCCAATATGGGGCCCACACTCCATAGTGGTTGGCCTGAACCTTTGGATGTCCCTGGCCAAGCATGACCAGATAGCCCCAGTTGGCGCGTTATGCTTATAAGTACTACATTCCAGTTTATGCTTTGAAAATTCATAACTCAATTTTTACGTATTATATTCTGTAGTTTTGGTCTTGTTTTGTTAATTAAATTAAGCTCTAGTTTTCTAACCAGGTGTGGTATATTTTTGAATGGTGTTTTCCCTGTTTCACTGTGTGAAGTGTTGCCCCTTAAGTTAAGCCTGGATGCTCTCTGCCAAACTACCAAGGGGTGACCAGAGGTTAATTTAATTTAATTCATTCAAAATATGCAATCATTAATCCATTTCTGTACCTTTTTCTTACCAGGTGGTGTGAAAGGGGAGCTGCTGATCAATCTCTCTAGTGGTCCTTTCCTCCAATGGGTTTTTCCAGCCTGTGACAATTTTTCAGACATTGTTCTTGGTGGCTCCACTGATCAGGTTATTGCAGTGATTCAGAAGTGGTGGAAAAATGAACCTGGAGCTCTGGAGTGGAGTCATGTTGCAAAGGCGGTTTGTGATTTTCAGGGCAACGGGTATGTATTCTGCACCTGATGATGTATTGCAAATGCCTACCTTTGTTTACCTTGCCAGCATGTGTTTCTTTTTTTTTTCTTAATACTTTATTTCGATAAATCAATGTCCTAAAAAGACAACAGTACTATACAAAATTTACATGAAATACATTACATTCATTATACACACTAAAGACAGAATTAATTATACAAAGTTAATTATACACAATAAAAAGTATCAAAACTTTTAAAAATCTCCTTAAACATTCATAAAATTTCATAAAATAAGATCATAATGTAAAAATATAAAAAGGATCTTTCAATATAGTTACCCTAAACTGCTATTTCATAGTGCAAATAGTTATCCCGGATTTCATCTCAATTCATTTCCATACATTTACGGGTTATCAATCATATTCTTGTTCCTGATCCTGACTGCACCCACTAAGAAACTAGCAACGTGGAAGATAATCCTAGGGGTCTGTAATAATTGAAGATACAAAAGAGCTGGCTTAACCTGCAAAAACCCAGCCTCCTTTAAAATAGGGACAAAAAATGTTAACCTTAATTCCGTATAATGACCACAGAACATCAGAAAATGCATTGTGTTCTGGGTAGAGAAGTTGTCACAGGAACACAGGGTTTCATTTTCAGGGGTACTCCAATTAGGGAAATATCCAAGGTTCAAATGAATCATATTAAAACGGAATCGGGTTAAAAGAAACCTATTATATGGGCGATTCACTATATTAAGATAGAATTCAGGTCCTTGTTGGCTGGATATGATAAGGTTGGTCCTCACAGTAGTTTTTTTTAATTCCAGCTCTTCCCTCTCCAGACTTGGCATTTGTCCCATTGCACCCTTAATTAGTGCAATGTCCTTTGATGTTATTGACTCTGGTGAGAAAAAAAGCTCTGGTCTCCCTAGCTTAACAAAACTGTTTTTAATGTATGTCAGCCACTGAATCTTATTATTGTTATCTAGGTGTAGACAATCTTTCAAAATAATATGACTCAGGGGGATTTCCTGGTTTTTACCCAGGTCTTCATCCAAGATATTAAAGGGGCTATTTTTATCATATCTGAAATAAAGCCTTCCCCAAATTCGGTATGGATAGTATATGAGGGAGTAGACTGTGGCACTGAGAGGACAGATCTCAAAAATGTGTTTTCAGTAATCTGCAAACAATCCGGGGAACGATATCCCCAAATTGAAATACCATAAGAGGCCACTGCGAGGCATTTTGCTTTGTAGATTTTCATTAAAGCTACTATAGGCCTTGCCCCCAATTTTTTCAAAAAACCCTGGAGAGCAGAGGTAGTTCTTGCGAGGGAAATGTTTCTGTTTTTTATCTGTGGTCCCCAGTTCCCTCTTTCATCAAAAGTTATCCCCAGAATGGGTAATGTAGATACTCTACAGAGTTCTTCTTTTCCGCAGGTGAATGTTTTAGAGTACTTCTTCCTAGAACACCTTCCCATAATCATAATCTGAGACTTCTTAGCATTTATTGTAAGATCCAGGGAACCCATAAAGTTCTCAAAAACATCCAGGAGACGTTGTAATCCAACCCCGGTCCGCGAAAGAATGACAGCGTCATCCGCGTAGAGGAGAACTGGAATTCCAAGTTCTCCTATATGCGGGATGTCAAGGGTGGCCTCCTTTAGTGCAGGTTCCAAAGCGTTTATGTATATCGTAAAAAGAAGGGGAGCCAGGATGCACCCTTGCCTGACACCCCTTTCTGAGTTAAAATGGCTGGTGCAACGGCCCTCCGAGGTGCCCCTGATGGAGGCTAATAAGCCAGAATGTAAGTCCGCCAGAAGTTTAACTAAGGCCCTATCAAGACCAATATTTAGTTACATATTCCACAGCTTTGACCAATTTACAAGGTCAAAAGCTGATGCGAGTTCCATGAACCCCAAGTACATTGACCCCTCCTTGGCCTTGGTGTATTTATCCAATAGCAGATGTAAGTTAAGACATTGGTCTGAAGTACTCCTCTTTGGTCTAAACCCGTATTGCACATTGGACAGGACCCCTCTATCGTTCACCCATTCATTCAATTTAAACAAGATGACCCGTCCCAGAATTTTAACCGAGGAGTCAAATAATGAAATGGGTCTATAACAAGAGGGGTCCTGCCTGTTTCCCTTCTTGAAGACAGGGATGATGATCGATTTTTTCCACAAGGCCGGTATGTTATCCTGGTTAAAAACATTAAAAACATTACACAAAATCTTTGACCAGAATTTCGGTGCCCATTTAAAGACATCTGCAGGGACCCCGTCAGGGCCAGGAGCCTTGTTTTTTAGGGTCAGGTCTATCGCTCTTTCCACTTCTGAGACCTCGAAGGTTATAGTAGAACCCTCGATGCTAAGAGGGATGTCCCCCATTTGTGTTTCGTTGCTAGGGTCAGAGTATATTTTGCCAAAGTGTTTTATATATCCCTCATCTGGAATGTTAGCCTCAAGTGGGCAATTCTCCTCACCCGAGAATAACGGTTGGTTTATAATTTTCCAAAACAGTCCGCTATTTTTTAGGGTATCTGGGGCAAGTAGTGGAGCCCAGGCTTCATCTTTTAGCTCTTTTTTCCTGTCTAAGATAGCTTTCTTGTACGCAGATCTTAAGCTAACTATTTGAGCTTGGTCTTTTGGTGTGGCCTTCAGGGCCCTAAGTAGATCCCCATGTGCCCTAGAGCATGTTTTATTAAACCATATCTTGTCATAATGCATCTTCTGTCTTGCGCCTATAGGTAAACTTTGGTTAATTTCTCTACAGATATTGTCGAAAGCAAAAACCACGTCTTGATTTTGCGCCTGGTTTGCTAGACATACGGCCACCTCGTCCTCAACTTTATCCAATACCTCTACTAAGAAAGTTTCAGGGAATATATTTGACCATTTTAGCCAGCGTCCTTGATCTTTAACAGTCACATTTAGGCCACCCTTGTGTGACGCCGTTTTCATGGAAAATATGTCCGTAGACATTATTTCCATGAACACCAGGTTATGATCACTGACGACCGAGACCTCCGTTTTATGTATTAAAACTTTACACAACAAAAAGGAAGACATGAAAATATAATCAATGATAGTACCATCATCTATTCTCTTAAATGTAGGAGACCTACACCCACCTTCCCTGCATCCCGACTCGTATAGGTTCCATTTGGCCAGGAAGTTTTCAAGAGCCTCCCCCCATTTAGAATGTTCAAGGTGCATAAGTAAAGAGTAAGGGGGGACTTCTTCTTCTAAACTGGCACACGATAGGTTGCTGTGGTGTATATTAAAATCCCCAAGGAATATTATTTCAAAAGTATTCACATTTACGCTATAGACTGACAAACATTTTTCCAATACATCCAAATTATAACTGGTGCACTCATTTGTACTTGAATTATAAAAGTTGATAAATAAAATCTCACTCTTATCAGGGATGGATAGTTCCACAATTAAACAGTTCTCACAGCCTAAAATACAATGAGATAGTGTGTCCTTTATGTCAAGTTTAAATAAGCTTAGTAAGCCTCCTTTGGCTCTGCCTGCGGCACTACTAATTGCTGGGATGCAAAAGTGTCTATAACCATCCAATGAGAAACTGTTTGTCTGGTCCCATGTCTCTTGAAGAGCAATAATGTCAAAAGTTTTTAATGTGTTAATCCATGTGTCATTCCCTGCTTTAGCCTTGATACTAGCAATGTTCCAGGTTGCAATTCTGAAGATAGGAGGTGGGGGCTGGGCTTTAGTCCTGGGTTCATTTGACTGTCAATCATTTTCCTCCAATGAAGATAGGGGGGTATAGCGATTTGCCAGTGGAAAGACTTGATCAAATTGATTGCACGGCCTAGTCAGCCGGTAACAGTATGGGTCAAGTCTATTTGGTAGTTGATATGCATTTTGCTGGGGACACATGAAACCCCGCCTAGGTAGAGCAACTGGAAACTTAGACTGATCAAACTGTGAAGGCGCAGGGTTACTAAGATGATTATAAAAGAAACCAAGGGGCCGTGCACATACAATGTTATGCGCGACAGGTATGGAAGCTGCTCTAAGTAAAACTGTAGCCACATGCTGTGGGTACTTAAAATTAACAATAATGCAGTCCCCCCTAGTATTCTTCCCAGAATTTCCTATCCAGCTGACTCTTCGAGTGGAGATTATATCATTAGAGAAGGCGAGTGGAAAACCGCAGTTCCTGCTTAACCACAATAGCGATTTATTTTTCAAGGCCTCATCTGTTTCTAGCCTAGAGTCAGTGAGATAAGAGTCCACCTCAGGAACATTAGTTAATACAACAGTATATGGTACACACTCTGGGGGAAGATTAACTGGAGCTCTTCTCTTAGCCACACTCCTCCATTCATTATTCCCCTCACCTAGAGATGTCTGGTTACTAGAAGTTGTTCGGAGTGGTTGAGTTACTGGTACTGGGGGTGGTTGAGAGGATGGTACCAATGGGGGTTGAGTGGCTGGTACAGTTTGTATATTTGTTGTGGCCCTATTCCCCCAATTGCCGGAGCTGCCTGCATCCTTATTAGCATTATTTGCATTATTGCCTACCTTGAGAGACTTCTGTGTTTTGGTCAAGTTTAGTTGAGAGTTCAAAAGACCACCCAGTCTAGATACCTCTTGTGTTACCTGGTCTAATTTTTTAAACAAGAGGTTTAATCATAAGTTCGAATTTTGATTCAATTATGCTTGCCAACAGGTCAATATGGGCGGGAAGCAGGTTAATCATCTCAGCATTATTTGCGGTCTCAGCTACACTCCCTAGACTGGTTGGTTGAGTCCCAGCCTTTTTTGATTTCCTGTTACACCCCCACTTAGCTTGTACCTTCTTACAGGCCCTCAATACTCTTCGTACAGGCGAGGGTGCAGGTGAAGGTGCAGGTGAAGGCCTCGGGGAAGGTATCGGGGAGGAAAGTGATGTAATTTCCAAGGATTTATCCCTCTCTTCCTGCCTCTGTCCTGGAAGTATGTCTTTGGCACTAATTACAATCGAGTCCTCATTACAACTACGATTCAGAGCAGGAGAGACTAAGGGGGCATGCAAGCTTGTTGGTGAGACCGGAGGGCTTATCCGGTTTAAAGAAAGACGCCTTTCTTTATTAATTTTACTAACCACGTTTACCAAGTAATTGTCCATTGTGCTAGTCACAAGCGGTGTTTTAGATGATCTAAGTTTAGACATTATAGTGTACCTTGTTTATAGATCCAAGCACTTTAATTTTAGTGACACGGGTACTATTGCGACAGGCAAGGATTACCAAACGATTGCCATAACTTCAAATACATTATACAGGGACCACAGTACAAATAATATTAGTAAGTGTCACAGTTTTTAAGTATCCAGGGGCAAAAGAACCAAGGTCCGTGGCCCAGCCCAGCCTCGGTCTGCCACGGACGGCCACAGACGGCCCCGCCCTTGTACCAGGCTTCTCCTGGAGCGCGCCTGAGTGCGTCCCACGGGACGAGGAACCGACGGTACCTTTATGCGCATCCTGGCGCTGCTCAGAGGCGTCACTGCTGGTGGTCACGAGGTGGGAGAGACCCGGCGGAGCCAAGCCTGGCTGGGGAGCAGGCGGAGCAAAGCCCGGCCCTCTGCAGCTTGTGCTGCGGCTGAGTTCGGCGGAGCAAAGCCCGGCCCTCAATGATTACTGCACGCTGGAAAGGCTTCCCCCAGGACTCCGCACCGACGGTGCCTTTATGCGCCTCCTGGCGCTGCTCAGAGGCGTCACTGCTGGTGGTCATGGGGAGGGAGGGACCCGGCGGAGCCAAGCCCGGCCGGGGAGCAGGCGGAGCAAAGACCGGCCCTCTGCTGCTGATGCTGCGGCTGAGTTCGGCGGTGCAAAGCTCGGCCCTCGATGATTACTGCACACTGGAAAGGCTTCCCCCAGCATGTGTTGTGCCGAGAGCAGCAGGTTTCCTAGCATAAAATCAATCAATCAATCAATAAGAGTACTTGTAAAGCGCGCTACTTACCCGTGGGGGTCCCAAGGCACGGAGGGGAGGGGTGCTGCTACTGCTCGGAGAGCCAGGTCTTGAGGCATCTTCTGAAGGCAATGTCAAAGTTTCCAGAGGTGAGCAGCAGCTTTATGCCAATTATTTTGTTGTTTATAATAGAGATTTGTGGGGTGTTCGTCAATTTTTTTTCCATCTTTGAACCCGGATGTGAGCAAACATGAAAACACTGCCTCTCAACATTTCTTGATGCACAAAATAATTATCTTTTCATAAGAATGGTGGTTTGCCATGTACTAAATACACTTTGTGATTTGGTAAAGACTTTTTGTATTGTAAAAAAGTTTACTAACTCATTCTGAATCACAAATAGAAGCCATGAAGGGTGGATTGCCTCTTTTTTTATGATTAGCATTTAGATGTATCACTGGTTTGTGACTGCAATTGTGGTAATGACATTTTTAAAAGTTACTCAATCCTGGAAGGAGGTGATAAAACATTGAAAAGAGGAATGTTGTTACTTTGGACAGTTTCCCCTTTAGGAATTGTGTTGGTGGTGTCTGTCCCTGTAAATGATTTTCCCAAATGGGATTTTGGTTTGTAGCAGTAGCACCGATTCCTGTTAGGAACATGGACTGCTTTGAAAAATAAAATACATTTTGGTTTATCCTACTGTTTAGAGCCAGTAATTGGGAGTCACTAAAAGTGCCCTTCCTATTTATAATACATTAGGCCAGCTTTGTTGACACCTGATGTAACTTCACATTTTGCAATGCAGTTTTATAATACATACAGTGTATTGCAGATAGTTTAAAAGAACTTGGCGCACAACACCCAACCACTAATTTTTAACTGTTCTGTTTTTATACCATGCCTTTAGCTTATTAGGACATATACAACATGAAAGGTCAACATTTTAGCAGTTAAAATAGTAAAAATAGAACAACTTAGGACATGTTTTGCTTATTTTATCATTGTACAGTAGCAGCCATATCAAATTAAAGGTGGATTTATAAGATACCAAATCCAAGTTAAAAAAACAGGTGCATATTCACAAAATGATTCTGTAATATCTGTGTTTGTGTAGAAATCTCCATTTCTGCTATGGAGTTTCCACACACATAAGTATACATTTGAGTTACAAATATGGGAGTGAAAAGGAGGCGTTGCCAGAAATGGGGAATGCTAGCTGCTAAAGGGAAGGGAAACGTGAGGTGTATGGAGAGTTAAAGGAGGGTTAGATAGGGGTTCAGATAGAGATGTTCACCCATCTACAAAAGAGTATCACCATTACTTTACACAAACTACACTTCAAAAGTTATTGTAACCAAAACAATATGTACTCCAGAGCAGAGGTGGTGTAAGCCCAGCACCACACATGGCTAACCACTGATAATGTAACACCATCCCATTGAAAATAGTGGAGATAGTGACTTAAAATAAAACCCCATAGAAAATAACATTAAATAACATTAAATAAAGAGTTGTAAAGAAAGAGCTGTCAGGCTTGTGTATGGGAGATATAGTTGGTTCTTGAGAACAATTTGATGACTTAGGCCTGATTTAGACTTTAGCGAATGGATATTATTTCACAAGTATGACAGAGAATCCGCCATATCACGATAGCAGTACATCCTGTGTCACATGTATTTTGGCCGGAAGAGTATTCAATCTGACAGACTGTAAATCAGGCCCTTGTCAAACGATATAATGTCTTGATCAACATTGTAATTGCTAGAAGAGAGAGACAGTGAAGACTAGAATACCAGACATATTGGATTTACAATAAGCATTTGCAGTACAATAGGTATCTCATTTACAACATGTTAAGCTATTGGCATTGTAAATGACAATGCATTTTATTTAAGTTTTCAAAAAGACAAAAAAATGCTTTGTCGTTTACAATGCCAGTAGCACAAAAGTGCGTATTTGCAAGACCTAAATAGCAATTGTTTGTTCTAATTGTATTCACCCTGTGCAATTAGTTCACTCAAAACTACAGCTGAGTATGCTAAAATCTTAGTGTGAAGTTTTGTGCCAAAGTTTTCAGTGCTGAATCATTTTGCCTCTACTTGTATTGTTTTGTTTTTAAATCGTGATGGATGAAATGTGTTTTTAACCCCTTCGCTGCGGCGGCTATTCCGCCGCAGCGCTAAAGGGGCGGGGCGGCCGCCGCATGCTGGTGACAGAACCGCTCCGTCACCAGCTACAGTTGAGCTGTGCTGGTGACGGAGCGGTTCCGTCATGACCCGCCCCGCTCTTTAGAACGCCCGCGCAGGCGCGAAATCAGCGCCGCGCAGGCGCGGCGGCCGGGCCATGACGGAACCGCTCCGTCATCAGCACAGCTCAACTGTAGCTGATGACGGAGCGATTCCGTCATCAGCATGGAAGGGGTTAAACTTTTAATTATTCCATTGAAATTAATTATGTTTTGAAAAATGTACTTTTAACAATGTTGTATGTTTTACTGTACTTTTATGATCTATGAACCCAAATAAAGAGAATAAAGTTAAATAAAATAATACAAAGATATAGAGAGACAGAGAGTGACAGAGAGAGGGTGTGAAGAGAGAGTTTGATACTGAGAGGCAGAGAAAGTTGTCAGAGATGGGAAAAGAGAGGTAGAAAGAGGAACATAAAGAAAAGGAAAGATGGGGATGGAGAGAAAAAGAGAGGGAGATGGTGTGGAAATGGCAAGGAAGACAGAGAAATATAGGGATGGGATACAGAGGACATTTGTGTGAGAAGAAGAGAAATATGGCTGACCGAGGGACAGAGAGGGAGTGTCAAGATAGAGGGAGAGAGAGCGAGAGAGAGAGAGAGAGAAGAATAGGGGAGGTGAGAGAGCTGGAGCATGAGCGAGAGAGAGGGAGAGGACTGGGAAAAGAGAAGGAGAAGGCGAGAAAGGGAAAATGAATGGTAGAGATAAACGGAGAGTGGCATAAAGAGGGCAGGGGAACGACAGAGAAAGGCAGAGCACCATCTAGCTACAGACAACAACAAACTACTAAAAATAATGAAAATGTGGAGTGCCCCACCCAGCAGATCTATTTGTCTATAAATGTGAACAAATTTACCCCATTTCTGAAGTGTGATATTGTTGCTCATCCCAGATGGAAACCTGAACCGTTTCCTCGTGCTCGCGGGGTGCATGTCAGCTCCTCCTTTCCCTTAGTGGCTAAATCTCACCACTGAAAAGATGAGATCACAGTAATAGGTGGGAGTGTAGACCTTTGCAACCCCACCCATGTGGCCAACTACATGGACATAGGGGCTGTGCTTCCTTTGGTTCACGCTCCTACAAAAAGAAAATATTTACACCAGGATGCAGCACTCACCAGCAGGCTCTCCACATTGATGGGGGCCTTGGGGTCCCTGATGATGGCCTCCAGCTTCTCCGCTGGTTCACCATATACTCCCCGGTGAAGGCCGATGGGCGCTCTCCTGGGCGGCGGGCCCTTCGTAACGCAGGAACAGGAGCCAGCCACTCTGCCGTCCTGGGGTGCATCACTGAGGCTGTCCTGCAACTCACCTTGCCCACAGCATGCAAAAACCAGCCACGTGTTTAAAAAAAATGCAGCCGCCACTGTCCAGGCTCAATAAAGAAAAAGTTCACGTACTAGGTAACAAGCAAGTAAAGGGGACAGTAGCCATGAGAGGATACAAATCGCCATAATAAGGAGGGATGAACACGCTTAAAAATGAATCTGAATGAAGCATTTATGAAGGACAAAGACACAAGGCAATGAAACAATGGGTGGGGGAGTAGGCAGGGATTTCCTTACGTACTGAACTACAGCAGATCTTCAGGAGAGCAGCACTTTTCGCTGACTCCAGGCTAAACCTAAAAAGCATACCATCATTTTAGAAACTCACATTTCTTCTACAAGCAATAAGCTGGACAAAAGAATACAAGGAGGACCTCAGTTTCCTCAGTTGTTTCATAATAGGGATAGCATTTTGTTAGAATCCTTTCATAGCTCTATTTTCGAGGGAATAAAGCCAGCAACAGTATCTTATTCTACATATTAAATATAGAAATTTGGCTAACTTGGGCTTCATATTGCTTTAATATATCATGTGACATAGTATCAAGTTATGTATTTTTTCGATTGTACTACCATATTGAAAAAGAAGAGAACAATACCAAACAAGTCTGTGGCAGATAAGGGACAGTAAAAAATAAATAATGATACCATCCACATGGGAAAAGACTCCCAAGGCAAGGGAGGGCATTGCCTTTTTCTTCTTTAATTCACACAGTAGGGTTTGTTTATTAAATGAAATAGAAGACTTTTTGGTGCCAGAGCCCAGCACCAAATACATTGACAGAAACTGCTGTGGCTCCTGACAAAACGTTATATGTCAGCACCTGCTTGGTAGGCATTTATGAATCTGGAGGGCGGTTCCTCCACCAGGGCGAAGGAGGAGCTCCCTGGCAGGAAAATGGACTGTCCATTGGAATCTAAGTCAGGGCAAAGCTTTAATCACTTCCCTAAAGATGGCAAAATGAGTTTCTGCACTGAGGGTCAATAGGAGAGAATTCCATTTTTTAATGCAGAAATAGGAAAAGATCTGTCTCAATAAGTATCTGTTTCATGCTCAAGGCAAGTAAGCAAAACTGGTTGGCTGAGCACAAGTACCTTTTAAGAGTATAGGGTACGGACTTGGATGTCAGGAACTGCATTGATGTGAAATGTGGTAGACAAATGTACGGACTTTAAACTCTGATGCAGACAGCAGCCAATAAAGAAATAACTGACAATGAAAATATATTGTTTATTAAAATGCCTGAAACAAATTGATGACAGAGTTTAGCCAGGTGAACGTCACTTGCATAATTCAGCCTAAACTGAAATGAAAGATTTACCAAGGGTTAATGCCGGGTTCTATCAATGTACGGGAGATGTTGCCTAAGGTCCTGCATTGAATAAAATATCATTGCTGCCCCCGTGCTTCTTGTAAGTTGTTGAGAGATTTGCATAAAGGTCCATTCCTAGGTTTTGTGTAACCCTTACATGAGAGGACATGGAGTATATAAATTCAGGCCAGCAATAAGGAGTGAGTAAATCAGCCCTTATGAGAAAAGCAGTGGGTTTCCACCGGGGATGGAGAGCACGGCAGAGTGCCAATGCTTTTACTTCCTTCTCTAAGTAGACGCGACCTTTAGGTCTATATAGGAGGAATATTAATGTGGGGCCATATTTTAAATTTGTTCACATAGCACAATGCAGCTAACCACCATTCTGCTCTGCATCACAGGGCAGGAATGTACTAAATGTAATATTATATGGGACAGTCCTGTCCTTTCTAGCACTGGCACATTTTTGGCTGTCTAATGCCACTGCAGGCACTCTTTCATCATGTGAAAGAGTGCCTGCGTTGTAGGCAGGATTGTTTTTGCCAGAAGGGATACCTTCAGAGGATCTCTGACGAGGCTTGTAGCGATCTTTCTTTATGAAGAATGCCAGCGAGGGGGCTGTAAGAAGCTCGAGGGGAAGGTGGTTCCAGGTCTTGGCAGCGATATAGGAGAGAAAGGGGCCACTGTTGTGGCTGGGATGCGTGTGTGCAAGTGAAGTGGAGTGCAGGTGTCTAGTTGGTTGGTGGACGTTCAGTCGATAGATGAGATAGGAAGGTCCTAGGTTGTGGAAGGCTTTATGGGCATGCATTAGGAACTTGAACGGGCATCTTTTCTGGATGGGGAGCTAGTGGAGGTGTCGCAGGTAGGGAGCAATGTGGGTTCTTTTGGGGATGTCGAGGATGATTCTTCTGAGGAGGTGGTTGGAGATGCCAGTCTCGAGGGTGTTGCCATAGTCGAGGTGGCTGGTGATGAGGGCCTGAGTGACAGTCTTTCTGGTGTTGTTTGGAATCCATCTGTGGTGCATACAGAGTGCGTGGAAGCAGGAGGTGGTGACTGCATTCACTTTGTTATTTCATGGTCAGTTGGCTACGAGGCTGATGCTGAGGTTGTGTGCATGGTTGGTCCATGTTGTTGTGGGTCCGAATTCTGCAGGCCACCAGCTGTGGTCCCAGGTGGAGATGTTATTTCCTAATATCTGTGCTAATATCAGTTTTGTCTGAGTTGAGCTAAAGGCAGTTGTCTCTCATCTATTTGGCTATGTTGGTCATGGCGTTGCAGAATTTGGTTGTGGCGTTGGAAGAGTCCTCAGTGAGTGAGAGGATCAGATGGGAAGTCCTGGTGATCTGGTGATGTCTGTGAGAGGGGTCATGTACAGGTTGAACAGGGTGGGGCTGAGGAATGATCCTTGTTGTACAACGTATATGATGACTTTAGGTAAAGAGGTGAAGGGAGGCAGTAAGATGTTCTGTGTGCATTCTGCCAGGAAGGAGGTAACTTACTTGAGGGAATCTTGCTGCATGCCTATGTTGTGGAGTCTGTTGATGATGGTGTTGTGGGAGACTGAGTCAAACACCCCAAAAAGATCAAGGAGGATCAGTGCCATAGTGTCCCCATGGGCGAGGAGTGTTCTGATATTATCTTTGAGCCAATCAGACTGGTCTCAGTGCGTTGTTTGGCCCAGAATATTGATTGAGAGGCGTTCAGTAGGTGGTTTTGTTCCAGGAATTTGTTGAGCTGCTTGTTGATGGCTTTCACTAGAACTATGGCTGGGTAGGTGAATTTTTTGCAATTTGTTGGAGTCAGCGAGACTTTCTTTGGGAGGGGTTTGACTTTTGCATGTTTGACCTGTCCGGGAAGGTTGCTGTAGAGATGGAGGTGTTTATGATGGTGATGAGTTGCCCACTGAATGGGTTTGTTGCAAGGTTGTAGAAGTGGTGGGACAGGGGTTGGGGGGATCCCCAGAGTCGATGGAAGACATGATGGCTGAGATGGTCAAGGTGGTGAGTGGTGACCAGGTGTTGATGGTTTGGCTGGAGTTTGCTGGCTATTTAAGGTTGTCAGAATCAAGGGTGTTGAGTTGTATATTGAAGTTGTTATAGATGTTGGTGATCTTGCAGTGGAAGTAGTCTCAAAGGGTGTCACAGAGCTCTTGAGTGGGGTGGATGGTGTTCTCTACAGCTATCAGGTCGGAGAAGTCTTTGAACGGTCATAGTGTTCAGGGTGCTGGTTAATCCTGATGAATTCTATGGTGTGCCTGAATTTGATTCTGTCACTGGAGGTTAAGATGGGTTCAAGGGTGTGTTTGGATTTGTGCATGGATTTGTTGACCAGTCTGGTGAGGTTGATATTGCTCAGGTTCTCCAGCAAGGAAATTGAGTTGGCGTCATTGATGTGGAGGTCTCCAAGTAGGAGACAGTGGTGAGAGTTGATTGCTAGTGGTTCAATAAGGTAGGTGCTGGTACCCCCGATTTCTGTGGTGTATTTTCAGAGTGAGCTGGCCTTCAGCAGGATACAACTGAATGGTTGCTGGGTATTCTTGGCTTTTTGGGCAGGGATAATGTGGTGTCTTTTGTAGGTTGTGTTGCAGGAGAAGTGGCAGTGTCAACAGGTGGAGGGTCCTTGGGGAAGACGAGACACAGCTGTTCTTTTGGCATCTGGGGTCCAGGAGTGCCTGGGTGGTTATCATTGGGTGGTGGGAGGTCCATCGTTCTAGGTGTGAATTGCCTATATGGGTGGGTGAGTGTTTGTGTGTGTAAGAGTGGCTGTAAAGGTTACTGAGTGTCCGTGTGAATGTCTCTAGAGGTAAGTGACTGGCTGTGTAAGTGGATGTATAGGTATATATCTGTTTCAGTTAGTGTATGGGTATATGAGTGGGTGTTTGAGTGACTATTTTTGCACAGAAATTATCTGTGTGAGTAGCCTTGTAGGCTAGGGAGTGAGAGCATGATTATTGATATCATTATGGGTCATCGATTTTGAGGTTCTTTTACGCCATGACAGTGACCATAACGCCCCAGCCCTTAACTTAAGACTTCCCGAGACAGATATCACTCTAGGGGAAAAATATAGGAAGGACAATGTCTTGATTCTCTCCAATGATAGAAGAAGGCTCAAATGGCCTATGGTGAAACAATCCCCAGATAAAATGTGTGCTTTATATTCAACTGTCCAAAATTACCTAGTGGAAATAACGGGATAATTGAACTTGGCCAGGAAATGATCATTGATATAATGCACAAACTACAGGCGTGACTGGTGGCTGACCTAGCAGATCAACTCAATCCAATAGTGACCAAATACAGTTGTAAACAGAAGACTCAATCATGGTTTGACTGCAATTGTAGGAAGGAAAAGTCCTTATTAATTGAGTCAATTAGAGCACATGACAGGACCCAAATTAAAACTAGGAGGCAGGAGTTTAAGCTGGCCATTGTAGAGGCTAAACAAGAATGGGAAAACAATAAATGGGACAGTATTAAAACTGCTCTGGGGAATAGAAATATGCAGGAATTTGTGCAATAGTAAGAACAAGAAGTGGACATGGCCAAGCAGCAGACGAGCCAAATGTTGCGCCTGAGAAATGGATTGAACACATTCGGCTGCTGTATTTGACAGAAACGGCAACTTCCACGATGCCGACTGCATCTTACGTATAACGCACCGGTTTCTCCTATAGCCTTGCACATGCCCCCATATTGCCCAGAATGGAAACTGTTGTACGTATAATGATAACCCTATTGGAGGTGGAGGGTGCGATCAAGAGACTCCCGGTGGGCAAGGCACCGGGCCTTGATAAAATCCCCCGGGATGTCTATAGGGACCAACCAAGAGTATGGATTCCGTACTTTTGCCTGATGTTTAATGCTATACTCCAGGGTTCCCCACACCGGAAACCTGGCTGGGGGCTGAAATCGTACCTGTGTTTGTAAAGGGCTCCCCATTAATCCCCGCAAACTACCGTCCGATCAGTTTGATCGACGTTAGCCAAACACCTAGGTTTTCGGTCAATAGAGGAGTCAGGCAAGGGTGTGTCCTGGACCCCACCATTTTCTGTCTTTTTATAAATGCCCTAATTGTCCATCTTAGTGCGGGTCAAACACATCGATGCCCCAAAAATAGGAAATGAACAAGTAGTGGCATTGATGTTTGACACCCACTCCCTTCTATTGTTGAAATCCCTGATGGGAAAACAGCGGGCTCTAGACAGTTTTGGCAGTTTTTGTAAGAAAAGGGTGCACGAAATTGACACACTAAAGACAAAATATATTGTCTGCAATCCACCCAAGACCACCCATCCCAACCCCTTTTTATTTTATATTTTAAATATTTTTAGTCAAGATTTGTACATCGATTACATTACCCCACTGCCCCCCCCCAACCCCCTAGGCAGACATAAGAATGCAGTTTTAATGCACAGTGTAACTAGACACAGCAAGAGCAGACTCAACAACGCAAATCGACGATAGAGGGAAAACAATAAAAGTTAGTGGGCTATGGCCAGAGACGTTGTAATCACAGATTAGAAGGTGTGGGTACTATACAACACACCTAGCCAAGGTAGTCTTTCCTTTCCGTAGAAACTTTACTCTATACCACCCATCGCCTGCCGCCAAGCTATCAGGGGATTCCAGATTTTCAGGCCTTTCTTTCGCCGTTGCCTACCTTTACCTTTATATATAGCAATTTCAATATTAGCTACCGCTTAGAATCTAGCAAGCCATTGATGGAACGATGGAGCATACCAGTCCTGCCAGTCAGATGCAATACAAAGCCTGAAGACAGTGGAGTTCTGGACTTTTTGGTTCCGTCCAGAGGTGTCAGGGAACAACACCCAAAGACCCCGGAGTTCCACCTGCCTTGGTGCGCAAATGAACAGAAACACGGGCTTCTCGATGGTGGCGTCAAAGACCAAAGGTTTATTACTGCAGGGACACAGAAATCACAGAATCTACACACGGGCAGAATCTAGGAGACTGTTCGATTTGTACATTGAGGGTTGCTCCTTATATACCAAAAATTGTGCTTCAGGCAAATATTTCACATGTCAGTACATTCCCAAACCTTTGTGTCTTAAACAATAAATATTTGGCGTTACACAGGAACTGTCGATAATATCTGAAGCCAAACATCACGAAGAGGGGTTCCCACTAGTCCATCACAATCCCTTGTCAATATTGCATTCAAGAGCCGGACCGCCTCATCGTAAAGTTCGTTACCTCCCCCTAATAAAGGCCCAGAGGGAAAGGAGCAGAGCCAGGTGCAGAAGATAGGAAAGCGGGATAAGAGATGTTTGGGGGTTGTAAATGGGCAAGGCTACCGGCTTCGGCCGCCTAATCATGATCAGGACAATGGACAGGAAAACCAGTTCAGGTGGGCTGGCCTCGGGCAGAGGAGGCAGCCTTTGTCGAGTCATGCAGCTTCAGCGTGATCTGGTTTAAGGTGTACGTGTCATGTAAGAGGTGAATCTCCGGCTAAGACTACGTGTCCTTAATCAAAGTGGAGTGAATGAAGTGATCAGAGGCTATTGCATATGTGAGGGCAAGGAAACACAAAATGGCGGCCATGATCTAAGATGGATGCCGTGGGTAGATCAGAAATGTGTTCATAACAGGAGTGCTCTTACCCGTATCGTAGCGAAAACACCAGGATATGCTAAATGGATCATTTGCGGTTCGCTGATACTAATATTATGTATTTCCGACAAACTTGAAAACACGGGTTCAAATCGTCACGGAACCTCAGACCCTCCTTTTGCCCTTACATAGGCAATTACTCAGTCTATATCAGAGTCTAATTCTATACTCATCAGGTCAGTGACATGTTGTTGTATCATCATCCTTTCTCGTGCCTTTTCTCCAAACGCAGGTGGTTTCCTAAAGCAGGTTGCAGCACAAAGGCCACACAGGGCTGGACCACACTGGATAATCAGGCAGCATGAGAAGAGGAATATTAAGATGACACCAATGACCATTAGAACCTTCCATCCCCACGCTGAGATCAGAGTCCAAAACCACTCCATAAAGGACCAGTTTCCCTTGTCTACATGTATAGAGTCGGAAATCTTGTGTAGCTTAGAGATCGCCTCATAGACTGTTGGAGCATTATTAGGAATAAAGACACAGCAGCTCGATTGGATCATTCTGCATACTCCACCTCGGTCTGCAAGGATAACGTCTAAAACCATACGGTTTTGCAACGTCATGAGTCTATCCGCCTGAAGCTCAGCTGTTAGATTGCTAAGGGCACCAGCAGTTTCAGTAATAGTAGATTCAACTACCCGTGTTAGCTGACGTATGTTTCTACTATTGGCCATAGGTCCCCAGAACGGAAGGAAGCCTTTGAAAAAGTCTCCAGCTTCCTGACCAGCGGTATCTTCTTTGCTGAAGACACCTCTCGCTACTCTTGTTCTGTGGTAATCAGATGAAGCAGTGTATGTTGGAGGCAACAATCGAGCAATATAGCATGAACCTGAAAAGTCAGCAGGCAACCATGTATAAGCTCGGTCTCGACAAATGAAATAGGTACCCCTAGCAGTGAGGAAGGCAGGGGAAGAGTTAGCCGGAAACACATAAGTCTCAACGCACTCACTCCTCCCTAGCTGAGCTCTCGGATTTCTCCCATTACCTTGCAAACAAACCTGACCTCGGTGAGGTACGACCCAGATTGGAGTTGAGCTTTTTCGCTTGCTTTCTCCTAAACTAAGGCGATACTCTGAAGTATTCCAACTTAAATACACTCGTAGTTCGTCTCTAGGGTATGATGGAGTATTATTGACATCCTTGATCATGTCAACAATTCCCTGGACTAAAGCTTTGTTGGCAGAGTTATATTTAGTGGAACGTGGTGGACGCGGAGGATAGGTCTCAAGGGCATAAGCAAAGATGGTTTGAAGGGCCTGAAATGATCCATTGTAGCTGAAAGGCAAAACCAGATAGGGAATACCTTTATCCATAGTGTGGGGTATCAAGCCACACACCCAGCAGTCTGTAGTGTTGACTACCAGTTGGTGTTGGTGCAAGAGCTGTACAAAAGTGTTGTTAATGAACTCTGTACGTCGTGCTTGCTCATGTTCAGGAAACGAGTGAAATGAGTGTATAGAGGAAACAGTAGAAGTAACAGGATCAAGGGGAGGTACTGTAGTAACTGGCACAAAAATCAGATTTATACTAAAGACTATTCCACCCATCAATGTTGCTAAAATAATCAAAAATGTAACGGCACATTGCATCAAAAAGCATTTGCTACGAAGAATTCTGTAAAGTCTGTTTCTGCGAACATAAATCACATTTCCTCGTTGCAGCGCAGGAAGCTCCATCTTCTACAATCCGCTCGCGACCACTGATGATGTGTACGTAGATGAAAATGCCTCTGTCAGCCCTGGGAGTTCCCAAAACCAACAGAAAGATCGACCTTGTGTCAGACCCCTGCAAATTCAAACTAGGCACACAGCCACGACCCTACGGCTACCCAGACGGCAAGGCAATTTTAAAAACAATAAACAATAGCAAACTTCCTGGCTGAAAAGCAAAAGTTCAATATATATATATATCAAAATTACAATATGCAGTTGCCTGCTTTATTAGTCCTTTTTATGGCTTCTAAGGTTGTATCTCTTCTTCGTTGGTACTGTCTGATCGGAAAATAGTGTATCGCTAGCAGCTGTTGCAGAGTTTAAGTTCGCAGATAACAAAGTTTCTTCTGATGCTGGAGACAAATGTTCAATGTTCGAAGGAGTTTTCTCAGGAGGAGAGTCAGGTTTCAAAGTGTCAGTAATCAAATCGGCATCACTGAAAGGGATAAATTTCGGGGTGATTTCAGATTCGGAGGCACCAATTCCCTTCTTCACCCAGTCGTCGTAAGGCAGCGGCAACGGAACACGCTTTACGTGAGAAGCGTGAATCCAATGCTTGCGGCCAGCAACACGTACAGCTGTCCTCGTTGCCAGCAGGACCTGGAAGGGGCCGATGTAGCGAGGCTGAAGATTCTTTGTCCTCGCGAAGTTTCTGACCACCACGTGGTCGCCGGGTTTCAGTTGATGCCCTGGACTCTCCGGAGGCTTTGGTAGTGCATCGAAAACCTGTTGATGAATAAGACTCAATTTAGCAGTCAAGTCGTAAAGGTAGTCTATCAACATAGGATATTCAATGGAGCAAAATTGTTTAGGCCTTGGCACACCCCAGACATTTGCCGGGCGGCCAAACACAATCTCGTATGGAGAAAGCCCTATTCTAGAATGCACTGTTGCTCTCGTTGATAACAAGGCCAAAGGAAGTGCGTCTGGCCAAGCCAAACCTGTGGATGCTTGAATTTTGGCTATCTTCAGCTTGAGGGTACCATTATAACCCTCCACTAGACCAGCTGACTGGGGATGGTTCGCACTATGAAATTTTTGTTTCAAACCTAGGCCTGCACATACACTCTGCATAACTTTCCCTATAAACTCACTTCCGTTATCTGACCATACAATCCGTGGCATTCCAAATCTAGGGAAATATTCTTTAAGAAGAATTTTGGCAGTTGATAAGGCGGTATTGTCCTTCAGTGGGTATGCTTCTATCCACCTGGAAAAAGCACAAACCACCACCAAGACGTATTTTAAATTATTACAGCGTTCCATGTGAATGAAATCTAACTGAATCACTTCAAAGGGACAGGAAGGAGGAGCGAAATGACCAGCTGGAGTTGGAGTTCCCTTGCCAGGGTTATGCATCAAGCACACCATACAATTTTTCACCACTCTCTCTGCACACTTACTGATCCCATCATTCTTCCAGACCGGAGCCAACATCTTACAGATGCCTTTAGAACTTATATGCGCTACTCCGTGCGCCATTGTCACTACTGCAAGCACATACGCATCCGGCAACATCCAACGTTGCTGCTCTGTCAAATCAATCCAACATCCATTCGAGTCCAACTTGCCCGTACCCTCTCTCCATACACGTTTCTCTTCCTCAGTTGCTTCTCTCTGAATCTCTTTCACACTTTCCATTGTATCTTCACACATCCCAGACTCAGCGATCCATCTTGCAGACGTTGCAACATACATTCTACTCATCACATCTCTAGCTGTCTGTTTAGCAATTTCATCAGCAAACGCATTCCCACGTCCAACATCATCCGTGATTGCTTTATGAGCACTGCACTTTACAATTGCAACTTCAGTTGGCAAGGTTAAAGATTCCAACAAGTCGTTAACTAGCTGACCATGTTGAATCTTAGTCCCATGGGACGTAATGAAACCTCTTTCTCTCCACAACCGGCCAAAACTATGGGCTACGCCAAATGCGTACTGACTATCTGTGAACACATTCACTCTCTTTCCCTCAGCTAAAACACATGCTCTCGTTAGAGCTATTAATTCCGCAGCTTGGGCAGAATTCTGACTCACTCTTGCAGTCTCCACAATCGTCTTCAAAGTCGTCACCGCGTAAGCAGCAGTCACATCACCATTCTCCAATTTAAAACATGACCCGTCCACATATAGCGTACCATCCGGATCGGGTAACGGAGTATCTTTTAGGTCAATGCGTCCTTTTGTCTCTTCCTCCGTTTTAAAATAGCAGTCATGTGGCTCAGAATCACTCGACTCTTGATCAGCCGGCAACAGCGTTGCTGGATTCAATACATTACATCTTTTGATCTGAATATGACTCGCTAGTAGTGTCAGTTCGTAACCAGATAATCTCGCACTGGTAAGGTGTTGTGTCTTCGTTCGGTTCATGAGTGTATCCACTGCATGAGGAACCATGACCACTAGCATGTTGTTCATCACCAAACCAGCAGATTGCCGAATGGAAGCCGCAGCTGCCGCTGTAGCCCTCAAACAACTAGGCAACGCTCTAGCTACCGGATCTAATGTTGATGAGAAATACGCACAAGGGCGTTGTTTATCACCAAACTTCTGTGTCAGGACACTCAACGCGCAACCTTCTCTTTCGTGAACGTAGAGCGTGAATGGTTTACTGTAATCAGGTGTACCCAATACAGGAGCTGAACATAAGGCTTTCCGTAATTCAGTAAAACTCTCTTGACATTCATCAGACCAAGGCACCGGACTCGGAACATTTTTCCCAGTCAAAGCTACCAATGGCTTCGCTAAAAGAGAAAAATTTGGGATCCACTGCCTACAGTAGGAGGTAATACCTAAAAAGGCACGTACTTCTCTCTGTGTGCGTGGAACACTCATTTGCGTAATTGCTTTTATTCTTTCTGGGGTCAACTTCCTTCCCTCCTTTGACTAGAGATGACCTAGGTAGGTCACTTCTTGGCAGCAGTATTGCATCTTGGAAGGTGATACTTTATGATTTAAATCAGACAAATGATGTAACAACGATACTGTAGCTGCTTTGCAAGTTTCCTTGTCATCGGCAGCCACTAAAAGATCATCTACGTACTGTACTAGGGCAGAACCTGGAGGAAGGACAAAAGAATCTAGCTGACTTTTTAATGCTTGACTGTAAATAGATGGACTCTCACAATAGCCTTGTGGAGCGCGTTTAAATCTGAAGCTTCGACCTCCTAGACAGAAGCCAAAAATATCCCTGCTTTCCTCGGCTATCGGAATGCTGAAAAAGGCATTCTTCAAGTCGATAACTGAGAACCAATTGGCTGTAGCAGGAATCAATGTTAACAAGGCAGTAATGTCTGGAACCACAGGAAACTGCGGAACCACAATCTTATTAACTTCTCTAAGATCTATGACAAACCTATATACTGGAGGCTTCGTAGGATCAGTTCGTTTCAGAATTGGCAATACAGGACTATTACAAACATTTCCTCGAGTTTCTTCAACCACACCTTTCTTAATCAAATCTTGCACAATCAATAAAAGTGCACGTTCTCCTTCACTTGATATTTTATATTGGGGAATTCTAGGAAATTTTACATTTGCTTTCAAAGTTACTACATACGGTGGTATTTCCAAAAGGCCTACATCATTAGGACCAGTCGCCCAAAGGGAATTAGGGAGTGAGCGCAGCTCTGGCGGGAGTGCATCCATTGACAAGTACATCGGAGAAGTGAGTCTTTTACCCAAAGTAAGCTGTACTCCATCCGGAGAACAGTACAATGTCGCATATAGTCGTTTTAACAAATCTAAACCAAGCAGATTTTCATTACAACCTGTCGTCAAAATCAAGGGTGCTTTCAATTGGCATGGTCCAACAGAAATAGACAAAGGATTAGATATCGGGTTGTAAACAGGGGCGCCTGAAAAACCTACGGAAACATTTGTTGAGCCAGACAAAGGTGCGCCAGGGAGTTTCGCATGAATTATAGAACTTTTTGCGGCACCAGTATCCAACAGAAACGGTTCGACTACACCTGATGTTGCTACTGCGACATAAGGCCCACTCTGATCCACTGGAACTGATACTACTCCCTCTCTCTGTCCATGGCTGTCCTAGTACTTATTTTGTTGAAATCCCTCATCCGCTTCACAATAATCTTCAACAAGGTATTGTTGAGATCTATTCTGTTGAGCTGACTGTACGTTTCGTTGATCAAAGTGATTAGAGGGACGATCATTCGTTTGCGGAGGCATAGTACCTCGCCCTCGACCTCTAGAATTCTGCGCAAAACCACCACGACCTCTCTGAGCTGCTGCTGCATTATTTTGCGCTAGAATCGGACATTCATTCTTGTAGTGACCCTCTTTCTTACAGTACGCACACTGATTCCACTGATATTGAGGCCTGGTTGAATTATAATCTGTCCTTTGATACGAATTCTGTTGCATATTAGTCTGGTTTGTGCGAGGCGGATACGCCTGCTGTAAAAGGACTTTAGTCTTTAAATCTTTCGTTTTCTTCTCTGATTTCTCCTTTTCCTCTTTATCCCTATTTTCGTAGTACTGTGCAGTCGCAAGTATTTGCGCAGTCGTGGAAACAGCCCACGCACTCTCTGAATCCTTTAATTTATTGCATAACTCAGGTAACAAATTATGCACAAATTTATCGACAAACAATCTCTGTCCTCCTTCAGTGCTCATATCCTGACCACTATGGTCTACAAAAGTCTCTTCGAACCTCGTGAAGAAGTCGGAGACACTTTCGTCTTTCTTTTGCTTGCATGCGGATAATTTATCCCAATTAACACGCAACGCAGGCATCAGAGTCTTCATTAAGTCAATTATTCTACCAGGAAGATTAGCAATTAGGGGTTCGGGTTTTGCACCACCCGTTTGCTGACCGTCTGCTGCAGTGATAGCTGCCCAATCACCACCTAAAGCTGCTTGATGATCCTCTCTACGGATTTTAGCCCACACTGGTTGTGGAACTACATTGCCAAATAGCATGTCAATGTCTGCCAAATTCATTATACAAGCTTCAACTGTCTGTGTCAATTCCTTGTAATATCCGGCCGGATTCTTACGCGGATCTGGTAAGGCCTGTTTCACCGCTAGTACTTCAGCTCGCTTCCATGGAATGTGTATCCACACTCGTTGGAACTGTGCTGGAGCAGCTGCAATACCCGCAACCGCATCAGCTTGAATAGCTTCGCGCCAAATCGGAGGAACCTCCCTCATAGGATATTGGCGACTTAGTTTCATTTTACCTTTCTCTAATTCTCTCGGCGAACGAAGAGATGGATCATTCCTAAAACTCAAAATAAGTTCCATCGCTTCTTTTATATTATCACCCACTATCATTCCTGCAGCAAACTCTTTTTGCACCTTAATTAAATCCTCCAAGTCTGATTCAACATCATCTTCCTCTATTTCCTCACGTAACAACGAGCACATCTCATCAAAGACGTATCGTTGCGTTGGTTCCTTCCACTGCATAAACGTATCTAATACATCTCTCGTATTATATCTTCTAACTTTCGTAATCCATCTGAGAGCCGTGGAATCTAAAACTCCCCGTTCTTCAGTACTTGGTAGCTGACTACGTCTCTGAACTGAATCAGAAGTAGGAGTCTTAATTAAGGATTTATATAAAGGAGACAGAATATTAGCAACAGAATCAGTTATTTTTCGACGTACAGAAAGTGGAGTTAACATACTTGCAGACGTAGAGAACACAGTAGAGGTAGGAACAGATTGCGAAGCAGTAGGAGTATCGATAAAAATAGTTTGTGAAGTAGTAGGTGTAAGCCAGACAGATACAGGTATAGAAGTCGGCAACCCAGGAAGAGGAGGAGCCGTAGGAACATTCACATTAATCACAGGAGGTACAGGAACTAGATTCTGAGGAACAAGAACACCAGGTTGTCCAGCAACCGGTAATTGAACATTCGGTACAAGTTGGGCCGCAGCACCTTGTGCGTACGGTGGAGGTGAACGTAACAGATAAGACAACAGAGGATCGTTTTCGGGATCCTCCAGTATCTTAGCTGTTTTCGATGGCAAGGCAGGGTAGCACTTGTCAATCGCTAAATTATGCTCTCTAATTGCTACATCTATAGCCTTTTCGCACTCATTATCTTGCAGTTGTTTAGTTGCTTGCTCTAGAGTTAACTCTTCTTGCTCTTTTTGTTCTTTCTTCAACCTTTTCATTTCTCTCTGTTTAGATTCTTTTCGCCAATAACGGAAAGAATCAAACATTGCCGGCCGGGCTTTCTTACTAAACAATTTCGCTTCTAAATTATCAAGGATCTCGGGTTCAAAACTACCATGTAGTGGCCAACTAAGGACACCATCCTTCTTACAGTAACGGACCCACACCTCGTTATAGGATATAGGACCCACTCCAAATTTGCAATATAGGTCATAAAGGGGAGTCCCAATCGGAGGAACCAGACAGGAATCCTCCAATCGTGAGTCATGGTTGCAACTAAAACAAGACAACATTTTCCGACTTACCATTTTCAGTCTGGAACACAAAACAAACAAAACACGAAACAGATATGTGCACTTGAACCAAGAACTTAGGCCTACCAAAACCAAACTAATGTATCGATACCCAAACTGAACCAAATAGATTATCGTAACCAGAACAACTAGTGGTAATCTTACGAAACCAAACCAAACCAAGAACCGATCAAGGATTTTTAACAATCCTCACAAAGTAACCAGCTAGCTATCACTAAATACTTAACTGAGGCACTGAAGACGTCACCAAGGAGAAACCCGTCACGTTTCGCTGTACTAAGGCTGCACCTCGGGTCCAAGACAGGGCGACGGTCAAGGCAACGGCCCACTGCAGCCGTCCTGAACGGGAATCCTCGTGGAAGAGAACTTCAGGGCCACTTTTGCGATATGCCGGGATCGATGAAGTGGGGCGCCTCCCTCAGGAATCTTCACACGAAGCTTCTCGAACTCTTCAGGCTTTTGGACCGGTACCGAATGACGTCGCCCCACGTTGGGCGCCAATTGGAGTTCTGGACTTTTTGGTTCCGTCCAGAGGTGTCAGGGAACAACACCCAAAGACCCCGGAGTTCCACCTGCCTTGGTGCGCAAATGAACAGAAACACGGGCTTCTCGATGGTGGCGTCAAAGACCAAAGGTTTATTACTGCAGGGACACAGAAATCACAGAATCTACACACGGGCAGAATCTAGGAGACTGTTCGATTTGTACATTGAGGGTTGCTCCTTATATACCAAAAATTGTGCTTCAGGCAAATATTTCACATGTCAGTACATTCCCAAACCTTTGTGTCTTAAACAATAAATATTTGGCGTTACACAGGAACTGTCGATAATATCTGAAGCCAAACATCACGAAGAGGGGTTCCCACTAGTCCATCACAATCCCTTGTCAATATTGCATTCAAGAGCCGGACCGCCTCATCGTAAAGTTCGTTACCTCCCCCTAATAAAGGCCCAGAGGGAAAGGAGCAGAGCCAGGTGCAGAAGATAGGAAAGCGGGATAAGAGATGTTTGGGGGTTGTAAATGGGCAAGGCTACCGGCTTCGGCCGCCTAATCATGATCAGGACAATGGACAGGAAAACCAGTTCAGGTGGGCTGGCCTCGGGCAGAGGAGGCAGCCTTTGTCGAGTCATGCAGCTTCAGCGTGATCTGGTTTAAGGTGTACGTGTCATGTAAGAGGTGAATCTCCGGCTAAGACTACGTGTCCTTAATCAAAGTGGAGTGAATGAAGTGATCAGAGGCTATTGCATATGTGAGGGCAAGGAAACACAAAATGGCGGCCATGATCTAAGATGGATGCCGTGGGTAGATCAGAAATGTGTTCATAACAGGAGTGCTCTTACCCGTATCGTAGCGAAAACACCAGGATATGCTAAATGGATCATTTGCGGTTCGCTGATACTAATATTATGTATTTCCGACAAACTTGAAAACACGGGTTCAAATCGTCACGGAACCTCAACAGCCATTGCGATAAAGATAAGCTCCTTGCCTATGTCCATGTATTCTGGATCTACAATCCCCAATAAAGTGCTTCCATTAGTCAATACAACAAGCAATGTGGATAGGAATTTCTCTATTTCTTGCTTCACCATTGCTAGACCCTCACAAGATGCAAAGATATCAATACAATCAGCACTATAGAGGTTACACCCCAGGCAATGTGTACTTATACCAGATCTCCATTTGCCAATTCTATCAGGTGTATAATATACGAAAAAACATGTTTTAAAAAATTGTGTTTGCAGTTTAGTTGACATCAGGGTTGTGTGTGACATTTCAAAGGCATGGTTAAACTGATTATCTGTCATGTCTACTTTTGTTTGCCATTTCTGAGAATTTATTTCCATATCATCTGGATATAATGCCATAATGTGTATATATATGTATTCGATCTTGTTCCCAGTGCCTGAAATTATTGTATCTAATAGGTCACTTCTAGCCATACCTCTCCTCCCGCCTGTGTTATGGGAAAGAAAATCTCTTACTTGAAGATATTTAAAGAAATCGCACCATTCCAGCTTATATTCATATTTTAGTTCATCCAAAGATAAAATGCCCTCAATGGAGTACAGGCAACCCAGCTAATTAATACCTGCATCATACCTGCATCATATCATTTCCTCATATAGTTATCTTTAAAAATGGTGGGCAGGTCAGCTTTATCCTTTGTAGGCGTGTAAAATGAAAGTCTACCAACACCTACTAATTTCCTGACTGCCTTCCACACTTTAAACCCACTAAGTAGAGATTTAAATCTAATTTGTGTGTAATAACTATCATGTAGATGCCTACACCAATACCCAAAGCTCTCTCTACCTAGTAGTAATTGAAATGTGGATGGTATAGAAACCTCTCTTATTTCATTCACATAATTATTCTTGAGTAATTCCCTGCTATAGAGTAGGACGGTTGCCCAATAGTAGGCTTGCAGCCCACCCCGATCTTTCTGGAGGGTTAGAAGCTTCTGGCCACGTCGGGGTTGCGAATATGCCCTAATGAAGCTGGAAAATATCTGGTCAATTGATCTAAGCCAGGTTGTAGAAAATTCTAAACAGATTGCTCTAAAAAGGTATAAAATCTTGGGGAAGAATACCATTTTGATCGCAATTACTCTGCCTATAAGACAAATGTGTAGGTTATCAAGACGCTTGAGATCTTTCTGGATACCCCAAGGTATAAGGACTTTACTTGAGTCTCCTGAGGCGGAAGCCGGGAGTTACGCACTTGAAAATTGTACTTGTTTTGCTTTTAAAAACTGTGACTATCTGCTTTTAAAATCACTTTTGCCCCCACTCCCCAGCACCTACCTGAGAATCTCCAAACAGCCGATATTAAAGCTGTAAGGGGTCAGGAATCACTCGCACGCCGCCATTACCGGCCGCGAGGAGCCACAGACACGCCCACCCCGTTTGGCCACGCCCACCACTCGCCAAGCATATAAAGCGCACCCTGATTGAAAGAGCTGCACTTTACTTGAGTCTCCTGAGGCGGAAGCCGGGAGTTACGCACTTGAAAATTGTACTTGTTTTGCTTTTAAAAACTGTGACTATCTGCTTTTAAAATCACTTTTGCGCCCACTCCCCAGCACCTACCTGAGAATCTCCAAACAGACGATATTAACGCTGTAAGGGGTCAGGAATCACTCGCACGCCGCCATTACTGGCCGTGAGGAGCCACGGCCACGCCCACCCCATTTGGCCACACCCACCCCTCTAATCGCCCAATGACCGCTTATAAATCATGTGTCAGTTTAGGCAGCGCAGCGGACGGGCGCAGCGGGCGCTCCGTCAGCGCGCCGAAGGCGCGCCAAAGGCAAGCCCATCTGGGCCTGTCCGGGCCCAGCCGGCCCAAGGCCCAACCACTCTGCCCATTTTAGCCAGGAACAACTGGATTTACTCCCGTGATGAGCTTCTAGCCTTAAAAACCCAGAAACATCCATCCTGCACGCGCATCCTGACGGGTGACAACCCTTTCACCAGATGTAACCTCTGCAACCCCGCCGGTCTGGACCCGGCACCCAATGGTTTGCACCTAGGCCTTCTCAACTGCAGGTCGCTCATGAAGCACGCGCACGAAATCAACCTCTTAATCACAAACCACGCCATAGACATCCTGTTTCTAACTGAAACCTGGCTCACTCCCAGCAATGGCCCCGACATAGTCCTTGCACTCCCTCCCGGGTACCTTATGTGCTCGCTGAACAGACCAGAGGGCAGAGGAGGTGGATTAGCCATAATCTATAAGGACGTCTTCACCTGCAGAACATCTGACGGCAACATCAAGGGACATGAAAGCTGTCACTTTGCCATACAAATCTCCCCAGTCACCTCGCTGTCCGGAACGCTGGTATATCGCCCCCCGGGCCACCTAGCAGAATTTCCAAGCAAAATTATCGATCAGATCTCCATTAAATGTACGTCTTCGACTAACTATCTACTACTGGGGGACCTCAATGTACACTTCTTGGACCCAGTCGACAAGCAGGCTAGTGAACTGCTACAGGACATCACCTCCACCGGCCTTGACCTAAAAAACCCACAGGCCACTCATGAAAGAGGGCAACTGCTCGATCCCATATTTTCAAACATCCTAGACCTGAAAACCCTTGATCATGTCCCCCTTCCTTGGACTGATCACTTCCTGGTCCCCTTCGTATGGGACATCAACATTCCGCCCCCTTGACCCCCCAAAATCAGAACCCACACTAGACGATGGCAGAAACTGGACCCAGATGAATGGGCAGCCAAACTAAGGGAACACGTTCCCCGCCCCTCTCAAGACACCATAGCCGCGGACAAGGAATTCAACACCTGGGTCACCCAATCGCTTGATGCCATCCTGCCGAAAATCAGCTCTCTGAAACGCACCAAGAGAGTCAATCCATACCCCTGGTACACCCCCGAACTCAACCTTCTGCGGAAGGTTTGCAAAAGGAACGAACGCCTTTGGAGGAAGGAAAAAACAGGAGAGAAAAAAGAAACATTTCGTACCTCCGTAAATGTCTACAAAAAGGAGCTACGCAACACCAAAATCGCTTTCTATGAGAGCAGAATCAAAAACGCTGCTTGCTCGGCCCACGAAACCTTTGCCATTCTCAAAGAACTCCTTCACGCCCCTGACCCCCCTCTCAAACCTCTCGACCCTAAAGAAGCGGAAAGCAAATGTACCAATCTTGCTACCTTCTTTGACGAGAAAATCCCAAAAATACTCCTGGCTATACCCCCCCCTGAACCGGGTCACACGGATTGGGATCCTATCATTTCTACCATCCACCCCTCCCATCCGCCTGATAGCCCCCGACCTTCCCTGGACGTCTTTGGTCCAGTCACCACGGAAGAGGTAGTGGCAACACTGGCCTCAATCAAAAGTGGGTCCCTCCTCGACCCCGCACCCCTCCGCTTCCTGAAAAAAGTGACAAGCACCATCACCCCCCCCTCACGGCTCTGATCAACTCCTCCCTCTCGGAGGGTACAGTTCCCCCCAGCTGGAAAGCGGCAGCAGTTAAAGGCCTACTAAAAAAACCCTCTTTAGACCCACAGGACCTCTTCAATTATAGACCCGTCTCCCTTCTCCCAGGAAATAGTAAGATCACGGAGAAGTTAGTGAACAAACAACTGTCACTTTTCCTGGAGAGCAACAACCTACTAGGGGTCTCCCAGACAGGGTTCCGTCCAGGTCAGGGCACTGACATCGCCCTCCTGGCAGCAGTGGAGAAGGCCAGAAGCATTCTGGATACGGGAGGATCAGTGGCAGTGATCCTCCTGGACCTCAGTGCGGCCTTCGACACTGTGGACCATCCCACCCTAATCCATCGACTGGGAGAAATTGGAGTAAGGGGTACGGCCCTGAAGTGGCTAAAATCCTTTCTAACAGGCCGTTCCTTCCAAGTTTGGGAGAACGACAGCCACTCACCCGTCATCCCCCTCCGCTGTGGAGTACAGCAGGGCTCATCACTGAGCCCTACGTTATTCAACGTATACATGGCCCCACTAGAGAAAAGGGTCAGTCCGTTCGGCGTATCAATTATCAACTACGCCGACGACACCCAGCTGGTGGTCACCCTCTCACACCCCCATCACTCCTCCTCTGACCTCCACAGTTGTCTCACCGAAGTCCACCGATGGATGAACCTCTCCTCACTAAAGCTAAATGGGTCAAAGACCGAAATACTCATGCTTGGTCACAAGGGGCCCTCCCTGCCGCCTCACCTCTGGCCCAGCTGCTTGGGTGATCCTCCCGCTCTCAAGGACGAGGTCAAAAGCCTAGGCGTTTGGATCGAAAATGACCTGAGCTTCAGAACACAGGCAAAAAAGACGGCAGGGACATGCTTCGGTCTCCTCAGAGCCTGTAGGAAGATCTTTCCCTTGCTCTCTGCGAACGCCAAGAAACTCCTGATTCAGGGCCTCATCCTGGCGAGATTGGACTACTGCAACGCAATCTACCTGGGAGCTCCCGAAGCCACCCTCAACACATTGCAGAAAGTTCAAAACTCCGCCACCCGCCTACTGACTGGCACACCTGCAAGATCCTCTGCCAAGCCAGCTCTCAAGTCTCTCCACTGGCTCCCAGTCAGAGAAAGGGTTGCCTTCAACGCTCTCTGTCTGGCCCACAAAACCCTTAACAACAACGGCCCCCCCCTTCTCAAGGAATTCATAATCCCCTACGGTCCAGCGGAGAAAATCTCATTACAGTCCCCAGAGTTAAAAAAGCCAGGGCCGGTGGCCGCCGCTTCTCGGTCCACACGGCCAAACACTGGAACAACCTCCCACGAAGACTGAGGACAGAATCTAATCTCCTCCAGTTCAGGAAATCATTAAAGACTCTCCTTTTTCCTCAACCATAATTCCTTAGACTGCTGAAAGCCCCGGAGATTCAGGTTTAGCGCTGGGATGCTCTAGGGTTACTACGCGCTTTACAAAACCTTTAAATAAAAAAATATTGGCTTTAGGTTGATGTTAACAGGATTTTCCAAGTCAGATGTAATTGAAATGCCTCGATAAGTTGCACATTCCGTCACCCTATTATCGTTCATTGAGCATTCTTTACCTAGCACAATCTTGATTCAGTGCATATCCTGACAGATTCCCAAATTGTTTTGCCCTTTCCTCTATTGCCGGCATAGCAGTACATGGATCTGCTGTTACAATAGCGATATCATCCTCATATGCTAATATCTTGGTTGGAAAGGACTTTAAAATTACTTGCTTGATTACTCCATCTTGCTCTAGGTGTCTGATAAATGAGTCTCTGTAGATCGCGAAGAGTAGAGGCGAGCACGGACAGCCTTGTCGATTCCCGTGTGAAATTCTGAATTCATCTGTCAAATTGACATTAACCATTTCTACGGCCTTAGGTTCTATATATAATTTTTGAACGGCATGGATGTATCTCTCTTGAATCCCTATTTTAGCCATTGCTGCCCAGAGGAAGTGCCAGGAGACCCTATCAAACGTTTTTTCTGCGTCAAGCAAGATCAGCGCCATAGGGTCCCCTGTCACTTCCATCCCATCAAACAGGGTAATTACCCTGTGGATATGGTTAATAGTTGATCTTCCTGGAATAAAGCCATGCTGGCTCGGTGAACTTACTTTGTGCATTAAGGGGGCAATTCTATTTGCTAAAAAATTTCTGTAAATTTTTGAATCGGAGTTAATCAAGGTAATGGGGTGATATGAGCCAAGCTGGTCGGGGGGTTATTTTTTTGGGGAAAGATAATTATTTTAGCTCTGGACCAAGACTCAAGTGGCAAATCACCTTTAAATATATGTATGATTAGATCCACAAAAATTTTTTTTATTTCATTTAGGAATACCATCAAAAATTTTGGGGGGATTCAGTCCAGCCCGGTGGCTTTCCCTCTAGGTAGATTTTTAATTACCCCTATAATTTCATCATCTGAGGGTAATTCTTCTAGGCTAATTGCATCTTCTATATCTAAGCTGATAGGTCAGGAATTGTCAAGGTAGTCCTTAATTTCTGACTGGTTAGCATCTTCCGTTCCCAAGTATAAATTTTGATAAAACTGCCCAAATGTTTCCGTTATAAGTTTAGGATCTTCTAGTAGGGATCCAAAGGAATCCTCAATTTCACGAATTACGTTTGATGTAGCCTGTTGTCTCATCCAAACTGCTAGTGGATGACCAATTTGTTCATTGACTTTGTAAATTCTCTTTTTGAACTAGAGCTTTTTTGAAAGCTTTATCAGTAAAAACATTCCAGACTTCCGCTTTTGCAATCGCAGCCAGATTTTGTAATTTAGCCACCTCTTCTCGATTAATTTGAGGGCTAATGGTTGTGCCCTCTATTAGTTCTTCCTTTGCGTTCTTCACATTATCTTCCATTCTCTGCATAGTTACCCTGTTCTGTTTGTTAATTATAAGTGAATACTGAATAGTCTCTCCCCGTACCCCGGCTTTTAACGCATCCCAAATAACTCCAATTGAAGCACTGCCTTCAATATCCCTTATGAAATTAGGAATCCATTCTTTCATATGCTTACAATAGTTTTTGTCTGTCAGCAAGGTTTTTTCGAAGGTCCATGCATTAGGTACATTAGGCCCAGAGTCTAGCTCTAATGCACAGATGAGGGGATTATGGTCTGATAAAATCCTATGGAGTTTCATTGTCCGGCATTTGGTTTTAATGGAGTTAAACACAAAGAAATAATCTAACCTAGCATGAGTGAGATTTTGATTGGAAAAATATGTGAATCCCGGTCCCCAGGGTTAGCTGTTTGCCAGCCGTCCATAAGGCCATGAGACAAGCACAGGTGTTTTAAAGCTCTGAATATCTGGAGTTTGCACCCTATGTAGAGCCAATTCCTCCTTCACAGACCAATTGTGGGGTACATTTATGTTTAGATCCCCGCAAATCACCAGGGGCAAAGGCCAGTGTGCTAACTCATTTAAGATCTCCTCAATATTAGAGGCCTCCGCAGTGTTACTGCTTTAAATAGTACAGAGGGTCAATTTCTGACTTCCATTAAATAAACATTCTGTTATTGCCCAAGTCAAGTCAAGTCAAGTCAAATAATTTATATAGCGCACTACATACCCAGAGGGTCTCAAGGCGCTTAGGGAGGGGAGGAGGATTACTTGTCAAATATCCACGTTTTAAGTTGCTTTCTGAATGCTAGGTGGTTCTGGATAAGGCGAAGGTAAGTGGGGAGTGAGTTCCATGTTTTAGCTGCCAGGTATGAGAAGGATCTGCCTCCCATGGTGGACTTGTTGATGCGAGGTACAGTGGCGAGGGCTTGGCTGGAAGAACGAAGTTGGCGGGAGGGGGTGTAGAAGGACAGTCGTGAGTTGAGGCATTCTGGTCCGATGTCGTAGAGTGATTTGTGTGCATGGGTTAGCAGTCGGAAAGTGATCCTCTTATTGACGGGTAGCCAGTGGAGGTCTTTCAGGTGACCAGAGATGTGTTAGTTACGCGGGATGTCTAATATGATCCTAGCTGAGGCGTTTTGGATTCGTTGGAGTTTCTTCTGGAGTTTAGCGGTAGTACCTGCGTAGAGGGTGTTTCCGTAGTCCAGTCGGCTCGTGACCAGAGCATGGGTGACTGTTTTTCTGGTTTCGGTGGGGATCCAGCGAAATGTTTTTTTGAGCATGCGAAGAATGTTGAAGCAGGATGAGGATACGGCGCTGACTTGTCTGTTCATTGAAAGTGAAGAATCCAGGATAACGCCTAGGTTCCGTGCGTGGTCTGTCGGGATGGGTGCTTTTCCAAGGGCTTCCGGCCACCAAGAGTCGTCCCGTGCAGAGGGGGATGTACCTAAGATGAGGACTTCTGTTTTATCTGAGTTCAGTTTCAGACGGCTGTGTTTCATCCATTCGGCAACTTCTTTCATTCCTTCGTGTAGGTTAGTTTTGGCGGTGCTGGGGTCATTGGTTAGAGAAAGGATCAGTTGAGTGTCATCCGCGTAGGAGATGATGTTGAGATTGTGTTGGCGAGCGATGGCCGCAAGGGGGCTCATGTAAACGTTGAAGAGGGTGGGACTGAGTGAGGATCCTTGTGGTACGCCACAGATGACTTCAGTGGCCTCGGACTTGAATGGTGGAAGGCGGACTCTCTGGGTTCTTCCGGTGAGGAACGAGGTGATCCATTCAAGTGCTTTTCCTTGTATTCCGATGTTTCTGAGGCGTTGTAAAAGGGTGCTGTGGCAGACTGTGTCGAAGGCTGCAGAGAGGTCGAGGAGGATGAGGGCGACTGTGTCTCCATTGTCCAGTAGAGTTCGAATGTCGTCTGTTGCTGCGATGAGGGCGGTCTCAGTGCTGTGTTTTGCTCGGAAGCCAGATTGTGAGGAGTCGAGGGATTTGTTGGCTTCGAGGAAAGCGGCGAGCTGGTTGTTGACAGCTTTCTCGATGACTTTGGCCGGAAAAGGAAGGAGCGATATGGGGCGGTAATTTTTGAGTTCGGTGGGGTCCTCTGTGGGTTTTTTCAGAAGGGCGGTGAGTTCAGCGTGTTTCCATCTTTCCGGGAAGGTGGCGGAGTTGAAGGAGCAGTTGATGACGTCTCGGAGGTGCGGTGCTATGACGGAGTCTGCTTTGTTGAAGATGTGGTGAGGACATGGGTCTGTGGGGGATCCTGAGTGGATGGAGTTCATCAGGCGGATGGTGTCCTCAGTGGAGATTGGGTTCCAGTCGTAAAGGGTGTTCCAGGGGGGAGAATGTTCAGCAAATGGTTGGGTGGGTTGGTCTCCGGGTTGGTTGTCGAAGCTGTTGTGGATGTCTGCAATTTTGTTGTGGAAGAATAAAGCCAGGGAGTCGCAGAGGGCTTGAGAGGGGGTGATGTCGTTGGAGTTGGCCGAGGGGCTGGTGAATTCCTTGACGATGTTGAAAAGTTCCTTGCTGTTGTGGGCGTTGTTGTCTAATCGATCCTTGAATGCTGTTTTCTTGGCCTTTCGGATTAGTTGGTGGTGTGTGCGGGTGGCGTTTTTGAAGGCGTCCTTGGTGCTAGTGGTTGGGTCTTTTTTCCAGGCCTTTTCAAGTGAGCGGCAGAGTTTCTTGGACTTCTTAAGATCATCGTTGAACCATGAGGCCTTCTTGCTGCCAGGTTTGCTTTGATGTTTTTTCAGTGGTGCTAGGATGTCGGCGGTGTTGGATAACCATAGGGTGAAGTTGGCGGCGGCTTGGTCTGGGTTAGAAGAGTGGGTTGGGGTGTTTAGAAGGAGCGATGAGGAGATCTGGTCGATGGTGATTTTGTTCCAGTTACTTTGCAGAGTTGGTTGGAGGTGGTTGGTGGGTTTCAGCTTGTTGTAGGTGAAGTGAACGCAGCTGTGGTCAGTCCAGAGGAGATCCGTAGTGTGGCTGAAGGAGACATGATTGCTGGAGGTGAAGATGGGGTCGAGTGTGTGACCTGCGATGTGGGTGGGGGAAGTGACCAGTTGTTTAAGTCCGAGGTTGGCGAGGTTGTCCAAGAGGGTGGTAGTGTTGCGGTCGTTGTTCTTTTCAAGGTGAAAGTTGAGGTCTCCCAGAAGGATGTAATCTTTGGAGGGGAGCGCGTGTGGAGTGATGAAGTCCGTGATGTCTTCACTGAATTTTGCACGGGGTCCTGGTGGTCTGTAGAGGAGGGTGCCTCTGAGTGTGGTCTTGGGGTCGATGTGGATCTGGAAGTGAAGGTGTTCAGAGTTGGCGAGGTTGACGTCAGAGCTGGTTAAGGTGTGGATTGATTTTTTATGGACGATAGCGATTCCTCCTCCTGTGTGGCCGGTACGGTCCTTGCGTGTGATCTTATAATCTTCAGGGATGGCAATGGTGATGTCTGGGGCGGAGGAAGCGTTCATCCATGTTTCTGTTAGGAAGGCGACGTCTGGAGAGATGGTGTCTAGTAGATTCCATAGGTCAATGGCGTGTCTGTGGACCGATCAGGTGTTGAGAAGGATGCATTGTAGGTGGTTGGGGTCGGGAATCTGTGGTGTGGTCGTAGCGGAGATGTTGTCGGTGCCGATGAATTTGCAGGAGTAGCAGGAGAAAGGTCCATGGGTGTGTCCAGGAGCGGCTTGGACGCAGTTGGGGGCGCGACCGGGGTTAAGGGCTAGGAGGGTGGTGGCATCGTAGGTAATGCGGGAGGGCTGGGCAGCGTGGTGGGCAGGGGGTCTGGCGCTGGGCGCGGTCCAGGCGCGGACGGGCGTAGACGGGCTTACCTTTGGCGCACCTTCGGCGTGGCCGTAGCGCGTGGACGCTGCGCGTTGGGACATCTGACATTTAAAGGATGGTGGAGGGGGCGGAGCGTGGGAGGGTCAGCCGGGAGGCGGGAGCGAGGTGGGGGAAGGGCCAGGGGCCGATAAACAAAATGGCAGTAACAACAACAGGGCACAACAAGGTATGCTGCACACTAAACGGACGCACTTTCAATAATGTTAACTCTTATTCAAACACAGCCAGGATATGCGCGCTAGCAATGATAATGCAGCCGATTTCTATTTCTATCCCAGAACACACAATCGCTCCTAGAACAGTAATACTTTAGCATACAAGCGCTACGATTCAAAATGCGGAGACAAGCGCTGCAATATCAGAATGCGGAAACAAGCGCTACAATCAGTGTGGTGGTGAAAGGGCAGCAGAGTCAGGCGCTACGATACCAAGTCTGTGCAGGAGGAGGCAAGGGGAGCGGCCGTTCGTGTCCAGGACAGGACGGTCACAGCTCCAAGGAGGGTGCGAGGACGGCTAGTGGTTTCCGTGGGTGGGAGGGTCAGCCGGGAGGCGGGAGCGAGGTGGGGGAAGGGCCAGGGGCTGATAAACAAAATGGCAGTAACAACAACAGGGCACAACAAGGTATGCTGCACACTAAACGGACGCACTTTCAATAATGTTAACTCTTATTCAAACACAGCCAGGATATGCGCGCTAGCAATGATAATGCAGCCGATTTCTATTTTTATCCCAGAACACACAATCGCTCCTAGAACAGTAATACTTTAGCATACAAGCGCTACGATTAAAAATGCGGAGACAAGCGCTGCAATATCAGAATGCGGAAACAAGCGCTACAATCAGCATGGTGGTGAAAGGGCAGCAGAGTCAGGCGCTACGATACCAAGTCTGTGCAGTTTTTGAGTGATTAAACACCAACCCCTTACCCTTTGCTAAAATGACAACCCCCTTTACCCGTGCACTCTGTGAAGTAGCACAGATTAGCCGATACCCTAACGAGTTCAGCAGATGCTTCTGTGGCCCCTCTACATAGGTTTCCTGTAAGCATACAATATTTAGGCCCCCATTTTGTAGTGCAACCGTGACCATATGTCTTTGTTTTAAATCATTCAGACCACTAATATACATTGATAACATTCTCAATAAACCCATCACATTACTTTAGAGAATTGTGTAACTTTTCGCTCGATCCATATTACATTTTTTTATTTTTCCTTCTCCTTATATCGATACCAGTTTACAGCACAAGAAAAAAAAATTGTGTCTGGTTTTTCCCCCTTTTATATCCTGTCTGCCTAGATACCCTTGTCAACCTCTCCCTCCCCCCCACCCCCACCACCTCTGGAGGTTACCTGGCCAAGCCAGGGGTGCAGAACCCCGTGCGCCCGCTGGGCCCCCCTCTGTCTTACGTGTTTCACCCTAGGCCACAAAAACCATCTTGTCAAGGCGATCAATAAAACAAAAAAGAAAAAGTCCCAAAACAAAAAAAAGAAAAACCCCAACCTAGCCCCTGTGCCTCCATCTATATTTAATCTATTTTTTATAAGGTTTTAATTCACCTTTGCCTAAGCTAATGAATCAGCTAACCTCGGGAGCCATGGCCCATTCTCACCCGGTTTCCCGCTCTAGTACCAGCCTCCAACAACCACAATTATGCTTTTTTATCCCCTGAAAGATCCTCCAAGTATCTCTGGGCCTGTATTTCAGAGACAAAACTGTGGACAGCCCCCTGAAAAACAATTTGTAATCTTGCTGGGTTCGGCAAATACACTACGGCCCCAATTTTTATGGAAGGGTTCAAAAAGCTGGCGGAGCTTCCACCTGCGTTCCACGGTAGCAGGCGCAAAATCAGGTCTTGTAAAGAACGTGACTACTTCAAATGTCTGTGGTTTTGTTGGCCTGGCTAGGTCAAACAGGGCTTGTCTAAGGAGGAAGTTGCCGAAAAATAACAGCATGGCACAGGGATGTTGTTAGGCTGACGCATGTTTACCAGGAGCCAGGGCAAACCGATGAGCACTTCTTTCTCTAGATCCCAAGATTGTAGTTCTGGGCAGGATACTTTTAGTTGGTTGATCATAAATTGTCTTGGATCGTCTTTTTCCGCCCCCTCCGGTATCCCTAATAAGCGGAGATTGTTTCGCCTCTGGCGGTTTTCTTGTTCCTCCATCTTCCACATTAGGTCTTTTACCATCCCATTGTGCTCCTGGTGTTGTGCTTTTAGGGTATTTACCTCCTTCTCCAGTTGTTCCTTCCTTCCCACTACCATGGTCATTCTATACGCAATATCGGCACAGGTCCTCCCGACATTTCTACCTGCTCCTTGTCATTTTTTAGCAGCCATATGCGCTCTTCGACTATCCGCCTTGACTTTGTCTTGAAAGCTTTTAATGGACTGCAGAACCACTGCAAAGGAGGAGTCAGTTGTTGTTGCCATCCGTGTTTGTACTTGTTGGTTTTTTGTCCGTGGGTTTCCCCTCTAAGATTAAAGGGGGGTAGGCAAGAGAGTAAGAGAAGTATCGTTATAGTCCTATTTAATTTCTCTGGCACTCCCAATTTCAGACAAGGTATTGCCTCTTAGCACCCATGTTCTATTCTTTTTTTTGCTGAGCTTTTTGGCACCTGCTCTAGAGCTCTAGGAGTCTGAGTTAGGGCTGCTGTACCATTGTTTGTTGGCTTCTTCCCTACTTGAGACTGAAATACTGATGTCTGATATTTTAGAATCTTCCGTCAGCGAGTAGAACTGGTCTTGATTGTCTGGTGTTTTTTGGTTCCAAACTAAAGGTAAATCATTAGCCTGAGGCATTGGTGGGGGGATAGTAAAGTTGCTGGTAGTATCAGTAGTGGGCGTTGTGGAGATCGCCGGGGAGGGGCTGGAGGGTTGACTAACCCTACTGTACATGCAGTCCTTAGAACCATCCAGCACTACTTCGGGCGTGGCTTTTAAGGCTTCATCTGCAGTAGAGCCCTCCAATGTACTGAGCTCTGGTACAACCGCATCTATCGCTGGCTTGTGACCGGCAGCAGTAGTCACAAAACTGGAAGAGATTAGTGGCTGTAAGCTGTTACTCTCTTTAGGAATTCGAGTGCATCTCCTTTTGCCTAGAGGGTTATTAAAAGAGTCCTTTTCCTGGGAGTTTTTACCTCAACTGTCCCCTTTTTCACCCCCCTTCTCACACCCAGGCTTATATTTCAGAGTTAGATTTGTGTTATTTGTACTGTCCACTTTTTTACTTACTCAAGGAGGCAACTGGTTGTGCTGATCTGCGGTGTACTGGATTAGCAGGGTTTACTCTTTCCTCCTCTTCCCCTTTTGCCTATCATCCTTCCTTGTGAGCACAGATGAAGAATACAGCACTGTCCTCCTTTGTCGTTTCCTCTCCTCGTTATGGTGATGTTACCACTGCGCTCACAGGGTTGCCTCCCTTCTGCGTGCTGACTTTGAACAGAGACTCTCAGCGCCTCCTCCTCCTTGTCCTCGATCGGTGATGGGAGGAAGATGGCGGCCGAATGTCATTGACGCGAAGAGGCTCTGCTGAGCCTTCCCCTTCATGAACACATTGATGCCACAATCATCGCGCCACAAAAGAGCCTGAAGTGGCATATTTACCATCGTAAGCTCAACAATTGAAAAACTTCTACTATGCGGCAATTGAATAATCAGTGTAAACTGCTTAAAGACTCACCTGTACTTCTTGCCGTTGCACTCATGCACGGTACTGAAAATGCTGTCAAAATGCCTGTTTGGCGCTCACGGATGCAAATTGCCCTGTGTGGCTGGTGGTGCCTGTGGCAGAGCTCACTCCTGTCTGGAAACCTATGGCGCAGCGGCGAGTGGAACACAATCCCAACACCTCTTTAAGTGGCACCACTTTGGAAAGGGTAACGGTATTCGAATATCTGGGTGTCACCCTCACTGACAGTATGGAATGGGGCCCCCAGATTGCCAAGGTTAGGCTGGCGCAGATATCGGGGGTGTCCTAAAATTGCACAGGGAATCCACCTCTAAACCAGTTGCCTCCATTCTTGAAATTTATAAAGCCAAAGCAAGAGGGGCTATAATCCATGGGGCTGAACTGTGGGGGCGCGCTTCACCAGAATACATTCTCAAGGCAGAAAACTGTTTTTTAATATTCCTATTGGCTCTTCCAGCCAGTACTCCTCTTGTTCCTTTGAAATCGGCCTACGCCCATTAACATCCTGGCATAGACTGTGGATCACCCCAGAACTGAAGCACTTTAGATCCGAAGTCAAAGAACTTGTGGGCCTGCCTGGGACAGAAAAACGCCAGTGGTTCGCTTACATAAAAAATGAGATCAAGAGGCTGGGTAATTTAGAGTTTTGGAGCAATCCTGAAGTAGCCTGCGCAGAGATGTCACGCGCTGACCTAGTGAGACTTTATCGTAACTACCAGATGATGGATATTCTTAGCAACTCTACGCTGGGGCCTTTAACAATAGAGTTTCTTAGTATTAAAGAAGAGTATAGGCTGGAGCCCTTTTTGGATATGATTTTGCTCAGTCTAGCAAGGAAACTCTATGTACAATTTAGGCATGGCACATTACCACTTAGGGTATTTTCCCACAAATGGTCCTAAACTAGGCTACTAAATTGTCTAGAATGTGGCGAACAGGAGGAAGCTGAGCCCCATGTCTTCTTTTTGTGCCCATATTACAAGCCTATCAGGCAGCATTGGCTTGTCCAACTATGTAGAAATCTGGGGTTTAAAAATTACCATCAGGCATTCAGAATTCTGAAATGTGAGACTTCTCTTCCTGTGGTATTCTCAGTTTCCCGCTTCTTGCTCGCCATGTGGCGTAGGCGCTGGTCATTCATTAATAACATCTCCAAATGAAACATTTATCCCCAGCCCATATTAGGTGTCCTGTATGTGTCTTGTTTGCCTAGGATCTGACCTTGTTGTTCCTCTTTTTATATTTTTAACTTTTGTACTTTGTTTTTACCTACCTTTTCAGCTTTTATGATCTCCATCTGAGTATTTATTTTTAATGCTTATGTACATTGTCTGAAATGATGTTTTTTATCGATCATATGCTTGCATCTTTTATGGTCTATGACCTAAATAAAGATTATTTGAACTTGAACTTGATGTCATTGTGTGAATTAGTATATTTGTGGTTTTGTGGCTCAGTGACTGTATTTATAAGTGGCTGTTTAGGTTAGGGAGTAGCTCTGTTAGTAGATACCAATGTGTAATTTGTATATATAGTAAGTATAGTATATAGTAAGTATAGTATATAGTATAGTATATAATATGTGGTTTGTGTATGAGTGACTGGATGTGTAAGTGCTGTTTGGATGAGTGAATAACTCTGTTAGGAGCTGTATAGGTGAGTGACTCACTGTGTGAGTGGCTGTATGGATGGGTTATTGGTTGTGTGAATGGCTGTGTGGATGAGTGAGTGGGCATGTTAGTGGTTGTATGGGTGTGTGAATGGCAGTGTGGACATATGAGTGGGTTAGATAGTGTTTTTTATGAGTATGTATAAATGGTTTCGTGAGTGTGTAAGTGGCTGTATGGGTCTGTGAGTAGCTGTGTGAATGGCTGTATGGGTGAATGGGTGCTTATTTGAGTCGGTGAATAAGTGAGTGTGTTAGTAGTTGTATGTGTCTCTGAATGTGTTTGTAAATGGTTATGTGGGTATGTGTGTGTTTGAGAGATTGTCTGGAAGTGTTAGTGGATGTGTTTGTGGTTCTGTGGATAATGTCATCAGTGATGTACTCGGTGATGTCATCAGTGATGTTACTGACCATGATATGAGTGGCATAATATTTGAGGTCATAAACAGTCTTTTGTAGGGCATAAGTCATAGTTAACACAGGTCGTTATAACTATTGAAATGCAATGGTTTTGTACATTGCATGTAACCTTTGCTTTTTTCAGTCAATTTTTTTTCTGTGAATGCATAGGTTTTTTAACTGATATTTACAAACTACAATGCCCCTGTAACCTCTGTTTTGTTGAAAAATTTTATTTCCAAATTGTAACCTGTAGCTTTGAGAGTATGTATGTGAGTGTCTAAGTATGTCTGTGAGTGGTCACATGAGTCCTTCAGTGGGTCCATGAGTGGGGCTCTGATTTTCTGTGTGGGTCTGTGAGTCTTTAAGTGGGTCTATGAGTAGGTGCATCAGTGCCTGTATGAGTTGGAGAGTGGGTGCATGAGTGTCTGAGTGGTCTGTGACCTAGTAAAGGAGTCTCTCTTTGGGCCTGTGAGTGGGTGTGAGAGTGCCTGTGTGTGTTTGTCAATGGGTATGAGAGTGGTGCTATGTATTTTATGCATTTCTATACTTAGAGCATTTAAAGGGAGATTATGGACACTGCATTCAACAAGAGAAGTTAAGAAAGAAATCACTTGTGACAGTCACTATAGAGTTGATTGCGCTTCTATTGATCGATGTTACAATCACCCCCATTAAGGATTTTGTATTGGTTTTTTATGTGGAATACAAGAGTAAACACACTTCTGTTGCCTCTGTAAAGCCCGTGAAGTAAGGATTGTTTCTACTTTGCTGAAGCAGAGTCTGCATTGGGACACCTGCTATGTTTACATTTGAAACTTGTTCCCATTGAAGTTTATTTTTTATGAAATGAGCATCAGGACCAGAAAGGAACATCATCTGACCATTTACCCAACATGAGTCCATAGATTTGCACAACATTTTACCCAGCCGGACTAGTTTACACAGGTTAATTTGTATGTGGTACCTCATTTTTGTAAATGCTATGTGCGTATTCTACACTATAACTGCATAATGGATCACAGGCAATGACTCCAGTGAGCTTTTTGCATTTTCACAATGTGTTTGTTCCTTATGTCTCTTCATCCAGACATTTGTGATAACTTGACTACTCCTACAGAGAGCACACTGACACTACACATCGGTAAACATGAACAGTTTCTCCTAACTATATGAAGCAAGGGCTTCCTTGTTTGGTGGTGATGTCCTCATTTTATTGGGCATCAAGAACACCAAAAATTGTTTTCTGCCTCACGAAACAGATGTGCCCAGAAGCATTTGTATGTTTTATTTTATATTCACAAATTTGTCACAAAAATGTGTAATACTTATATTCCACTACTGCGGTTATCTGCTAAATCAGTGTGATTTTTTAGATGTCTGATAAAAATATATACACAGATTGTAAATAATGTTTGTGATCAGTAGTTTACTCATATGACATATAAAGTGAGAAATTCATAAGTAATGTTATGGTCAACACTGTTTTATCCTATTTCAAGTAATCACAAATACATTGGTGTTCAAGGATATGTTGGCATTCACGAATATCACATGACTACAGAATAAAAATACATTTCATTATTCTAGAAAGGAAGTCCCCACACAGTTTTCTTTTCTTCACACTTCCAGTGTTGGTATTGGAGGTTCTGTTTCAGCACCTGCTCTTTTCTTCCTAAAATTCATTTTACAGCCATCCCCTCTGGGAGAATGACATGTGAATTATTCTTTGTGTGATAAGACCCTCTCCATGGGAATTTCAACTCCAGCCGCTTGGCAAAAGCCCAGAGGGAGTGCAGTGTCGCAGATGCATCAATGTCAGATGTGACACTGAAGGAAGTTCCCCGAAAGGGTAACCCGGGTCACTCATGACCACCTCTCAGTCTTCCTTACCAAATAAAGAGTTGTGGAGACAGTGGAGAATATACATACCAATATCTGTTTATTCATATACGCTCAGAGCGGGGTCACATCTGTCCAGTCTCGAAAGAGTGCTGCAGAGGGAACTGAACAATCACAAGCATGAATACGTTATACATTAAATGTTTAGTCAAAGACATGCCCACCGTGGAATGTTCCAGACTAGTGTAGCTATGTTATGTTATGTTATTTGCATTTTAATGCGCACAGCTGCTCCAGCGAAGGAGCGTCCTGGCGCAGGGTAAGGAAAACACAACACAACACAAGTCCAGTAACAAAAAAGCAGAACATTAAAAACAAGGAACATTAAAACAGGAAGGTTTTCAGAGCCCTACGAAAAGATAATAAGTCATTCGAGAGGCGGATTTCCAAGGGGAGCGCATTCCAAAGGGTTGCAGCTTTCACGCGGAAGGAGCGACCCCCCCATCCGACTAAGTCTAAAACGGGGGACGACCACCAAGGACTGTCCAAGGGATCGTAGTGAGCGGGTGGGAACGTAGGGAGAGATCAGTGTATTGAGTATCCCGGGTGCCAACTCTCTCAGAATTTTAAAAACAAGGCAAAGAGCCTTGAATTGAATACGCTTGCTTATCGGGAGCCAGTGCAGGGACCGCAGAGTGTTAGAGGTAGGGCAGGTTCGAGGCAGACCAACCACCGCCCCAGCCGCCGCGTTCTGGACTCGCTGTAAGCGAAGAATCTCGGCTTGGTTCACTCCTAAAAGGAGTGAGCTGGCGTAGTCCAGCCGCGAGATGATCATTGCTTGAATGACCAGCTGTCTTGTAGGAGCATCAACAGTGAAAGACACATATAAAAATGTTTTTGCTCCTGTATCATGCACAACCCGGCCCAGTCCAAGGCTGTTTCACCCTGTGCTATGATCAGAGTACTGGATAGGTGGGAGAAAGCCTCTATCTTGCGGGATAGCTAAGTGCTGGTACTAACTGTTCATTTCACAGACTATACAAAGGATTAGTTTTGATCAGCACACTAAATGGAAGGCAAAAGCAAATGGCATAGCTAATGCTAACTTACACATGACATTAAACTTACGAAACCGGCGAAACCACACTACCCAGGCCCACTAAGGGAAAATTCCCCAGAGCAGCGAAAGGTAGGGCACAATACGGCAAAAAGAGAACAGGTTTATTCAGTATTACAGAATTCAAGGGGGAACAGACCACCAGCAACATGCAGCAATGTGGGCCAGTCCAAGGAAAAAGCAACCTTGGAACCCGCTGCAGACCACGCGAGCTACATTGCAGGTACGCTGAACAAAATGAAACCTCACTGGCCTCTACAGAAATACACAACGAACAACACCCACGACACCCTACACCTCATCTCATGGAGCCGGAGACAAGAAATGCCTAGAAGCTGGCCGGTCCTTCCAAGGCTGGGAGTCATGTGACATCATCGCTCTTCAGGAGACCTGGGCATTAGAGGAGTTGCCGCTCGTCGGATTTACAATTTTTAGCACTCCAGCAGAAAAAGTAGGAAGAATGAGCGCCCAAAGGGAGGGTTAGCAGTCTACGTTTCAACTTAAATTTATCTCAAATCAGAGCAAATAGACCCTTATGAACCAAACGTGCAACTAATAAAACTCTCTCTACCACACAAAGAGGCACCTATATTACTAATCAACACCTACATACATCCATCGGCAAAAGAGAAGAAAGCCCACATCCATCTGTTAACATCTATAATCGATGACATATGAAACAATAATCCCTTTTGGAAAATCATCTTAACAGCTGACTTCAACTTAATTGACACTCCAGAAGATGATGAAATACTAGCAGCAGATAATGACTTCTTGGAGGTGCAACCTCAATGCCAGCGCAAGTCGTATGGCCCCGACCTAGTCGGACAACAATTGGTGACATTTCTGGAATACCTGGGGTTGAGAATAATAAATGGTAGAACATCAGAAGGCTGTCCGACAAAATATACTCACCTAGGAGGTAAATCGCAATCAAGGCTTGACTACACAGCAATTTCATTACTATTATTGCCCCTTCTCACCCAGTTTTCATTTGAATTCACGACTAAAAGTGACCATTCTTACCAACATATTCACTTTAACTTGAAGCTCCCAAATGATCAAAATAGTGCGATAATTGCAGAAAGCAAATTCACAACCAACTTAAAACGACTGAAATGGTCAACAGAGAACTTAGACAAACTACAGGTAAAGGTCCAGAGAATTAAAACAGAAAGTGAAAGTAGCAACTGCAATAAAATACAAGAGTGAATACGTTTTACTGACAAACTGGCAACAATTATGGCTGTTAATTTCAAACAAGCCTAGGAGCCCAAAAATACCATTTTAATACCAACTGAGCTTGCTAAACTTAAGCAAGAAAAAGAAGAAAAATGTAAGGGGCCAAAAAAGACCTGAGATGTCCTGCCAGGACTGGGAATTAATACGGAAGCTGAAGAAAGAATATAAAAAGAAGACGTGGGAACAAAAAAGATGACAGGAGTATAACTTCTGGGCTAAATTACTATACACCGCAAAGAACATCAACTCAAGCGCATTCTGGGGAATAATAAATGGTCTAAGGTGGCCCGAGAATCAAACTGTCTCAAGTGTACAAGAAAAAGATTTGGTAAAGAGATTCACAGACATTAACCTAACCACCAAACACAGAGATACAAGGGGCAAGTAATTATGAAACAACGAGAGAAACAAATTGGCTATGCTAGGATTAGCCCACAAAACATAAATACCTGACCAACTAGCTGTTTACCAGAATTGCAAAACATAGGTGCCCAACAATGTAAAGAAGCTTGTGGTTTTTGGTCCACACTTAGAAACCAAGGCTTTAGCGTTGAAGATGTTAAAAAATAAATTGTGAAGAGCCATAGAAATGGGGCCCCAGGTCTGAACGATATCCCCCCAATAATCTTCAAATCAGCCCTGACTTCTGGAGTGGAAGACTAAAAAACCTATTTGAGAAGGTGGAGATAGAAAAAAAAATCCCCTTAAGCTGGCAAGGCACAGTAATTACACCAATCTTCGAAGGAGTCAACAGAACGTCCGCGTCTAACTATAGTTTATTAGCACTTCTGGACATGGACGGAAAGTATTATGCCTCAATACTACCGGGATAACTGATGATCTGGTCTGATACTTTAAAACTGATACCCCTCAATCAAACAGGGTTTAGAAAAGGGTTTGGGACAATCACAAATATCCTGTCGCTTTCGCTGATAGCGGATAAATATATTCAAAGAAAACACTAGCTTTATCTCTGTTTTGTCGACTTAAAGGTGGCATTTGTCAGTGTGGACCATCACATCTTATGGTGAAAACTGCGCAAGTGGAATATCCCGGAAAAAATATGCAGAGGACTACTGCTTCTATACTCTAACATGGATGAGTGTAAAGCTAGGGGACGGCTCAAGGCTATCAAAAAGGTCACAACCACCAACGAGCTGAAACAAGGATGTGTTCTGGCCCCGCATTCTTTAACCTTTTCATGGCAGGCCTGCACCAAAACTTAACACGATTATATCTCATCGACCAAAATTAGGCTCCTTATCATTATCGCACTTATCATATGTGGACGACGTCGTTCTGATGAGCCTAACTCATATTTGGCTAAGATGGATGGTCAGCTTCCTCTCTAACCTGTCCAAGACCATCAATCTTGGCCCTTTCCGCTCCAAAGCACAAGAATTTACCAAGGGGGTGCCACAAGGATCTTGCCTAAACCCCACTAATATCTCCATAGCCCCCTTGGCAGCTCTCTTAAGGAAGCATGGGATTGTCCTAATATCCTATGCGGATGACACGCATCTTACTTTCCCATTCAACAAAACATCACAGACCGCCCAATCCACCTTCTCCTCCTGCATTCTACAATATCCCAATGGATGGAAAATAATTTCCTCCAGCTAAATGCCGGGAAGACAGAGGTTTTGGTCTTCTTCTCAGTCGTCACCCCACTGGTGACCCCCGAAACTTGAAAAGGCTCCTTCCCCAGCAACCACCGTTTAAAACCTAGGAGTGTGTTCTGAACAGACCCTCACTATGAAGAATCATGTCACTCACACTGTGGGCTCATGCTTCCACACATTAGCCCTCCTAAGGAGAGCTTTCCCCTATCCACCTGATTCCACCAGAAAGACCTTGACTCAAACTCTAGTACTGAGTAAGTTGGATTACTGCAGTGCCCTACTGATGGCAGCCACCGAGTCCTCCTTAAACCGACTCAAAATGATACAAAACACTGCTGCCCGCCTGATACTAAATAACCCTCGTAGATCTGCTTCCCTCCCTCTCCTTCTTCAAGTGCACTGGCTACCCATTAGACGACGAGTGAAATTTAAGTTATGCTGCCTCACCCATAAAGCTATATGGGGGTACGACCCCACCTACCTGGCGGAGAGACTACACCCATACACCCCACTTTGGACTCTACTCTCAAGCTCCAAAGCCAAGGACTGGAGGCAAGTCCTTCTCTCACCAAGCCCCTCTCATATGGAACCAACTCCCTCTGCCTTAAGACAATGCCCTGACCACTTGAAATGTAGGAAAGCTCGAAAAAACGCTCTGTTCTCAGCCTAGCCTGTGCCACCGCTTTCATTTGCATGTCCTGAGCGCTTAAATACCCCTGGGGTGATTCAAGCGCTATACAAATAATACATCAAATCAAATCTAAATCAAATCATATGGCAGCCCTGCACTACAGGGGAAAGACGCTGACCTGCTAAACAAATCTCAAGTTTTAATTTATAAAAGAGTCCTTCAAATCCATCAGACAACATCTCCAGCGCAAGTAAGACTAGAATTGAGAGTAACTAATGAATCACTGGGGAGAAAGGTATGCAACCATTAAACAATGGTATAGCCTGCAGCAAAACGCAGCAGATTCAGAATTAAATAAGGCATTGTGGGACGAGTTAGCGAACAATGTAAAGTCCACATACAACAGTTACCTAAAAAAAGCCTTATCAGATACTGGTACATGTGAGCTCTGGGAAACCAATGTGTCCTATTCAGCCTTCAAGCAAGCTATAAATAAGTCAGCAACATTTAAACAAATTGCTAGTCGACAAAAACATCCTTAGTAAGAGAAAACATGCCTGGACGGTAATTACTAATTAGAAGACACTTACCCCAGAGCCGTGCAGCCTACCAGAAGTTGCAACTAATAACCCTGCGCCTAGGCAAACTGTCATTCATTACAAATCAGCCAACATGGGCATACAGAGGGCCGAAAGATTGCAGACTATGCAGGAGTAATAAATAGGCCTATGTTCACATAGTCTACATTTGTCCAAAACTATTACAAGCACGAACCACCTTTCTAAAACATGCCATGAACACCAGAGGCATAAGGACATGCAGATCCGCTATTAAAGCAGGCTTGGGCCTAAGAGATACCGCACAGAACAGTCAACTAATAAAGTTCCTCTCTGTACAGGCGAACATATTAATAAATAAATAAATAAATAAATAAATACATAATTACAATAAATAAATAAACCATGATGATCCCTGAGAATGGTACCTTAACATCAAATAAGACTGACTGGTCCTGACCCAGAACTTGTATTATTTTTGTAGAGTTGGCCAATAACGTTTGGAGAAACATTCCCCCTTGTGCAGCTGATTAGGCAGTAATTACGCTTTGGATTAATCACCTGCTAACTACGAACATTTGAAAACCTTAGCATATTATTAAGAGATTGATTTACTGATTGCTGACATTTCATACAGACTTGAGAGCTGATAACCATTTTATGATTCGTATAATACCAATTTCTACTACAGTTCACTAATTTATTAGAAAATGTATTGTTGCAGTTTTAATTAACATAAACAATAAAAATATTCTTCTTCTATATACATGACATTATACGCGAAGCAATGGACCTAATCTAACAACACCCAATACACCAGGGGACCCTAGACACTACTGAGGTCTAGCAACATCCCCCTAAGTAGTCCCAGGAGCTCCACGGAATCATGATATTATGCTTGGACTGCAAAAATGTCTGCACTTTGATTGCTGCAGTTATGGAGGCCACACATGTTCATGAGTGTTAATGTGTTTTGCTGAGTAACACTTATATCCTCAGTTCTGAGTATTTAAAATTAAACTTTTCCCAGTTTGTTTTAAAAAAAGTCAAAATTCTAGAAACCTAAAAGAAAGTTCATAAAATCACAAAAACACAAAGGAAATCATCAGAACCTTCTTTCCTGGTTTAAAAACAAGATACATTGTTTTAATGTGTATGTATAGGAAAGTATAAGAAAGAACATTAGTGAATACGTTTCTTTATTAGGGAGTGAGTGAGTGAATGTGTAAGTAGATGTGTAAGTATTTGAGTGAGTGTGTTGGTGAATGAGTGGGTGTGACAGTGACTGTATGAGGTGATGATTGAGTGTGTGAATGTTTGTATCAGTGATTGGGTACATGAGTGGCTCTCTTGGTAAATTAGTGTGTGTGAGTGTCTGTATGGGTATGTTAATTGCTGTGTGGGTGGCTGTATGGGTGCATGAGTAGATGTATGACTGGCTGTATGAGTGATTGAGTGGGTGTGAAAGTAGATGTATTTGTGTGAATGGATATGTGATACGCGTTAAGGAATTGTGAATGAGTATGTGAGTGTTTGTTATAGGTAAGTGAGTGGGTTTATGAGTGGCTGCAAATTGTTTATGAGATTCAGCATGGGTGGGTGTATGGGTCAGTGAATGGGTGTGTTAGTGTCTGCATAGGTGAGTGATTGGTTGTTATGTTATGTTATGTTATGTTATTGAAATTTCTATAGCGCACAGCTGCCCCAGCAAAGGGGCGTCCTGGCGCTTTGACAGATGCTGTAACATAACACACAAAAGAAATTAGCTAGAAACTGGAAAGAGGAAAGTTTTAATCGCCTGCCTGAAGGCGAACATATCCTCAAGAGCTCGAATGTGAACTGGGAGCGAGTTCCATAGGCCTGCCGCTAGCACCCTGAAAGAACGGCCACCCATCCTGCTCAACCTAAAGCGTGGACAGACAGCCAGATGAAGCCCCTCAGATCTTAAAGATCTCGACGGCACATAGGGCGTGAGTAGAGTGACAAGTGCCGGTGGCGAAGAAGTTTTCAAAATTTTGAAGGCCAGACACAGCGCCTTAAACATGATTCGCTGTCTGACCGGGAGCCAATGCAAGGCTGTGATGGTACCAGACACTGAACAGTGTCTGGGAAGGCCCACAATGGCTCGTGCCGCGGCGTTTTGTACTCTTTGGAGCCTAGAGGCCACCGCTTGATTCACCCCTAACAACAATGAACTGCCGTAGTCCAGCCTAGATAGTATTGAGGCCTGAACTACAAGCTGTCTGGTAGGGGGATCAAAGTACTTCAAGACTGGCCTAATACCACGCAATATTCCGTAGCACGTGGCAGCCACCTTCTTGGTGTGGTCCCTGAAGGTGAGCGCAGAATCCACCCAGACTCCTAGATTTCTCACTCCAGCCACTGGAATAGGAGTGACACCAAGCTCTGACGGCCACCATTGGTTACCCCATAGCTCAGCGTGCTTCCCTAGAACCAATACCTCAGTTTTGGTGGCATTCAACTGGAGGCAGTTGGTGCGAAGCCAGCTTGCTACTGCCAAGAGACCCGCACGGAATCTCGGAGCTGCTACCTCGGGGTCTCCGCTAAGTGTCACCGCTAGCTGTGTGTCGTCCGCATATGAGGCCATCGTAAGACCCCACTGTTTGACGACACCAGCCAATGGTTTCACATAGAGGTTAAATATTGTAGGGCTCAACGAAGATCCCTGTGGAACCCCCATCTTCAGGGGGTAAGTGGTGGATTGGCCATGTGGTATAGCCACTTTAAAAGTACGGTCAGCCAGAAAGGACCGAAACCATTGGAGAGCGACATCAGTCACTCCCGCCTCCTGTAAGCGCTGGATAAGTATTTGGTGGGACACAGTATCGAAGGCAGCGCTTAGATCTAATAATATAAGCGCTGCAGTATGACCTGAGTCAAGTACCTGGCGAAGGTGTTCCAAGATGTAGAGTTGTGCCAGTGATTACATGGAGACTGACTGGGTGTGTTAATGATTGTATGGGTGACTAAGTGGGTGTATGGGTGGCTATATGGTTGAATCAGTGTGCGTGAGTATCTGTATGGGTGGGTCAGTGTGTATGAGTACCTATACAAATTGCTGAGTGTCTATTTTGATGACAGTATGAGAGACTTAGTGTGTGTTTTAGTAGCTGTATAGATGATTGCCTGGCTGTGTTAGTAGCTATATAGGTGACTGAGTAGGCATATGAGTGGCTGGGTGAGTGAGTGGATGTGGTTGTGACTGTGTGGGTGAGTGATTAGGTGTTTCAGTGGTTATATGGCAGATTGTCTGGGTTTCTTAGTAATTCTATGGGTGAGAAAGTGGTTGTGTGAGTGCTGTATGGATGAGCAGTTATCTCTGTCAGTGTTACCATTGGTGAGGGGTTGTTTTGAGTGTAAGTAAGTGGGTGCACACTGGGTGTCTTAGTGGCTGTATGGGTGGGTGAGTGAGTGGGCGAGGGAATCAGTGAATGTATGAGAGATTGAGTGTGTATGTCAATAGCTCTATGGGTGATGACTGGCTGTTTTAGTAATGTAATGTAATGTATGTATACTTGTAAAGTGCACTGTTACCTCGTTACGTGGCGTCCTGGCGCTGTATACCGCTGGGGAACCCGTCCTGGCTTTCCCTGTGAGAGGGCACCCCCAAGGTGAAGCCAGGCATCCCCGGCGCTGCTGGGGCCGTTGTGGAGATTAAGCAAGCTATTGCCCAGAGTTGCAGAGTGGGACCCATGGTTAGCGTAGGCACCTAGGCTAGAATTATCGAGTCCGCTGACATTGACCCAAGACCCTGCCGCGTCGGGAATTGAACCCTGGTCCCGGACCGACCTCTGCTTCAGGGTCTGCCGCTTCTAACCAGTGAGCCACACTTCTCCACTAAGCAGATGAATGACTGGCTTGGACAGTAAATGTATAGGTACATGACGGAGTTAGTGAGACGTTGTTTGGGTGAGTTAGTGGGTGTGTGAGTAGGTAAATAGGTGAGTGAATGGGTGGGTGAATGGCAGAGTGGATGAGTGAAGGGGTACATGAGTGGCTGTATGGGTGAGGGAGTGACTGTGTGAGTGCCATATGGACGAGTGACTATCTCTGTCAGTGGTAGCATTGATACATGAGTGGGTGTGCTAGTTCCTATATGATTAGGTATATGAGAGACTCTATGGATGAGTAACTGGGTATGTGAGTGGGTACATGGGTGTATAAATGGGTGTGACAATGGTTTAACCCCTTGCATGCTGATGACGAACCCCAGCCGTCATGCACTACGGTGCTCGTGTGCTGATGACGGCTGGGGTTCGTCATGGCCCGCCCCTGTTCATTTGTTTACCGCACAGGGGCGGAAACGGGCCAGCAGTGAAAGGGTTAAGGGTGAGTAAGCTGATTTGTCAGTTGTTGTAAATGATTAATAGGAGGTTTTATAAATAGGCATATGGGTGAGTCAGTGAAATTAATAATACAAAGATGTCTCAACCCTGGTTTGATGACTCGCTTAAAGGCGTCAAACAGGAATTATGAAGAATAGAGCGCAAATGGCGCTCAGGTTATAAGAGAGAGGAGCGGGATAGGTATAAATCCTGTCTAGGTAACTATAAGACACTACTTTTTGCAGTAAAATCTAAATATTATACATCACAAAATAAATTCTATTAAAAAATTATTCATGGGTTCTGATCTAACAATCATTAATCAAGAATTCTGTGTCCTACTAGCTTGTTCCTTTCAGGAAAAAGTTTTGCATATTTTTAAAAACTTCATCAGCAATGGTTCCACAAATACATCTATAGGATCAAGCTGCTAGTCAGTTAGCTTTGGACAATTTACGACTCCCTCAGTGGCACATATTGCTGAACATATCCAAAAGATTCAAGCAGGTTCTCCTCATGACCCATGTCCTCCTAAGATTCTTCATCTTTTCCCAGAAATCATAGCATGCCATTTATCTACTATCTTATCCACACAGGGATTTTTCCTATCTCCTGGAAAGCAGCCTCAGAAACATAATCGTAACTGTGAGAAGTTGGCCTGGGATACGCTGTCCACTAATTAAAGTGGGCACCTTGCATCAGTCAAAACAAAACTTATGGTGATTAGATTAAAGATAACCTTTAGAAAGCTTTCCCAGTGGTAGCTGTGGAGAGCAGCCTTCAGGCTTAGTCTTGAAGGAATGGTAAGCAGCTTCTTTTAACAGAATGCAATCTTAGAGTATTGGTAAATGTATGGGAAACCACACAGTAGTTACAAAAATATATATTTATTAATATAATACTGTCTAGCACATCACAGTATCTCCTAAACCAGGGATCTCCAAACCGGTCCTGGAGGGCCAGATCCATTTCAGATTTTTTGGATATCCCCATTAAGATACATGTAGTAATATGAAAAATCTGGCATGGATCCGGCCCTCCAGGACCGGTTTGGAGACCCCTGTCCTAAACGGAGATAACATAGAAAACACAGCATCAATCATAAGTAGCAATAATACACAGAGTGCCCCAGGGGGACCAAACCATTTACTGAAATACTGGTATAAGAACCACAACTCGAGTCAATACCATGTCTAAGAGATGTAGAATTGCTGGGACCCTAAGGAACTACCCAAGGTGAGTACATAGGGACTGAAAAACACAACGTTGGGGAGGGTCAAGGGGGATATATTTATAGACTATCCAAACTCAATACCCCTATTCAAACTGCAGTAAACAAAAAGAGTTGGAGGGTCTGTATGCTAGGTCGCTGAGTCACAAAAGTCCTTAATTAAGCACCCCTTTTGAATTGCACTGAATCAGACCTAGTGGTCACATGACACGGGTATGAAGTAGATATCCTATCAGCCCACCCATTTGGCGGAGCATCGTCATGTAGGACGTCTGACCAGAGTGGTAAATCTAGGCCCAGGTGAATCGGCCAGATAATACACACTACTGGTTATGTTTGTACAGTGTCCATGCCACAGAGTGGTACTGAAAAATTGCAGTGCAAAAATAGGGAGTGAGGTAGAGTGAAGTTAAAATGACGGTCAAGGCAAAGAAAAATAATTTTATTGGAGATATTCACCAAGACGTCAGGTTAAAAAGAAGTGTAGAACAGTGTTGACAAAATCACTGTGATACTTTGCTGTACTATGGATTTGGCCAACATGTTTCTGCCTGAGGTGCCAGATCACATAACCAGTAGTGTGTATTATCTGGCCACTAGGTCTGATTCAGTGCAATTCAAAAGGGGTGCTTAATTGAGTACATAGGGACGCCATGGGTGCAGGGTGAGAACACATCTGCATGCTCTCTACAACTCTATGGGAGAGTCGCAGTTATAGTTTTAATGTTTAACCCCTTAAGTGCTGCCGTCGGCTGTTGGACATCATGAGCTGCACACATCCAACGGCCGACGCGCCTCGCCCGTTTTGCGGAAGTGCTGCACTGCGAGAAATCACAGCAGCGGCAAAGGGGTTAAGGACCCCTCCCAGTGGATTAAAAAGAAACCCTTTGGAAATTAGAAGGTAGGATACTGTAGTACCAGAGTTACCTATCGTAGGTAAGTCAGGTGCATTGGGCTGTAGGGGTGTTGGGAGCTGTTGTTGTTCTCAGTGGGAAACTTCAAGGAAATGCCACTGCTGGAAGAAAGAAGAAAGTCAAACACGTTTCAGGGACTTTATAGCTAGTAGGACATTAAATCATACAAAACCATGAAAACTCAGCCGCTATAGTTATTTGAGCTAACTATAACTCTTGCCCCTAAATACACTGCTGATGACGTCACATATTACATCATTCATGACATGGTCAGTGACATCCCTGATAACATCACTGATGACATCTCAGCATGTCTGTGAGCGGAGTGGAATTTAGTGCCCAGGCCTACTGGCGCAGGTATCCAGCTTTTGCAGACATTTTATCCAGCACCCCAACATCTAAAGAACCCCAAAATGAATACTTTATATGTCTTTGGGACAAATGTTCTAAGAGTAAAACAGGTAACCAGAGAGGATGAGGATTCATTAATAAATAAAAGTGACACATTGGATCAGAAGTTAATGCCAATGCCTTTCCATAGTATGATCTGACATTATAAAAGCCGAACGTCTCCAGCAAGAATCAGGGAACATGGACGGCTTAATGTTAACCTTTAATTCTAAGTTTATTACAGATAATCTAAAAGCCATGAATCTACAAATTCACTCATTTTTTGAATCTAGAATTATTTTTAGACAGAACAAAACTCTTACAGATGAGAGAAATGGTGTTTCACACGACCAAGAGGGGATGAACAACTTGCACTTTGTAGATTGACTGAATGAGCAGGGCATAGAGAATCTAACTACCAAAAGCACACATAGTCAAATAGACAGGGTACCCGTCCTCCTAGGATCTGATCCCCAAGTTACTCATGCTGCTCACCCACATAAGAAACACGTACATGAAACCCAGGTACTTTATATGATTGCTCTTCTGATACGCTTGTTGACTTAGCTTCAGAATCCCTGAAAATTGAATCTTTGAACATAGCTGGGCTCAATCAATACCTTGTAGAGCCAAATTGGCATGAGTATATTGGTAACTTTGACCTATGTCTCTTCCAGGAGACCTGGGCAATAGGGCTTCTACACAAATTTGGCCATATAACATTTACTACAAAAGCTCCACCATAAAAAAAGGTTGACCTTCGGGCGGCTTGATCAAAAATGTATGTAAACGTTACAGGGCTGTTTCCTGGCACCAACTCTGTTCTTACTGTATGTGATTGATCTGGTCCAGTACCTACCCATGATTCACCTAACCTCAGAGGTACCCATACCTGCACCTTAACATTCACAGATGATATAATCTAATTGTCCCAAACACCAAGGGGGCCATAAAACGTATTCAACACCCTCAACAATTACTACATATTAAAGAGCCTTGAGATAAACCCTACTAAAACCAAATACATGGCTATCGGACCACATAAAAGCTTCATAAATAAAATAGCTTTGAATGGGGTGCCCTTGGAGTGTGTTTCCAACTTTGTATGTCTGGGGGTTACGCTTAACTCAAATCTTTCATGGAAGCCATAAATAAATCCTAAAGCAAAACTCGATACCCATTGTAAGGAAACAATACTAAACTGTGTCAAAGGCTATTACCTCCGCTCTGTAAGTATGTACATTTACAGCCCAAGCAGCCGCCCTTTATGAATCAGAGTTAAAGGGAGGTGAAATTTTACAGCCTTGTTTTTTTGGGGAAAATACAATTTCAAGAATGTTTACATCTCTCCCCCAAAATACCCCAGTGATCACCTAACATACATTATTGGTATAAAAACACCGGAACATTTAGCAGCATGGAGATCACTACATTATTGGTATAGAATCTGGACTACTGTGGAATTAGAAACTTACAGGCAGACCTTGAGCGAACTATTGGAACTTTATGTTCATGTATCTTTTCCATGGTTGGCCCATATTCAAAATTGGCTCCTTGACTAAGGTGTGAGTAGGTTTTTGGTAATCCTCAACCTCCTGATGCCAGAATCAAAGAGCAAGCTAAAGCACATCTATTGGAATTTTACTTGGCACAAAGTGGCAAAGATACTTACTACACATTTTTTGTCTTTTAAAATGACACCGAGCTTGGCGCCATTTTTGGAAGAAATTGAACCTCATCTAGCAAAGATAATTTATCTGAAATTTAGATATGAGATCCTTCAGATAGATGCCTTTACAGCTAAATGGGCGATGTCTCAAACTAAGGAAAGGGACTCCAAGTGACCTTATGTCCATAAGGGGCTAACAAAGATATTGCACGTGTTTTATATTTTCTGTACAGCATATGTAATTCTAAGACGAAAATGGATTAAGCATCTATGTAAAAGATTGAATATCAGGAGTTACATAGTGAGGCTGGGAACACTAAAACCAGATAGCTCACAAGCTATTGTATTCAGCATTAGTAGATTTGTGTTGGTTGCCAGCTCTACAATGAAAAAGAGAGGGCTGCAATTTGTATATAAATATACTAGATTTGTCTTACTGCTTGTCTTTTTAATATATACTATGAATTATTGTTCTACTTCCGCTCAGACAAAGCCAATTTAGTAAGGATACTTTTCATTGCTTATTAGTTAAGTTTTAAATTATTTTTAGCATGATTTAACTCATTTTAATGTCAGTACAGGTTAACTGAGTAGGTATTTGCACATTATTTTAATCTGGACAACGCTTCATAGTACCGTGCCAACATGGGAATCTTAATTTGTATAATTTTTTGCACATTATTCCTTAGCGAAAATTGCACCTAATGATTGTACTTATACTTTACAGGAACAGGCACTGCAAGACATTTTCTAAACGGAAAGCTATCCAATGGAACAGCATTCCATTGCTTTATGCCTTATCACCTCCTGTAATGTATAACTAACTTTTCAAAATGTTTATACCAGAGTTGTGACCATAAACCAGTGATACTTTTCATTGATAATGATAAGAAAGGGGGGATGCCCCTTTCATGAATGGTCCTATTTGTGATTTGGAATGAGTTTTTACCAAGTTACAAATTGCAATTAGGACATGGCAAACCGTAACCAGAAGATATCGTACCATAACATAACTAAACATAACTTAACATAACTTAACATAACTTAACATAACTTAACCCTTTTTCTCACCTGTGGAACTCTTCAAGAAGCATGTTACTTTGCTCACAGATGTATCCCAGAAGGCAGACAGTCTCATCATGACCAACAAAATAGATCAGACATCTGTCACCCACTGAAGAGGAGCAACCAGCAGGGGCCAATAACATCTGTCAGCATCGAAAGCCAGGCCCATGCCATCCACTGCCAGTGAGGGGTTGGATAGGACTCATGGCTAGGAGATCCCTAATTGTTCCTGATGTTTCCCAGGCATCTGATGCTTCTTAGAGCGGGGGCACCCAGATCAGAGTGTTAGGTACCCTATTGCCACTCACCTTTCCAACATTCCAGGGGTCATTCAGCCGAGGGTCTGTAACCTGAGACAGAATAGGTGCCTGTTAAGCCAGGACTTCTCGTGTGAAACCACCTCCTCCCCCAACGGTTACACATTCTGTTTGTGTCATTCGTGGGCCTGCCCTGGTGCAGGTCTATGGCCTCTGTCTCCTTGACAGTGCAGGGATCACCTCCCGTTTTGGTAACAGATTCATCAGGGTTAAGATTGGGGTACACTGTTCTCAGAACAGGCAACCCCTGATTATCTGGGTCTCCATACTCTCTGTTTGGGAATAGTACTCCCAGAACCCTAAGCATTCACAGCAACATGGGAAGCCACCCTTTCCAGCTCATCTAACACCAGTGGTAAATCATCTGGAGACAAATTGTGACCATTCTATAGGCCACTTTCCCACCCCAGTCCAGGAACACCAGAGCAATAGGGCAATAATACAAAGACCTGCCCATAGGCCTGAGTTACCCTACACATCTGGTTGGTTTACTGCTCTGTGGGCACCAGTCCTTTCCACCACCATGGTCTGACTGGCACAGATATTTTTTGAGGAGTGACAGTATCACATTACCTATGACCTATCTGAAGTGGTGACTCCCACCCTCAGGGATAACAAGTTAACCCTTTGAATCTATCTCACAGCGGTGGGACACCCAGGCATGTTATTCCCTTTGTTTCTAGGAACTACATCCCCTTAAGGCCACAATGGCCATCTGTGTGTAGCTCCCACCAGTGGATGGTCTCTCAGAGCAGACCATTCCCCCTAACTTGTGCTCCAACCAGGAGCAATCAACGTGTCAGAGTAGAAAATATAGTGTTCACCCATTCATAGAACCAATGAAACAGGATTTATAAAATGCTGCTATTTACCCACAATGATATCCTGGCATTGGGGGACAAGATGCTAAGATTGAATAACCAGGTCTCGAGTTTCCCTCTGAATTCCTGAAGAGAAGGTGAGGTTTGGAGGTAGAGGATGAGGTGGAGGTGGTTTGAGGCCTTTGTCATGAAGTAGGAGAAGGAGCCTCCTCAACTGTTGATTCAGTGGGTGCAGGGGGTGTGATCAAGGATGTGGGGGTAGAGTGCAGGTGTCTGGAGGGTTGGTGGAATCTCAAGCATTTATGTGGGCTGGTCCTTGATTGTGCAGGACTTTTTCAAGTATTTGAATTGGCTTATCTTGTGAATGGAGATCCAGTGGAGTGTTTTTAAGTGAGGAATGATGTGGGTCCATTTGCAGAGTTGAGGGTGAGTCTGGCTGCTAAGTTCTCTATAGCCTGAAGTTTCTTAAGGAGGTGTGTGGTGATTCCTGCATAGAGTGTTGCATAGAAAACTAGTGACAAGGGTTGTATTAATGGTGCAACTGGTGGTGACTGAAAATCACTTGAAGATATTCCAGAGAATGCAGAGAAGGAGGAAGCAGGCAGAGGAGACTGCATTGATTTTATTTTTATGGTGAATTTGTGGTGCATGATGATGCCAAGGTTACAGGTGTGGTCAGTGGGGATAGGTGAGCGGTCCAGTACTGTAGGCCACCAGGAGTTGTTCCACGGGGAGTTGTTTCTGAAGAGCAGTACTTCTGAATTATCAGTGTTGAGTTTAAGGAAATTGCTTTTCATCCAGTTGGAAGTTGTCTGTCATGTTGGATAGGTCTTCAGATTGAGAGAGGATGACCTGTGTGTTGTCCGCGAAGGATACAATGTTAGTTCCATGGGTTCTCACAATGTTGACCGGGGTGTCTTGTAGGTGCTGAACAGAGGAGGGCTGAGTGATAAAACTTGAGGGATGAAGCAGAAGATGTTATTGGATTTTGAGGTGAAAGGTGATATGCAGACTCTTGAGTTCTTTTTTTCTGAAAACAAGTAATCCATTTGAGGGTACTCTCTTGAATTCTGACCTGATGAGGCATCTTGGTGGGACAAGGTTTCAAAGGCTGCTAAGAGGTCAAGGTAGACCAGGACACATACAAAAGAATGCTGCATTGAGGGTCTCCACCTATGAGGAATGTAGGTTGGGTCAGGCATACATCCTTTTGCTCTTGCATGCTGGAAGCTTTTAATGACTGTTTATTTTCATAGGAGTCTTATTGTCCTTATTAAGGCATGGGTACTTGCATGAGGACCACGTTCTTGACTTCGTATTGGAAGCCGCATCTGGTATATGACTGGCATGCTCCAGAGGCAGATGTGGAACATAGGAGTGTTTGTTTGTGTCCTCCTCAGTAGAGTGCCTCACAGTGGTGTAGAATTTAGTAGAGTTGTGTTTTGTTTAGTTGTATAGAGTGGAGTAGAATGTTGTAAAGTGGAGTGGCATAGAATAGTGTCATGTAGAGTGGCTCAGACTACGGTAAATGGTCATACAGTGGATCAGAGCGGAGCGGCATAGCATAGAGTGAAGTGAATTGTCATAAAGTGGGATGCTGTTTTGTAAAGTAGAGTGCTATGGAGTGCGTAGCACAGAGTGGATTAAAGTTTCATAGAACGCAGTGGTCTGTCATAGAGAGATCTGGCATGGAGTGTTATCGAGTGTCAAAAACTGTCATAGAGTGTCGTAGAGTTGAGAGCCATGGAGGGGGGTTGAGTAGAGTGGTATAGAGTAGAGTAGTAGTGTGCAGTGGATTAGACTGGAGAAGTTTGTCATAGGGTAGAGTGAAGTAAATTAGGTTGGAGTTGCATAGAGGGAGTTGCTCAGAGTTTTGTTGAGGGGCGCACAGTGGCAGAGTGTAATAGAGCATTACATAGTGACATAAACTGTAGAACAGTGTTGCCCAGTGGAGTGGCATAGAGTGGAGTAGAGTTTGGTAGAATAGAGAGGTTAAAGTGTCATAGAGTGGAGTATAGCATTGTCGAACCCAGTAGACTGCAGTGGCATAGACTTGAGTTGTGTAGAGTTCCGTGACATACATAACGTATTGTATTGTACAGTGTCATGTTGTGGCATACAGTGCTGTGGCACACAGTGGAGCGGCTTAGAGTGGTGTGGTGTAGAGTATTGTGGCTTACAGTTACCTAGCGTGGAGTGGAGTGGCACAGAGTGTGGTGGTATATAGTGGAATAGAAGTTGCATACATTGGAGTGGAGTAGAGTGGCATAAGGTGGAAAATTGAACTGGAGTGGAGTGCCATAGAGTGCAGAGCTGTACAATTCAATAGTGGGGTGGACTGGCATACACTGGAGTGGCATAGAGTGAAATCGCATATAGTGGATTTGCATAGAGTGGATAGTCCTGCCCATAGGCCTGAGTTACCCTACACATCTGTTTGGTTTACTGCTCTGTGGGCACCAGTCCTTTCCACCACCATGGTCTGACTGGCACAGATATTTTTTGAGGAGTGACAGTATCACATTACCTATGACCTATTGGAAGTGGTGACTCCCACCCTCAGGGATAACAAGTTAACCCTTTGAATCTATCTCACAGCGGTGGGACACCCAGGCATGTTATTCCCTTTGTTTCTAGGAACTACATCCCCTTAAGGCCACACTGGCCATCTGTGTGGAGCTCCCACCAGTGGATGGTCTCTCAGAGCAGACCATTCCCCCTAACTTGTGCTCCAACCAGGAGCAATCAACGTGTCAGAGTAGAAAATATAGTGTTCACCTATTCTTAGAATCAATGACACAGGATTTAGAATAGCATATAATGGAGTGGTGGACAGTCTAGTGGATAGGTATTGAGTGGATAAGAGTGACACGCTACAGATTGCAGTGTTATAGTTTTGTATAGCATAAAGTGGAATGGCAGAGAGTAGATTGCATAGTGTGTTGTAGAGTTTGTTTGAGGGAGAGGTGTTGAGCAGTGGCCAGGGTGGCTGACTCCAGAGCATGTGGCTTGAGGTTCAATCCCCGGCACCAGGTCAGCCTCATGTGACTCTGGGTAATAGCTCACTTTACCTCCCCGATGGCCTGCAGCAGCTTGAAACCCTTAATTGCTGAAATGTTTGCGCCTTACAAATAGGAATTATTATTGGAGTGAAGTGACTTGTCATAGAGTGGAGTGTACTGATGTGTCGTACAGTGGAGTGCGGTTTTGTACAGTGGAATGGGGTGGCAAGGCATAGATTTTAGTTTAAAAAGACGTGGTGTGAAAATGGATGAATGGATGTACATGACATTTGGCAAACGTTTAGAATATGGTGTGCAGAGTAATGGCAGGCAGTGTCATGCGCTGCAATGTGTTTTTCCAGATTTACCAAGCAACCCAGGGTGACACATGGTGGTCTTGCATTGCTTGGTAAATCTGACTAAGTATTGTGTGATGTATTCTGCAGGGTGCACCACGGTGACTTTGTGGTAAACTGTGGTACATGCCAATGACAAGGCAGTATATGACTAGCGATGGGTGGAATGAAATGGCAGAATTTGGCAACTCGCGCATTTGTAGACTGAGCTCTGGCCAAATTCGTCCATCCGCTGCATGGCAGAATTTTTTCCCCATAAGTTTCCAGGATTGAGAATGAGATTTGCCATCCCCTAGTGGCATTTTATAACATGGGCATTTGCAGTGGTTGCAACCAGAGGGATGCCTTATGAGTAGATTTGCTAGTGCTTGAGAAGATTTTCCACTCGAGCGGCAGCAAAATCAACTGGAATGGCAGGGTACTCTTGTACACCACACAGTGCTATTCACGCAGAATTTTCAGTGCTGTTTATACAACTGGCTCTAAATTGCAGCACAAACAGTGCAACATGCATATTTCCACCCATTTGCCGAACTCAGCAGAATCATGCATAGTTCTTATTTAACTCCGTGGAAATCTGCAAGTTCCACCTAACCCTTTATGTGAACGGCTAATGGCTGCCTTTGCAAAATTACAGGCAGCCATATTATTTTTACTACACTTTAGCTGTGTTCTGGGTTACACCAAAAATATAAGTCATTTTGCTTTTATGTTGTCCCTTCTTATTACCACTTTATTAAAGTGGTGATAAGTAGGGAAATGTATTTATATTTTTCTATCTACTTATACAAATATTTATGGAGTGCCACTCATATTTAATTTTTTAATACATCCTAGGTAGTACTCTGTGATTTAAAAAAATATATATATAGAGAATATATAGAATCATTTTTATAATTTTCCTTACCTGTTAACAATTTAATAAAGTTAAAGGTAAGGAGTATATATAAAACCCCATCTATATCTAAGCCTCTAAATCAGAAAACAACTTAAAAATTAGTTGTGGCCACAGATATCACTATGTTCAAATGACTTATAAGTTTAAAATACTTACCCTACTTACCTCTACTTCTCAAAAGGGTAATCTTCACACCATAATTTATAATCTTGTCAAATTTCCTCCAAATCCGTTGAGCTGTTTTTAATCGCTGCGTGCAATACACATTTCTATCTAAAGGGTCAATAGGGCAAAACATGTTTGCCCCCAATAACTTGTAAGAAAAGAACATGTTTTTATCAGTGATAAATCCAAATTGTTTTTTTTCTTTTTTAGGGATACTTGGCCTGAGAAGCAAAAGGTGGTACAAAGAAAAATCAAGGACATCCTTAAATATGATGCCAGCAAAAGTAACCCCTTGTCTCCCACCACCCTGCCTCAGGCTGACTGCTTGATTTTGCCTCATTGTTTGGAGATCCACATGACAGATAAAGAAGGGTTCTGCAGTGCTTTAAGAAATTTCTCAACACTGTTAAAAAATGGAGGGCATTTAATAATGATAGGGTGCCTTGAAGCAACTTTTTACATGGTTGCCGGTTTTAAGTTTCCTCATCTATGTATTGATGAAAGTTTTGTCAGGAAAGCACTAAGCGAGGCTGACTATGTCATTGAGAAGCTGCAGGTGTTTCCTAGGAAGGTTAATCAATTGCATGATGTTGTAGATTACAGCAGTGCAATACTTGTTCATGCTCGAAAATCAACACCAGTTTCATGTACAGATGAACCTTAATTGATAGACATAATGTCTACAAAGAGGAAATTAATAGTTTGTTCCTCAGCTGAATCAAGTTTCTTCTGTCTTCTCCTTTGTTGACCCTAATGCTTCTGACACCAGTGGTGCTCTGCTCTCTGCCTCTCCTCACTGCTTTTGCTGGGACCACTTTCCCTTGGCTCTGCAAGGTTCTGTTTCAGTCAATATCCCCTTGTTCTTTACTGCAAAGTAAAATGGGTTGTGGCTCAATCAATAACAACTGGAAAGAGTGTTGATTTGATCTTTCATTTGATTCCATTTTGCAGCTGAAAAGATGTATTACATATTACAATAAAATCTTGTGTGGTTTGTTCCACAATGCTATAGCTCTGAGTGTGTGTGTCCATGTTCATTATTTTGTAATACACTATGCAATGGGGTGGAAGCATTCACTTCTGCGGACTTTAATACATATTTAAAAGACTGTCTATTAACTGAACTACTGCAACAGCAAGGACAGTCCATCCTGCTTCATTCCCTTCTCTCACCCTTCCTTTCCTCTGAACAACCACCCTTTTTACCCATCCCCCCACCCTAGACACCCTGCTCCTTTTATTCCCTGCAGACATCTTATGTATTGTTAAGACATTTTACAATGGCCTATTAGTGGGCGATCTATGGGCCTGATTTCTATTTTGACATGTTGCCCATCCATCCTCTGTGATGGAGGGTTCAATCCATGCGTCTTCAAATGGACATGTAATTCACACACTTGAGATGACTGGACAAAGTAATCACACCAGCAGACCACACTCTAAGGCACACTTCCTTTCATACCATGAACTTGTACCTTTCTCCTTTGTAAGCTGCAAGAAATAGGGTGTATGTGTTGCCTTGTACTACTGCTGTATGGTTTTATTTATTCTCGCCACTAATCTAGATATTTCTAAAATTATATTTTTATCTGCCCCATGTCCGAAAAAAGCTACCCCAGATTTTCAGATACAGAATTAAATGTTATGCTAGAGGAGCTATTTAGAATAGAGCTATAATTGTTGGTGCCCGTGTACACCTTTTACTGAGAAAAGGCAAATGTGAGAGAGTTGTCACAAGTGTGAATGCTGTTGCTAACAACAGGCACTCCGAGGGGGAATCTGCAAGGGAGAGTTCTCTCACTCCCTGGCTTTGAATCCTCTACATTGAGGGTTTTGCAGGAATCCCTGGTGGATTTGAGATTGTCATTGAGCAACTCTGATCTCATGTGTTCATACTCCTATATATATAAATATTTGTCATGTTTTCATTTTTTAAGGTGCATTTTTACCTAAAGAAAACAACAATCTAATTGTCATAGTATATCATCTCTTCCTTCTCACTTAGTAATCTCTGTCCCCCCACGCACCACCAGGTGCAAGCTCGCCCTGTCAGGGCCCCCTTACTTGCATGTCCACCACCCTTTTCATGTATCGTTAACTGACATAATCTTTGCACCAAATGATTGAATGAATGAATGTTGGATTTATAGAGCGTGTGGTTACCCAGAAGCGTCCCGGCGCTGTACCACTATGGAACCCGTCCTGGCTTTCCCTGTAAGATGGTCCCTTACTGGGCATCCCCGGCGGTGATGGGGCCGGAGGGGAGATTAAGCAAGCTATTGCCCAGAGTTGCAGCATGGGACCCCATGGTTAGAGTGGCACAGAGGCGAGATTTAATAATAATAATAATAATAATAATAATAATAGTAATCATAATGATGATATAACATTCTTTACATTATATTTTCAACTTTGATTGAACTCATGTTTATAATTCAAAAACAAGTAGCTATAGCTCATAATTCAATTCAGATTCAAGATTGTGATTGTATTCAATTAGATTTGATCATCACATTGCAATGAATAACGATGCATTCTAAAAATACAATAATTATAACATATGGAACGCAATGTGGCCTGGAAGAAATTGGATTAATATTTGGTGTGGGCTACTACCCTTCTCGAGGAATGATTACAATTAATCACAGTGAACACTTACATTCTGTACATTATTCTGAGCTCATTCCCCTGGTAGCTATGGCAGGGAGCAGATAGGTTTTACTTTATGCAAAACAAAAGCAGTAATGTAGTCAGAATAAAACACTATAAAAATCCCAAAGCAAATTAGGATAATAGAGTACAAATTTAGGAAACAGACTGATAATATAACAACAGAAATGCAATAAGGGTAGCTGGACATTTGATTTTATACTGTATTAAATAAAAATAGTGCCATAATTACTAAGTGCCAGAGAGGGGGAGCTAGGTGCAGTAGACGGGTACTTAGGGGAAACATGAGAGTGACTGCAATGGAGCACTGGTCAACCCGAGCAAAGGTCTGACCTCTTAGCTTTTTGTAGCCTTATAGCTAAATAGAAGGTCACCCAGCAGAGCCTTTGAGGCCACTTCTTTTTCCAGGATATAGGAGGGGACACGTCCAGCCCTTCATGCTCCTCCCTGGTGATAGACAGTAGTTCAGTTTTCTTTTTTAATTTGCATTTATAATGACCATAAAAGGAGCGTACAACAGAGGTCCAGCAGCCTGACAAAATTCATTGTTAAGTCATGTAAAATAAAACAAACACAGCAACTATTCATTATATCCCTTAAAAATATGAATTGTGCAAATTGTCCATACAAGACAGAAATTAAAACAACCACGATATGAATCTAAGATATAGTACTTGTAGATACCTAATAGTTCAAGGGCATTTTGGAGGTTTAAAAGAGAGGCTTAGGTTTGGCATGAGGGTAGATTAAAACATTAGGCTTATGATGTAAGTGACCTACATCTCCATTAGCATATAAATAACCAGATTGAATATTTTGCTGTTAGAACTACGCTATCAGGGAGTGGGGATCATCATGGTTTAACCAATGAGATACCAACCGCGATATCCAAGTCCTCCATTTCTGAGCATTTTGTCCCTTTCACTCATACAGCTTTGTTTGTAAGCTGTTGATAGCCTAAATCTCCACTCATAGAAAGTTGGGGGGTTCAGGGTTGAGCCAGTCTGTAGCAATGCACATCCATGCCACTGTCATAGCAATACATAACAATGCCAACTCATTAAGTCCTCTACATCTCCTAGAAACACTAATGTAGAGTAACCCCGGGCAAAGTACTAGGCTACACTCGCATAGTTTGCGAAGTTTGTGCTACTTCACACTTCATGAATTGCACGTAGCATCGTGCAAACACATGTAGCATTTTAGTAGCTGTGATTTTTTGTTTGCTCGTGGTCCTCAATGTCAAGTTAGCGACCGCAATCGAGCAAAATGACATTCTTGCAAGACTTTTTCCGTGTTGCTGATCGCGAACGTGGAAAATAAACCTCCTGCCAAGATTCTCAACGTGGGGCGGTCAGGTTTCTCATTGCGAGGGGTCGTACATGCTTGCGACCGATTGCGATTAGAAACTACCAGTCCACGTTGAGAAAGCTGCTGCTTGTGTAGAAATCTACTTGATGGACAAAAAATGACCGCTTGCACGGTGCAAGATGTGGTTGCACTGACTGCACAGTGCAGACAAGCATCTGGCACTGTGCAAATAGTGAGAACAGCATTTTGCACAGTGTACTATGCAGTTCGCATAGCTACGTGTAGCTCGTGTATTGCAAAGTAAACTTTGCGTAGCTATGCGTAGCAATACTACGCGAACTACGCCCATGGTTAATGTAGAGTTAAATGTTTTTTGCCTCCAATAATATATTCTAGAAATGTACCCATGTTGTAAAAAAGAGGACAATCAAGTTGCACCTCCTATGTAGGAGATGGGCCCCTGTGCACAGCTCTCTAACCCACTTGGTGGGTTGACAATTAAAACAGAAAGTGATGTAGCCGATGGCTTTGGTTGTGAAATGAAGTATATTCACATCAATCCATCAAGTTTAAACTTCTTCAAAGTGTATGAAAGGTAAGATCATCCATTCAAAATTGAACATAAATGTACATCATTCCCAATGCAATTCGGGCATCATAATGCCCTTTGTCAGGGGGCACATCTGTAAATGTAACCAAAACAGGGTCTTATATACTGGACATGCACCGTATGTCTGTCAGTGAGTGTCAAGTCAATGTCAATGTCAAAGGCTTTTATATAGCGCAACAAATCACCAAAAGAGGTCTCAGGGCGCTTGGCAAAAAAGAAGGCAACAACCCTGAGGGAAAATAGACCATGACAGAAGCACTAATTAGGGAAGAGCCAGGTCTTCAAACTCTTACGGAAAGCTTGTTGATTGGAAAGAGACCAGAGATGCGCAGGTAACTTATTCCACAATTGCGGAGCCAAGTCCAAAAAAGCCCTGCAACCATTTCTGGAAGTGCGAGCTTAAGGCTGGGAAAGTAGAGACTTCGAGCTGGAGTGCAAGGTTCTGGCGGGTCCATACCAGACTAGTTTTTTAGCAAGGTACAAAGGGCCTGTGCCATGAAGAAGTTTATGAGTGAGGCTCAAATCTTGAATTGGCATCTCTGGTGCACAGAAAGCCAGTGCAGTTATTTGAGAGTTGGAGTAGATGTGTGGCTCACTGGTTAGAAGCGGCAGACCCTAAAGCAGAGGTCGGCCCGGGACCAGGGTTCAATTCCCGACACAGCAGGGTCTTGAGTCAATGTCCGCAGACTTGATAATTCTCGCCTAGGTGCCTACTCTAACCATGGGTCCCACTCTGCAACTCTGGGCAATAGCCTGCTTAATCTCCACAACGGCCCTAGCAGCACCGGGGATGCCTGGCTTCACCATGGGGGTGCCCTCTCACAGGGAAAGCCAGGACGGGTTCCCCAGCGGTATACAGCGCCCGGATGCCACGTGATGGGGTAACAGCGCACTTTACAAGTATACATACATACATGCAGAGCGTGGAGGTAGACCCAATACAAGTCTTGCAGCCGCGTTCTGAACAATTTGTAATTTGGTCAAGAGGCCCTCATTAATCGAAACGAACATAGCGTTTCCATTGTCTAAACGGCTAATGATATGCTCCTGAACCAGAGGCTTTCTTGCCTCTAAAGGAAGCCATTTAAAGATTTTGCGTAACTGTCTAAGAATTCCAGAACAGATTCCAGAGACTTGATTGACATGAGCTTTCAAGGAGAGAGCGCTGTCAAGCATTATGCCCAAGTCGTGTACCACTTCTTTAGGTTCTGGGCACGGGCCCAGTTCGTGAGGCTACCATTCTTGAGACTAGATTGTTTTGGCCTTACCAAATAGCACAATTTCAGTCTTGCTATAATTGAGTTGGAGCTTATTATCACTCATCCAATTACTAATGTGGATCAAGCATTGCTTGAATCTTACACAGGTGTCAAGAAACTGAGCACCTGCGTATCATCAGTGTATGACACTGTAGAAAAGCCATAAGAATTTATAATATTGGCTAAAGGGGTCAGATACAAGTTGAACAACAGGGGACTGAGAATCGACCCCTGAGGCACCCCCACGCTAAGAGGGATGTTCTTGGATGCAAGGGTTTTCATCTTGAGATAGGTGTAGCATCCTGTGAGATAATCCCTGAACCAGGCTAGGGTGTTGCCCCTGACACCAATCACTCACAGCCGATGTATCAGGATGCGGTGGGAGATGGTGTCAAAGGCCGCCTATAGGTCCAACAGGACCAAAATGGCTGACTCCACTCTATCCAGGGAGAGTCGGATGTTATCAACTACCTCAATTACTGCGGTCTCCATTCCATGGGCAGCCCGAAACTCCGACTGTGAAGAATCAAACAGAGCATGTGTTTCAACATAGGTGGAGACTCGTTTGTTTACTAGATGTTCAAGTACTTTCCCAAAATTGATCAAGATCACTGTTGGCCTTTTTAAGGATAGGTTTACCCAGGGCCAGCTTCCAGCTACTAGAAATGGAAGCACTCTCAAAAGAGTGTCAGCCAATAGCCGAAGTATCACGCTACATCTACGTGGGGACAGTGAATCGGTGGGGGAACCTGATTTAATTTTCTTAAGGACCTCTAACACTTCACCTGTGGTGGTAGGTTCAAATACAGTTAAGGACAGGATGGGCGTAAATTCAGTAGGGGTCACAGTGTCTAAAAATACAGCACCCGATGGGGCCGCATCCTGGCCGGAAGCTGGAAACGAGGAATAAATGACTTTAATTTTATTATCAAAAAAGGCGGACAATGAGTTCACCCATTCTATGGTGGGGATGAATGCAGAGCGTTCCACCAGAGGGGTGGTGAACTCCTTCACAATTTTGTACAATTCTTTACTCGAATAGGCCGACTTATTTATTCTCTGTGAAAGATAGAGCGTTTTGTCTTTCTTTATTTGTTTTAAATAATTAGAATGAATTAGTTTGTAACTGTTGCGGTTTTCTTGCGTTCTATATTTCCACCATTGACTTTCAGCAGATCTGCTACCCGCTTTCTCCAGCTTCAAATCCTCCGTAAACCAAGGTGAGGCAATACTCTTAGTATTGACTGAGATTTCCGGTACAATTTCATCCAGAGTATTTTTAATGGATTGTTCCAGTTGCAGTTGGACTGCCATTAATTCAATATTATCTTGATTATTTTTCGGAGATACAAAATGTGTCAGAAAAGGTACAGGTGTAAGTTTGTGCCAAGGTCGAATAAAGCAGTTTCTTTCTGAGTGATTCTCCTATACCCCAGGGGTTTAGGGAATTTAAAATTGACCAAGAAATGATCAGTCCAGATCGTGGGTGTTGGTGGTTCACAATTTAAGTTAGCCATATTAGTGAAAATTTGCACGAGACCCAGGGTTTCCAATGCAGCTATTAGATTACAGGAGTGATTATCAAGTTTTAGCTCCACATGATGATTAACCCCTTCGCTGCTCATGACGAGCTCAGCTCGTCATGAGGCACGGTTGAGCTGTGCTGATGACGAGCTGAGCTCGTCATGAACAATGGGAATTACACATGCTCCGCACAGGAGGGGAAAACCTCTAGCAGCCAAGGTGTTAAAATCCCCTAATAGGATAAAATTGTCAGTTGCCAACACATGGGGTGCTAGTATATCTAGTAGATTGTTGGTAAATTGGGATTTTTCTCCCGGGGGCCTATAAACCAGAGCTGCCCTTCCAAAGGAGTTAGCATTGAGTTTCATGTTGATTATTAAGATTTCAAGCCATCCGCTTGAAAGAGACTCCAACTTAGTAATTTCCAGGGGAGCCTTTGCCGCAATTGCAATGCCACCACCTCTCTTCCCTACTCTGTCATGTCTAATAATCTGGTATTCATGAGGGAAGGCTATTGTCATATCAGGAGAAGCCTGGCTGTGAAGCCATGTTTCGGAGAAGAAACAGATTTCAGGTTTTTTATTGTCCAATAGGCACCAAAGTTCAAGAGCATGCTTAGGAATGGACCTGGTGTTAAGATAGAGCGCTGTAACAGTGTCACGATCTGCATTAGTGCTGGTGTTACTTGTTATTTGAGGGTTGGCAGGTGCTCTCACATGCGGGCTCCTCGAATTTACATTTGTAGCTACAGTGGAGGATGCAAAGGTTGGATGGATTACCTCGGGACAATCTGAGTGATCAGTTGATAACTTACACAGATTAAATGATAGAAGTTCCTGCCGACTATAGCAAATCATGATTGCAGCACAAAAGATATCAACCCACTGGCAATAACAAATAAAATGATGAATTTACCAGGGGTTAGGGCGGGAGGCAGCGTCCAGGCGCGGACGGGCGCAGACGGGCTTGCCTTGCGCGTCCGTGCCAGTGACGGGAATATGTAGGGAAAGAGGGCGGGGCAGCTCTGATGACCCTGCAAGGTGTACTGCTACTTCCTGTCCCTCCGCACTATCGGCACAAGCCGTGGCGGAATGGGGACCAGCAGTGAAATAAACAGTAATGTAAACAGTTGCAGTAGTAGTCACTGCAAACAGAGTTAAAAGACAGATGTAACAAATGAACAAATGATGATTTTTTAAAAATATAACAGAGCGATAAAAACATAAACAGCCCACAGGTTGCTAGCAGATGTATATTTCCCCTAAATCACACTCACGCACGGGAGCAGTTCGAACACCACAGTTCAAACACCACAGCAAGGGTGCCAATCTCATGGGAAAAACAACCTTATAACCACATGCATAAGGTGAACAACGGTTAAAGAATGGTGAGTCTGCCACGTTGCTTAAGTAGTAAACATCGTCTAAAGAATCCAAATGTATAACGGCGGAGAGCCATGAAGGTGCAACAGGAGAAAATACTACTTAGCATCCATCCTGTCTACGTAAGTAAGTGCTCTGTGAAGATTGATCGCAGTACACCAGTGCACATACGGGTGAAAACATGATGTGAACTTAAACGCCAAATAGGGAAGCTAGGATGCTTACGGAATCGTGACTTTGAAAAATAGGTGACCTTGGTGTCTGAGTGAGACATTAAGTGTGATTGTGGTACCTGATTTAAAATAGACACTGATTAGAGAAACTCTCACAGAATTGTGGCTTCAAAGTGTGGGTATCAAAGGTGTCCCTGTAAAGGGTAATCACAGATATCCATTGCCTTATGAGCGGGAGGCCCAGGATGTAAAACTGGCAGCGAAGCGTCCGCAAACAATACTTACATACAAGACAAAAGCTTAAAAGTTTAGAAGATTATTGCGGTGACCAGCCCTTCCAACTGGTGTAATATTGGGTGTGAGAACGCTGTGTGAAATGCTGAATAATAAGGGCTCATGTAGTGTTGGTCACATTTAGTGTAGCATACCGGGGAGGGTTGAGAAAGTGCTCTATGCCCCTGTATAGTTTGGATGTGGCAGTGTCTGAGATCAGGCCTATTGTTCCCTTGGTTGTTGTTTGTCAGACCCTGTGTTATTTGCTTAGACAAGCTGGGTGTGCTGGTGAGCAAATCTGTGCTCCTTGATGGGGGCTGCGATTGTCATCTATAGTACTCTTTTCCTTCTTGGTGCCCATGTCTCCAACAGATCCAGGATGCGTTGTGTCTGCCCCACTCTGCAGGGATCAGGAACTTCTTATCAGATGACATGCTACTCTCTGTTTTAGAGGGTCATGGTCTGATGAACAGACTTCGGATATTCTAAAGCATTAGGGGAAAGCAGGTGGCAAGATAACTCGCTTACAAACAAGAGTAAGGTAGGGGGCAGGGACTGGTTGTGCAGCGGGTAACAAACTGGAATGTCTGATTAACCTGGTGTATTCTTCTGCTGACTTGGTGCTAAATTGTTGCTTATTCGTCCGTGGACTACCAAGTTTTATGGGGCATCTCGGCATCCTGCCTGTGCACAAAACCTGGCTTCTGGAACTCATTTTCAAACTTGAAGAGGGCCTACATTTATGGGAGGCCTAATTTGGGTCTTTTCGATCTAGTGATAGGAACCCATCCCAAATGGACTTGGCTGAGGGGACCAGGGACCTGTTTTTATGTACTGGTTGGGGGCTGCCAGAATGCCCTCCCCTGGGTGTGGCCAGCCAATCCCACTCAGGGGAACTGCAGTAGAGTGGGACCTAGGCCCCTGCAGGCACCTGGATTTATTGTATTTATTTTATACACTTATATAGCGTGCAGCTACCCAAAAAGGGTTTCCCAGCACCGAGACACAGTACAAGATAGATTTAGTGAAATGAAGCAAGCAGAATCCATTTCTCAAATAACCAGGTCTTGATGCTTCTCCTGAACCTGGCATAGTTCTCCTCCTTGTGAATGTGTGGAGGGAGTGAATTCCAGAGTGTGGGTCCTAGATGTGAAAAGGACCTCCCTCCCATTCTTGCTAACCTGTACCTAGGTACACAGAATTTAGCTGCTGATTGTGAACGCAGGTTTCTTTCTGGAATGTAAGGGCGGGCTAATGCCTGAAGATATTTGGGTGCCGTGCCAGCTTTAATCCTGAACATGTAGCTCAAGGCTTTGAACCTAATCCGGTTCTCAACCCTGAGCCAATGCAGGTCCCTCAGGTAATTTGATATGCTGGTTGTTTTAGGGATGTTGCATAGTAGTCTGACGGCTGAATTTTGTACTAGTTGCAGTCACCGAACCACGGCCTGATTTGAGCCAAGATACAGGATGTTGCCGTAGTCAAGCCTAGAATTTATGAGGGCGTTGACTACAGTCGTTTGGGTAGCGGAGGTCAACATCCACAGGATTTTTCTTAGCCACTTCATGATGGTAAAACAGAGGCCAACAACCTTGTTAGCCTGTTGTCTCATGGAGAGAACATTATTGATAAGTACCCCTAGATTACGTACATGAGTAGCTGGTTGTGGAAGTTTTCCCAGGCAAGAGGGCCAATGTGCGGGGTTCAATAGGTCATGGTTATTCCCCAGAAGGAGGACCTCCATTTTTTCTCCATTTAGTTTCAACTGGTTGTTCGACATCCAGCTGAAAATGTCATGGAGACCTTGTTTTGGAGTAGAGGGAACTGAGGAATTGGATTCAGACAGTGAAAAGATGATCTGAGAGTCATCCGCAAAGGTCATGAGGGTAAGTCCTGATTTATCTGCAACATCTGCCAAAGGAGGAAGGTATAGGTTGAAAAATAGAGGGCTCAAAATGGAGCCTTGAGGTACTCCATGGGGGGGCGCTGAAAGTTTCAGAGCAAGCGAGGGAGGAGGTTATCTGAAACGTCCGATTTGTCAGGAAAGATCTGATCCATTCAAGTGCAGTTCCGCAAATGCCATTCCTATTCAGCGTAGCAAGTTGCTTTTCATGCGAGATGGTGTCAAAGGTCGCACTCAAATCAAGAAGAATGAGTGCGACCGTTTGACCCTCGTCCAGGAGTTTTCGGATGTTCTCGGTTACTCCTAGCAGAGTAGTCTCAGTAGAGAAGCCAGCCCTGAAACCTGACTGTGACGGATGAAGAAGGGAATTTTCTTCAGTGAAGTGAGTTAGAGTGGCGTGAATATGTCTTTCTAGGAGTTTCTTCAAAAGAGGACTAACCATGGCGTGCTTCCAAAGTGTAGGCACGGTCGAGAGCCTAAGAGGGGAATTTAAAGTGTCAACGATAATATTCAAGGAGGGAACCTCCAGTTTTTTCAAGACACTAATAGGAATAGGGTCGCTGGGGGAGCCAGTCTTTATGGTTTTGAGGGTAGACATCAGCGTCTCATTAGTCATCAAGGCCCACTGTGGCAGCCCAAAGTCCTTCCTGGGTGCAAGTATAGGCTTTAGTTTGTTTTCAACTGTCATCTCACTAGTCTTTGTTGCTGAGGTAAGGTTTCTGACGTGAGTATGAAGTGGATGTGTGCTATTGGCTGTTGTTTTGGGATTACTGCACATTTAAATTGGGTGATTGTGTTAAGGTATTGCCTCCCCAGACACTCACCACTCCCTGCGATGACTGTGGCCTCATTCCTTGCCTGGTTGGGTTCTCTCCCAGCTGCTGTTGCCATGTGTTTGGCCAACCACCTGGTCCTGTTGTGGAGTGTGCTTTCTGACTGATTTCCTTGTGGCTGAATGCACCATGCGCTCTGGTTGATCTGGGCCTGGGTGATCTGGGCTTGGTTTTGTACATGAAGATTCTGTAGATTTGGCTCAGGTTTACTGATCTTTACTCATGACAAGTTTTCAGGCAACATTAGTTGTCATGTGGCCCATTCAATGACAGCAGTAGCACACTCTGCGTCTGGCTGCTTCCAGCCTCCTTGACTTATTGACACCATACACAGGCACAGACATGCTCTCTTTGATGCCGGTCATCACAGCTGTTCCTTCACTGGGTTACACCAATCTGCTGGTCGAGTGGGTCAAAGGGCCTCATTGATTCCAGCGGAACCCCAGCTCAGTGCTAATATGCCCTGAAGTTTAACTTTCCCATCCATCAAACGCAACCCATTGAACCCCAGTGGCAAATGGAGCATACATTCCAAACCATACAGTGGAGCACTCACAGGTAAGTAGTCGGTTCATAGCAGTTCTCAAAAGTGACTCCGCCATTGGGGGATGGATGGTCGTAGTCTTCCGGGTCTAACATTGAGGGGTGAGCCAAAGGGTACACTCCCCCTAGGGTATGCTCAGGCTGTAGAATAAATGACAGGAAGTAAGCTGGAGGACAAGTTTGTATCAAGGAAAACGGCATACAGCACCAAGATATTTTATTTTATTTATTTATTTTATTTGAAAAGTTTTATATAGTGCTGGCTTGACCCATAGGTATCAGAGCGCTTTACATGAGGATGCAATTTTTTTCAGAGCATACTTACAAGTCACATGAGTTACATGAGTTACTGGAGCGAAGTTACATGCGTTAAACACATAGCTGTAAGGAAAATTAACTTGGCCGGGGGAAGAGATTCAGGGGAGGTGGGATAGGAGCATGGGAGTAAGACCAAGAATGAGTGAGGGAAAAAGGAGGGGGATGGTGACAGAAAACGCACTGGGAGATGAGGAAAAACAGTGTCTGATGTCCTGTGTGCTGTGATCCCAGACTTTTGCTGTGTGTGTTTTTCTTTGAGCTGTGTAGACTCTCAGAGGGATCTCTGAATCTGCAGGGCATAAATACTGGATCCCTCCCCAACAGGGGAGAAGGAGTGCTTTGGAAAGGGGTGCTATCCCCACGCCACCGCTGTGTGTGGGTCCCTTGATGCTGGATCCCTCCCCTACAGGTGGACAAGGAGTGCTTTGCAAGGGGTGCTATTTCCACACCTCCGCTGTGTGTGGGTCCCTTGATGCTGGATCCCTCCCCAACAAGGGGAGAAGGAGTGCTTTGGAAAGGGGTGCTATCCCCACGCCTCCGCTGTGTGTGGGTCCCTTGATGCTGGATCCCTCCCCAACAAGGGGAGAAGGAGTTCTTTGCAAGGGGTGCTATCCCCACGCCTCCGCTGTGTGTGGGTCCCTTGATGCTGGATCCCTCCCCTACAGGTGGACAAGGAGTGCTTTGCAAGGGGTGCTATTCCCACGCCTCCGCTGTGTGGGGGTCCCTTGATGCTGGATCCCTCCCCAACAAGGGGAGAAGGAGTGCTTTGGAAAGGGGTGCTATCCCCACGCCACCGCTGTGTGTGGGTCCCTTGGTGCTGGATCCCTCCCCAACAGGTGGACAGAGAGTGCTTTGGCAAGGGGTGCTATTCCCACGCCTCCGCTGTGTGTGGGTCCCTTGATACTGGATCCCTCCCCAACAGGTGGACAAGGAGTGCTTTAGCAAGGGGTGCTATCCCCATGCCTCCGCTGTCTGTGGCTCCCTTGATGCTGGATCCCTCCCCAACAGGTGGACAGAGAGTGCTTTGGCAAGGGGTGCTATTCCCACGCCTCCGCTGTGTGTGGGTCCCTTGATGCTGGATCCCTCCCCAACAAGGGGAGAAGGAGTGCTTTGGAAAGGGGTGCTATCCCCACGCCACCGCTGTGTGTGGGTCCCTTGATGCTGGATCCCTCCCCAACAAGTGGACAAGGAGTGCTTTGGCAAGGGGTGCTATTCCCACGCCTCCGCTGTGTGTGGCTCCCTTGATGCTGGATCCCTCCCCAACAAGGGGAGAAGGAGTGCTTTGGCAAGGGGTGCTATCCCCACGCCACCACTGTGTGTGGGTCCCTTGATGCTGGATCCCTCCCCAACAGGTGGACAGAGAGTGCTTTGGCAAGGGGTGCTATTCCCACGCCACCGCTGTGTGTGGGTCCCTTGATGCTGGATCCCTCCCCAACAGGTGGACAAGGCATGCTTTGGCAAGGGGTGCTATTCCCACGCCACCGCTGTGTGTGGGTCCCTTGATGCTGGATCCCTCCCCAACAGGTGGACAGAGAGTGCTTTGGCAAGGGGTGCTATTCCCACACCTCCGCTGTGTGTGGCTCCCTCGATGCTGGATCCCTCCCCAACAAGGGGAGAAGGAGTGCTTTGGAAAGGGGTGCTATCCCCACGCCACCGCTGTGTGTGGGTCCCTTGATGCTGGATCCCTCCCCAACAAGTGGACAAGGAGTGCTTTGGCAAGGGGTGCTATTCCCACTCCTCCGCTGTGTGTGGCTCCCTTGATGCTGGATCCCTCCCCAACAAGGGGAGAAGGAGTGCTTTGGCAAGGGGTGCTATCCCCACGCCACCGCTGTGTGTGGGTCCCTTGATGCTGGATCCCTCCCCTACAAGGGGAGAAGGAGTGCTTTGGTAAAGGGCTCACACAATGGTGATAAATGTAGGGATAATGATGGATTGCGTGGTATAACAGTTTAAGAATCCACGCATAGGGCATCGTCATTGTCAGTCCAGTCAGGATGGCTCAGTCGTTGGAGACCCTGGTGGCTACTTTTTTGTGGCGTACGGGCTGCAACATGAATCTGGGAATCGAATGCCTTATATAAGAACTTTGTAACGAAACATACATAAATTACAGGTTACATCTGTAAATTAGTGGTGCAATAAGATTAGGAGGCAGTTTAGTTGAGAGTTGGAAGAGACAGGCATGGTTTGAGAAAGGAGAGAGAAAGAGCTCTTGCCTGGGAGATGCAAAGGGAGAACAGAACTGCAACCCTCCCCCCAAGGAGAGTGGAGCTAGGCCCCGGGATGCACCTGGAGGGGAGCCTGAAATAGAACCAGAAGGGAGAACCGGGAACAGGAACACCACCAGATCATACGCATAGGAGAGGGGGCGACCAAGAAAAATGAGATCAGGGTAGCCTAGCCGAATCACAATTAAGACATAGGAGAAACAATAAGAATGGCACCTCTGTGCACACAGGAGGATAGCACTGACAGGGATGTCTGCCGCTCCCCCCAAATATGCTGGTTAAACAAGCTGACTCCTAGAGAGATAGTGTCAGGAGAAGAAGTCAAGGTCTTTGCACCACCATTATGCCACCTGCTAACCTAATTTGTAGAAAGGGAGGGCCAGTGAAACAGACACTGGCTAGAGTAGGGATCCTTTGAACCAGCCAACATGGCCATCGCAGAAGACTGCATCCGGCATGCAGGGTTAGAACCATAATGAAATTTCTCCTACATGCAGGAATACCTGAGAAGATGGGAGTGCTACACTAGAGTAATGCCATCCAAGCCAAAATATTTCAGCTGTTACAAAACTGCACATCAGGGACAATCTATGTCCACTGGCTCAGATAGAAAAAGAAGGGAGGGAAAATGAATCTCAATAGGCAATATCAGGAGTCTGCTCAGCAGCCTCATCTTGAACCAACTAACACAGTGTTTTTATCCGGTCACATCCAAGCAGCCATGCTGACCAACACCCAACATGACTGACCATCATTCAATTCATTCAGACATCACATATGGATGTCCCTGAGGGAAATATTCCCTGACCACCCAGATTTAGGGGGGATTAATGGCAGAGAGCAAGAAGCCTGTGGAAATCATGACAAATTTTCTAGACAGACTGAGGGAATTATGTAGGTAGGACACCAGTCAGCCATTGTCCGATATGGGCCCCTAAATTGCATTTGTCTTCAATATCCTCAAAAATGGACTGCCCATCGAAGTACAGAGTTGTCTAGATAGTGTAGTAAGATTAGACACTAAACCTTGGTAGGAAATACAGGCCCACGGATTACATTAGTCCAGAAAAAGCAGAAAAAGGATAGGGAAAGCAGGAGCAAGCCCAAAGAGATACTGTCAAGCTGCTCCAACATTAATTAAAAAAGACCACCTTTGAGTGGGCCACGTTTGCCACAAGTATGCAAATAGCACCAGTATTAAATGGGAGTATTCCTGTGTGTTGCTGTTGGTTCAGGACATTTTGGGTTGCTTATATTTCTGTCTGTTCCTATTCAATCAAGACATCTTGGGTTGCTACTAATTGTATTTGTTCCAGTTTGATCGGGACATCTTGAGTTGCATACATTTCGTCCCTGGGTGGTGATGTGTGAGTAGATCACCAATGTGTAAAAATGTAAAACCAATATTAACAATATGTTATGTCAACTATTCAAAATTATTGAAAATGTTGCCAATTAACTAGACGGTACCTCCCAGGAAAATAAATCTTTGGGTATGTCTTACTGGTTAGGTAAAGCATTATGTGTAAAAAACAATTACTTTGCAATGAGTCTAATGTCACATATTTCAGGCAACTTCACATCTCTAATTAGAAATGCACCCTGTACTCCTGTCCTGATGCCCAGTCCAGTTGTAATTCTAATCATGTTGCTTTAGGTGCTTTATGTCTACAGTACTCTCAGTGCAACAGATTGATTGCCCACTGAGGTGGATCAATCAATCAATCATTTGAGGGTCTCAAGGCACTAAGGGGGGAAGGGCAGCTACTGCTTGAACAACCAGGTCTTGAGAAGTCTCCTGAAGGTCAGCGGGTCACAAGTGGATGGGGAGGGTGTTCCATGTCTTGGCGGTGAGGTAGGAGAATGATCTTCTGTGCCAGTGGTTGTCCAGTGGATGTGAGGAACAGTGTGGAGGGCCAGGTCAACGGAGCAAATCTGACGGTTTTGGGTATAAAATGTTAGTTGTTTGTTGAGGCATGTTGGTCGGTGTTGTGGAATGCTTTGTGAGCGTAGGTGAGGAGCTTGAAGGTGAACCTCTTGTTCACCGGGAGCCAGTGCAGGTCTCTCAGGTGGACAATGATGTGGCTGTGGCGGGGTATGTCGAGGATTGGGCGAGCAGATGCGTTCTGTATACATTGAAAACTTTTCTGGATTTTGGGCGTGGTTCCCACGAGAAGGGAATTGCCGTAGTCTAGCTGCTGCTGATGAGGGGCTTGGGTGATACATCTGTAGATCTTGTGAAGCTTGGCAGGGTGTTCAAGAGGAGGACATAGCATTGACTTACTGGGTCATTGATAGTGTTGAGTCCAGGATGAACCCCAGGTTGCGTGCGTGGTTGGTGGGTGTCAGTGCAGCTCCCAGCATGGCCGACCACCAAGAGTTGTCCCAGGCAGGGGGCGGAGCCGAGGATGAGGGCCTTCGTCAGTTTCAGGTGACTATTCTTCATCCATTCTGCGAAAGCCTTCGTTCCTTCCTGGAGGTTAGTTTTGGCAGTGGTGGGGTCTTTGGTGAGGGAAATGATCAGCTGGGTGTTGTCGGCGTATGAGATGATGTTGAGGTCGTGCGATCAGACAATGTTGGCGAGCGGTGCCTTGTAGACATTAAAAAGGGTCGGGCTGAGGGATGATCCTTGGGCTACGCCGCTGGTGATCTTGGTGGCTTTAGATCAAAAAAGGGGGCGGCAGACTCTCTGGGTTCTGCCTGTGAGAAAGGAGGGGCTCCAGTCCAGGGCCTTATCACGGATCCCTGCGTCGTGGAGGCGTTTGCGTAGGATGTGGTTGCAGACGGTGTTAAGATGGGCGAGAGGTCCAGGAGGACGAGGGCCACGGCCGTTGTCCAGCAGGGTCAGGATGTTGTCAGTGGTGGCAATGAGGATGGTTTTGGTGCTGCGGAATCCAGATTGGGATAATTTCCAGGATGTTGTTCTCCTTGAGGAAGTGGGTCAGTTGCCTGTTGACAGTCTTCTTGATGACGTATGCCGGCAATGGGAGCAGGGAGATGGGCCGGAAGTTCTTGAGGTCCTTTGGGTCCGCCTTGGGTTTCTTGAGTAGTGCATTGATCTCTGCGTGTTTCCAGCTATCTGGGAAGGAGGGGGTCTTGAAAGAGCTGTTGATGATCTTCCAGAGTAGAGGTGCGATGAAGGAGTTCGCTTTGTTGAAGATGTGGTGAGGGCAGGAACTGGATGGTGAGTCAGAGTGGATTTTGATGGTGTCATCATCATTGACATGGTTCCAAGAGAGCAGGAGGCCGATGTGGTTAGGGGGCAGTTAGACTTAAGTGTCAGCGGCTTTCGGGGGGTCTGGGTGTTGAAATTGTTGTGGATGTCTGCGATCTTGCGGTGGAAGAAGGTGGCTAGAGAGACGCGGAGGTCTTGCATTGGAGGGAGTCGTTGGAGCTGGAGCTGGGGTTGGCGAGTTCTTGCACAATGTTGAAGTGCACTTTGCTGTTGTGCGCATTGTTGTTGATGCATTCCTTAAAGGACGTCCTTTTGGTGGGTCGAATGAGTTGGTGGTGTTTGCCGCTAGCGTTCTTGAGGGCTGCATGGTTGTCTGGTGTCTGTTTGTGGTGCTACTTGTTCTTGAAGTCTTCAGCAGATCTGCTTGGATGCCTGGAGGTCAGTGGTGAACCACATGGCCCTCCTGTCAGTGCATCTGTTTGAGGGTTTCCTGATTGGAGTGAGAGTGTTGGTGCAGTTGTCAATACATTGCCTGAGGTTGCGGCGGCTGTGTTGGTGAGGTCGGTAGGTGGGTCTCAGGCGAGGGTGGTGGTTAGCTGGTCTTTGGTGACCTTGTTCCAGCTGCAGTGGGGGATTTGTTGTGGGTGGTTGTGCGTGGTGTGTTTCTTGAAAGAGAAGTGGATGCAGTGGTGGTCAGTCCAGTGGAGTTAAGTGGTGTGGCTGAAGGTGACATGGTTGCTGTTGTAAAAAATAGGGTTGAACGTGTTTCTGGGTGGGTGTCGTGAAGAGCTGTTTTTGAGGTTGGCGAGGTTGTTGAGCAAGGTGGTGGAGTTGCTGGCGTTGGCGTTCTTGAGGTGGATGTTCATCTCTCTAAAGAGGATTTAGTCTGTGGAGGCAAGGGCATGCATGCTGACAACATTGGTGATGGAGTCATTGAACTGTTGTCGGGACCTGGGGGTCTGTAGATGGGGGTCCCTCTGAGGGTGGTGTTGAGATCAATGTGGATTGGGAAGTGCAGGTGTTGGACAGTGCTGAGGGTGTCTTTGGTGTTGGTAGAAAATTATGAGGGTATGCCTGTGGATGATGGCAATTCCTCCTCCTGGTTTTTTGGTCCAGTCCCTGCTTATGATCTTGTAGCCATCCAGCATGGCTATTATTATTATTATTATATTCTTATATAGCGCCAGATTCGACCCCCGAAGGGGTATCTCCGCGCTTGCCTTGGGAACCCGTCCTGGCTTTTCCCTGTGAGATAGCCCCTACAGGGCATCCCCAAGGTGCAAGCCAGGCATCCCGCCGCGGGGGGCCGTTGTGGAGATTAAGCAAGCTTAATGCCCAGAGTTGCAGAGTGTGAACCCATGATTAGGTCAGGCACCAAAGCGAGAATTATCGAGTCCATGGACATTTGAGCTCAAGACCCTGCCGCGTCGGGAATTGAACCCTGGTCCCGGGTCTGACCTCTGCTTCAGGGTCTGCCTGCTCTAACCAGTGAGCCACACTTCTCCACGGCTATGGGGATGTTGGTCGCCGGAGAGGGGTTCATCCAGGTCTCCGTCAGGAAGGCAATGTCCGAGAAGATGCGTCGAGTAGGCCCCAGTGTTCGATGTCGTGTTTGTGGATGGAGCGGGTGTTGAGTAGTATGCCTCTGAGATAGTTGTGACCTTCCTTGGGGGGCAGGACATGCCGATATTCAGTGGCTGGTGAAGCTGCAGCTTCAGCAGGAGAAGGGTCCATGGGTGAGCTTCGGGGCTGCTTGGAAGCAGGTGGATGATCGGCCGGCATTGAGTTAGTGGAGGAGGTTTGCATCGTAGTGGCATCATTTGTCATGCCGCTCACGGGGGCCAGGGTGCTGGAGCTGGGCACAGTCTAGGCTTGGACGGGCGCAAGCGGGTTTGCCTTAGGCGCAACTGCACAGCGGTCACCGTATGAAGGGGAGGGGGCGGGAGCAGAGGCAGGGAGTTGGGAGCGGCTGAGTCAGGGTGGTGGGGCTGTAGGGGCATCAGCGGCAGGAACAGAAGGAAAAAAGGAAACAATTGTACAGAATAGCGCAGGCAGATCAACTCTAAAGCAGTCAGCAATGCGGTCAGCGGAGCTTCTGGAGTAAATGCTGGCCTTGGCCCAGAGATCAAGGTTTCACATGAGCTCCCTCACAGTGGTCGCCATATGAAGGGGAGGTTGCGGGAGCACTGGCTGGGAGGTGAGAGTAGCACAGTCAGGGCGGGACTGCAGGGGCAGCAGCAGCGGGAACAGCAGGAAAAAAGGGAGCAATAATGGAAAGAATAGCCCTGGCAAAGCAACACTAAAGCAGTCAGCAATGACAAAAATGCAAGAATTACAGAGAGCAAAAGCGGAACACAGAGTAAATAGAATTAAAAACCAAAGGAAGGTGCACTTCATAGAAGTCAGGACAAGTAACAAGCCAATACTTCATAATTTCTTCTTTTTATTACATTCTTGAAAAAACACCGGCACACAGCCAACCTGTTTCGTTCCCCAGTGCCACGGAAACTTCGTCAGGGTTGTAACAATTACAAAAAACTGACATAAATATACAGACTAAGTGACAAATATATACATAGTGAGATACTTAAAAAATAAACTGAAAATACAACAAACATATTATTTACACAGATTACCCAAGACATAGAGGCACGTAAAATGTGTTTGTTAAGACACATCCAACCACAAAATGTTGGCCCAAAACATAGTATACAGAAACCATGTTTGTTTGTAAATATACATACAATCACAAAAATTACATAGATAAATGCAATAATGAAAATGACAATTGTATGTTAACAATATGCCAATATGTTAAGCACTTGGTTCTATTTGAAAAAAGACATCTCAAATAGCTAAAAAAGAGCGTACATTTGTACGTGGTGGGAATGATAAAATAGAAAGAGAGAAAAAGAAAAGAAAAGAAAAGAAAAAGAGAAGAGCTTAAGAACAGGCTCAATATAAAACCAAGGGAACAACCATAACGAGAAGGAGCAGCAAGACAGCATGTCTATTTATAATTAGGGCTTCCGGTTTTCTGTTTAAACTTATTTTTAAATATAAATACAGATGGAAAACATGTTTTCCTTTGTCTGTATTTATATTGAAAAATGGGAAAATACTAGTACATTTTGTGGCGCTGCCGTGGTCCAGCAGAGAGTTGCCTCGCCATGCGCTCTTCCAGACTTGCAGAAAACCATGACTGTTCTTTACTCTCCATTCCGTCATTCGTTCCCCTGTGGAATTGATCCAAAAAAAGAGGAAACACTTTAGCTGCAAATGTCTTTTTCTGAAATGCTGCCTCAGGAGGAGAGAAAAAAGGTTTTGAAATACAAACAATAAATACATAACTAAATACAAGACAGAGTATTCGCATAGTGGCCAGATTAGTTTTATTCACACCCAAACAGATTAGCGCCACCTTACAGAGTTTGCCTGTAAGCGCTACTTTACTTTTCATGTCCTTAGCTATTTAAGTAAAACACTAATTGATTTGTGAATAATGAGCGTAAAAGCTTTAAGTTGTATTCCCTATGAGTGTTTGCTTTTTCCATAATGTTATTACTTTTATTCAGGTAGCACATCAGTCTTTTCTAGTGCATAATTTGCATTGAGTTGCTTCCAGGTGTTTATAGCGGGCACAATTGGGTTGCAGCTGAATGCAGTGTGAGTTTCTCTCAGTGGGGCTGTTTAGTGTTCAGCGTGGAGGAGCATCTGACACTCTGTGCCGATGACAGAAACTGCAAGGCTCTGAGACAAATGACTTGTTATAGCACGTTTAAACATATATGGGAAATCCTGCAAATGGCAAAGTTTTCAGGTGAATGTATTGTGTTGACCAATAACTACTGAGTGCATGTGTGCATTGTCAATTTAAATAAATGTGAAAAAATACTAGCTGCAGCGTTGTCTTTTACTTGTGGCAAAAAGAAATGTGGATAAATACAGATAAAATGCCCAAAAAATAAATATGGATAAATACAGATGGAAATGGCAAACAAATAAATACCATAAAACCGGGAGCCCTATTGATAATATATCAGATAAAGACACCCCTGGCATTTCAATACTATTACAGCAGCCACATACTAGAATATCAACTCCAGAATAGAACATTTTGTGATTGCTCATAGGTGATTAGTTGGTCATGGTTGAATTGATGGTAGGTCACGATAAATTCACGTAGTCCTAGGAAGGATAAAATGAAGGAGAATCACATTTAGCAGGTCAACATTAGAAACAAGAAATCTCACCAGAGGGGTATAGGCCGGATAGTCAATTCTCATAAAAGACAAGTGGACCCATCTTGAATCACAGTATAGTACGTACAAAATATCGACTCCAAAATATCGACTGGACATAATATCGACTTTTAAATATAGACTGGACAAAATATCGACTGGACAGAATATCGACTACAAAAATATTGTTTTTAAGGTAAGTGAAGTAATATCGACTGTATAAAATATAGATAGCAAAAATATCGAATTTTTAATAATATATAATATTTTATAGTGTATTATTATGTAATAATATGTGTGAAAAGTGTGTATTAATGTTATAAAATATTTTATTAAATGAATTTTGTTTTTATAATAATTGCATAATGTAATTCTGTAGCGGGTTGTGGGTTTATAGGGGAATAGGGTGGGAAGTAATTTAATAATAATTAATTAATTATTTTATGTTTGTAAAATATGTTTAATTAATAATTAATTGATAATTAATTATTATTAATTCGTTAATTAATTATTATAATTTGTACATATTTTTATTAGTAATTAATTGGTAATTATATATATATAATTTTGTGTTATTGTTAACTAATTAATTGGTAAAAAATAATATTAATTATTAAATTAATTACAGCTAATGTGCTAATATATTTACTTTGTTGTTATTGTTAATTAATAATTAATTGGTAATTAAATAATATTGATTAATTTTGGGTAAAGGAGTATTTTTAGGGTTCAGGGTCAGTTTTCAGTTTATGGGTAAAGGGGTATTTTTAGGGTTCAGGGTCAGTTTTCAGTTTTTGGGTAAAGGGGCATTTTTAGAGTTCAGGGTCAGTTTTCAGTTTTAGGGTAAAGGGGTATTTTTAGGGTTCAGGGTCAGTTTTGGGTTTTTGGGTAATGGGGTATTTTTAGGGTTCAGGGTCAGTTTTCAGTTTTAGGGTAAAGGGGTATTTTTAGGGTTCAGGGTCAGTTTTGGGTTTTTGGGTAAAGGGGTATTTTTAGGGTTCAGGGTCAGTTTTCAGTTTATGGGTAAAGGGGTATTTTTAGGGTTCAGGGTCAGTTTTGGGTTTTTGGGTAAAGGGGTATTTTTAGGGTTCAGGGTCAGTTTTCAGTTTTTGGGTAAAGGGGTATTTTTTGGGTTCAGGGTCAGTTTTCAGTTTATGGGTAAAGGGGTATTTTTTGGGTTCAGGGTCAGTTTTCAGTTTATGGGTAAAGGGGTATTTTTAGGGTTCAGGGTCTGTTTTCAGTTTTTTAATGATATTTTAGCAAGTCGATAATGTGACCGCCGATACTCTTTGGAGTGGGAATAGTATTTTTTACACTTCTGGTATTGTACGGTAATATAATAGTATCTGATTTAATTATAGTATGTTACTATATATATATGTTTTAACAAATATGATAGTAAAAAATTATTTTTATTATTTTCATTTATTATTTAATTAGTATAAGTTAATTTAAGTATTTTTAAGTATATTTGAGTAATTAAATTTTAATGTTTATTTAATTAAACACTGTTTTTAATAAAGTCGATATTTTTTATAACTATATTATTGTAAACGATATTTTGTACTCGATATTTTTGTACTTACCTGTTTGTAGATACAAACTCGATATTTTGACTGTCGATATTTTGTCCACGATATTTTTGCAAGTCGATATTTTGTCCCTCGATATTTTTTCAGTGATCCATCCCATACACTTGCCTTGGGGTGAAAATATTTATTGTGAACATGGATTCCAAGGTACTGTGTTGTTAACCTGATGATTTATGTCAATTATACTTGTAAAGACAGTGTCTGAATATATATTTATACTTAATAGTGACATTTTAGCTGTATTTTGTGAACAAATACATCTATTGTTTAATACAATTCATAGTTCATTTAGTGATGTATCCGAAGTTGGTAATAACAGTTTGAAATGAAGAGTTATTTTTGAAAAATAGTATAATGTCATTTAAGCATTATTAACACTATAAGACTCCACGTATAAGTGGTTATATGTGTCAAAAAATTTGGCAACATAAAATGGATGCTACACTTTCCCATATTTTTAAACATTACATGTTGAATCCATATCATGTAAAATTTCCATTTGTCTACATAAACGTGACACAGTCAATCCTAATGCTTTCTATATTGAACGTTAACCTCACACTAAATACAATAAAGGCATTTATGTCATTGAGTTGAAATCCACTTTAATTTAAAATGAAAAATAATTGATCTTGCGTTATTTTATGTGTACTAGCATACAAGTTAAGAGCACCATACTCATAATATTACAATTACAATTACACACATTAGCTTTAGCCATTAATGAGAACACACATTGCAATGTTTGTACCACTGTGTACATTTTGTAACAAAGTATTATAATAGTACAGAAGAATTGTACTTGTTTCTTCTGTACATCACTAAGTATGTCACTTGCCCGATCCAATATTTACCAATTATTCATTAGTGATTCAGATGATAATAGTGTGATGTGAACTATAACAAACATTGTATGATTCAAGTTTTTACATGCTTACAACTGACATTCTCTCATCACAGGACGCAACTGTTCCAAATTACAATATTTATCTAGTCATCAAACAATAACATGATTTGCATCTTGCATATATAAGGTTGGCAGAGTTCTTTTTAGCAAAGTTGCACACACATAAACACATTTTCATCTAGTTGCACATGAATTCAACATATTTCTTTTTTTTTTTTTTTTTTTTTTTATTTTATTATTTTCTGGCAGAGGTAATACATTCAAGGATAAAACAAAGATGATAAATCCAACATAATTCTTTGCACAAAGCAGCCATTATACATTTTAAATCCAATTATCAATTGGTAGCCATAGCTTCCGACCAAAAGTCTTCTTTTTGAGTCCTTTCAATTTATAAACTGCTTTATCCATTCTGTATATATTTAGCAGCTTTCCCAGCCATAACTCAAACGTTGGTGGTTCAACATCCAACCATCTAGAGGTAATACAAGCTCGATAGATAGACATTCCCATAAACAAAAAATGTTCTTGATCTGCACTTAAATTCCGAGAGGGAAAATAGACACCAAAAATAATGATAGTTGGATGGAGCATAATCCGTACATTTAGCAAATTAGACAAAAACTTCTCAACCTTCTCAATATATACAGCAAGTTTAGAACAACTATAAAACATATGAATTGAGTCAGCTGCCAAAGTTCCACAGCGGCTGCAGTTAATACCTTTTACAGATTTCCATTTTACCAGTTTTGCAGGTGTGTAATAAAGATCTAAGGTGGACATAAAGTGTTGACTCTTAAGAGAGCTATTGATTAGTATCTTGTTACTCATCTCAAACACTTTTCCCAAATCGATCCCTGCCGTACCAATCTTTCTCTCCCATTTCAAGGTGTGATGATCAAGATCGTTCTGCATCCTATTATTCATTAACTGATAAATAATACCAATACGACTGTTCTTCCTGGAGTTTTCTAGAATATCACTTATTTCTATGGTATCGGTAAATAAAGCATTTTTTTTTTCCAGAAAACTACGGATCTGTAAGTATTTAAAGAAATCGTTCCTAGATAAACCAAATGTCTCTTGTAGTTTAGCAAAGGACATAAGGGACCCATTTTGGAACAAATGACCTAGTATATATATCTCATTCAAACGCCATCGGTAAATTATAGTATCTTGAAATATTGCAGGTAAGATCTTGTTGTCAAGCAGTGGTGTGTAGTAATTCAATTTTGGGATTATACATAAGATTTTGTTCATTTGCCTCCAAATTAAACATGCAGCAAGGAGCACCTTGAACTTTGTTTTTTTATAGTAGCTGGGTTCGATGACTTTCACCAGGCACTGCCGCGCATGACTACCTAAGAGCATTTCAAAAATAGAGGGTGAAATGGCTGGGTCTGCTACATAATCATGAAAAAGCAGAACCCGAAAAGATTTCAAAGCAATAGCCCAATAATACATTTTGAAATTCGGAAACCCCAAGCCAGCACACTCCAATGGGAGAGTACACCATTTTAAAGATCTTCTAGCACGATGATACCCCCACAAAAACCTCGACAGCATTCTATCTATTCTGTTGAATAGAGACATTGAAAAAAGCAAGGGAATAGTACGGAAAAAATACAAAAATTTTGGAAAAATCATCATCTTGATAACGTTAGTTCGACCATACAATGACAAGTGTAAATTATTAAATCTTTCTACCGTTCTATTGGTAGATATAAGTAGGGGATCTAAGTTTAATGCAACAATTTCCTCAACCTTAGAAGATAGAGTGACACCGAGATATGAGCCAGTAGAGTTTAATGGTATATCAGTGGGTTTGCCCGTTTCCGAATGTAAAATCTGAGTTTTTGTGATATTTAGCTTATAACCGGAAACCTTCCCAAACTCATTGGCCAGATTGATTATTGTGGGTAGCGCAGTGGAGACGTCAGAAGTGACAATTGCAACGTCATCCGCGTACGCTAAAACTTTATGGTCAATTTCAAAAAGGCGGACTGGTGAAATATTAGGTTCCAAAATAAGTCTACTCAGATAGGGTTCTAAGTATAACGCAAATAAAAGCGGGGAACAGGGGCACCCTTGTCTAGTCCCTCTGGTGATTGAGAAAGATCTCGAATAATCCATGCCTAATCTTATTATACCCTTAGAAGCAGAGTAAAGTGAGCGCACCGCTTGAATAAATTGCTGGGGAAACCCCTTCCCTTCTAGCACAGTCCAAAGGAATCCCCAGTCTACTCTATCAAACGCTTTTTCAGCATCGAGTAGGATCACCCCGACAGGGGATTCCTTTGCCTGTGCCCAATCTAAAAGTGTAATCACCCGTTTAACGTGATCAGTAGTGTCTCTACCCCTAATAAAGCCGTGTTGGATGTTAGACACTAGGCTGGTCATTACCTGATTAAGTCTATTTGCAAGAATTTTGGAGTAGATCTTGCTGTCTGCCGTAATAAGTGATATGGGTCGATATGAACCCAATTCTTTTGGATTCTTATTTTTCTTTAGAAACACCACTATAATAGCGGTGGACCATGAATCAGGTGGTCTCCCTTGAAATGCTGAATTAAAGATCTTTATCATCTCTGATTTTAAGATATGTCTAAAAGTCCGGTAAAATTCGAGGGGTAACTGATCGACACCCATGGCTTTGCCAGCCGCTAGACTCAGAATAGCTTGCTCAATCTCTTCCCAACTAATTGGGCGTCGAAATAAATCAGATTCTGCAGATCCCAATAATAATTGATTAGTACTGTAAAAATAATTTAAAGGATTCAGAGTCTTATCTACTTCATTATTGAAGTCGTTGTACAATGTTTTATAAAATTCCAAAAATGATTCTAAGATTCCTTCCCTAGATTCATGAAAGTCCCCATTCATGTCGTTAACACCTTGAATTTCATTAAGAGAGGATTTCTGACGGAGACGTTGTGCTAAGATTTTACCGGTGCGCTCACTATACTCGTAGCGTTCTGTTTTATATTGCTTAAAATCCAATGCTACTTTGTCTGCAATATGAGTCCGTAGACCAGAACGTTCAATTACTAAACGTAATTGCGCGTCTTCTATGCTTATATTATTTTTGCATGCCATCGCAAGATCCAACTCGGCTAACCTAATCTTATTTAACCTCTCCTTAAATTCTGTTTGTATTTTTTTCCTCTTGAAGATTGAGAAGCTAATTGTCTCTCCACGTACGATTGATTTGAAAGTGTCCCAAACCACTGGTGGGGAGGCAGTATCGTTGTTTGTTAAGAAGAAATCATTAATAATTGTCGCCATATGTTGCAAATAATCTTCATCACATAGCAGGTTTCTCTGAAATGACCACGACCTACTTGTGTTCTGACACTCTGTAGGGACCTCGATTTCCACAATCATAGGATTATGGTCTGAAATGACTTGGGGTAAAATTTCGACACTTATTGACTCCAAAAACTGCGATGACGTAAAAAAATAGTCTAATCGGGCAAACTTTCGATGTGGACTAGAATAGAAGGTGTGTCCAGGATCTTTAGGGCATTTTTTATGCCAAACATCGGTTAGTCCATTATTCAGAACCAGCTCCCTGAGAGCAGTATAAGTTCTAGGTTTATATCCTGTATATCTCCTCGCTAGTTTAATATTCCAGTCGGCCGACAAATGAATATTGAAATCCCCGCACATTATGATGGGTTGCGTCCACATAGCTAGTTCTGCATTAATCGTGTTAAATACTTCCCCATCATCTAAGTTTGGGCCATACATGCAACATAAGGTGAATTTAGACCCACCAATGACTAGCTCAGCAAGTCCCCATCTGCCCCATTTATCCGCTAGAGTTCTCAGACATTTCCCAACACCCTTTCGCATACATATAGCAACACCTCTTTTTATACCCATCTGCTTAGATACAAGTAGCACATCCAATCCCAGCTTGTCCAAAAGTGAACGCTTATCCCATGCAATATGTGTTTCCTGTATACATAATAAGTCAATGAATAATGTTTGAATCATAGAACGAAACATTCCAATCTTTTTAACATCATTGAGACCATTAATGTTAATTGTACATATTTTCACCTTTTTCATCTTTTTCTCCATATTAAAATAATAATTAAAACAGAATTATCGAATAGCGACAGTGTATAACCCTCACTACTACCACTAGAATACCAACTGAAATATCGATTACACATCCTTTCAATGAATACCTCTGCCTTACACCCCCACCACCAACCCTTACCTCTTCCCACCCCCACCCCCACCCATTGCCCCAGAACCCCACCCCCCACCCTCCCCACTATAGGAGGCATAGGAACTATGAGTTCCTAAAACGTATGGGTGCCGTGTCCCTGGGCCATAACGTCCATACAGGGAGAGAGAGATGAGGAAAAAACCATATTTCAAGACTGCTACTTAATGATGAACTGAAATTGACTGTAATATTTATTGAAACATTTTAAAAATGTTATGTATGTACATTGAGTTTTGACCTAATGAAAAAAGGTTGTCTATTACATCTTGTATCATGTAATTTCCTTCTTCCTCAACACTGTCATCTTCATTTTCTAAATCTTCAGCATCCCCCTGGTCAAAATCATGGTAAGATGGGGTCCCAACAAACTTCTCCAGGCAACAAAATCTTGCTTTCAGGAGCCCAAACCACTGCTCCACGAGTCGCTTAGTTGGATCATGTGGTCATTGAAGTGGGCTTCCCTAGTGATGCTTGTTTTCTAGGAGTTTGTCAGTTTAGAGAAACAGAGTCTTTTCTAAAGCTATACGATTACTTATTACATTAAATATTTTAGTCAATAAAGTATTTTTCTATTTATATATTTTAATATACTACTCACCAACTAGCCAGACCATCTCATTTCCAATCTGTGCCATTAACGTTAGTATGCTGCTATTGCATAGCAGAAAGAAATCATGAGTGGATAGAGGAAATCATGCACAAAAGCTTATGATGTAAAGTTTGGGAATACACACTACTTGCACAATGATTAAAAGGAATTGTTTCTTATAATGTTAATCGAGTTGTCTGTTGTGTGATGAAACTAAATCAGTCAGTGTTCCATCAATAGCCCCAACCATATGTGGCATGCCACCCAATGCATAACACTTTGCCTTTGTATTGTTGAGAGTTTGCACATCAATTCAATTTAGGTTTTTCAGATAGGTACACAGCCATAAAAGCACACATTGCATTTCAGCACATAAAATAGTTAAGTCATAATAAAATATTTAAAATCAGGCAAGTTAAGACAGTGTTCATAAAGTGCACATGGTTTGGCAGGTCCACAAAGCAGTTTTCAAAAAGGAACCTACTCGGAAGGTCAGTAAGTCATCTTCCAGAAGGAGAATGGATATGTATGCGGATTCCACTCTGGCCATTGCACTGGCATGGCAGGAGATCGAGGTTAATATGGAACCCGAGAGAGAAGCAAAGTAAACATTTCAAAGTGCCAACTCTAAGGGGAAAAAAGAGTCCCCTCTCTCACCGCCGATGGGATTTGTAGGGTAACTATTGAGATGTTTTCGATTGGCAGAAATACAGCTACAGTTGGTTCCTTTGCCTCCCTATCTAATCTTGCCCTAATATAGTGCGTGTAAAGTGCAGTGCTTACATCTCTTTTGCTGACAGTATTTGCCTCTTTTGGATTTGTAAAAATATGCTCATTGTCAACCCTGCTTAGACTTTGGGGCATGGAATTTCCATTCCCTTTTCCCATGTCAGGCAATCTCCAATGATCTCCTGTGAAGGGTTGCAGCTTGATTTTTACAGATCACTAGCCAGAATAATGCAGGGCGGGCATGTTTGTAATCTGCGATATAATGAATGTTCAATTCACTATGGAATACATATTGTGATGTAGCAATAGGAATTCCCAGATGTTTCCCATAAAACCTGTTTTCTTTGAGCTGGATATTGCAGCCACTAGAGATTCCCCAAACCTTTGCACCATAAGTACCTGTCGGAATGCACTGAAGATTTACATAGCTGGAACGGTCTCTATCATCGTTGGTTGTGGAAGGCTGAGGACTGAGTTAGTGATTTTAATGAACTTGTTCTTACAGAAGGCCATGTGGTCAGTCTAGGAACCATTAGTGGCAAAAATGAGGCCCAAAATTGGAGAAAAGTGCTAGTGCATTTTAAGCTCTGCTAGCCCACAGAGATAGAGTTTGAAAGGTGCTTCCTTAGTCTACAGGACATTAGAAGCCTCGCCCCCATTGTTAATCTTGACTTGGGCTATCAGGTCCTTATGAAGATGTGCCAAAAGTATACCAGTGTCTTGCCTAGCCTGTAGTCTAACAGAGTTGACCACAGCTGTGACTGATTTACATATTCAAAGGCAGAGGTCAAATCCATAAAGGCCAAATAAATTGGTGAGTCCTGTGTGATGGTGTATTTCCCTATTATTACATTTAGGTTGAGGCATTGCTCAATCATGCCCACACTGCTCCTGAAGCCAATTTGACAAGGTTGTAAAATAGAATTACCTCTAGACCAAGATTTCATCTTATTGTATAAGACACTCCCTAAGATTTTTGACAGTGCTGTCGATCAGGGAAATTGGTCTGTAACAACAGGGCTGGGAGGGGGTCACCCTTTTCACAAATTGGGACAATGGTGCTGTTTGACCAAGTGGCAAGCAGTGGGGTGCAGGATACGTTGTTAATGACATTCAAAAGCAGGAGGGCCCAGATTGTGTGTTAGTATTTAATGAGTTTGATTGGTAGCCCATCGGGGCCATGGGCTTTGTAGCTCGGACTCTGATGTATGGCTTCTTCGATTTCCGATAAGGATATTGGGATTCGTAAAGGGATTTTGGGCCAGGGGAGGACTTCCTTGTGAGAGGGAGAGGCATACATCCTCAAGAAATGAGCTTCCCAGGCCTCATTCGTTATATTGCAGCTAATTGGTGTTCATGATAGCCTTATTGATCTAATGTCCAACAATTTGTTGTTTTCTGTTCAGTTGCTAGTGCTTGGATGCCCAAGGATAGCTATGCACTCTACAAGTGTTTAATAATAAAAATAATGTCCTTAACAGCTGCCCAGTAGGTTTTCCCATTCCTTAGTGTAGTGGCATGGGCGAGAGTGGCTCATTGATCTAATATTACTTCCTCCTTCCTGCGCGATAAGTCCACTTTTGTCTAAGTGTCTTGATTAAGAGAGAGTAACTCGGATTGGTTGATAAGGCATTTTGTAATTCAGTTCAATAGTTCAATAAAACTTTATTCGGTCTAATACAACCATCGAAGTATATCAGTAAACAACATACCACATAATATTAACAAAGATGTATGGCTTCTAAAGATAGTCCACACACATCTTAAAGCCAACACTTCTCATTTTATAATTGTCCGTTGGCTGCTGAACACTCACCATTGAACAATCCGGAGCCTTGCTGCGACGCGCCAAGGGGATTTATTAGTGAAGACTTAAAAAGACTCACACAGTTTGACAAATGCGTTAATCACCTATGGATTGGGTTCTTGTTCAGACAAGCAGGAGTTTATGAGTTCCGGTTTATCCCTGACTATTGTATTGAGCAGGTCAGTGTTGTTAACCCATCGCCACACCAATCTTTGGTTAACGTTTGAAGGTACCAAATCCCTCGCATAACATTCTACTTTGGATGGCGGCCTTGGAGACAATTTAAACACACTTGGATAGGGTTACGGTCACCAAATTGAGTAGGCACACCTGATGCTTTCACTAACAAATCTTCAAGGGTGACAGTGATGAAAATGTAATCTACAGTTCTTTCTCAACCCCTCCCCGTAAATGTTGGTTCGGGTGGGTTGTTGTCATTGGTTACAGGGCTATATCCGTGACATTACCTAAAAGCATGTGTCTGTAGATGTTTTTTTAAATCCATGCCGCTGTGACAAGTTTGTCCTCCACTTCCTGGCCCTGAAGCTGAAATATCTTCACTACAGATGTTTAACATTAAAATTGCCACCCAGGCAAATACCGACTCTAATATCCATTTTCTCTAACATGGTGACAAAAACAAATCATTTGAAAGAATTTAGGTTAGGTGAGTTGTGAAAATCATTGTTATAGAAAATTATTGTGTATATAGAGGCCCCCCTTCTGTATAACAATGCTTTGTATTTGTTGCTGTGAGTATGTAAAATGTTAATGCGTCCCCTGTCAGTGATGTTCGCCCAGATGGACAGGCCGCCAAATGGGAGGCCTAGTTTGGGGATTGGGGCTCAAACATTAAAACGTACAAACCCAAGTTTTATGAAACATCAGGATATCCTGCTGCCTAACTAGTTTCAGCCAATCTGTTGAGTCTATTTTAGATTTAAGGCTGGCCAAGTTCTAGCTGAGTAAGTTTACGTCGGGGTGTGCGCTGGCCTTAGGCGTTGGTGTGGCAACACAATCCTGTTGCTCTAATGATGCAGGTTACTTTGAAATGTGTGTAGGTATGTAATCATTACCAGTGGATACTAGGGGTGGTGATGACCAATCCTCAGAGTCCATGTCTGACAAGGCCCAACATGTATTTTGTACGGCTGGAAAAGCAGGTTTGTGTGAAAAACTGCTGGTGGTAGGTTTATAGAAAAAAACAATGGTAGTGAACATATGGAAGTTGTGGTCTCTTGACAGTTGAACAGTGACTTGACCATGGACGGTCTCTGTAAATTAATTAAATCAATCAGCTACTGTTCGAAGAGACAGGTCTTGAGGAGCCTTCTGAAGGTGAAGAGGTCTTGGGTCTGCCGCAGATTGGCAGGGAGGGTGTTCCATGTCTTAGCGGTAAGGAAGGAAAAGGATCTGCCGCCGGAGGTCGTTCGTTGGATGCGTGGGACGGTGGCGAGGGAGAGACTGGCAGAGCGGAGCTGGCAGGCGGGGGTGTCGAAATTGAGTCTACTGTTCAAGTAGGCTGGTCCGGTGTAGTGGAGTGCTTTGTGTGTGTGGTTGAGGAGCTTGAAGGTGATCCTCTTGTTGATGGGCAGCCAGTGCAGGTCTCTTAGGTGGGGGGTGATGTGGCTGCGCTGAGGGGGGTTGAGGATCAGGAAGGCGGAGTCATTTTGGATGCGTTGCAGCCGTCGTAGGTGTTTTGCCAGGATTCCTGCATAGAGTGCATTGCCGTAGTTCAGCCTGCTGCTGACAAGGGCTTGGGTCAATGTTCTTCTGGTTTTGGTCGGGATCCATTTGTAGATCTTGCGAAGCATGCGGAGAGTGTTGTAGCAGGAGGAGGAGATGAAGTTGACCTGCTACGACATGGAGAGGGAGGAGTCAAGGATGAATCCTAGGTTACGTGCGTGGTCCGTGGGTGTCGGTGCTGTTCCCAGTGTGGTCAGCCACCAGGGGTCATCCCAGGCCGAGGAGGTGGAGAAGAGGATGAGGACCTCGTCTTGTCAGAGTTCAGTTTTAGGTGGCTGCTCCTCATCCACTCAGCGACGGCCTTCATTCCCTCTTTGAGGTTGGTTTTGGCGGTGTGCGGGTCCTTGGTGAGGGAGAGGATGAGCTGGGTGTCGTCGGCATAGGAAATGATGTTCAGGTTGTGCTGGCTGGCCACTTGTGTGAGGGGGTCCATGTAGATGATGAACAGGGTCGGGCTGAGGTATGAGCCCTGAGGTACGCCGCAGATGATGTTGGTGGCTTCGGATCGGAAGGGTGGGAGGCGGAATTTCTGGGTTCTGCCGGAGAGGAAGGATGTGGTCCAGCCCAGGGCCTTCTCCTGGACTCCGGCTTCTTTGAGGCATGTTGTTAGTGTGTGGCGGCAGACCATGTTGAAGGTCGATGACAGGTCCAAGAAGATGAGGGCTGAAGTTTTGCCGTTGTCTAGTTGGCGCCTGATGGTGTCTGTGGCGGCGATGAGGGCGTCTCGGTGCGGTGGTTTTGTCTGATTCCCGACTAGGATGGGTCTAAGATGTTGTTGTACTCGAGGTGGCGGGTCAGTTGTATGTCTCGTGATTTCTTGATGACCTTTGCCGAGAAGGGGAGCAGGGAGATGGGGCAGAAGTTCTAGAGGTCTTTGGGGTCCACATTGGGTTCTTGAGGAGGGCATTGATTTCGGCATGCTTCCAGTTTTCTCGGAAAGTCACTGTGTCGAAGGAGATGTTGATGACCTTCCGTAGTTGGAGTGTGATGGTTGTGTCTGCTTTGTTGAATACGTGGTGTGGGCAGGGGTCTGACGGTGATCTTGAGTGGATGGAGTTCATGATTTTGTGTGTTTCATCATCGTTGACGTAGGACCTGGAGGTGAGCTGGTTGGTGCAGGTGGTGTTCGTGGTGGGGTCTGTCATAGTTAGGGTGGTCGAAGTGTTGAAGCTGTCGTGGATGTCAGCGATCTTGTGATGGAAGAAGGTGGCCAGTGAGTTGCACAGGTCTTGCAAGGATGGGATATCATTGGTGTTGGCACTGGGGTTGGAGATTTCTTCACTATGCTGAAAAGCTCTTTGTTGTTGTGTGCGCTGTTGTCCAGGCGGGCTTTGAAGGCTGATCTCTTGGCAGTTCTGATGAGTTGGTGATGTCTGTGGGTGGCATCCTCGTGGGCTGCATAGTTGTCTGGAGTGTGGTTGTGTATCCATTTCTTCTCCAGTTTCCGGCATGTACGTTTGGAAGTCTTGAGCTCTTCGGTGAACCAGGCTGCTTTCTTGCTCGATTGGTTGTTGGAGGGTTTCTTGAGTGGGGCGAGCATGTTGACACAGTTGTAGATCCACGGTCTGAAGTTACGGGCAGCGGCGTCTGGGTCAGTGGGTTCAGTGGGTGGGTTCTGGGTGAGGGTGGAGGTCAACTGGTCTATGATGACTTTGCTCCAGCAGTGGCAGGTCAGCTGTTGGGTGCGGTTGTGCGTGGTAGGTTTCTTGAAGGTGAAGTGGATGCAGTGGTGGTCGGTCCAGTGGAGTTCGGTGGTATGGTTGAAGGCGACATGGGTGCTTGTGGAGAAGATGAGGTCAAGCGTGTGACTGGCAGTGTGGGTGGAGTTAATGGCGAGTTGACGGAGGCCGAGGTAGGTGAGGTTGGCGATCAGGGTGGCTGAGTTGGCGTTGTTCTCAAGGTGGAAGTTCTGGTCCCAGAGGAGAATGTAGTCTGTGGAGGTGAGTGCTTGGGTGCTGGCGAAGTCAGTGATGGAGTCGCTGAATAGAGCGCAGGGACTGGGAGGTCTGTTGATCAAGTGTTCCTCTGAGGGTGGCATTGGGGTCGGAGTGCAGGTGTTCGGCGGAGTTGAGTGTGTCGTCTGTGTGGGTGCAGATCTGGAGGGTGGATTTGTGGGCGATGGCTAGGCCTCCTCTGATTCACTTGGCTGTGTCCCTGCGGGTTATTTTGTAGCCGTCATAGATGCAGACCCAGTAAGTGCAGTGATGTCATCTTGTTCGGGTGGGCGGGCACTGGGCATAGTCTCTGGGTTCACAGTCGTACAACAGGGGCACACAGAGTCAATCACCCAAGCAATTACTGTCCTGGCACCTGCATGTCCAACATCCTGGGGACCTGTACGGCTGACAATGTAACACACTCCACTGAGGCATACAACTGCAGGCAGGGTAAACCGTGACATTGGGACACACACACACACTCCTTTGCCCTGGAGACAGCATCTTTGTCAGTGTATGACACAACCCCACACCCTCAGGAATATACTGCAGAAGTACAACAACATTTCTGACCCCCCGCCTTTCTCCTCCCCTTACGATTACTTACGACAACATTGGGTGCCCAATATAGCATTGGGTACTGTGCCAGCACCTCGTCCACAAGGATCTCCAGATCCTCGCTTGTGAATGGACTGGCATGGATCTTCTCTGTCCTTGCCATCCCTGTGAACATGAAACACCTGTGGTGGAAGTGGGTGGGGAGGGGTCCCAGGCAGCGGATTTATAGCCCCCTGGGATCGTTTCTTAGGTGCTAAGATGCAGCAATTTCTTGTCCAGGTGTGTCTTTTTCAAACCATTCAATGACCACCTCCGCGGTGGCAGAACACACCTTCCGCGATTTTCAAAACTGCTTCATGCCACAGCAATTATCGCTCCCATTGGCTATAGGAAATGCCCCTTGGCATTGTCACACCACCGGGGCCAGGTGGTACTTACCACGATTTGGGTGTTAGAGCATGCCCTCCACCATCTACCCATGTCTCCATGCCAATGACTACCGCACTTGTGAAGGGGGTGGTGCTTGTGTCATACCCCCAGGGCCAGCCCGTAGCTACCGCAATTTGGGTCACATGCAATGGCAATGTCCATCGTGAACGATTCTACAGTGCACTGTGGAAACATGTTTAAGGGCACATCATTGTGCACACAATGCCATTATTCCTTCAAATCCACAGGTGGATGCAAATGCCATGGCTGGCTATGTGTGACGTACATTGGTCTGTGCTCCTTGCCATGTCAGTTATGCATTTGATGGTTGATGATGCGTGAATCAACAATGTGTAACAAATCAAGGTGGTGTGTGTCATTGCTGACCTTGGCAAGGCTTTTCTCACTGTATGCTGTTGTTACTTGTGATTTCATATTTGATCATGCACACAAATGACAGTTCGCCGCCTACTGTGATCAATGTGTTGTGGATGTGTGCCAAGTGTACATGATGCATTGAAGTGTGACAGGTACAGCAGATGAATATGAGACAGTTATGTTAATTATACACACATTGGCTGGATGGTACGCTACAAGGCATGCATATGTGAAATGTGGGGCTCAGTATGTGAGCATTCACATTGACCTATGTGTTGTTTGCAGAACTTTTGCATGGGAAATGGAGAGGTGTGCCCTCTGTGTGTCTCACATGTGTTAAGACATCAAGAAACCTTCTTAGGGGTCCCACTGATACTTGGTCCTTTTAAAGCAACAAAGAAGAAATTGGCACAGAAGCTGAAATATAAAAGAACATCTTTATTAACCTCAAATGAGTGAGATTATGTCACACAGAAGCCTTAGCAACTGAATGAGGCAGGCTGAGCAGTACACAAAACAGAGGCAATATATATGCTTAGGGTTACATACTCAGCATAAGACCAAGGGGCAGTCCTGGATCATGTAAGCATGCAAAATGACTAATATGGACATACAAGATCTGCTTGCTCGACAAAGTGGGAGGAGAGTTACTTCTCCATACAGCAGCGACAATAGCCTGACAGTTATACTAGAGAAAGAGGTGCATTCTACTCGCTAGGCCCTTCTGGGCATGTGCGAAGATGGAAAATGCTAAATATAGTTCATTTCTAGGCAGATTACAAGAGCAGTCAACACTGAGGGAGGACGTGGCAGCACATGGCTAACTAAAATGGCTGCCAGAAATACAAAATGGATCATGCTAACAAATCCATCCAATATTTAACATGTACACCCATGTAACCTGGGGTGTCACGCATTTCACATGGCAGTCTTTCTTTTTCCATGACATCCCTGATGGTATGTGCTGTAGGCATCTCATGAAGGTTGTCTTTGACATGTGTCCATGTTCTTCTCAACTAGGAGGAGGCCTAATCTCCTACACCACTTGACACTGCTGCAGAATATGGAGGATGTTGGGTTCATTCGAAAATTCCGTCTCGACAGACCGACCCTGAAGACCCTTTGTGATATGTTGGAGCCCCGTCTGCAGCCTCATCGCCACTACCCAATTGCATTCACACCAATATACAATGGCAGCCCTCCATTTTTTTCAACTGGTTCCTTCCAAGAGACTGTGGCCAGCGCGGCAGGCATGTCGCAACCCATGTTCAGCCTGGTGCTGAGGTATGTACTTGCAGCCATGATGATCTATAAGGCTAGAGAAGTACATTTACCCAGGGGAGCAGAATTGGCTATTGTGAAGGGAGACTTCTATCCACTTGGGAACATCCCCAATGTTGGTCTGGTGCCACCACAGGCAAGTAAGCACATTTTTTAGGAATCAAAAACATTGTTACTCGATCAATGTGCAGGTGGTGTGCATTGCGGAAATTATCATGTTGCATGCGGTTGCAAGATTCCCCGGCTCAGCCCATGACTCCTACATCCTGAGGAACAGCAATGTGCCCCTTCTGATGGCTAATCTGCTTCCCGAACGTGCTTGGATAGTGGGCGAGTATAACTTGTGATATGGCGTGCTGTGTGTGTGACCTGCTGCCCTCTGCCTGTGCAACATTGCAATGTGTATTTGTCATTCGCAGGCGACTCTGCATATCCCAGCCGTCCATGGCTGCTGATCCCACTATGGAATCCCAGGACCAAGGCTGACGTCAGGTACAATTAGGCCCATGGCAGGACCCATTGTGTCATTGAGCAGACTTTTAGCCTGCTCAAGTCAAGATTCCGCTGACTTGACAGGACTGGTGGTGCACTGTCATACTCACTTGGGAAGGTCTACAAGATCATTGTGGCATGCTCTATGCACCACAACATGGCCATTCACAAGGGGATTCCCCTGCTCCTGGATGATGGTGAGGACCCCAGGCCCCCTCATGTTCAGGCCCTGAGTCCAGTGATGAGGACAGTTGATAGGAGGAGGGAGTTGACATGAGTCAACAGCTCATCACCCTTTACTTCACTTGAAGGTGTGTGATGAGTTATGACTTGTACATTGTCTGGTGTGATTGCTGTTGTTGTGAAGGGCTATGTGTGGATGGTACACACAGGCACATATTGAGTCACCTGTGTGTGGAAATGTGGCAGTGACATTTCATATGTGAACATACACAGAACTATGTTTGTTGACACTTGTTGCACATTGTGCCTGTAGACTTATGTGGATGTTTGGTGTAGTGTTATGTCTGTGATGCCACACTAACACCGGTGACTGTTGTTCTGTTGTGTCTCCCTAGGTGCCTCAAAAGTATACAGGCCTACATACTGTACATCTTTCGGATACATCATGGACATTTTGAACACTATATATATTGCACTAAAGACAAAGCTGCACCAATTGAAGTGTGTAAGGCATTTTATTTACAAAGTTGACATGTGAGGAGTGTGGGTATATTTACATGAAGGTGGTGATGGAGCAGTGAGTTGGCAGTCATGGTAAATGAGATGTAACAGTAGACACTACATCGATGTGGTGACCCAGTCCAACAGACAGGTGACATTCACAAGGCAGTGTGGGGAAGGACAGTCCAAACAGTCAATTCAGTGGGGAAGAGGGTTGCCATCAGGGCAGGCTCCGTGACTGGTGTGTGGCTGGTGCTTTGCCACTGAGACTCCCAGGCTCTTCTTTGAATACCCCCTTGATCGCTTTGGCGGGGGTGGCCGGCTGCATGGCCAACGGCATCTGAGGACTCACCCCTCTCTGTGGCCACAGGGGAGGATGGTGCACTGTCATCCTGCAGCACAAGAGGGGGGCAGAGGTGTTGTTTGGGACACAGGCCTGTCCCTCAGTAACGCCACTTGCTGGCTAATGTGGTCTACCATTTTTCCAATGTGTGTGTTGATGGACCTCATCAGCAGGATGAGCTCACTTAAAAGTTTGTAAGACCGGCCACTTTGTCCCTGGACCTGTTCATATGCCCCGATGACTCAGGTGAAGTTGTCCATGGATGGTGTGACCCTAACCCTTCCACCTGCCCTGCTGCCAAGGACCTGTTGCCTTGCCACTGTCGGTCCCAGCACACTCTCCCTGCCATCCACAGTTGGTGGTATGTCCTGGTCATCCCCTTGCACAGGGAGGGTGCTGCAGGTGGTACTGGTGGTGGTGGTGGAGGTGGCAGCGGTAGAGGCACAGGCCTTGACCACAGGGGTCTGCTGTGCTGTTGTTGTTGCAGCAGATGTGGTGGTGGGGAGGATGGGGCCTAGGACACCAGATGGGCTGGCTTGGAGCTCATTGTCCAAACTATCCTGGGATTCTCCATCCGAGTGTCCATGTACCGGGGGTGGAGACTGGCTCTGTTGGTAGTTGTTGTATTCAGTAGTGAGTTCTTCATCACCTGTGGATTAGATGGGGAATCGTCAGTATTGGCCACTGTGCAAGTATTCTGTTAGCTGCGTGTCATTCACTGTCTTTACACTACACAATTGAGAGATCTTCACTATTATTATTAGGGGAATACTGTGCCTCATTACATGGTGCAGTGGTACGTCAATTACTCATACACGTCAGGTATGGATGCATTTCATGCAATTCGTGCTGTGTGTAGTGATGCAGGTCTCACACAGACAAACATCCAGCCCAGTGAAGATGGCTAACTACCTGTGAGTTCGGTGAAGAATGCTATGGCTTGTAAGTGCGATTGGGAGGGGGTGGGCTCTATCCTGCTGGGGCGTGGGACAGAGGGCATGGTGGGAGTAGCAGTGCAGGCCTCCCTACCATATACAAGCCTCCTAATCAAGATGGCTACCTACCCGTAAGGTGGGGGTGGAAAATTCATTGGCTTCCACGTGCTCCTGTGAGGCAGGGAGTGCTCCATGCTGCTGGTGTGTGGGACAGGGTCCATGGTGGGAGTAGTGGTACAGGCTGCCTGTGCTCATGCTCCCATGGTTACATTGGCGGCTATGTTTAGGGTAAATGGGAGTGAGTGAAGGTTGGATCTGTGAGAAAGGTTTTGGAGGGTGTGTGGTGGGATTTGTCTTGGGTGGTGTGGGTTTTTGTTTGTTCAAGACAGTACATATCGGTGTGTTAGTTAACATTTGTTTGTACTTACCAGCCTCCACTCCCCCTGATACTCCTGTGAGACTCTCAGGTTGCAGTATGGCAAGCATCTTCTCCTCCCATGGTTTGAATGTTTTCTGTGGGATGGAGGGCCACTGACAGTTCTTGCTCATCCTCTCTTTGACACCCCTCTTCAGAAACTGCCATCCTTTTTGGAACGCGGGGTTGTCCCTACTTCATTGACCCTTTCAACTACCTTTCCCACATTTGTGTCTTTGTTGCTAATGGTGTCTATTGGACCAGGCTACCAAACAGTTGTGGTTCCAATTTCTCTCTATCACAACTCACTCTGTGCATTTTTTGTGATGCCATGGTGTGTGATGTTTGAAGTGTTTGTGGATACAGGGGTGTAGGTGATAGGTGTGGTGTTTTTATGTGAGGTGTGTTATGTGCTGGGGGAATGTTGGTGCTGGTGTGATGGTGGTGGTGGGTGTTCTGTGTTGTCTTGCCTCTCCTGTCAGGTCTGGTGTGTGCTCTTTGCTTCTGTAGTGTTGCAAAGTATTGTAGTCAGTAAAGTGGCTGGTTGCATACTCAGCTGTCTTGGTGTGTCATAATGGGGTATTACTGTCAGGTGTGTTGTGGGAGTTGTCCTGGAATGTGTATGTTTTTGTTTGGCATTTATTGTTTTTTTTTCATTTGGAAGTGTTTTGTGTATTTGGAGGACATGGCTACATTTTTTGTGTGCACTGTTTTCCTTTGTTGTGGTGTTTTTGCATCATCCGCCACGTTTTATGAGGATTGTCTGCAGCGGTGGCCATGCTGCAGTTCTCCGGCTGGCTCTCCCATTCACTGCAGTATGTGACCGCCGCATCGTACCGTGGGACCATCGAGGATATACTAATTTCCTGTGTGGTATCTCCTCTTTGCTTGCGTTCTTGCTATAGCTTTTCCACTGTGTTTCTGACCGCCACGGTCGGTTTTTGGAAGTCACTGACCAGGTAGGGTGGTTTTTGGTGGCCCGCTACCACCGAGGTTGGTCTTTTTTAGGCGGTTGTTCCTAATCTGACCGCTGGTTTATCCGCGGCCCCGGAGGGCGGTTGTTTCCTGTCTCCATGGCTATCGGGGTGGTTTTCCGACCTTGAAAAGTAAAACAAAAGATTTCCCAGTGGGATATACTATTTCCTGCTCATAAATCAGGGCTCAACTCTCAAACGCCATTCACACCATTCATTTTTGTGGAACGGGAAAACACTCACCAGAAAGGAAAACCACCCAATCTAATAATACAGTGAAAAATATAATAAAAAATATACACTTTATTCTAAAATATACAACACTGATCGATAAGTCAAAGTTAAAAAAACACATAAAAAACACAATTGAATGCACAGTTAAAAAGCCACCTAATGTGGATGTGGAGAAAATTAATCTAAAGAGACACTTGTATCTGTCTTTAGTCTGTCATTTCGGGCCCTCTTTTGTCAACACTACGAGGAAAAATATTCCTTTAGTTCAGTTAGAATGTTGGCAGTGCCGATTATGACTTTGGAGTTGGCGTAGACGCGTTTCGGAAGCTTAAAAAATGATAATGGCTTCCTTCCTCAGGACAGTTTGTATACGTATTCTCCACAAGTTGATAGAAAACCTAATGCATAAATAACATAAAATGTAACTATTAGAACCCTCTTACATTTTGCACTTATTTCTATTTTTGACATTACTATTTTGGCTACACACACCCAGTATTTATGCTCCATTTTATAAATCATGATAAGGGTGGTAACAACAACAACAACAGTTCATAATACCTGTGGGTTTGTCAGTAATATTGAGGCCTTGTTTTTTACTTAATTCCCATGCGAGATACTAAGCATTTCCTACACAGAGTTGGTTATGCACCCAGTTACAATCATGGTAGAAATAAAAGTAGCATAAACACAGAACAACATGTCGTACTGACAAAAAATCTATATATCTAGATCCTCTTTTTACACACTACCTCCATAACATTTAACCCTGCGAGATTAGCATCTACCACACGGGTTCCTTTTTTTTTAAAACAAAAACAGAATGGCTACACATCAGAGCATGATAGCTACACATAAGTGTTCCGGTTAAAACCCACATCTTTACACCTGAAGCCATATGCCCATCAATTGCCAAACCTAATTACATTGTAAGGGACCTTCACTCTTTCTGCTTTCTATAAAAAACATTTTGCCTTTTGGTTCATGTTCTCCCCGTACAAGTCGCTCAATGCGATCTTTATTTGAAATTATGGGTCTCACAGAATTTTCAGGTGCTGTTCTTTGCTGCTCATCATCGAAACCGCACAAGATAGAGTAATATTAGAACGAAAAGAAATAAAGAAACTAGAACAGGCCCTTCAAGAAATGTCAGCAGTGGAGGACGCCAAAAAAAGGCTAGAAGAAATCAATACAGAAATGGATGGTTATAAGGATTACTTGCTAAATTAAAAAAAACATAAAACTCAAAAAAGATGTCAATAAATATAGCATAGAGTTAGTTTACCCTTACATCAATAAAGATTATTACCAACAACCAAGAGAGGAAATGAATGTTGAAAACCGGCCAATATATAACAGAGGAGCAAAGAAAGGTGTTACATTCTCAGAAACCTCAGGATCAAGTAGCGAAGATGAGGGATCCACATCAGGGAACAGTGGATATAACGGTGAACAAAACGGTGGTAACCGTTTTTTAGAGAACCACCAAAGGAGGGGAGGGAAAACATACCCGTACAGGGGCCAATATCAGAGAAAACAATATCAGGCCCCGAGGGGTGGTTACAGGACGAACTACCAACACAACCAGGCCCCTCAGGAATACCCCAACACCAGAAGCCAGCGATATCGCCAATAATTCCCAATAATTCAAACAAATTTCCAATAATTAACCTTTCCGACCATTTTTTAACTAAAATTGAGTTGGAGGTATTGGAAAAAGGTTTCACGTTTGCTCCCACTTCTAGCGTCAATAAGTTTAATTTAGAGAAAGATCTAAAAAGATTTTTTCGTAAAATCAGATTAAAAGAATTCTTTGAAGGAAGAGACTACACCCCTCCAAATAATTTATCAGGTCTCAAACAAAAATCCACCTTTACTCCAGCAATTTCACTAGTTAATAAAAACGTGGAAGTGTTTGAAAAGGTTGTGGAATCCAAGATAAAAAAGATCCTGGAACATACTTATCCAGATAAAAACAACATGTCCAAAGAGCATAGAACGGCAATGACAAAGTTAAAAAATGACCTGCAGTTAACCATCAAACCCGCCGACAAGGGCGGTGGGGTGGTAGTCTTCAATACTGAGGATTATAATAAGAAAATGCTAGACCTGTTAGAGGTCAAAGAACATTACCAAAGAGTCCCATTTTCCACCTTAGACGCCCTAAATAAAAAAGTCAGGGAAACTGTGAAAAATGCATTTGATAAAGACCTTATCTGTAAACAAGAATTTGAATTTCTATATAGCAAAGATGCGAAAATTCCAGCCATATACGGGCTCCCCAAAATTCATAAGAATGTGGAGAACCCCCCCATGAGACCCATAGTTAGCTGCATTGGTTCATTACTAGAACCATTAAGCCAATATGCTGACACTTTTCTCAAACCCCTCGTATTGAAACAAGATTCATATGTGCGAGACTCAGCACATATGATTTCTATTGTGGAAGGATTGGTGTACAACCCCAAAAAACAGATCATGGTGACCCTCGATATAGAGGCGTTGTACACCAATATACCTCAAAACGACACCATCAAGGTGGTATCTGAGATACTAGGAACCTCAGATCTCAGAGGCGCCAACTTGGAATTCATTATACAATGCATAACTCTGGTTTTAAAAAGCAACATATTCCTATTCAAGGATGAGCTTTTTCTCCAAGGCAAGGGCACCAGTATGGGGGCTACTTGCGCGCCGAGCCTGGCATGTTTATACGTTGCCAGGTTCGAGGAGAAACATGTGTTCAATGAAGCGTCGCCATTTTTTGAAAACATCTTGTTATGGCGGCGCTTCATTGACGACATTTTCTTCATATGGGAAGGTGAAAGTGATACACTGGAGGAATTCTTAGAATGGTTAAATTTTGGAGATGAGAACCTCCGCTTCTCAGCAGAGTTCGATCGAGAATCAGTGAACTTTTTGGACATCACCATAACAAACACCAATGGCATACTTGAGGTGGAACTGTATTCTAAACCTACAGACAAAAATACGCTATTGCACTATAGCAGTTACCATCCCCGCTCCCAGAGGGATAATGTCGCTTTTGGACAATTCCTTCGCCTTCGAAGGAACTGTTCCACCCTGGCAGATTACTCAAAACATGCTAACATTCTAAGTGAGAAACTGTCAGACAGGGGATACCCCAAAAAGTTGATCAAAAACTCTTGTAAAAGGGCACGATTTTATAATCGGGATAGCATGATACATCCAGATCAAGGGAATAAGAAACAATCTGTAAGTGACTCAAAAATTGTTTTCGTAAGCCAGTTTTCAAGTATCAGCAACAAGCTCAAAAACGTTATTCATTCCAGTTGGCACATCTTAAATGACGGGAAAGAGACCAAAATAGCTAAACCTATTTTTGCATTCAGACGGAATGAGAATATCCGTCAGAATCTGGTCCACACATACAGAGAACAGACTCAAAACAACCAACTAACAATTGAAGGCAGTAAAGCAGTAGGGAATCACAAGTGCAGTAATTGTTCAATATGCGAAAATTGCATTATTGGCAAAACGCTGACCTATAACAACTACACTATAACTGCAAAAACTTTGAACAATTGCAGAAGTAGCAATCTAGTTTATTTAATCCTATGCCCCTGCAAACTAGCTTACGTAGGAGAGACGGGAAGAGAGATAAGGGTGCGTTTATTGGAACACAGGTCTGCACTTAAAACAAACAAAGAGAATGCCCCCATGGTGGATCACTTCAACAAATTACAGCACAAACATACAGACTTCAGATGGTTTGTAATAGAAAAAATTACGACATCCAAAAGAGGAGGCAACCTTGAGATTAAACGCAAAAACAGAGAACAGTGGTATATTTCCACGCTAGACACTGTCAACAGGGGCCTCAATACAAAAGAAGATTGGATGAAAATAGTGTCATAAGCACTCCTAGAGATACTATTGACACCACTGCCTCTTATATTCAACACTAAGTAGACAGAATCACTGCATGCCGTGACCATTAAGTGACTAGCATAATAACTTAATATCTCTCTTCATCAAAGAATACTCTCTGAATAATGCAGAGAGTTCTGTGACCCCTTGTTAACATTTAAAATCCCCCCCTTTTTAACTTCCTTTTTAGGAAGAATAACCTGAGTGATACTACATACTATGCACAATAAAAATAAAATCGAGATAAAATATTCGGTGTTTAGCTAAGAAATGCATCAAAAACACCGTTTATTCTTGTTTATTTTTGATCAACTTTAATCCGGACCCTTCATGAGGGGATAATTACCCGACTCGAATACAGCTATAAAATTTGATACTATGAGAATCGTAGCGATGGACAGCCAATAAAAGAACACTACAGCTTAACAACAGCTAAATAGAATGGAAAATGCATACTATGGGCTGTAGCTATTTAACCACAAGACATGTCCTTGTTTACTTAGAATAATAAAGTTCATTCATGAGCAGCCGCTTTCTTTTTAAAAAAACAGACCAAAGCGGGTGAATCCATTAATACAGACCCACCCCTTTAAAATCACGTGACCTTTACACGAGATCAAAATGCGACGTCGAATGGGGCGTGCAAACATTTCCCAACGACAGCGGTGATTGAAAAAACGCCACGAGATTGAGCACCGGGAACGCGAGCCGTGTGCACACACTAGGTAAGGACAGCCATGGAATGGGGGTTCAGACTATAACAAACTAAGCCTCCGTTACCGAGCGGAATTTTTAGTAAAATTCTTTTAATTCTCTTGCATGCAGCCACGCGCATTACATTACCCGGTTGCTGAACAAGAACCCCAATTAAGGAACGAGAGTGCCGTATCTCGGGTAAGATTAAATACCAGAAGCGGAATGGGTGTTTTAGACTATAATATGCCAAGCCCTACTTTCCAAATTGATTCCTTAGCAAAACTTTCATTACTTTTTTCGCATGCAGCCTCGTGCATTATTTTACCCGGTAGCCGGACAACAACCCCATTCAGGGAACGAAACCTACTTATTTCGGGTAAGATGAAATACGTGACTTTGATCATAAGATACCTGGGTGATAAGTTAAACTACGCCCTGGGTTTAAGCTGACGTAATGCGCTTTTTCCGTTTTTGCAGCAAAGAACAGCACCTGAAAATTCTGTGAGACCCACAATTTCAAATAAAGATCGCATTGAGCGACTTGTAAGGTATTTTCGTGTTTAATCTTGTAGAGATTAGAACAATAATCGTTATATATATAGGGAATCATAATATGGTTTATTTCTGTTATTAATGCAGGATCGTTTAAAACCTCCTCCCGATGAAAAATATCTTTTATTGAAAAAGACGAGTGTCATGATAAAAAACATCTTTCAAAATATGAAGGTGAATATAACTCTAATTTAGCACATTAGGAGATAAGTGAATAAGTGCAAGCTTATACCTAATTCAATACCGCTCTAATTCATAGGTGGGGGAGGAAAGAAAAGCCAGGTGACTGTCACGGAAGCTAAACTGAGGATCATTATACATTGGGTGGCCTCTTTACGAAAATAACAATTATTACGGTTAGTGTATTATCACTGCCAGTGTGTATGATTGACGCATGAATGTGGTATTTCTTACAATAGAACGGGGAGAACATGAACCAAAAGGCAAAATGTTTTTTATAGAAAGCAGAAAGAGTGAAGGTCCCTTACAATGTAATTAGGTTTGGCAATTGATGGGCATATGGCTTCAGGTGTAAAGATGTGGGTTTTAACCAGGAACACTTATGTGTAGCTATCATGCTCTGATGTGTAGCCATTCTGTTTTTGTTTTTAAAAAAAGGAACCCGTGTGGTAGATGCTAATCTCGCAGGGTTAAATGTTATGGAGGTAGTGTGTAAAAAGAGGATCTAGATATATAGATTTTTTGTCAGTACGACATGTTGTTCTGTGTTTATGCTACTTTTATTTCTACCATGATTGTAACTGGGTGCATAACCAACTCTGTGTAGGAAATGCTTAGTATCTCGCATGGGAATTAAGTAAAAAACAAGGCCTCAATATTACTGACAAACCCACAGGTATTATGAACTGTTGTTGTTGTTGTTACCACCCTTATCATGATTTATAAAATGGAGCATAAATACTGGGTGTGTGTAGCCAAAATAGTAATGTCAAAAATAGAAATAAGTGCAAAACGTAAGAGGGTTCTAATAGTTACATTTTATGTTATTTATGCATTAGGTTTTCTATCAACTTGTGGAGAATACGTATACAAACTGTCCTGAGGAAGGAAGCCATTATCATTTTTTAAGCTTCCGAAACGCGTCGACGCCAACTCCAAAGTCATATTCGGCACTGCCAACATTCTAACTGAACTAAAGGAATATTTTTCCTCGTAGTGTTGACAAAAGAGGGCCCGAAATGACAGACTAAAGACAGATACAAGTGTCTCTTTAGATTAATTTTCTCCACATCCACATTAGGTGGCTTTTTAACTGTGCATTCAATTGTGTTTTTTATGTGTTTTTTTAACTTTGACTTATCGATCAGTGTTGTATATTTTAGAATAAAGTGTATATTATTTATTATATTTTTCACTGTATTATTACATTGGGTGGTTTTCCTTTCTGGTGAGTGTTTTCCCGTTCCACAAAAATGAATGGTGTGAATGGCGTTTGAGAGTTGAGCCCTGATTTATGAGCAGGAAATAGTATATCCCACTGGGAAATCTTTTGTTTTACTTTTCAAGTACATTGGCGCTCCATTTCCCTTCGGGTCATTAAGAGCCCCTCTCTTTTCTTTTTACCTGGTTTTCCGACCGCCATCCTAATGGGGCCCAAAGTATTCTGTGCTATAACTTTTCAGAATTCTAACAATCTTTGTTTAGTGATTAGCTGCCAGAATTCTACAAATTGGGATTTGTCCTTTTTGTTTATTTGTACAAGCGATGAAAGAATAGGAAGTGCACTTCTGATTTGAGGATAGCCGCACTCCCATACTCTTCATGCCCAGATCTAAGGACTTTGGTGTGGCCAGTGTGTTTTGGGGAAGCTCCCGCACTGATCTAATGACATTTTTTTATAATGAAAATATTTTTTGCCAGCAGCTACATTGATGTGTCCCTAAAGCTCCGCACGACACTTTTTTTTGTTTTTTTATTAAAGGCAATCCCATGTGCTGCAGCGAGAATTGGCTTTTTACTAATTGTGGTAACCATGATAGTGTACTCTCACCCCTAGGTGTTCAAACTGTTTACCGCTTCTAGTGTGGTTAGGCCAAGTGTTAGTCTATGATTAATAGACTTGTGATGATTAAAAAAACAGAATTTAGTTTTTTGGGTAATAATTTCTACCATGTGGTCTTCACAGACCCTGACAAACTTGTCTACTTGGTTTTGGAGCCCCATCGGGACATAGAATAAAGCAGGGTATCATCTGTAAAAAGTAGCACAGGCACTTGGAGGCCTGCAAGCTTGGGGAGTCACCCTTGCAATCTGTTAACTTTTTGATCAAGCCATTCATATGGATCACTAACAGAATATCGACTGACAGAATAATCAGTTGGCAAAATATCGACCCCAGAATATCAACATCGAGAATATCGACTTCCTATCTACAACATTGTAAGAACAAAAATTTTGAAAGACAAATATCATTGTAAAAAATATTGTCATTTTAAAATGTTTAAAAGTTAATGTAAAACATAGTACACAACATATATAATTAGAGTAAACATAGTTAAAAATATCAAAAAGTATTGAAAAATAATAACTAACACATGTACTGTAAAAATAAATTAAACGTATATAATTAAAATATAATGAAAATAGTTAGTCCATAAAAAGCAACAGTACGGAAATCATTGGATAGCGTAGGGGTTAACAATACTTTTCCCACTCCAAAGATTGCAACAGTAGGGGAAGCTTTGAATAGCGTAGGGGTTATAATTACTATTCCCACTCCAAAGAGTGCAACAGTAGGGAAAGTGCTGGATAGCGTAGGGGTTAAAAGCACTATTCCCACTCCAGAGAGTGCAACAGTAGGGAAAGCATTGGATTGTATAACTGTTAAAATTACTATTCCCACTCCAGTAAGTGCAACAGTAGGGAAAGGGTTGGATATCGTAGGGGTTAAAATTACTATTCCTACTCCAGCGAGTTCAACAGTAGGGAAAACGTTGAATAGCATATGGATTAAAAATAATATATTTATACATTAAAATAGTTTTTAATTAAAATAATAATTGATTAATTATTTATCAATAAATAATTAAAAAATAACAATTAATTTAAAATATAAATTACCTTAACAACATTAAATTACTTCCCACCATTTTCCCAAATAAAAATACAACTCATTACACATACAATTTTAAATAATTGAAATATTTATCAATTATTAATGTTATAAAAATGAATTACCAATTCATAATTAAGAACACTAAATAAATGAACTACACCAATAACTTATTATTGATAATTACAAATACATAAATTCACACCTTATTCCCTTATAAACTCATATCCCTTCCAAAAATATATTAATACAATTAGCATAATTAATAATTATTTAACATTAATAAACAATTATTAATTAATTATTAAACAATTAATTGTCAATACCAATAAACAAAAAATAATAATTACTTAATTACAATTAAAATACTTCCCACCCCATTACCCTATAAACCCACAGCCCACTACAGAACTAAAACACAAAAGGTAATAAAAATAATAATTAATTCATAAAAAATATTATTTCATTAACTATTTTCAAATTACTTCCCACCATTTTCCCCTATAAACCCACCCACAATTAGCATATTTATCAATTAATACAAATAATAATGATTACTAATTAATTAACAATAAATAATTATCAATACCAATGAAAAAGTAATTAATTATTACTTAATTACAATTAAATTACTTCCCACCCTATTCCCCTATAGACCCACAACCCACTACAGAACTAAAACTCCAAATTTAATACAACATTTTTAATATTATTAATTAACAATAATTAAATTACTTCCCACCCTATTCCCCCATAAACAAACTGCATAATTTACTTTAAAAAAAATACTAACTTCTATAAAATGTATACATATGTATTAAAAAATACAATAATTAACAAAAAACACATTATACATAGATTTAAAATGCCTACTGATATACACTTCGATATTAATAACCCCTTCCATGCTCATGACGAGCTCAGCTCGTCATGAGGCACAGTTGAGCTGTGCTGATGACGAGCTGAGCTCGTCATGAATATAGGGGAGCAAGAATTTCCAGCACAGGGGAAAAATAATTACAGCAGCGATGTGGTTAACATCGATATTTTTGTATTGATATTAATAACTAGGATATAATGTACTTCAATATTTTTTACTTTAATTGCAATATTCCATTTGATATTCTGTCAACGATATTCTTGACATCGATATTCTGTCCCCTTGATAATGAAAACAAGATATATGTGTATATCGATAAAAAAAACCTCTATATTATGTCTGTACACCCATTCATATAGAGCGTGAAGAGCGCTGGCATGCGAACGCACCCTTGCCTCACTCCATGACTCACCCCAATATGTTTTGTTAGTCCCCCTTCCTTCCCTTGTTCAACTGCTGGAACAGCTGCTTCACAAATAGAAAAAAAACATTGTTTAAACACCAGCTAATCATATCTAAGAGCATTTTGTTATGATTGTACATTTTGTTTTATCTTTTTTCCAAATATTGTTCTACTGCCATTAAGCCAACTCTGTGGTCAATGCTAGTGGATAGGAAGGTTATGTCCAAAGTCATAAGGATGTAATCATCTTACCAGGGTACATCATACAGCTTTAAAAAACAATGCTGGTGTGTTTACTGTAAGAAGGCAACTCCACTCCTGAAACCTGAAGAAAATAATCCATATATTGGAAAATCTTTTTCAAAAAAGCCATTCTTTGCAGATATGATTGGTCTATCCGGTACTGGGGTATACTCCTTTGTGGATCTTTGGAATGAAATAAATTACAGGCAAAACAGGGAATATGTTATGCAAAAATTGGTATTGATCTTGGAAATGAGGCCCTCACATTTCCATTTGGTCAGATCGTCTTTCATCTGGACACAAGTTTTTTAGATACCGAGTCTCCCTCCTTGTTAGCATGCCAATGTATCCACTCAACCTTGACATGGGAAGAAAGAGCCACCCCTGAATTAGTCGCTGACGCAGGAGACACAGATGTTCTTTGTCCAATGTGTTTACCCAATTTAAGTTAATCAACATGTACAAACCGTATTTCGAACACATAAGGAAGCCAGTTGATAGTGAACTATACATTCAATTTAGGTAAATATATCTGCCCCTTATGTTATTTACTCGAAATGGAATGTACCAGTTCTGATCTTGCAACAGGAGTGATGCACTGGTGTTGATCCACACAATGGCAGGGTTACACCCGTTCAACAGAGGATGCGTGGCTTTGGCTGAAGCAAGTACCTTAGGCACATTCTCCACTTGGCAGGGCAGACTCACAGATAGCAGAGTTCAGGTGCAGAATGAGTTTGGATGGAAGACTTTTATGTCACTCTGTGTTCAAGTGATGCAGGTCTAGTCCTTTTTACCAAGGAAGGTGAATAGCAGGCAGCAGGGCATCATACTAAGACAGGATTCGAGCAAAGCTGAAGCCCAGCAGAGTGCCAGTCCTTCTACATAGCGTCAGTCCTTCTTCCTGGCAGAGTCTACATAGGTCAAGAACAGTGATGCAGTGGTGGTATCTGAGGACAAGTACTCATACCCAGTTTGACATTTGAAGTTAGATTACACTTGAAATACAGTTCCCTGAAGTGTGCAGAGGTTCTGCCTTCCTACCCTGGCTGCGATCTCCCTACATGACGGTATGCAGCCCTTTGTGTGGGAACAGGACACAAACTATTTAAGTATAAATGAGGCTGGGTTCAGCTCTCCCTCTCATCCTCCTAGGATGGCTCCTCAAGTCACACCTAAGCTCCCAGTGTGTGTGGCTGACTATGGGGGATATGCAAAGCCTAGCTGTCTCCCACCCCAGATAAGTGATCGGAGGCAGGCAGTAGGCACCAAAGTGAGACACCTAACACACAAACTGAGGACTAGAGATTAACCCTTCCTTTATTCTCCAAGGCTACATTCAAAAGCTCACAACATTGGAAGGACTGTGTGCAAATTAAAATAATGAACAAACATATTTGGCAATTCCCAAAATGCTCTTCTGGTTAAGTAATATCCTTTTAGGATGGAAACCCCCAAAAGTTGTGAATGTAAATGTAAATGTGTTTGAGCTTATATAGCGCACAGCTACCCGCAGTGGGTTTCCCGGCGCTTGCTTAGGGAACCCGTCCTGGTATTCCCTTGTGAGATAACCCCGGCAGGGTATCCACAAGGTGAAAGCCAGGCATCCCGCCGCAAGGGGCCGTTGTGGAGATTAAGCAAGCTATTGCCCAGAGTCGCAGAGTGTGAACCCGTGAGTCGAGAAGGCACCGGAGCGAGAATTATCGAGTCCGTTGAACTTTTAGCCCAAGAACCGCCGAGGTGGGGAATTGAACCCTGGTCCAGGGCTGATCTCAGCTTCTGGGTCTGCCGCCTCTAACCCTTAAGCCACACTGCCCTCACCTACTAGATAGTGGCTTCCTTTATCATTGGGCGGCTAGATAAACCCTGGTGCAGACAAATGCTCAGGGAGGCATACATATTATTTTCTTGAATCAGAATCCAATATGCAGAGAAAAATAAAAGTATTAGAAATGTTGAACTGGCGATGACCTACCTAATTTTATTTTTGGGAGTATGTAGGAGAAATTTTGTCTCCACATCCCTCACTGGCAGTATCAATATGTTTCGTCATTTAAGTCTCCTGGGTACTTTTTTAGGGGGAATACCTAATGTGCCAATATTCCTCTCTCCTCGTGGATATGAGGTGCCTGGTCCTCTCATGGTGTATTCCTGTTAGGAATGTCACCCCTTTGCTAAGTATCATAATCATGAAAATGACACTGCCCATAGTATTGCGGAAATCATACCAATCTCATTTCTTTTTCTGTGTGCTTCTCTTTGAAAAAGTGTGTTGTCAATTTGGCCATGGTCTTTTTGCATCTAAGGTTGCTCATGTGTTCTAAAATCCTAGTTTTTATATACCTGTTGGTTATACCCACATATTGATCTCAACATGGGCAAGTAATCAGATAGATGAGGTTCTCTGAGTTGTAGTTTGTAGGATTTTAAGTACCCAGGGATATTGCTATCCTAGATCAATTGTCTTTGTATGCATGGTTGTGGAACAAGCTTTGCAAAAGCCGCAGGCATACTGTCAGTGAATAGTGGGAGCCCCCAGCATGATAGTCCTGTTCTGTTGCCTGATGTTTTGTGTCTGGTTCAGGTGGTATCAAGGGGTACCTAATGCTGGTCCTCTTTTAAAAGAGATTTGCCAGCTTTTAAGACTCAGCCCGTTAGTTTTTAGAATCCATCCGTTTGTTTACATGATTTTTTTTGATGCAATTCAAAGTGGTACTAAATGTTGCCACACAGATGCTTTTTCTTCCGTATGTTTTACATATGTTTCCAGCAGAGCTTCCCTGTTGTTGTTAATAGCCATTTTTAGGACCCTGCTCTTGTTGATGATAGTTGCACTCCATCAGTTTGTTACTCATTTATTTTAGCTTTTTTCCCAAAAATCTCAATGTCTGCGCAGTTCCTACGAATACACAAGAATTGCCCATACAGCAGGCTTTCACTCAATGACATAAGATGGAAACTGAAATGAGTTTAGGTTGTATCTGTTGGTGGGTTTGTGATGTACCTCACTCACCAATTTCCCATTCCTAGGTAATGTAGTGACTCTGTGGTGATGTTGCAGTGAAAAACAAGAAGTGGTTTCTGCTGTTAACCCATGTAAGAAAGTCTCCTGCTTGATTTTTGTCCCCTCGCCTGATTAGCCGCACATCGTCAATATATCTTCTCCATATTCGTTTTGAGTAGGGATTCTGGGGAGAGTTTATATGTTCCGCTTCAAAATGGGAGACATAAAGACGCGCTAGACTGGGAGTAAATGAGCCGCCCATGGATGTCCCATGGGTCTGAATGTATACGTTGTCCCCAGAATGAAATACATATCTTGTTAGCGCTAATTCTGCAAGGCACAGTGTAAATGATCTTGGGGTTTGAGAATCCCAATTGTTGGGAAAAAATATATTTTCAATGACTCTCAGGGTCAACCTCTGGGGAATATTTGTATATAGTGACTCAATATTGTTGTGAATGTTTCTAGGACCCTAATTAAATATTCCCGATGTATGCCCTTATGTGGTTATAACAAATCATATCCTTATAAAGGCATAAGAATCATATCCATATTTAGTAATAGCCAATGCAATCCAAATACGGCAAGGCTACTTCCTTAGACTCCTAGAAAGGACAACAAGTTCTTTAAACAAACCAAACCTCCAGCAACCTGGGAATTTCCCATGCTTTTCTTTTGATTTGTCCTAGAACTCCTGCGAGCACTGAAAGAACGGCCAGTTCCTAGTGACATCTTTTATTGACGTCTTATGTCCAACCTTACGTCAAACATGGCACCTTCCAGGTATAAATATTCCAGCGTTTGCCTTAAGCAACACACAGTGGTTTGGAGCAGAACGGCTAAATACTTATTCAAAGCCCAGCTGTTGCGAGTGCCAAAGGAAGCCGTCCCTCCCATTTTGACGCACTGAGAAAGACGCTGTCTTTTTCTCCTGCCGAGAAAATCCAGATCCAGTGTTTCCAGTCACCTTTGTGGGTAACTGGGAGATCGAGTCCTGAGAGCGAGATACAAGACCTCCTTCATTCTAAAACCAAGGTACAGAGCTGATTAGATCCTTAGAGAATTCTTGAGTAAGATTCTTGGCAAAACTAACTTAACTTAAAAACTCCTTTACTCCTTCCCATGTACTAGGCTTAGGTTAGGTACACTGGGGTAGGCGTATTTAGAAACATCAGTTGAGTACGTTTAGACAATTTTTATCATTGTATGTAATTGTATATATGTTATACATTTTAAGTATCATATGGCTCAGAAACCATATCAATGCTTTTACATTATTATTTCATAATACTCCTTTTTCTGTACGCACTTTACTTTATGACACGTATTGCAATTATAGCAATTCACTTCTCTTGTATGAGAAAGAAGACGGCTCAATAAATAACACCTTTTATTGAAAGCGCCCGTCTCTCTATTTCTCTGCACTCTGTTGAAACTAAGAATGCACGATTGCCTGAGTGAAATAGCTATCTATTGTTTTCACACGACTCTGGAGATTCACTCCTTATTCTGGGGGAGCAAAGTTGCCTTAATGTAATTTCATTTTCAGATATAAAGTGGACTGTGCACTAGTCCAGTCAGGCCTCTGGGTTATGGATAAAATTGCTGCACGAGGATCCAGATCCAAGGGGTTTAGAATTAAAAACAAAACACCAGTAATTAGAAATGCTAATACTGATTGTATTTATGCACCAACTACTCAGTGCGAGTTTTACTATTGGTACTCAACATTGCCCACTTTTATATTTTACCAACATTTCAGTATAATATTAAAGAAACTTGTATAATTTTTGAGAAAATATATCGGGGTAAACGGAAAAGTAAGGACTTTGATGCTTGCATCAGTTTACCTCCTGTTTTTTACTTGTTATCTTTCAATCTAGCCACATCCACTACAACTGTTTCTCTGAGAACTCTTGCCTGCTCCACTACAACAAGGCTGCCTATAAGAGACTGCTGAAACTGAACAAATCTCATCTTTGGCTCTGGAGAGCAAACCTTAAATACAACAAAAGTATTGAATGTTGCTAAATGGAATACATGCATAGCCAACTACTTATACCAAATATATGTCTTATTGCCAGCAATGTAAGGTTCTAACCTCTGGTCTACTCAATGTACAACACCCATGTGTTTATTGTAGTCTGAAATGCACACAGGTTTGCACACTTCAGAAACATGACCTCAAATAGTCACAGGTGAAGTAACTTCATCATGGATGGGAGTTAGCCTATAGACATCTCTCTTGTCAAAAATGTACATTGTCAGATGCTCATAACTACACAAGTCCCTGTCCTTTCAAAATAATTTTTACAAACAATCTCTTTCGGGTAACCTTAATGGTGAGAGTGGATGGTGTCACAAGCAGCAGTGTCCACATGGAACAATTCCCTGAACAATGGCACACCAAAGTATAAGTTGTCTCTGTTTAAATGGTGACATGTGTTAAAATGTTCTCTATCAAATGCTTACACAATTTTCTCTGTAACTCCAAAAGTTGATGGACAACCGGTGAGGGAAGGGGGGTTGGGGGGCATTATTGGAATCCTAGCGGTGTAGACCCTGAAATTATAGACATATCCAGTACTTCTCTCAGACAGCATATACATCTTAATTCCTTAACTTGCCCTCTTGCTGGAAATGTTCTGCCTAAAAACCAAACTACCCTTTCCCAGGACTAAAGCTTTATGCACAGCCATTTCTTTCCCTGGAGTATAGATCTATCTGCAATGTGCTCAAGGACAGGCCAAACCTTAAAAAGATTGTCACAATCAGGGGGACCTTTTGGCAATGCTAAATCATTATCAACAAAACACAACATCCGAAGTAGAAGTAAATACCAATTATGACTTTTACTTGTAGGAAATATAGCTATTGCCATCAAGGGATTCATTGTCCAATATGAAGTCAGTGATGGATTCCTTATCAATCCCGTCAAAAAAGTTAAACCCAAGAACAACTTCAGCTCATCCGATTTGTGGCAGCCCACCGAATAGCTCTAGAGTGAGGCTCAAGTCAGGCACTGTTGTCCCTCAAATACTGTTCTGCAGAACAATTTCATCCCAAAATACATCATTCATAAACAACTACAACAAATGTATAAGCAAAAAAATCCGCAATGCACTGTATACCCTGCAACACCTTTAAAGGCAGCCAACACCTACCATTTTTGGGTCAATCCAGAGTCTAGCACTTCCAATAGGAGGCCTGGAAGCTGTAGACTGCAATCCAGATGCCACTTCCAGTAATATTGGCACACTAGTGGCTTTCTCTAAAAGCTTTACTTCAACCGCACCAAGAGTGGTGTTGTAATGTACATGTCTTGTGCATCCACCCTATGGTAACACCTGCTCTACTGTATCGTTTTGACAGTAAGAATCAAGAGATTATTTGCAGATTGGGAGTTTGCTGCCATCTACTGGATTCAAAGGTACTTTTCTTTTCTGGGAATTAGTCCTTAGTACAAGTGTACTGAATATATTCGAGGAAGAAAGCTTCATGATTTTTCGGGGCTGTGGAATTTCACCTGGGTGCGCAGTTTGTTTTGTTTTTGTTTATTGACTTCGCTCTAAAGCATTTTGAGGCAGTTGGTCCTTGTCTCAGTTTGAATTCAGCGCAAGCTATGTTTTGACTGCTCACGCAATCTATGCATAGAGTGCTCAAGTACACCTACGTTTCTCCATGAGGTGTTTGTGTTTCCATGGTGACCAGATCTGCTCCTGGATGCTCCTGGGCGCGGACACACTATGAACCACCTGGGACTGCGTCAAATAACGTGCTGCCATCTTTGTTGTTCCTGGTTTTGCTTCAGAGGGCTGCTAGAAGTGCCGGTGGAACATCTCTCAGCATTTTGGCTCTTGAATTTGAAGAATCATCACTCCGCCTGCAACTTATCTTTACACCTCAATGTGGATTTAACACTTTGTTTTTCATGAGGTACAGTGCTTTGGGCCCCATCTGCAATCCCCTAAGAATGGGTTTTGAATGGTGTTTGGACGCTAACAGCAGTGGATTCGGATGAGTTATCGCTCACTGGTGCTCAAGTTTGTCTTTATTATACATTTAAAACATGTCTGTTTTACATTCTAGGGGCGCTCAATTAGTAATTCTTGTAATGCTGAGGGTTTTGGGGTAGTGTTGACCTGTTGCACTCATAGAGTTGAGGGTATGCCCATCTGTAATCATCTTACACTGTTTTAAATGATGTTTGGATGTTAACAGCAGTGTATTTTATGTCAATGTTATATGTGTTTGGTCAATATGCTGTTTTTCTTTATGTATGAAAAAGGGGAAGTGTGTGTGTGGTATCAGTGGTGTATGCAGAAGTGGTAGTACACTGTGTTCCTAGTCTAGTTATTGTATGCAGTATGCAGTTGTGTTGTAAGTGTTGGTCTATGCGTGAGGGGTACGCGCAACAGAAGTCTGTCTTTTGTGTAGCTTCTCTATTTTGTTTTTTTGGTTTTACTCTTTGGAATTGGTTTTTACCTCCTATGAGGTGTTGTATTTCAAGGTTTTGCTGAGAGTCCGGGTGTTGTGTGCTCTCATTTGGGTTGTGGGTAACTTAGTTGGTTACCCCATAGGCTATGTGCCGTTTTCCTGATTGTGGGTGACGTACGTTTGTCACCCCATCAGTATTTCAAGGTTTTTGGGAGGTGTTTTCCCCAATAGGGAGGTGATTTGCCCTATACAGTATGTTTCAAGGTTTTGGGAGGTGTTTTCCCAATAGGGAGGTGATTTGCCCTATACAGTATGTTTCAAGGTTTTGGGAGGTGTTTTCCCAATAGGGAGGTGATTTGCCCTTTACAATATGTTTCAAGGTTTTGGGGAGGTGTTTCCCCTACATTTTTTGTATTTTCCTATGGGAAGGAGGTGGGGTGAGGATGGTTTACCTCCGTTCTTGGGTGTGAAAAATCTAGTCCCTGTCATTATTTAAATGTGTTTGGAGTGTTAGAAGCTTTAGAACTTGGGTGTTGAATCGCTGTGTTATTTGGCTCTTTGTTTCTGAATCTTCTTGACATTCTCTTTGTGCTTTTTCATCTTTGCACATTTACTTCTTTGTGAATTATTTTGCATGTGTGCTTATGATTCATTAGTTGATTTTGATAAAAGGGGGATGTGTTGTAATGTACATGTCTTGTGCATCCACCCTATGGTTACACCTGCTCTACTGCTTGGCCCTTGATGATGTCATTGGAATGTTGGGAGGGTTGAACAGTAAGGAGATGTCAGTTAGCGTGAGGGGCTGAGCAGTGGAACTGCTCCTGGTGGGGTCTCTGCTCTTTCACATGGATCTAAAGAAGAAATCAAGTTATGATTCTGTACTACACCTACAGACTATGGATCTTTCTTTATTGTAACAAGTGGCTTCATCATTAGATGATTCAACTCTGTCAGAAAATTCACTCTTAGAATCCTGAACTGCCTGAGATGGAGAGGCACTCTCATAATCATGGCCAAAACAATACTCAAAAAGCATACCTACAACGTGATGTTCAGTCATACTGCAGCTTCACATACTTCTTATTTATACAAGTAACTTGACAAACAAGTAAATACATACAAAGCACATAAAGACCTATATACTGTAAAAAAAAAATAACACTCACTTGCTAGAGACCGCTAAACTCACCAGCACCTACTCTAGATGGACACAGAAAGCACAAACAACATCCCATTAGAAAAATACACATTGTGCACAAATACAAGGACAATGTCACTCACATTCAAAAAAAAGCTAAGTAGGCATCTAGTATCACAACATTTCCTAAAAATACATTCATGCAAGTTATTGATACTCATTTAGAGTAAACAATATAAAAAAATGTGCTTGCCAAACACGTGCAACTAAACAATTTATAGCTGTACCAGTGCTGAAGCCCCAAGCACAAGTTACACCAAAGAAAAATAAAAGTTTTGCACTAAAATGAAAAGGAAAAAAAAATGTTACTATCAAAATGATGGCAAACCATGCAGATCATCAGCCAAACCATACTTCACACACAAACTTTTCCTGGTGGTCTTGTGGCTTCTGCTCCCCTTGGAGGCAAATGGGCCTAAAAATACAATGCCTATCTGCCGCCAATGGGGGCAGAAAAAGTCAAAATATTCACCCCCAAAAGGTAAAAAACCCTATACTATATAATCTCTTGTGGTGTAGTGGATTCTGGCCCCCTTTGGGTGTTAGATGGGCCCACAAATATAAGGCTGATCTGCCCCCGGGGGTGAAATGGCCAAAACACTCTACCCCATAAGGTGAGTGATCCTAGCCCAAGAGATTGCTCCCTGTAAATATGAAACAATTAATCACTGCGTTCTGGGTCAATGCCCACCACAACACAGACTGGGACAGAAACAGACCACACAGCATCAAATTCCCACTGAACCTCTCCAAACATGCCTCTAAGAACTTTATACCAAAAATTCACAAAGAAAATCCAGAGACACTAATAATGAACATTTTCGACAGCCCAGCATGGACTTCATGTTCAACACTATTTATTGTATTTATTTATTTCATTTAAGAAGTTTTATATAGCGTTGGCCTGACCCTAGGGTATTGGAGCGCTTTACAGCAGATACATTGCAGAGATTCACAAAATAGAAGAGCGACACATTAGCAGTGCAGGACAGTCTTAGTCTTCAGAGTCCTTCAACGTCTTAGGTTTGGAGCAGTGCGCAGTGTCAGGTAGCTGTCAGCTAGATGACAATTTCTAACAATAATGAAAAAATATGTAACATCGAACTTTCACTTGAGCCACCTACCAGCCCTTGTACCAAGGGTGTCTCCTATCCAATAAGGTCTACTCAAAGCTCTACCACCAACTAATGGCTGCTTCACCACTCTCCACCTCTCAGCAATCCAGACCACCGACCTCACCCCATTGCAACTAAAATATTATGCAACTTGGACTGATTTTAACTATATACCTGAATAAGTCCTCAAATTAATCAGTGGCTTGAAGCTGACATTGCACATTTCTTACTCCCTCCTTGCTACACCTGTCAAAAATCATTTGACTTTGTCCCAGTCTGACATGGCCGTATATCTCAAGTAAGAGCATAATTCTTCTAAGTGATGTTGTTCAGTATATTGTATAAAAACTTATCTCTCATATCTACATATTGGATTTTAGTCATGTATTAAAATATGTTCAATTTTTCGAAACTGGTGTGGGATCTTTTTGTGCGGGGTTTATCTGTTTGAAGTGTTGCACAAATACTTTACACATTGCGTTCAAGCTAAACAAGACTGCTCTGTGCCAATCTACCAGAGAGGAGCATAGATTAATTTGGGGATTGCTGGTGCCCCTCTATGACTAGAATTGTGGTTATCACTTGACCAGGTCTCCCACCCCACTCAACCAGGAGTCCAATTTGTGCTCAGTGGTGTGGATAAGGGCTTGTGTTTCCACAGTATCATGCAGTGATTTCAGGTATACAAAATTCCCACAAAATATTTGATACCAAAATGATTTTTTGTTTTTTAATTGTCCTTGATTGTCTCTATTTTTCTTATTTCCAAATGTGATTCCTGCCTCACATTTATGATGCCTGTGATTCTTGCATGCTAGGATGGACTAGGATATCAATGTTAGGTGTGCAGATATATGGCAAAACTCTCCCAACCACAACATTGCCCAGTTTTTCCTCATGCATGTGTCCCTTAGTGCGGGTTCAGAATGCTGGAACTCCTCCCCGTATGATTTGTGGTCACATCAGGTGGCCAATGTTCATGTTGAGATAGGTGTTTCTTGTGTTGAGAAAGAGGTCACTCATGTGGAAAATGTATTCGAGTGGGGCAGAGAAGCAGCATCCTCTGGCCCTCAGCATGGTGCTGTTCATGCTAATTTTATTCTGTAAACAAGACCCCATCCCTAAATATCAGCGCACGTAGCCCAATGTGCCAAAACTCTGCTGATCGCAGAACTCCATGAATTCTTTCTCAGTTTTAAGGCTACTCTTTGTAACCTGTCCATTTTTTAAAACACTGAGCAGAATCAAATATGGCGTGACTTTTGCTAGTCTCACCAGGTTCTGCTGTTACAAACCTTGAAAATTGTCTAAAGAAACACATTTCCTCACATTTCTTTGATGGAAAGTTACATAATCGGTGGGAAGCCACAAACTTCTACCCACAGAGCCTTCCTCTAAGTCTCCCCATAAAAAGGGTAGCTCACTTCTATGGGTAGGCCTAATGTCAGTGACAGGAAACCACCCAAAATGCAACATGGGCACATTACATATTTTCCCTGAAAACTGACCTTTATTTGCAATGTACCAGTTGGCACCTTGAGAAACCAAACAATCCTGCACATTTTTTAAAATAAGACACCCAGGGAAATCCAGTATGGGATGATGTGTGTGGCTCCCACCAGGATGTTTTACCCAGAATCCCTTTCAAACCTGAAATTTAGCACAAAAAAAAGTTCCTCACATTTCTGTCCGAGGTCAAAGTTCCAAAAACAAAGATTGAGAAAAACAAGGCCCCCCTGGGTATCGACAATGTACAGATTCCTAGGGCAGGGTTGAACCAACTTGAGGAAAAACAATCCTAGGCCATCCACAAGATAAGTGACTATGAAGGCTGGGACCAGTGGAGAGAAAGAATTGTCAAAAACAAATGTATACGTAAAAACAATATATTTAATTAACAGTAGATAAAAATCATATAGGGACTCACGCACATAGGTCAAACTATATGATACAATAAAATTATGACATAAACACTTATTGACCACATACATCAAACATATTCAATAAAAACCAAATACATCATAGTAATAGTGCAAATAATGGGAATTTAGTATAAAAGACTCGACGCGCGTTTCGGCAGTAGGGACACTGCCTTCTTCAGGAGTCGTTGGTGAAACTCTGAAAAAAATATTCATAAAAAACATATTATATATAACATTACATATATTCTATAGCATATTCTTAACAAGTATCTATCTATCTGCTTATTTCTCAGTTCAAGAGTATATCATTCTTAACAACTCTAAATCTACTTAACAGGTCCAGACATAAAACATTAGTCACTTAAGGTCATATGATAGACAGATATATATAAAGTCAGTACAGTACTTAGCTAGACCGAGAGACTGATCAGTATTGTTGGTAGCCTTACTCATACAAAAAACAGGTGTTTGTTTGCGGTCACATATATATTCTCAACTCGGATTAACATGTCTAACCTGAACAGAGGGATATTGTCATGATCCTCATTGAAAATACATTGGTATCAAAATAACTTACATACTGAATGTATTGCTTCGTATGGATGAAGGTAAATCGATGATAACTTCCTTAGAGTTGATAAAAAGATAGAAGAATGCAAAACCACTCGATGGGGCTAGCACCTATTTTAAATACAAAATAGATATTTTGTATAATATCAATCTAATGTTATGTAAATTAGGGGTATATTTTTTGAACACAATGGAATGAAAGGTCAGTTTATTCAAGAATCCTTGGAAGACAATGATATGATACACAAGAAACTTAATGGGCAAGAATATCTATTTATTATTCCTACTATCTTGAGGACCAGTTCAAATGATTCTTAATTTAACAGTACTTCTGCTGTAAAATCAAGTCATTAAGGGAGGATACATACATATAATGGACTGGAAAAGATCATATATCGAGGCGAGTCAAAAGACAGAGGTCTATGGAGGATAAAGATTGCCCATAATATAGATAAATCTGAAGCTAGAGCTTAGCAAGTTATATACATTCTTAGCATAAACAGGTAGATAAGGAAAAAATAAAATAAAACGCTAAAGGATATTACCTATTATGCTGATAGCTTAGATACTGCAGGTTATTGTATCCAACTATTGGGCTTCATAATGGCATCCAACTAGTAGCCATCACTAAAGATGGATATATAGAGGGAGAAAACATATCTAGGGTCAATGCTTGAGTCTGATAATTATTCAAGGACTTACATAAACATCCTACATAAGAGCGCTATTACCACAGGCACAAATGTGCTCTTGTAAATAAAGCTGCAGCATGTTTAAGGCTTACCTTTAGGTAAAACGATTCCCAAGTATTCCAATTGTAGTTTACAATGATTTCTAGATGTATTTGCAAGTTAAAAAAGCCATGAGCAGTAAATGGGCTGAAAAAATAAACAAAGAATAGTCGGGAAATAAACATACGTGCCGGCTATGCTTCTATATATTTTATAGCAAGGGATGATATATGGGCAAAGGTAAATGGCCCCAGGGATTGTTTTTTTATATATATGGTAAAGTAAACGTATGTCAGAAAAATGTTTCTGCAACGTTACTGTGCCGCTTGTAAGTGATATGATAGAGTCATTACCTTACAATAAAAGTCCAAATTCCGGCAGCAAGATAGTGCTGTTCTACCGTTTATAAAAGATGAGTCATTGTAATAGCCGATCGAAGAAGAGACGTAGTTCCGTTAGCACGATGATCTCTAAAATGACAACAAAACGGAATGCGACTTTAAAGAAAGGTCGCCTATCGTAGTTTTTAAAATATCTAAACGGCTACCGAGGGTTTAGCTCCTACCTTTACGCGTAGACGGATACGTGGACTGCAGGATGGTGCAGCTCCGGACCCAAGATAGCGGGAATAACCTCGCTGGTCGACGAAAAACGGGAGGGATGAAGTTACTCCCTTGAAATTGACAGTTCTTTTATAGTTTAAAATAAAGGCGCGAACTGCTGACCGATCGTGGGGAATAGTGGAAAGGGAAGGAGGACCAAACTCCTACGTTATGTTATGAAAATGTTCACCTTTCAAACATGGCGGTGAAAACTGAAGGTGGTTGTGTGTTGTTATAGCAACCAAGTTAAAGGACGGAAACGGTGACTATTTATCCAAGGTAGTAAGTTAAAATGGGATATGTAGTATATCTAGAGATATATTACCTGGGTGTGCCCTAAAAGGGAACCACTTGACAGCCAAAAAATTAGCGCATGTTATCTGATATTTGGGACGAAGTCCCACTGTAATAAGGCTATATTTACTTTGTGGCTGGGTCCTTCGTTATTTATTTGAAGAATATAGTCACATAGATAGATAGATAGCCAAAAAATTAGCGCATATTATCTGATATTTGGGACGAAGTCCCACTGTAATAAGGCTATATTTACTTTGTGGCTGGGTCCTTCGTTATTTATTTGAAGAATATATTCACATAGAGGCTAATGTTTTAATGAGAGGTACAGGGAAGTGGTAAGTGACGGCGTCCCATAAAGTTAGAAAACAGGAGGTGGCACAAGGTGGTGGTAAATGGAGACGTCCAATTTCTAATTGTGCAAAATGACTTATTATAATTGCAATAAATACCAGTGTGAACTACACAGGATAGGGTATATTAATCTTAACATGCCTGTTAAGATTAATATACCCTATCCTGTGTAGTTCACACTGAGTATCTAGTTACCACCTTCTAAACCAACTCTAGGACTGTCATACGAATTTAATAAAAACATTTTTTAAAAATAAAAAAAGAACCCCCCATCTGTTTTCGTCAGTATAACTAATATACCAATACATAGGTAATAATTAGTCCCTATATACGCCACCCTACTGATGTACATCCACTTAACACCTAGGACCACTGGTATTTATTGCAATTATAATAAGTCATTTTGCACAATTAGAAATTGGACGTCTCCATTTACCACCACCTTGTGCCACCTCCTGTTTTCTAACTTTATGGGACGCCGTCACTTACCACTTCCCTGTACCTCTCATTAAAACACTCAAAAACAAGTCCTAATGAAACTCCAGTCCATACAGAATGTGGCAGCCAGAATTCTGCTCGGTATTCCCCGACGCCATCCGACAACTACAGCCATTCAACAGCTTCACTGGCTAAAAGTTGAAAACCGTATTAAATTCAAGGCATTATGTATTGCCTATAAAGCCGTACATAATATAGGACCCAGGTTTCTGAGAGAGGCCTTTAAACTGCACACCCCAAAGAGACAGCTCAGATCTGCAAACATTTGCATGCTCTCAGTCCCTCGAACCAAAACAGTGACCTGTGGTGACAGGCGTTTCATGGTAGCAACAACCAAGCTATGGAACACCCTCCCTCTGATTATTAAAACTGCCCCCAACCTGGTAGGTTTCCGTAAGCTCCTTAAAACCTGGTTATTTGACCAGTAGGCTGGTGGGCATCGGTCCTTATCTGAGTAATCATATGCGCCGAGACACCCAAGGGTAATTGCCGCGCAATAAAAATCTCAAATAAATAAATAAAATAAAAAAAATTACAGCCCATCCAAACATTGCCCAAGTACACACACAAAGTGGTTGGATTTGGTGCTAGGGTGAGTGAAGGTTCAGAAAATAAAATCATTTTAACAAAAGATTTTACACAAAAAAAACTGAGCTGTTAAGTGAAAGGTTGAAAACCTGAACCAAAGACTCACAGATCATCAGTTGTAAAGCCACGTAAGACACCTCTTTACAAGCCCTACACACTCCTTTTATATATGACACACAAGACCATTCACACTTCCATCTGCGTACCAATTACATTACAACACTCACATCAACAGACAGAGTGGTGATATTTCCATCTAGCCACATCCTCCACCACTGCTTCTCTAGGAACACTTGCTCCGCTACAGAGACTATCAGAGACTGTTAAAACTGAACAAATGTCATCTTTGAGAGCAATCCCCATTGATAAAACAAAAGCATTAAAGGTTGATACATGGAATAAATGGATAGCCAATTTCTTATATCAAATATAAGCCTTATGAACAGCAGTGTAAAGTTTCATCCTCTGATCTATTCAATCTACACCACCCAGGTGCTTATTGTATGTGCTGATTATAGTCTAAAATGGATGCAGGTTTCCGCACTTCAGCAACCTGACTTCAAACAGTCTCAGGTTAAATATTGTCATCATGTATGATAGTCAGCAGGTAGATATCTCTCCTGGCAGAAAATCACAAAGATGGAAGTTAATTGTTAACCACATCGCTGCTGTGCATTTTCCCCTCCTGTGCTGCATGAGAGTAATTCCCATTGTTCATGACGAGCTCAGGGGTTAAACAAGGCACTGCACTGTCACTTCTCAAGTTTTTTACAAATAAGCTCCCTTGGTAAACCATTATGGTTAGAGTGGATTGTGCCAAAAGCAACAGTCTCCACTTTGATAAATTTACTGACTAATTTTCAATTCTCAAGGTTTACAAATTGTTCCTTGTCTATAAGTACTTTGCAGCTGGTGATCTTTTGGTGCCGTGTACCAACCCACACTTGCCTTCTCCATCACAAGAATGCTGTGAGAATTCAAATATGCCACAGACTCTATGAAGCCCTGCCACCTGTAGTGTCTTGTATATATTTGTAAAGTGTGAGACTTCTTGTCCCCGAATGACTCAGTAGAAATGATATAAGTGCTGGGGTGTGTCTAGGAGTTTGTTAAATAAAGTTGGTGACATATTGTGAGTCATTTAATGATTGCACTCCAAAGAATAAAGATGTCTACTGCAGAGCTCAGTGTGTGGTCATGTGCATGCTAATTGCCTCTGTGGGATGCTAAATCAATTATCTAAATAAGGTACTCGGAAAGTGGCAGTGATAATTACCTGAGGTCCTTCAGTACAAGTTGATATTTGCCCTGTTCCATCAGGCCCACCAGTTCTCAAGTTTGAGTCCTATGTAAATAGCTACATATGTGTGTGTCCAAATAACTAGTTAGGAAAGTGTGAATGTGGCAGAGAGAGGTTCCCGAGGAAGTTCACTACTTATTGTTCGGTTGATGTTTCATCCCACACTTTTGGATTGGAGTTTCCAATAGGGCTTTATTTCTGACAGTGTTTGCAGGTGTCCAGCACTGACCATGTTCCAGTGAACATAAACACTTTCCCTCAGCTTGTGTAGGGAAGCTTTTCCCAGTGCTGGTCACTTGCATTTTTGCCAGTACAACTGACCAGGGAAGCCACTTTAGAACATGTGCTGGACACTGGTGAAAACGAGAACCCCAGCTGCATGGTGGCTTCACTGAAAATAGGATTGTTTGGTATCAAACGTTTTGTATTAGCCAATGCACACTGATGCCAGTGTTGGGTTTACCTGTACCCGCACTCAGAGGGCACATTAGAGGTACCACCTGAAAACCTATAAGCCTCTGGTGTCCTGCACAATATTCTGTTCTGATCCCTTACGGTGAGAGCCTTTTGCTCTCAGAAGACCCAGAACAAAAACCTGTCTGAGACAAGGTGTAACACCCTACCACAGGATTTACTGCTGGTTAGCCTCCTCTGGCCTGCCCACTTCAAAGAAGCTGCTGCCTTAGGAATGCAAAGCTACCTCCTCTCAAAGAAGAGGAAGCTGACCCCACTGACCAGAGACCCCTGGCTACCTGGACAAGAGGGCACATTAGTTAGTCAGATAGGCGTGCCACCTACAGGCTAGTAACACCGCTAAGGTAGGCTACTATGAGGTGGCCACAATTTTTCAGAAGTAGCCGCCTTTGTAATGGCATACTTAGGAATTCTGGGACACTGTTATGCCCACTTCCCAGGAAATGGTCATGTAGGTGGCATAGTGACCACAAGGCTCAGTGGCGCATTGGCTACTACCAAACACTCCCCTAATGCTACCAAATTCAGTATGTAGGGGAGTCTTGGCACCAGAGAAGAAGATCCTGATAACCTACAAAGACAAAGGGCATGAAGAGCTGCAAATGCAGAAGACCGAAGGAAGCACCTGACTTGTCCTTGGTCATGTTGCCCTGTCTGCCATTCTCTGTTGGCCCTGTGCTCAGAAACAACTTTTGCAGCTGAGTGCCTCAAAATCTTTGATGACTGCCTGCCTTCAAGAAAGACCAAGACCTCCCAAAGAACAGCAGAACTGCTTTCTGCATTCTTCAGACACACCGAAAGAGAAGACTCTGAGGCCATCTGGCACTACTAAAACTGACACCATATACCACAACTGCACCCATTGCCTCCACCCTGATTTGAAGTGAGCCACCAGTGCAAACAAGGTTCCCCAGCTATCAAGAGCATGAGTCCATTGTGGTCTCACCACCTGTGGACTGCCCGACATTGCCTGCAGCCTCTGCATGCTGGCCCCCTTTACTGTTACTGCTCCTGGTAAGAGTTTCTGGAGACGGAGCTAGTGGTTCGAGCAGCAGCTGTGTGTTGCACGGTGTGCGCGGTGTGTGTGGCGTCCTTGCTCCAAGTTTTACCCGCAGGTTTTCTGTATCCTGTATCCCTGTATCCCGCCTTGACAGTGGCTCGGGGGACGGAGCCCGGTGTCTGGTACAGACGGCTTGAAAGCAAGCCTGCAAGCCCGCAAACCTGCATGCCCTTAAGCCCGCAGGCCCGCAAGCCCGCCAGTGGGGCCAGTGAGGCGAGGTGAGGAGGCGAGGAGGCGGGGATACAGGGAGCTTGAGGGTAAGGAGTCGAAGTCCGGTGACCGTGTCCAAACCGGAGGCACGCGTGTGGCTTCAGGCAGTCAAGTGGCAGAAGAAGTGAGCGGCGGCAGTGGAGGTGGCGGCCATGGCAGCGGCGGCAGTGGGGCGGCAGCGTCTGGAGGCGAGAGAGCGAGAAAGTGAGGTGAGCAAGGTGAGCGAGGCTGTCAGGAGCGGTTCGCGTTCACCCCTCGTGTTCACCCCTCGCCTGTCGCCGTACGTCTTTGCCGTGCGACTCGCTTGGACCCCAGGGACACCAGGAACAGTCTTTGTGGTTCCCCATGGTTTCCAGTGTTCTCCAGTAGTGGGTCTTTTATCAGCTTGGCCCGGGGACTTGTGTGGACTCATGTCGTGCCCTGTCTTATTTTAAGGTCACTGGAGTTAGTACTTGAATGATAAATGTCTGATATAGATCCTGAACAATCCCTTTGTCAGTGGCAGCAGAGTGTACAGTGCGTACAGTGTGAACTGGTAATAATATCGCGACAAGCACTCAATCCTAGTACCTGCTGTGCAGAAAAAAGAGCAGTAGCTGGTCTTGCTCCATCCCATTCTGCCATAAACTTTGCCATCAATCCGCAGAGTCTACTACGGTTACCACGCCACCACATTCCCAGTTGCCAGACGGGGGTCCGCATGCGGCTCTGATTGGGCCACTGCTGAATCGCCCAGGCCTCGGGCAAGGTGATATGTGAATAGCCGTGGGGTATCTGCGAGGCGACTGAGGAGTATTTGAGGCAGTGTCAACTCTGCCAACTCCTCTAAGGTTGTGTTTTACATTCATTCAACCTCATACGTGTTCCAACTTTTCTTATTTACAGCTGGAGGAGCAACAATTCTAAGTGGCGTTAAATCACTTAGGCAATGGTAATGTCTGTTAGGCGACTGCGCTCACAGTCAAAAGTAAAATCAGCAGAAACTCTAGTAACCATCAGTCAGAGTGACAAGAGCTCCCTGAATCCCCTAAAACCTCAGAAAACTATCAGTCGAAGAAGAAGTGGTGCACATCTGACACTATTGGAATCTTATCCATCAGTAAAGTCAATGTTTACCAAAAAGGGAAGAAGCTCTAAGTACGGAACAGGATTAAAAAATGGAGATGAAGGAAAGGAGAGGAATTTATCAGAGGATTCAATGGACTCCGAAATAATAGCTAAGAATGGAGTGGAGAGTCATTCAATAAGACCAGAGGTGCTTTTCCCCGTTGTAACTATACTAAAGATAAATGGGTATGAATGCAATGTAGTACCCCCTTTACCAGTAAGAAGAACAGATCTGCAGCAAGCGGAAGGGGAGGATAATAATTTGGAAATGAAGATGGAGATGGCCCTATCCAGGTTCGAGTTAGTGGATTCTCCTCAAGGCAAGAGGCAGTGAAAGAAAGGAAGTCACTCCAATTTCTCCACTAGCAGATCTGATATCCCTTTTTGAAAATGCAAAAGACAATGTTAGCGTGTCTCAGAGGCTCATGCCGGACTGCTCACTAATAAAAGTAAGTGATTTCACTCCTAAAATGGAACGGCAGAAAGAATGCTTAATACTTAATGGGCAGGTGAAAATAGAAGACTTAACTTTCCCGGACATTGCCATCCCATTACAAAAGAATGCTGATCGAGTGAAGCAGCTGGAAAAATTGGGTGCTCTAGGTTTGGACTCAGAGACTCAATCTAACAAAGAAATATTGACATCTCGAGCAGGAGTTCACTCACACACGACTATCATGTATAGTAGCACTCCTATTAAATTATCTTTGGTTTCGGACTCACATGATTTTTCAGGTGAAGAACTATCAATGTCACGTGATAAAAGGGTAAGGAATTCCCTGTATTCCTTGTTCGTAAATGAGAATGCTGGGGCAGAGGGGTTAATGAACACGTTTCTTAAATTGGACTTTGAAAGTTCGATACCTGTAAGAAATCCAATCCCAAGCCCGTCCCAAGTTAACCTTAATGAGTCTGTAAAGGTCCCCAATTTGGGCGAAAAGTTAAATGTAAGTGTTTCCCCAATTATAGACACAGTGCGTGTTTTTCCAATTTTTAATATGTGTAAATCAAAAAAATCTAAAACTCAACAACCAAATGAAATAATTAACATTTCAGAGAGTTCTGCTGTGGGGGAAGTTTCAACAGTAAGAAAGGGAACCACTAAAAAGGGGCGAAGGGGGAAAAAGAAGATAAAAAATCGCCGGTTCCCAAAACGAGAGCAGAGAAAGCTGCGGTTCCAACCAGCAAACGAAAAGGAAAACACTTACATAGCCCCTGTTGACGAAAATAATACAATGTCAGTGGGGCAACTGAAAACTAATATGAGTCTGAATCATGAGCAGGATCTTGCCCTTCAGCAGAATAGTTTGATTGTTAGGCTGAACACCAATCTGAATAATGACGGGGAGGGTGAAGGCAGGTTAAGAAGGGGCTCTAACTTGCATAGTAGCACAGGAATTAAAGAGGCCAATTTAAAAAGCTCTGTAACATTCCCGAGAGTAGAACAAAGTGGTGCCACACAGGAGTCAATTGGTCCTGCCTTGTCATCAACGAATCCAGAACTAAGTAATAGTGGGGGAGTCAGTCGGAGAATGATTATAACGGTTGATAATAATGAAGGGCAGAATTTAAATGACGATCTACCCAGAAGTCTGCAAGATATTATTCTAATTAGGCTTTCCGAGACAGGAGCTGGGCAAGTGAATAAGGCTTTAATTTGTATCCCTCTTTTTGATGCTGAGTTAATGACATTGAATAGAAGCGCCCTCCTTAGAATTATATCTGAAATAGATGATCTAAAGTTAATTACTAGTAATGATACTGAACTGGTTCATTTAGATTGGAGGTACAAACCATATGCAACTAAAGCCATTTTTACATCTGGGGTAGTGTATTCGCTCATCTTAGCAAATGTGGACGGCTTCAAGAAAAGAGGAATAGAAGTTCTTATTAGTACTGTACCACATGGTGCCCCGCCCAAAAGCCTTGAAATACCTTACCATCGGCAAGGGAAAAGATTCATTGAACATGAAGGAGAGAATATACCCACAAAATTTGAGGACTTGGAAATAACAGTAGGAAGGGTATCGGGTGCAAGAGAAATTAAGTTTTCAGCACCCGAGGTCCAAGAGGTCCTTAGTATAGACGGAGGAGATGAGGTGTCAAAATGGAGTTGGATCGCAAGTACTTTGAATGGGGCAAAAACAATTAACACAAAACCCATAGAGCGGGGGAAGCCTACTGGGTACAATTGTGTCGTGGAATATGGTGGGGCTAGGAAAAGAAAATCATAAGCTTAATTACTTAGAATACCTAGCCCCAAAGATAATTTTCCTACAGGAGACGTGGGCAAGGGAGGAGTTCCAGTTAGAGAACTAATATGTGTACTGTAGTGAGGCAAAAAAATCCATAAAGGGGCATGCAAGTGGGGGTTTAGCCATTTTGTTAAGTTGTAAGTTAGCATGGGACCCTGTGATATACAAACATCCATCAAATTGCTGTATCTGTGCTAAGTTAAAAATGGAAAAAGATAACACGGGACACACAACATTTCTGCTTTTTGTAAAAGTGTACATCCCACCTGGGAAAGCAACTACTCCATTGGTTGACTCCATTTGCACTTTTGTGCAAGATTTATGTAGTAATGGAGAAAGAGTATGTATAATGATGGTAGGGGACTTTAATGCTAAAATAAGTAACAGCTCCATCTCGTCTTTTTCCAATGTGGACTTGGAGGAGGTTTGGTTTATACCAGAGTCAATATTCCCGGCCAATTTAAAAACTGACAAACGTGGCCTTTCACTCTTGCAAAATCTTAGGAATCTTGACCTTGTATTATTAAATGGCAGATTACCAGAGGATTCACCTGCAGCCCTCACCTTTCATGGGACATTTGGCCACTCCCTACTTGATTATATGGCAGTGTCTTTTCAATTGTTTGGGGCACGTTCACAGTTTAAAGTGCTTCCCACTAAATTGAGCGACCACAACATCTTGGCGATAAATTTAGCATTAAATATTGCGAAACCTGAACTCTGGAACCAGAGGAATGATAACGTAACTTATTCTCGAAATAATGGTCGCACCTGTTGGTCATACAAGAACCTTCCGAACTTTCAGTGGGTATTTAAAAATGTTGCCCCTAGTTTAATCTGGGAGAGCCCGATTATGAGATATGAAAGAGTAATGACTGCCATAAGAAATCTGGGAAGAAAGAAGCAAAGTGAAATAGCCGCCCCTATAGCAATACTCCCCATCAAAATTAAAAAGCTTAATATTAAGATAAATGGGCTGATTAGATTCCAATTTAGAGATCCTAGGCCATTAAGACAAAAAGAGATATACAGATTAAAACAGGTCCGGAAGAGAAAACTAGCAGCTGACCGTAGGGCCTCCGAAGACGAAAAATGGATTAACCTTTGGGAAGTGGCACTCTCGGGGGATACTAGAAAGTACTGGGCCTTAATAGCCAAATTTTGTGACAGTAGAGAAAAATCTCAACCCATGTTGATCCCAGAAACAGAGTGGTCTATTTATATATCCTTATTGTATGCCCCTAATCTACTAGATGATGAGGTTGAGGGGTCTGTTAATACCATAGCATTGGCGGGTGATGTAGACGCACCATCAGTGAGGGAAATTGAAGGATACATTAAGAGGGCGAGATATTCCGGTGCAATGGGACCGGATGATGTCCCTGTAGCCATAATAAAAAAGGATTGTGGCGATTGGGCAAAAGTATTAAAACCTCTGTTTGTTTTGTCATTGCTACAATTTCGGGACATCCCTTACTCCTGGAAGGGAAGCATAATAGTCCTGCTATATAAGAAGGGCCCTAAAAACTCACCGGCAAGTTTTAGGCAAATTTCCCTTCTAGATGCAACGGGAAAATTGTTCGCAAAAAGTATCCTTGTTCACTTACAAGAGTGGGTATTTGGAAAAATTGTAATTCCCCTTGAACAATCAGGGTTCCGGAAGAATAGTGGCACTTTAGATAACATCTGTGTTCTGCAAACCCTTATCGATAAATATCCTTTGGGTCGGAGGACTCCGTTGTATGCAGCATTTATTGATTTCTCTACAGCGTTCGATAGAGTAGATCGCGGGACGCTGTGGAGGAAATTGACTACTATTGGGATCCCATGGAACCTGTTAAGAGTAATAATTGCTCTCCACTCCTCGACATGGACCCTAGTTTTGCTAAGGGGGATTCAAGGCCTTTCAAAAAAATTTCTACTAACAATGGGTTGAAGCAGGGGGTGCCTATTGGCCCCTTTACTCTTCTCAATCTACATAAATGACCTACCGAGTCAGTAAGGGGAGAGTAAAGGGGATCCTCCACAAGTGGGTGACCTAAAAATAAGTTGTTTGTTGTATGCAGATGACGCAATAATAATGGACTTAACCCCAATTGGGCTGCAGAGACGACTAATGGAATTGGTTAGGTACACTAAGGAATACTTTTTAAAAATTAATGTTTCAAAGAGTAAAGTGATGATTTTAGTTACAATGGCTGTAAGGTTAGATCAGATTTGAAATTGTTTTTAGGAGATGAAAAAAATTGAAATAGTAACATTTTATCCTTACTTAGGAACATTTTTCACAAATAGGTGTTCTGCTAACAGACATTTGGACCACTGCAAAAGTAAAGCTATCTCACAAGCCTCTGCAATTAATCCCTTGTACTTGCAATACGGGAAAAGAAATTTTTTGCATACTATTGCAGTATATAAAATAAAGATCCCCCGACCTTGAATTATGCAAGTGAAACGATAGATGAATGTGAGTGGGCAAAGTTCGAGAAAGTGGAAGGAAAAATCTGGCGCCAATTATGCAATCTGAGTCATGCTGCGTCAATCGCGGCTCTTAGGCTCGAATTTGGCCTTCTTTCAACGTATGTCTTAACAATGGCAGCTTGTTTAAGGTGGGGAAACGCATTGATAAATGGTCAGAAGAATCTATTAAGGTTGGCATTGCATGAGGAAATTTTCGTTAATATATTGCCGAAAAGTGTCATTTTTAGGAATTATTTAAAGTCTTTAAGCAGTTTTGGTATAGGTTTGGATAAAATAGCATTAAAGCATATATTAAAAGAACTATATATGTGATTTCACGGGAAAGAGATCTGAATATATGCCGCGTGAATGGAAGGTTGGACTGTATTGCGGAGAGCTCTACAGTTAAAATCCTCAGCCGTACGTTCTTAGGAACTTGAATCATGGAGTTCACAGAGTTATTATTAGGAATGAACCTGCTGCCTCTGAGGATTGTAACAGGTGCCTGGGAGGGTATCCCCAAAAACGAAAGACACTGTGATTTATGCAATGACGGTATACAAGACCTTAATCATGTTCTGATTGTGTGTCCAGCACTCCTTTCAATACTCCGCAAATATTTAAGGCATGGTTTTTTACAGTATAAAATCTCAACAGCAGAGCAGGCCCACAACTTTCTTCTGCTCCCCCATCTGAATTGATCTGTTTTAAAAGATTTCGTTTTTTTAAAGAATTTTTGAATATTTATTAAAAATTAGTGGGCGAGGGTGACCCGTAGGTTTTTATAGTATTGTGTGATATGATCCCATGCATTAGCACTTTTTATGCACTTCAAGCACTTTAATCAGTTGCTAAATATGATAATTGATATTCAACTCTTATTGTGTACTAGCTTTCCTGTAAGTTAGTTAATTTACCAAGCACATCTCCTTAGAAACATAGTTTCTAGTTAGTCATTTGTGAGAAATGTCCTAGAATAGGGTATTCAATGCACTGGCACTTTATGTAATGCATTAGCACTTTATTTAGCACTTCATAAAAATATTTGCTGCTAATACTATTCCATGCTCATCTCCCTAAAAAAGTTTTTATCTATTTACGTAAATTGTTATGTGTATATTGGATGATAATTGTACTTTTGTCTTAACTATGTGCCACCCCAAACGTAGATTATTTTATTAAACCAGGGTGATAGCCAAAAATGTTTTACCCACCTGATAATGATTGTTATTGGCCTCAAGTGTACTCTACTAGAACATTGTTGTCCACCGTAGTGACAAACTTAATGAAGAAAAGGATTACCACCTCTGGGAGGATGCAATTTAGGAAAATTGAAGTTGTAACTTTTTGTGTTTTAGACACTGATCTATGTTGCCCTCCGTAGTGCAGAATCTAATGAAGAAAAGTGATTACGTACTCTTGGGTGTAATTTAGGAAAATTGAAGTTGTAACTTTTCGTGTTTTAAATATTATTATTTTCATGAAATGTTGTTTTATTTGTATTTTATGAGGAATTCCTTGGAATTCAAAATCATAATAAAATAAATTGAATTGGTAAGAGAAACACGATGCCTAAAATCACTTCTGTATCCTTCACCCTGGCCTCTGGTGAAGAGGGCCCTAGGTGTCCCCACGTCCTCAAGCATCACAAGTCTTGAATGCCCCTGTTGGTTCAAAAAGACTGGCTTCCTAGCCAGAACCAGCAGCTTTTTTATAGAAACCTATCCCCATTGAAACCTATTAGGCTCTGAGACTCTAATTTGTACCCTGCACTTGGCCACCATCATGCTGCTAGTGCCACCTTGGGTTTTCCCATCACTAACCTTAACGCCTGCATATTGGACCTGTGAGTCGATGTTCTGTAACTTGTTCTTACTTTCATAGGATCACATTGTGTAGTATGGCCTGGGCCTTACTTGCACATATTGCTATGTTAGCATAGGCTTATTACAAGTTTAAACACCATTTTGCTGCTTTTGTAACTGTTGTTGTAAGATAGGCTGCTTGATTTGTTTCACATGATAATGGCTTGTTTTCAATGTCCCTAGACTTACAGCTCGACCTTAGCCTGCACGGCTATCAGAACATCGCGCAGCTGCAGCTAACTGATTTAGAGACTCTGAAAGGAAGCCCTTGTCCAGAGAGACAGAGAGCTCTTGCAGATCCTGATATGTTTCACTTCTGTTGATCTTGGAGGTATGGAGTCCCCATTCAAGCCTAAGAGACCTTCTATATTTTATAAAACATAGTTCCTAGCTAGGAAGGGTGGCATAGTAGGTGCTATATAACCTGTTCCCACCATCATTATAATATGATTTCTCCTTTTGTATTTTATGGAGTTGTAACAATGATGATCGTATTATTTTTAATCACATGTCTGCTTATGCTCGCAAAAATACTGCATCTTAGCGCACGGCGTTAAAATAAATATTTTTAATTTGATTGTGTCTCTTTCTTTACCCATGTTGTGGACTGGCATGAGAATATAACGAAAGAGTGTTCCCCATTGTCCCTCCATGGCGTTACATCATCAAGTGCTTGTGTATTTCAGATCAGGGTTCTGATGTTTCGCATTCCTCAACCCACTGCTCAGCTGCAGCTTTAAACATTCGACAAAGCAAGCAGATTGTCTCACAGCAGAAGGCCTATGATTAAAAAAAACAAAAGGCAGTAAGTAATTAGTAAATATTTTATGTTTGTTTCATAACATGCTCTGCTCTCTTGTACTTAAATGGTTGAGGTACCTGGAAAAGTGCCAGGCTACCTGACTGAGTCACGAGTGATAATCATAACGTGCCTATATTTCTTTGCACATTAATTCTACTAGAAAGGAAAACTTTACTTGCCTTGAATAGAAAATAAATTGATTTTAAAATAGTGCCCTAAAAGTGGCATCCTTATACTGCTGGGCGCAGTTCATGACAGGAGCCCTGCTGAGTGCAACATCACGGAGCTCTAATGTAAATAGCAAAATGTAAGTTTCAGTTTGAAAAAGAAATAAAAATGTAACTAACCATATCAATCTTCAAACGGTTAAAAAACAACTTGCACACAAATGTTTCATTACCAGAGCAAAGACATAATGCATAGCCCTGCAGGACGTGCGAGGACCAAATACATTTAAATAACAAGTTATATTGGCCTCAAACCTAGTGAGAAGAAAGTACCGGCCTTGAGGGAGTTGAAGAAACATGACCTGTGTTGCTGAGCCTTTCGGTCTGATCGTCTCATGCACTAGACATAACATCACGCAGCTGCAGCTAACAAAAAACCCTTTACTCCATGAGAGATTATCTTCATTAGTGTTTGATGATCTACAAGTCCTCTACGGTGCACGTACACCGATGATGCAGCAGATTGAGAGGGTGACGGAGTCAGGCCCAAAAAAAGTCCAGCGAAGTCCAAAGTGCCCAGAGGTCAAAGTGCAGTTGTTTCAGGTTAGAATTGTGTCCATGACTAATCTAAGGTGCTATAGCCAGGTAAGCCCTTAAGAAACCATGGGAGTGGGTTGGAAATATTCAGGGGACCCTCCCAGAGGAGGGTCTGGACAAGGGGCAGGTTACTCCCATGTTTTTTGTCCACTTTCATGCCAGAGCGGGAGTCAAGGGCTCCCAGAACTGGTTTGAAGTGGACTTTGCACAGGGACACCAAATATGTCCCTCATGCAGACTTTCAGTCACTGGAAAATGCACCCACCCAGCCCTTATACACTAAATCCTGTCAGGGAGGTGGTCCACCACCCAGTGACAGGATGCCTATAGTTCTACCTTCATCTGCTCGAGCTTGGATCAGCAGCAGGACGGCAGAATTGTGCCTCAGGTCGGCAGCAACAATTTTGTGCTGTTAGAGAGTTAAAAGGATGGTAGCAAGATCACAAAGGACCCCACAAAGCTTGCCTCTGAGGGGTAGAATCACATATCCCAAACTGGTTACTGGTGTGGGGGAATGATTCCAACATGTTTGACATCAAACACGATAGGGTTTATTTCAGCTGTTTGAGAGTTGTTCATCATGCAGTTGCGTAATGCCACTCAATATACTGTATATGGCTGCTTCACTGACAACTCGGGAGAATCTACTCTGTAGGCTGCAGGCATTTTAAGTGACCCTTATATAAGTAGTGGTGCATGCACCAACTTATACAGGCTGCAAATGCAGACCTGTAGTTCCATTTTTTATTGCCTCTCATAGGTCGCATCATAACTACTTCAGCCCATGGGAGGCCTCTGGTATACCTATGCCATGGGTACATGTGTAACCTTATCTTAAGTGTGAATGACACTTAACCTCAGCGCACTGTTGCACAAGCGCTGACCGCGCTACAAATAAGATATACACTCTTTAATGCGTTTTCAGATTTAAGTTTTAGTGCTTTTTTTTAAAAGGAAATTCAAAGCATTACAAATAAACACAACATGTTTTCATTTTGTATCAAACACAACACAATATTCAAAAAACATTTTTCAATGAACATTTTCTAAATCAAATTATAACATTTCATCTGTATATGCCCAATGCATTTCGAGCTGTGGGCAGCTCTTCGTCGGGGGCCTGTAAAGATATGAATGAGGAAGACAATGACAATCACTCTGGGGTCTTAAGGCACAAAAAATGAAGAAAATAGCAAAGTGGAGCTCATCACTCCAGTAAAAGAACAACCTTCACCACCACCTCGGTGCACGTGTAAAGAAAACCTAAAAACATGACTTACTACAGTCGCGCTCCTCATGCGCTGTATTATTCTGTCAAAACAAAACCATATACAAGGGAAGGGCAAGGGTTCCCCAGTATCCAATCTGGAGTGTACCTAAGTACATAACATAACAGTTTAGGTAGAAAGCAGATAGATTAGGTCACTGGTTAGCAGGATTCCAGTCAGACCAGTCAAGAGTGTATTACATTTATCACAAGTGGGTATAACCATAAGAAGCAGATCCTACTTTCCTACAGTTTCGAAAACTCCTCCAAGGACATTTGTTATACTGTTCTGTTCCTTACCACGCCACATACCCTTGAGGTGCGTGACATGCTTGATTTGCACTTTGTGTATAAAGTTGAAAGTATCTTCACCAATGTGGGCAGAAACAGGGCCAAGGATATAAAGCCCACTCTGCCCAATGGTACCACCTCTCGTAGGTCTTTGATAAGTTTGCTGATCTTGACCAGGTGCAAGTTGAAGATATTATTGCTAAGACCAAATCTGGTTCACTGAAGGATCCCTGCCCTGTGGCAGTGGTAACATTGGCACAAGAGTTTATACCGGACAATCTGAGAAAAATATTTAACATCGTTTTTAAGACAGGCTGCTTTTCTAAGCTGTGGAAAGACGCATCCAATCTGCCTATCCTAGAGAAATCTAACCGAGACACCGATGACACTAATAATTACTGTCCTATATTGCACCTTCCTTTTCCTGCAAAACTTTTAGAGAGGGCAATAAATGAGCAGCTCATGAATTATGTTACCGAACACTCTGGCTAGATGAGATACAACATGGTTTTAGAGCTGGCTATAGTGCAGAGTCAGCGCTGATTAAATCAGTTGAAGTAATGAGGCTAGCGCTGGGTTATGGTTGGAGGGCTGCCCTCCTTTTATAAGTCTTGTCAGCGGCCTTCAACACCGTCCACCATACCATCTTGGTTGATAGACTAGCAGCAATTGGAGTGCTGTGAATGATGCTCAGTCTGCTCAAATCTTTCTTGAAAAAGAGGATGCAATTTTTTGCCTTGGATCTATTTAAGTTTGATCAGTTTCAGCTCCCATGTGGAGTGCCACAATGCTCTTTGATTAGCCTTACTCTTTTTAATATTTAAATACGGGTTGAGAGCAGTGAATGGAAGATCCCCCTTATTTCGACAGGGTGCAAATGTGTTTAACAGAAACAGTGGCCAATCCTTTATTGATTATATCCTTCTTGAAGTGCGACTTTGGAAAGATCTGGTCGACATGAAAGTGGGTGCTACAACCAACAGCGATCACAGCCCCCATTTTCCTTAGTATGAAGCCCTTGTAGGATGTCCCCCGTAATCCCAGGGGCAACTTACCCTGAGTATTAGCAAAGAGATCTATCCATCTAATGATAGGCTTGGCTTACAATAAACTGGCAGGAGATAGTTTTGCATGAAAACAAATCAAGGGCATTCATCACTGGCAGCGGGTACTCTTGAGCTTCAGTCCCTGGCTGCAAGTAGTGGCGGAGCGTTTAAAGCCATTGCTGCCCACTCACATATCTTTTATTGACTTCTTTCTAATTTTACAGGGCCAAGGTCAGATCTAAGGTATACAAGGGACTGTTGACAGAAGCGCTTAAATCTAGCCTCTGTAATCAAAGTCAAAGATAGTACTCTAATCAAAGCCATCTGGAAGCTCTACAAGGCCACCTTGTACCAGGCGAGAAGGACCTGGGATGAATTCTGGTGGCAGCAACTATAAGAAACATGTGCTGAGAAAGATTTAAAATCATTTTGGTCCTAGTCACCTGGGGCAACATATCAGGGGACCAATCAATCCCTAACCATATCACAGACCAGGCTTAGTTATGCATCTTATGGATGTGGCTGTCTTCCCTAGCCCATCCCTGAATGATTAATTATTTATATTGGGAGAGACTGAGGATTAAATCTGCCGAAGAATGCAACTAAATCAGCAGGCCCTGATGGCATCCCGGGGGACCTTTATTTAGCAGATATCAAAAACTGGGCAGCTACATTTTTCATCTATTAGACGCCTTAGCCAGCGGAGGACCAATCCCAGAGTCATGGAAGGGGGCTGAGGTCATCCCAATATTCAAAAAATTGTGACAGAGAGGAGCCCTCTAACTATAGGACCTTTAGCCTGATCAATGCCCTTCAAAAGGTTGTTTGTAGTGCCCTCCAGCAGAAGATCGAGTTATGGGCAGACGATTACGCAATTCCATATACACAAACAGGTCTGGCTACTGGAACTATATCTAGATCTAATCCAAGTCTCCCAGGACTGGATGCTCTATATTCAATTTGGGATTTGGACTCTTCCTGTGGATGACGTAACAGCTAAGAGGCACTTAAGTGCTCCATGCCTGAGCACCTGTCCTGGTTGCAGGGCACCAGTGGAGTCCGTTGCCCACGCATTGTTTGCATGTCCAGCATATGTGCAACCCCAGTCCAAATGGTTAAAATCAATTTGCCGGCATTTGGGCACACGCGACCATCAGTAATCCTTACGTATTTTAAAATCGTACCCTAGACCACTGCTTGTCTGACAAGTGGCTAAATTCCTAGGCCAATTGCTGGGCATCAGGAGGAAGGCACTAATGAGAGAACACCATGGGTAAATACTAGGTTGATTTCCAGCCCAAGATGAGCTACGGATCTTCATCTTCCCCACCCATGAATTTGGGATCCTTGTAGATGCAACACACAGACACTTTATTGTAAATACCCACCCTGAAGTTCTCCCTTGAAATGGCCCAAGAGGATAACAATCCGTCAGTAGGTTATCAAAAGCAGTTACAGCATTGTTATTGTTGCAGCCTCTTGTTGGACCCTTTTCCTCGTTGATATTGACTTAATCACATTTTACTTTTTGAATCCACTTGTCAGCTCAATTTAAGTCTTGCTTTTATTCCCTATTTTATTTTTATCATTCTTATTGATGCATTTTTAAATCAAATTAATGTTACTATTGCATGTAAAACGATTCTGATGCTGAATTGTTTTCCATAGAGCTTTTGTCGAAATGATATGGTACTTCCCCCATGACCTATTTCTTCGATTGTTTCCCATCTAACGTGTGGTATGTACCCGGATTGTGAGTCTTAAATTACAGCACACTGTCCAATTTTGATGCACATTTTTATGAAGACTGACGCAGAAATAATATTGTTGTGGAAGAAAGAACCTCCGTGCTTATTGCAATTACATGTATGTATCGCTTATTTCGACTTTTTATCTGTATCTAACTGTTTCACAGATTTTATGACATGTTTGTCAAAATAAAGATGATAAAAGAAAAGAACATTCATAGTGCTGCCCTTGCCCCAGTAATAAAACCCTTTGGCTTTTCTCTAACATCTTGCGCAGATGACACTCAGATTGCAGTGGCAGTCACGAAGCAGACTCACTCCATTGGTAAAAAAAATTGTAAATTGATACTTGTATAGCGCACTACTCACCCGCAAGGGTCTTAAGGCGCTTGTACGAATACCGCTGTGGAACCCATCCTGGCTTTCCCTGTGAGGCGTCCACTCCCGGGCACGCCCAAGGTGGAGGCCAGACATCCTTAGCGTTGTGGGGGCAGTTGTGGAGATTAAGCAAGCTATTGCCCAGAGTTGCAGAGTGGGACTCCATGATTGGAATAGTTACTGAGGCGAGAATTATCAGGTCCATGGAATTTTTGAGCCCAAGTCCCGCCAAGGCAGGGAATTGAACCCTGGTCCCGGGCTAGACCTCTGCATCAGGGTCTGCCGCTCTAACCATTGAGCCACACTTCATTGGTAAGCAATTTAACTGCATGACAGAGGAAGGCTCATAAACGACCGATAATTGCTTAAAGCTGAACTCTAATAAGACAGAGGTGGTGCTTTTTGGCAAAGATCCTTCATATTGGTCACTGAGCTGGTGAGTAACGGACTTGGACGACTTGCCAAAAACAGTCAAAAAAAGCCAAAAATCAAGGGGTCATCATAGAGAATAAGCTCTCTTTTGTCAATCAGATCTATGTTCTAACATCCGCTACATTTTTTATCCTAAGAAAAATCAAAAAGATCGTATCATTTATTCTGGCAAACTCCGAAAACATGGCTATATCGGCCTTGGTGTTGACCAGAATAGATTATTGTAATGGTCTATACCTGAATCTTCGGCTAAATCACCTAAAAAACTACCGGTACTGCAAAACATAGCAATTGTGTCACACACCACTAAACATGTCTCGGTGAGGCAGATGATCAAGCAGCTACATTGGTTGCCAGTAAAAGAGAGGATACCATTTAAGGCTCTGTGCTTTGCTTGTAAAGTCTTGCACAATAAGGGACCACAATATCCTGGTCATGAATTTTGATTGTACTCACCTAACTGACCACTTAGATCCTCTATTTCCAGGACTTTGGTGGGACCAAAATAGAGGAGAATGAACTTGGGCGGCAGAAGGTTTTACTTGGGAACCTTAGCAATTTGGAACAAGCTTACATTATTGACCCATTCAGCTACCTCTCTACAAACATTTATATGGATGCTGAAGATGTGGCTGTTCAGCAACTCAGATCTCTGCTAAGATATTTGCCTTCTTCACCGATCAGAGAAGCTAGCGCCAGGACACATAACAGGAACAGTGCTCTTTATAAATGTATCACATTAACATAGAGAAGTCTCCTGAGGCATTATGCAAAAATCTAACTATGTCTGTTTGTTCAATCACAACTTGTTATGCCCTTCTCTCTCTGCTGAGTTCCATGTGATGCACTACATGATGCCAACTGTTTAGAAACATATTTTAAAATATGCGTCTGCAGCGTGCGAAGCAGGAACTGATATACAGGCCGTTCGGAGCTCAGCGAGCGTCTGTGTTCCCAATGGGAAATGAATGGCAAGTGACTGATGCTTATTATCTGCTGTGCACAGCCTTGTAGTGTGGAACATGGACAGCGAGGCTAACATCCTCAGTTGCACAGCCGTAGAAATGTAGGCATAAAAATCTCTGGGGAGGGGGAACATTTACAATGAAGTGGCGGAGCGTGTCGTTAGCCTCGTGGGCTTAACAACACACTCCCCCACTTTGGAAACACAAGGCTGCACCATGTTTACAAGAATGTGGTGCAGCCTTGTTATGTTATGTTAATAGAATTTACTATAGCACACGTCTCACCCGGGGGCATCTCGGCGCTGTGCACAGACCCTGGTTTGATATGTGCCAAAGTCAAATTAGCATAGAAAAGCTTTGAGTAGTTGTCTAAATGTGCTGTATGTGGGAGCTTGGGTGAGAGTTTGGGGTAATGTATTCCAATATGTTGAGGCAAGATAGGAGAAGGCCTTGCACCCAGAGTGTGCTTGATGCATCCAGGGCATGCACAAAACGGCTTGGGTGCTTGGTCTCAAGTAGCGTCCGGGGAATGTAGTTTATGAGTTTTCTTTGCAGGTAATGATGGCCTTTGCCTCTCAAGGCATTATATGTGAGGGAGAAGATTTTGAAAAAGGAACGCTTTATCAGAAGCCAATGTAGTTCCTTCAGTAAGGTTGCAGAGACAGTGCCTGTAGGACGATTCATGACTAATCTAGCCGTGGTCTACTGAACTACCAGTAGCTTGGATAGTACGGAGTCTCCAACACCAACTAGCAGAGCATTTCCGTTGTATATTCCCATGCGATGGCGCTAAGTTCAACGATTTAGCGCCAATGAAGGAGCCTCTGCATGCCGGGGAGCATTCATTACGTGTGGGAAGGTGTCCCTTTCTGCTCATAAACAATCCTAAAATGGCCTTTTGTGACTTCATGAATGCTGCTTCAAACAGCACACATGAAAGTTACAAAATGGAATTATTTTAAAAGGTTTGTTGAAGTACATAAACACCCCATGGCACTCAGCTTTTTCTAAGTGTGCTGCACAAAGCAGCACACATGGAAAAAGCAAAAACAAGGAGAAATAAATATATTTTCCTTGTTTTGCCAACTTAAGACCAGGATTTTCCTTGTCTTAATTTTGGTGCTGCCTCCTATGTACGCCCCCCTTGTACGAAGGGGGGCAGCATAAAAAAATGAGTGTTGCGGTGGAACGCCCTCTGGACGCCCCTTTCACACTAACCATAGCATGAAAGGGTGCCTTATGTACAAGGCAGTCTTAAGCCATGTTAAATGGCTTAACGCTGCCTTGTACATAACAGAAAATGGCCAGCAAGGGGTTTTATTTGTTCTGAGATTCAGCACCGTTAGGACTTGTTTAGGAGTAATCACAGTACCTAAGCCTGAGTTTAATCAGTGGCTGTTCTATTTAGTTCAAAAGAAACAAGTTCCTAGAAAAAGGAACACAAGATGTTACCACACTAACATCAAATTTACACACGAATGATCAATAAAAAAGTGAAACCAGGGTTTTTTGTTTTGTCTGAAAGTTATTATTGAAATTCAAGGCAAAATATATAAATTTCTGTACAAAAAAATGAACAATCATAAAGAATAGGGTGCATACATAGATATATTGAGGATATTCAAGGCATTGGTTGCTTATCCTTAGACATATCCAAATTTTAAGTCCAGACTGCTGGGTCACAGTAGTTGATTGATTTTAACTCAAAGTCAGAAGAAAATCAAAAGATGACATGAGACAAACTATGCAGAGTTGGACTAAACAAGTCGACGTTTCGGCCTTATTTGGGTTATTCTTAAGACCATCATCAGGACAACGTAATGGTATATACAATTGATGACCCTCTGTGGAGAAAACAACAATGATTTGATCAGGGCGGGTGTTTATTTTCAGAATGGCCTTTTCAACCGAAATGCTGGGTGCCTCACCGTTCATGAAGCCATCGGCAGGCTGATGGCCCAGGTTTAGTTCCCTGAAGTTGCATGTTTATTCACTTACTAAAAAATAGGGTCATCTCTAAGTTAGATTCCAAAATAAACCCCTACTATTTTGTTTCATTCCATTAATTGTCGCTACTTCAGGCATACCTGTTTTTTAACTTGAATTACATTTTGTGGGGTGTGGTTCAAAAACCTTTCCTCCTGTGAACATTCCACTCTGTATCCCAAATATACCACTAGCCATGTATGATGCATTAATATTCACATTGCAAGTTTTCCAAATTGCTCACTGTCTAGAAGAAGGTTAGAGATGAGTTAACCTTTTTCGCAAATATTCAAATATGTCACAGAGTCTATGAAACCCTTCTACCCATCCACAAATGTAGTTAGGAAAGTGTAAATCTAGAAAAGATAGGTACCCGAGGTATTTCAAGACTTTTTATTGGACATTGATGCATATCACTGAGGTAAAGGGAAAGAATAGGAGAGCAGGAAGGCATCCTTGTCTAAGGCCATGTAGGGTCGGGATAGGGCTAGTTAAACCTGTTTCCCTCCCCATTTGAACCTGGCACCAGGTATCTGTATGCAGTTAAATTAATATACGTAATAGCTGATCCGGGATGCCCATTTTGTTAAGTTTCTTCCAGAGTGTTCCTCTATCCACTCTATCGAACGCGGTGGTAAAATCGATGAAAGCAGCATATACAGTCACGTATTTATCTAGGATGGTTTGCAACACCACAATATTGTCAGTGACCGAATGCTTTGGTCTGAATCCAGCCTGGAAGAGAGGAATTAATCCAGATGAAAAGGCCCAGTTTTTAAGATCATCTAATACTGCGGCCGTAAAGCTCTTTCCTGTAGCGTCCAGAAGGGCTATCTGTCTATAATTACCGGGTTGCCACCTTGATCCCTTCTTGTGTATAGGTATAATGATGCTCCCCTTTCAAGATTTGGGGATTTCCCAAGTGCTAAAAATGTAGTTGAAGAGGGGGGATAGCATCTTGTTCCATTCTTTGGGGTTGGACAGGAGGACCTTGATTGGTATTTGGTCGGGACCAGTTGCTCCTGTTGTTCTCGCCTTTCTTATATGTATCTCAATAGAAAAAGGGCTAGATATTCCGCTGTTTAAGGGTTTTATTTCTGAGTTCCTTGCAAAATTATGGACCATTTCTGAGTTAGTATTTAATTTATATAAATTAGCAAGGTAGAGTTCCCATTATTTTGGGGGCACTGGAGTAGCTTGTAATGCTTTTTTCGTACCAGATTCTTTGGCTATTATACTCCAGTAGGCACGTTGATTGTTTTGTTTTGCTGCTATCTGCAGATCCACCCAGTTTTTGTCTTGGCTTATTCTCTTATGTTTTTCTTTTTCTCTCCTGCGTTGGTTCTTCAATTTGTTAATTTCTACCTGTTTTTGACAGTGAACTTTCTAGGAACTGTGCTCTTCTCAGTTTGTTTAAAAGTTTTGTATCGGTAGCTAACTTTTTTTTTTTGTTTTGAATCTTTGTTGATCTCGGTTGCATCAACTTTTCCAGCAGTTTTTGTGTTAATTTTTTAATAAACATTTCAAAATTTGTTATTGCGTCTGTAGAGTGCCTTGCTTGAAGAAGTTGCGTTGAATCAATTATGGTAGTTATCTTATTAAGCATAGCTGAATTCCAATGAATCCGCCTTGGTTTTGTATTTACCATAACTGTGCTATACCTGTACATAATTTGACTAGACGGGCATAGATGTGTTCTCCATTTTGTACGTAATTGTAAAATAGCATGATCGCTACCATGGACAAAATTAATTTTAAGTTGTGAGACGGACCAGAACAAGTCAAAGCTACAGATCATATAGTCCAGCAATGAAGAACTACTATTTCCCTGTCTCGTGTTCGAGGCAGGAATGTCTCCTTCCACATTGCCATTTAATATAATTCCATTTAACATTGGGAGCGAAGCTATTTGGATTTTTCCTCTTTTATCCACCTTATTTCCTTTAGGAAATAGTGGTACAGAGATTACCAGCGCCTCCTCTTTGTACCAATTTGCCCATTTTAGTAATTCCTTGTTGGATAATTTCCCATTAAAGTCACCCATTATGAGAAACGATGGATAATCTTGACTTTCAATTATTTGTTCGATGTCTTCTAGAATTTCTATTGCAAGTGCATTCATTTTTACTCCAGGGGGGATATAGACATTAAAAATTAATAGGTTTTTTAAGGATTCTGAAAAATTTGTCCCGCACTTGATTTTAATACATTGATAATTATTTGATTTAGTTGGGATTATTTCTTGGGCCCAGTGATAATCTTCATTTAATAAAATCGCTATCCCACCTTTCGCATGACCCCGTTCAACCTGCGCTACAGAGATATCATATACAAAATATTTCTCTTGATTAAAATTTTGTGTAGTCCATGTTTCTTGTACAGCCACTATTGCTGGAGAATTTTTTACTAGTTCCACGATTTTTTTCTTAAGTTTTTCCCGCTATGTTCCAGGAAGAGATCGTTAAGCCTGTGCTAAACAGGAGATTTGATATCCTTAATTTGTTTATTGCTATTCAAGGTCTCAGAGATCCAATCCCATGACTGCTCCTTCTTTGTTATTTCCTGCTGAGCGTGTTTTTGCTCCAGATTTCTCTTTCACCATTCTTTATGGAGAAAAATATATTTTTTGCAGCACAGTCTAAGGAATAGATCTTTGTGTTTGTCAGTTGGTGCATTTTTGGAGATCCTTCTGATGTATACTTCACATTTTGTGCTTTGTGCTTTAATACTGGGATCAAATCATACCCGTTTTTGTGGAGAGTCTCACTCTCTAATAATATAATTCCTGGTAAGACGGGAGACCAGAATTCTACGATTGCAGTCATTGTTTTTGCTTTGTCTGGGAACATAACTGATTTCATTTCATTTCACGCTGGGGATTGTAACGGCTGAATATTTTGAAGTAGACTAATGATTCGATCGCGGTTGAGTGGAGCTTCATCGGTAGGGAATAATTCTGTGATTTGTAGAAAATTAGATCTAATCTCCTCTGCTTGTGGTTCTTTTTTCTGTGTATATGATAATCTTTTAGGGGTCCCTCTTAGTGCCGGACTTGAGGGCCATATAATTTGTTGCCATTTGGATTTAATATACTCTGTTGATTGGGATTTTTGCTTTGGGTTTCCGACGGCAACTTCTGGTGGTTTATCTTTGGGATCTGGAGCAATTCAGCTCTTCCTTCATTGCCTAATAAACCATTAGGTAAATGAGTATTGATCTGAAATTTCTCTTTTTCAGTTTGATTTTCCTTTGGTATTGATTCTTATTTATTCTTTCTGGGTCCTGTGCGTCATCATTAGTTAGGCCAATCTCGGTGATTACTTTAGGGTGAGATGTTACAGGACTATTCAAATTAGATTTGATTTTACTTTTTGTGAAAATTGGATAGTAAGCCACAGGGAGATGATGTGATACTGATTTAATTTCATCCTTAAAAAGGTTTCTAAGAGAATATGTCACGATATCGTCCTGCATGCCCTTTGTTTTAACAGTAGATTTATTTCCGTTGTGTGTGGCAATTTCTTTTTTCGAAGGAAGTAGCAGTTTTTTTGTTTCAACTTTTGAGGTGTGCAGTTTTCCCCTTGACATTTATTACAAATTCCTGTTAATTTTGTTGATTATATTTGCTCTTTCTTCTTTTTTTCTTTGACTAGAAATTGTAAAATTCCTAGTTGTGTGTCAAGCGTTTGGTCGGAGTTCTCCAATATGCTGCCTAAATGGATGAAAACTGATTCCAGGATAATTTGAAAGGTAAACAATAATTTTGATACAGGGGTGTAGTTGTTGGTCAGACCTGTAGTTTTAAATAGAGAGAGATCTGGCGAATTTTCGAAGAATCCCTCTAGATCTGACAGTTTTTGTGGAGTACTCTTCTGTATATTGTCAGTCCCCTTTTGGGGTCCCGTGTGAAATGTTAAATATCTGGGCAAGTGCTATTGTATTCTTGAGATTGTTGTATTTTAGATGAATCCGATATTATTGATCCTGTTGTCTTTAGATTCAGAATTGAAACCTCCTGGTCGATTAAAATACTTTTTTGCGCAACCTCAGGAGTTGTTTGGATTTGATTTTTGAGTTTGATGCATTCCATCTTTTTCATCCTCGATCTTCCCTACTTTTTCCCTTGTTTTTCTGATCTTTTTATATTTGCCCCTGGTCATCTGGGCTTAATTTTTCAAAGTACTTTTTAATCCCAAGAGTTACTGCAGTCTTTCCATTTCTTACCATCTTGTTAGTGCTCTTTCTGATTGCCTCTTCCGTTCCCATCCTTTTCATGAAGATGGTTCTAGATCTTAATTTTTTATAAGCCATTGCAGTATAGTAGATCACTCAATTTGGTTTGAATTGAAATTTTAGCCGTTCAGTTTATGATGGAGATTTGTTGCCTGGGGGACTTAACTGGGCGTATACTTATTTTCCCCTTCTGCCCCCTACTTTTGATGCAGCATTAGAGAAGCAACCCTAATCTGATTCCAGTCGATATAGTGAAGGAGGTTAAAGCTCCAGGGGCCAGTAAACCGGTGCGCTGCTCATGCAACACCGAAACTAGCACCCTGTTCCCCTCTCTAGTCCGTTTCTTATAAAGTTGTATAATTTAGAAAAACAGCTCAGGACTCCTCGCAGCTCCTACTATGCCCAGGACTCTCACAATTTTTTATTTTCACCACATCCAGGGGGTTTTTGCTCTTTGATAACATTTGCGACAACTGCCGCGTCCTAGGGACTCTCCAAGCTCCGGCCACACCCTGGCCCGAGACACAGCTCGCGGCTCCTACCATATCCAGGGGGCCCTCACAGCCTCGGCCGGTCGAATGGCGCCACTTGCGGCTGTTGCCACGTCCCAGGGGTTCTCAGGTTCTCCCAGAGAACAGCTCGCAGCTCCTAGCACATCCGGGTGGGGCTCTTGCAGCTTCTGGCTGCGCCCGAGTTACCGCTCACGGCTCCTGCCACGTTGGGGAGCTTTCGTTGCTCTCACGGCTCCGGAAACTCCTGGGGCATAGCCTCCAGCGCCAACCACGTCCAGGGAAGCCCCCGATATACAGCCGACAATTCCAGCCGCGTCTGGGAAGCTCCCACAGCTCTCGCGGCTCCGCTCGCGGCTGAGGCACAGCTTGCGGCACCCACCGCGTGCGAGGGGGCTCCCATGACTCCAGCCGCACTCGAGACGCAGCTCACAGCTCCTGCCGCGTCCGAGGTTCTTTGGCGTTCCACGCTCCACGTTCCTTCAATTGCTCATCCTACGTCCTCAAGAATCACAAGTCTGGAACGCCCCTGTTGGTTCAACGCGACAGGCTTCCTAGCCAGAACCTGTAGCCTTTTTATTGATACCGATCCCCATTGAAACCAATTAGGCTCCGAGACACTGATTTGAACCCTGCATTCGGCCTTGGGCTTTGCCCAACACTCACCTTAACGCCTAGATATTGGACCTGTTAGTAAAAGTAACTTGTTATTCATTTCATAGGATAACATTACAAAACTCAAAAATAGCACTGTGTCCAGTTTTTGAAGTGAAAATAATGTATCTGATCCCTGAAAGTATATAAAGATGCTGGCCATTTTAAAAAATAGGTGCAGACCTCCTTGAGTTGTGTTGTCGTTTATTGATCTGTGTGTATTTGCAGATGCCTTGATCTCCTGTGTGTTAAGACCACACTACACCCTAACAGAGCACTTAGGGAATAGATATCAAGGCCCTGTCCATTCATAAGGGAACAAGTGATCACTTTACATGATATATCAAATTACTGATATGTCAAATAGGGAGCTGGCTTCAAACAGGCTGCGCTTAGTTTGTCCAGGGAAGACATGGCTTGGCAGTTCGGTCTGGACTTTTCCCATGAGGCACGGGGTCAAGTCTGATTTGCATATGGCCATGCCTAAACTGGGGTGGTGTGGTGAGCAAAATAACAATGGAGTAAACCCAGATCTGTGACTGGGGGTGTATGTTTTGCCAATGTGCAACATTCCGTCCATCAACTGGTCTGTTTTGTTGTTCGCCCTATGTGGGAAGGGTATGTCCAGACCTGGATCCCGTGCTCACTAAGCCACTGCTGTCAAGCTATCCTGGCTGAAGATGGCTGATAGCCAGAATTGAGGTCTAATGCTTGATTCCGGTCCAGGGAAGACATGTCTTGGCAGTTCTGACTGGACTGTTCCAATGAGGCACATGGTCAAGGCTGATTTTCATATTGCCATGTCTGAACTGGGGTGGCTTGATGAGCATAATAACGATGGATTAAACCAAGATCTGTGACTGGGGGTGAATGTTTTGCCAATGTGCAATATTCCGTCCATCACCTTATGTGTTTTGCTGATCACACTAAGTGGGAAGGGTATGCCCAAACGTGGGTCCTGTGCTCACTACGCCACTGGGGTCAAGCTATCCTGCGTGATGATGGCTGATACTCCAAAATCGATCCTCGGTTGCTTGATTCCGGTCCAGGGAAGACATGGCTTGGCAGTTCGGGCTGGACTGTTCCCATGAGGCACAGGGTCAAGACTGATTGGCATATGTCCATGTCTGAACTGGGATGGCGTGGTGAGCAAAATAACGATGGATTAAACTCAGATCTGAGACTGGGGTTGAATGTTTTTTCACTGTTAAACATTCCATCCATTACCTTGTGCATTTTGCTGTTCGCCTTATGTGGGAAGGGTATGCCCAGACGTGGGTCCCGTGCTCACTACACCACTGGAGTCAAGCTATCCTGGCTGATGACGGCTGATAGCCAGAAACCGATACTATGATGCTTGGTTCCCGTTCAGGGAAGACATGGCTTGGCAGTTCAGGCTGGACTGTTCCCTGAGGGACATGAGAGTCATTTGAATTTGGCTATGTCTGAACTGGGGTGGCATGGTGAGAAAAATAACAATGGATTAAACCCAGATCTGTGACTGGGGGTGAATGTTTTGCCAATATGCAACATTCCATCCATCACCTTGTGTGTTTTGCTGTTCGCCCCATTTGGGAATGGTATTTCCAGACATGGGTCCCGTGCTCACTACGCCACTGGAATCAAGCTATCCTGGCTGATGACGGATGATAGCCAGAAACAGGTTCTAGGATGCTTGATTTCAGTCCTGGGAAGACAATCAATCAATCAATCAATCACAGCATTTATATAGCGCACTACTCACCCAGAGGGTCTCAAGGCGCTAGGGGAGGGGGGTCCGCTACTGCTCGAACAGCGAGGTGGTCCTGGGTCAGGCGGAGGTGGGTCGGGAGGGAGTTCCATGTCTTGGCGGCGAGGTAGGAGAAGGACCGCTCCCCTGTGGTGGCTCTTCGGATGCGGGGGACGGTGGCGACGGTGGCGAGGGCGTGGCCGGTCGATCGAAGCTGGCGTTTGGGAGCGTAGAAGTTGAGGCGGCTGTTGAGGTATCCTAGGCCTTGGTTGTGTAGGGCTTTGTGTGCGTGGCTGAGGAGTCGGAAGGTGATTCTCTTGTTGACCGGGAGCCAGTGCAGGTCTCTCAGGTGTCCGGAGATGTGGCTGCGTTGGGGATGTCCAGGATGAGTCGTGCTGAGGCTTTCTGGATCCGTTGGAGTCTCTTCTGGAGTTTGGCGGTGGTTCCGGCGTAGAGGGAGTTGCCGTAGTCCAGATGGCTGGTGACGAGGGCCTGGGTGACCGTCTTCCTGGTCTCGGTGGGGATCCACCAGAAGATCTTACGTAGCATGCGCAGGATGTTGAAGCACGACGAGGATACGGCGTTGACTTGTCTGGTCATGGAGAGGGAGGAGTCCAGGATGAAGCCCAGCTTGCGTGCGTGGTCTGTTGGTTTGGGTGCGCTGCCTAGGGCGGGGGGCCACCAGGAGTCATCCCAGGCAGAGGGTGAGGATCCCAGGATGAGGACTTCCGTCTTGTCCGAGTTCAGTTTCAGGCAGCAGTTCTTCATCCATTCGGCTACCTCTTTCATACCTTCATGGAGGTTGGCTCTGGCGGTGGCGGGGTCGTTGGTGAGGGAGAGGATCAGCTGGGTGTCGTCGGCGTAGGAGATGATGTTGAGGTTGTGCTGGCGTGCGATGTCTGCGAAGGGGCTCATGTAGACGTTGAAGAGGGTTGGACTGAGCGAGGAGCCTTGAGGAACGCCACAGATGACTTCGGTGGCTTCAGATCTGAACGGGGGAGGCGGACTCTCTGTGTCTTTCCGGCGAGGAAGGAGATGATCCACTCCAGTGCCTTCTCCTGGATTCCGACGTTGCTGAGTCGCTGCACTAGTGTACGGTGGCAGACAGTGTCGAAGGCCGCGGAGTGGTCTAGGAGAATGAGGGCTGCTGTTTCTTCATTGTCAAGCAGTGCTCGGATGTCATCTGTGGCTGCTATCAGGGAGGTCTCGGTGCTGTGGTTGGCCCGGAAGTCAGACTGCGAGAGGTTGAGGGATCTGTTCGTCTCGAGGAAGGCGGCCAGCTGCTTGTTGACGGTCTTCTCGATGACTTTTGCTGGGAACAGGAGCAGCGAGATGGGTCGGTAGTTCTTGAGGTCGGTGGGGTCGGCTAATGGCTTCTTTAGTAGAGCGCTGAGTTCGGCGTGCTTCCAGCTCTCCGGGAAGGTAGCGGTGTCGAAGGAGGTGTAGATGATGTCCCGTAGGTGGGGTGCGATGACAGCGTCAGCCTTGTTGAAGACGTGGTGAGGGCAGGGGTCGGTAGGAGATCCGGAGTGGATGGAGTTCATCATGCGGACGGTGTCTTCGGTGCTGATCGGGGTCCAGGCGCAGAGGGTGGTGGTGGGGGGCGGTGGTTCGGTCATGGCATGCGTCGGTTAAGTGCTGAAGCTGTTGTGTATGTCCGCGATCTTGTTGTGGAAGTTGAAGGCGAGGGAGTTGCAGAGGTCTTGCGAAGGGGTGATGTTGTTGTTTCCGGCGTTGGGGTTGGAGAGCTCCTTCACGATGTTGAAGAGTTCCTTGCTGTTGTGTGCGTTGTTGTCCAGTCGTTCCTTGAATGCAGTTTTCTTGGTGGCGTGGATGAGTTGGTGGTGTTATTGGGTGGCGAGCTTGAGGGCAGTCATGTTGTCCAATGTTGGGTCTCTGCGCCAGGTTCTCTCGAGGGCTTGGCAGTACTTCTTGGAGCTCTTGAGTTCGTCGGTGAACCATGGGGCTTTCTTGCTACCGGGTCTGCGAGGCAGGGTCCTCAGGGGGGCGAGGTCATCTGTGCAGTCGCTGATCCACTTCGTGAGGTTGGTGGCCGCTTGGCTGGGGTTCGTTGCGTGGGTGGGTGGGTTCTTGCTCAGGGAAGTCGCGAGCTTGTCGGCTGTGATCTTGTTCCAGCTTCTGCGTGCAACCTGTTGCTGGTGGTGGTGGGTCGTGGTCCTTCTGAAGCTGACATGGCTTAGCAGTTCGGGCTGGACTGTTCCCAAGAGGCACTGCTTCGAGACTGATTTGCATATGGCCATGTCTGAACTGGGATGGGGTGGTGAGCAAAATAACAATGGAATAAATCCAGAACTGTGACTGGGGGTGAATGTTTTGCAAATGTGCAACATCTGTCCATCACCTTGTGTATTTTGCTGTTCGCCCTATGTGGGAAGGGTATGTCCAGATGTGGGTCCCGTGCTAACTTCGTCACTGGAGTCAAGCTATGCTGGCTGATGACGGCTGATAGCCAGAAACCGGTCCTAGGATGCTTGATTCCGGTTCAGGGAAGACATTGCTTGGCAGTTCTGGCTGGACTGTTCCCATGAAGCACAGGGTCAAGACTGGTTTGGAACTAGCCATTTTTTTAACTGGGTGGCGTGGTGAGCAAAATTACCATGGATAAAACCCAGATCTGTGACAGAGGGTGGATGTTTTTCCAATGTGCAACATTCCGTCCATCACCTAGTGTGGTTTGCTATACTCCCTAAGTGGGAAGGGTATGCCCAGACTTGGATACCGTGCTCACTACGCCACTGGAGTCAAGCTATCCTGGGTGATGATGGTTAATAGCCCGAAACCAGTCCTAGGATGCTTGATTCCGGTCCAGGGAAGACATGGCTTGGCATTTCGGGCTGAACTGTCCCCATGAGGCAAAGTGTCAAGACTGATTTGCATATGACCATGTCTGAACTGGGGGTGGCATGGTGAGCAAAATAACGATGCATTAAACTCAGATCTGTGACTGTGGGTAAATGTTTTACCAATGTGTAACATTCTGTCCATCACCTTGTGTTATTTGCTTTTCGCCCTATGTTGGAAGGGTATGTCCAGACGTGGGTCCCGTGCTCACGACGTCACTGGAGTCAAGCTATCCTGGCTGATGACGAATGATAGCCAGAAACCTATCCTAGGAAGCTTGATTCCAGTCCAGGGAAGACGTTGCTTTGGCAGTTCGGGTAGGACTGTTCCCATGAGTCACAGGGTCAAGACTGATTTGCATATGGCCATGTCTGAACAGAGATGGTGTGATGAGCAAAATAACGATGGATTAAACTCAGATCTGTGACTGGGGTGAATATTTTGCCAATGAGCAACATCCGTCCATCACCTTGTGTATTTTGCTGTACACCCTACGTGGGAAGGGTATGCTTAGACGTGGATCCTGTGCGCACTACGTCACTGGAGTCAATCTATCCTGGCTGTTGATGGCTGACAGCCAGAAACCGGTCCTAGGATGCTTGGTTTCGGTTTAGGGAAGACATGGCTTTGGCAGATCGGGGTGGACTGTTCCCATGAGGCACAGGGTAAAGACTGATTTGCATACGGCCATGTCTGAACTGGGATGGCGTGGTGAGCAAAATAATGATGGAATAAACCCAGATATGAGAATGGGGGTGAATGTTTTGCCAATCTGCAACATTCCATCCATACCGTTGTGTTTTGCTGTTCGCCCTATGTGGTAAGGGTACGCCCAGACGTGGGTCCTGTGCTCACTATGCCACTGGATTCAAGCTATCCTGGCTGATGACGGTTGATAGCCAGAAACCGGTACTAGGATGCTTGATTCTGGTCCAGTGAAGACATGGCTTAGCAGTTCGGGCTGGACTGTTCCCAAGAGGCACAGGGTCATGACTGATTTGCATATGGCCATGTCTGAACTGGGATGGCATGGTGAGCAAAATAACAATGAATTAAACTCGGATCTGTGACTGGGGTGAATGTTTTGCCAATTTGCAACATCCATCCATCACCTTGTGTATTTTGCTGTTCGCCCTATGAGAGAAGAGAATGCCTAGATGTGGGTCCCGTGTTCAATACGCCACTGGGTTCAAGGTAGCCTGGATGATGATGGCTGATACCCTGAAACGGGTCCTAGGAAGCTTGATTCCGGTCCAGGGATGACATGGCTTGGCCTTGAGGCACAGGGTCAAGACTGAATTGCATATGGCCATGTCTGAACTGAGATGGTGTGGTGAGCAAAATAACAATGGATTCAACTCAGATCTGTGACTGGGGTGAATGTTTTGCCAATATGCAACATTCCGTCCATCACCTTGTGTGTTTTGCGGTGTTTTCAAGCAGCCACCAAATGTTGAAGGCCTACAGTTCAGGGGGATACAATTTAGGCCAAGATCTTGGCTACAGGAGATGCTTGAGGTTGGAGCTTCTTGGAGCCTAAAGATCTCTAGAGGAGAGACTCAACAATCCTTGCCTACTGCAAGTAGATGCAGTGCACAGGGATTCTGTTCAAGACGGTCTGATGAGGTATATTTGCCTCAGAATTGGTGAGATAATAGTGCAGGCCTTGAGGGAGTTGAAGAAACATGACCTGTGTTGCTGAGCCTTTCACAATCTGTGGGAGCCTGGGATCAGAAGACCAGGCAGCTGCATTGTGGACCGGCAGATGCAGGGGAATGACGCCTTCACTCCACTGGAGATTACCTTCAGTTGTCTTTGATGCTCCACAGATTCTGCATGGATCCTGTATGGTGCACATGCACAGACTATGCAGCAGACTGGGAGGGAGATGGAGTCAGCCCAAACAAAGTCCAGCGAAGTCCAGAGGGTCCAGACGGCTGAAGTGCATTTGTTTCATGTTCAAATCTTGTCCATGACTGATCTAAGGTGCTACAGCCAGGTAAGCCCTTTAGTATCCATGGGAGAGGGTTAGAAAGTTTCAGGGGACCCTCCCAGAGGAGGGTCTCAACAGGGGGGAGGTTACTCTCATGTCCTTTGTCCAGTTTCATGCCAGAGCCGGATCCAACGGCTCCCAGGACCGGTTTGAAGTCGACTATGCACAGGGACACCAAATATGCCTCTCATGCAGACTTTCAGTCGCTGGCAAATGCACCCACCCAGCCCTTATACACTAAATCCTGTCAGGGAGGTGGTCACACCTCTCTTTGACAGGATGCCTATTGTTCTGCCTTCCCCTACTCAAGCTTAGCTCAGCAGCAGGAGGGCAGTATTGTGTCTGTTGTCGTCAGCAATCATTTTGTGCTGTTTGATAGTGAGAAGGCTAGTAAACGGATCACAAAGGACCCCAAGAAACTTGCTGAGGGGTAGAATTATATCTTCCACACTGCTTTCTGGTGCCGGGGCATGATTCCAACATGTTTGACACCAAACACAATAGGGTTTGTTTCAGCAATTTTAGAGTTGGTCATCAATGGGTTGTGAAATGCCCCTCTATATAGTCTGTATGGCTGCTTCTCTGACAACCCGGGAGAATTAACTCTGTAGGCTGCAGGGGTGTTCTGCTCCTGCAAGGCCATCCTCTCACTTGGAACCCAGCAGGATCGTACAGGCATGCTTTAGGGGTTTTAAGTGCTGTGACCCTTATATAAGTAAGTGGTGCATGCACCAATTTACAGAGGCTGCAAATGCAGGCCTGCAGTTCCATTTTCTATGGTCTCTTGCAGGTGACATCATACATGCTTCAGGCCATGTAGGCCTCTGGGGTACCTATGCCCTGGGTACATGTGTACAATATACTAGGGAAGGACAAAGGTTCCCCAGTATTCAATCTGGACTGGAGTGTACCTAAGTACATAACATAACAGATTAGGTAGAAAGCAGATAGATTGGGTTCCAGGTTAGCAAGATTCCAGTCAGACTAGTCAAAAGTGTATTACATTTATCAAAAGTGGGGGTAACCATAAGAAGCAGATCCTACTTTCCTACAGTGACAAAAAACTAATGTTCTGTTCCTTACAATGCCAGATGCCCTTGAGGTTGTGCCAACTCAGTCTTTGTGTGACAAGCTTAATTCCACGTTGTGCATAAAGTTGAGAGTATCTTTAACAATGTGGGCAGACACAGGGCCAAGGATGTAAAGCCCACTCTCCCCAATGGTACAACCTCACATAGGCCTTTAGGTAACCCAAGCTTTAATAAGTTTGCTGATCTGACTTAGACAAGGCGCAAGCTGAAGATCTTATCGCGAAGACCAAATCTGCCCAGTGACAGTGGTAAAATTGGCGCCATAGATTATAGCGTACCATCTGTGAAAAATAAGTGACATAATTTTTAAGACAAGCTGCTTTCCTAAGATGTAAAACGTAGCATCAATTCTGCCTATCCTAGAGAAACCGAACCTAGACCCAGATGACACTAATAATTACCATCCTATATCACACCTTCCTTTTCCTGCTAAACTTTTAGAAAGGGCAATAAATAAGCAGCTCATGGATTATGTTACCGAACACTGCTGGCAATGAGACACAACATGGTTTTAGAGCTGGCTATAGTACAGAGTCTGCGCTGATAAAATCAGTTGAAGAAACCAGGCTAGTGCTGGATTATGGTCGGAGGTCTGCCCTCATTTTATAAGACTTGTTGGCGGCCTTTGACACCATCCATCATACCGTCTTGGTGGATAGACTAGCAGCAATTGGAGTGTATGAATGGCACACAGTCTGCTTAAAACTTTCTTGAAAGCGAAGACACAATTTGTTGCCTTGGAGCTATTTAATTTTGATCCGTTTCAGCTCACATGTGGAGTGCCACAAGGGTCTTCTATTAGCCCTACTCTTTGGGTTGATCTCCCTTAGATAGACAGTGTGCAAATATGTTAATTGAAACAGTGGCCAGTCCCGTATTGATTATCATCTTCTTGATGGAAGACTTTGGAAAAGTCTGATCGACATTACAGAGGGTGTTACAACTGAGAGTAATCACAGACCCTTTTGACTTAGTATGAATGCCTTGTCGGGTGTGTCCCCTAATCCCAGGGGCAAATTACCCAGAGTATTAGCAAGGCGAACTATCCATCTAATGATAGGCTTACAATAAAATGACTGAAGATAGTTTTGCATGAAAACAAGATCAAGGGCATTCATCACTGGCAGTGGGTACTCTTTAGCTGCAGTCCCTGCCTGCAAGTAGTGATGGAGTGATTAATGTCGTTGCTGCCCACTCATATATCGTTTATCGACTCAGTTCTAATTTTACAGTGCCAAGGTCAGATCTAAGACTTAGCACCTTATCAGGGGCAACCTTGTAGTATACAATGACCTAAGCGCTTAAATCTAGCCTTTGTAATCAACGCCAAAGATAGTACTCTTATCAAAGCCATGTGGAGGCTCTACAAGGCCACCTTGCACCAGGCGAGAATGGCCGGGGATGAATCCTGGTGGCTGCAACTAAAAGAAACCTGTGCTGAGAAAGATTTCAAATCATTCTGGTCACTAGACACCTGGGGCAACAAATCAGGTTCCCAATCACTCCCCAACCATATCACAGGCCAGGCATGGATGGTGCATTTTTTAAAGCTTTAAAAAGATCCTGCGGTCATGCATCTCATTGAGGTGGCTGTCTTCCCTATCCCATCCCTGAAAGATTAATTATTTACATTCGGAGAGACTGAGGATACCATCTGCCGAATAATGCAATCTAAGGCAGCAGGCCCTGATGGCATCCCGGGGGACCTTTTTTTATCAGAAACCAAAATCTGGGCTGCTACTTTTTTCTTCTGTCAAATGCTGTAGCCAGCGGAGGGGGCAAAGGTGGTCCCAATAAACAAAAAATGGTGACAGAGAGGAGCCCTCCCACCATAGGACCATTAGCCTGATAAATGCCCTGTTTGTAGAGCCCTTCTGCAGAAGACCTAGTTATGGGCAGAGGACAACGCAATCATATCCCAATAGCAAGCAGGGTTCGGGGAAAAGACAGGGACAATCAATCAGGCATTCCGCCTTCTGCTTCTCTATTGGAAAATTGTAGTGATCAGTAAAGGCAGCCTCTATTTGGCCTGTATTGACTTGAAGACAGCCTTTGATTTAGTTCCCAGGGTCAAACTATGGCAAGTACTCAAAGGCATGGGCATCCCGTTACCCATACCCAGTCTGTTAGTCCATTTGCACGAGGCTAACAATTCCCAGATCAGATCGCTGACAGGGACAGCTCACTAAGCGCATTCCAGTCAGACACCCGTCTGACTGGAATGCCTGTTCTCTTTGTATATGAACTGAGTGGTACGCTTTTTACAAGAACCTGCTGACACACACCCTGGGGGGCACAAGGAACCAACCCTCTTGTTGACAAATGATACTCTTCTGGTGTTGAAGACACTGGCAGGGCTACCTCTTATACTTAATAGATTCCATCTTTTCTGTGATACTGGGGGTCTTGTTGTCAACACCACAAAAACCAAATTCATTGTCTTTAACCCTCATAGGTACTATAAAGGCAATTTAACACTAGGCAGCACACCTCTAAAAATAGTCAGCACATTTGATTATCTGGGTGTTCGACTCTCGGACAAAATGAAATGCCCCACCTGACCAAGCTGGTTCTGGGCCATGTGCGTGTCACAGTGGCTTTGGGAAAGGAACACCGCTCCTCATGTAGCAGACCACTAGCTGCTGCTCTGCAGCTCTATGACTCAAAAGCAGTCAGCACAGCCCTATATGGCACAGGGCTGTGGACCATACATTTCTCCAGAACTTAGCAATGCTGCCCCAAAGCACCTCACTCGTTCCTCTATGGTAAATATTAGCAGGCGCTCTATCAGCAATATAGCGAGGCCTCAACCTCTGCTCTTTTGGGCATTCATAAGGAGGATCCCGGAGCTTCTGCCCTACGTGGAAGCCCATCCATTAAGGTAAGGAAGATCAGAAATTTCAAGAAATTAGTGTCAGATGTAGGGCTTCTGGCTCTAAATGAAAACCAAGATCCACTCTTGTACTGAAAAGAGGTAGTAAAGAAACATTATTTTGAATGGGTTGAGCACAAAAAACTTTTCAAGCCTAACTAGGAGAAACGGACTACAGAATTGTATTTCCACAAACAGGTCCAGCTACTGGAACCTTACCTAGATCTAATCCATGTCTACCAGGACTGGATGCTCTATAATTCAGAATTGGGACTCTTCCTGTGGATGAGGTAACAGTTAAAAGGCACTTAAATGATCCATGCCTGTGCACCTGTCCTGGTTGCAGGGCACCAGTGGAGTCCGTTGCCCACACATTGTTCGCATGTCCATCATACGTGCAACCCAGGTCCAAATGGTTAAAACTAATTTGCAGGCATTTGGGCACACTGAACCATCTGTAAGCCTTACGTATTTTAAAATTAGACCCTAGACCACTTTTTGTTTAACAAGTGGCTAAATTCCTAAGCCACATGTGGGGCATCAGGAGGAAGGCACTAAAGAGAGAACACCATGGGTAAATACCAGGTTGATATCCGGACCAAGAGGAGCTACGGATCATCAGCCTCCCCACCCACACCATTTGGGATCCTTGTAGATGCAACGCACAGGCTCTTTATTGTAAATACACACCCTGTAGTTTTTCCTTGAAAGGGCCTAAGAGGGAAACAGTTTGTCAGAAGGTTATGAAAACCAGTTCCCGCATTGATATTGTTGCAGCGTCTTGTTGGACCCTTTTCCTCATTGATATTGACTTAATCACATTTTAATTTTTGAATCAACTTGTCAGCTCATTTTAAGTCTTGCTTTTATTCCTTATTTTGTTTTCATCATTCTTAGTGTTGCATTTTTAAATCAAATGAATTTTACTATTGCATGTAAAACGATTCTGGATGTATGGTACTTACCCGCTGGCCTCTATCTTAGAATAATTCCCATCTGACTTGTGGTATGTACCCGGATTGTGCGTCTTAAATTACCGCACACTGTGCAATTATGATCCACTTTTTTATGAAGAACGACGCAGAATTAATATTGTTATGGAAGGAAGAACCTTTGTGCTTATTGCAATACTTGTATGTATCACTTATTTCAACTTTTTGTATCTCTACCTAACTGTTACACAGATTTTATGACATGTGTGTCAAAATAAAGCTTATAAAAGAAAAGAATATTTATATTGCAGCCCTTGCCCCAGTAAAAAAAACCCTTAGGCTTTTCTCCAACATCATACGCAGATGACACTCAGATTGCCGTGGCAGTCACGAAGCAGACTCACTCCATTGGTAAGCAATTTACCTGCATGACAGAGGTAGGCTCATGAATGAGCGATAATTGCTTAAAGCTGAACTCTAATAAGACAGAGGTGGTGCTTTTTGTCAATGATCCTACATATTAGTCCTGAGGTGGCGACTAACGGACTTGAGCGACTTGCCAAAGACAGTCAAAAAAGCCAAAAATCTAGGGGTCATCATACAGAATAAGCTCTCTTTTGTCAATCAGATCTATGCTCTAACATCTGCTACATTTTTTATCCTAAGAAAAATCTAAAAGATCTTATCATTTATTCTGGCAAACTCCCAAAAGATGGTTATATTGGCCTTGCTGTTGTCCAGAATAATTATTGTAACAGTCTATACCTGAATCTTCAGCTACATCACCTAAAAAACTACCGGTACTGCAAAACATAGCGGTAAGAGTTTTTTTGTCCTCATTAGCCTCAGATTGCCTTTCACGTACCTCCATCATAGACCAACCTTTATTGTGCCGTGAGTGCAAGGTTCTGATTCTCGTCTTGCTATCAAGAGACCTGTCAATTGCACTTCATAAAGTCAAACTTCCTCCCTTTCGACTCTATCACCTAATTACCATTTCTTAGGTGCCGACCTTCCATGATTAATATGGGAGATTTTGTATTTGCTTGTGCATTTTTCCTATGCATGATTTTTGGGCATAATCATTTGAACACCCTTCCTACCTCTCAAGCCATTCAACAATCGTGCATCAAAAGGCATACCTTCTCCTATCCAAGGAGGTTGCGTCCATATTTAAATGATATCTCAATGATGATTTCCATTCTATATAAGTAGGAGAAAGGGAGCTAGTCCTCTTTTCACATACCTCTCTTCCCGCCAGCAACATAGCACAAAACATACATTTTTGTTCATCTCCAACTGACTCACTATCCACCCCAATAAATATTAGGCGAGGGCTTACTTGAATCTGTTTCTTCAAAATTTCAGTTAAAGCTCTACACACCTCTCCCCAAAATACCTGAATTTCTCAACACCCCATGAACATATAAATATCATTGGCCGATTTCAGTCCACAATTGGTACAGTCCATCTCTTCTTTGTTCCAAACCTTAAACAGCATTTCGGAGTCCAATAAACTCTATAGATAGATAAAGGTGGTTTCTCTTTAAATAGGCTGGTCTTATCATTTTCTAAAGTGTAGTTAAGGATTCTTGCCACGATTTTTCCAGCCTTGCTCTCGGCAAGTCCGTCTCCCAAAATGTGTGTGGTTGGGTAAGCTCCCCCTCCAACTCTTCCATCATTCGCCAGTACCAATATGATGTTTCCTCCTTCCTAGGGTCGTCCAGAAACAGCATTTCCTACAGTTCATTGGCTCCCCCTATCTTACTTTCTGAAGCTTGGACCAACTTTTAATTTGGAGATACTTAAATCTTGAAACACGAGGGTTTGTTTTATTTTGAAAACTCTACCATGATATCATCCTTTTTCCTTCTAATAGATCCACTCCAGCTTTCCTTAATACACCAGCAAGATTATCCTTTGTCCATTCCGCTGATCCGAGCGAGTCAAAAATCGGAACCAAGTTTCATAATACAAACATTTCAATCTCCTTCTAATCCTGTACCAGGTTTCTGCCACTCCTCTGAGAATGTAGTGTAGTTCCTATTTCCCTTATAGGCTCTGCACATTGGAATAATATACACTATAGTTTTAGCATAGGACTGAGGTCAGTATACTCCTATCGAGTACATTAAACTTAATTTCTTGTGTGTTCCAGCTAACTTAGAGGTCACTAGAGACATCTGGATTGAACAAGAAGGGATTCGTTTCTGACATCTGCATAAACATGAGAAATCTGTTTCCCTTAGAATCTGAATATGTCTCAGAATCTTGGAAATAATGCTAACAGTTTCACTTAGTAAATCGTGTATGCTTAGTTTCTGCAGAGTTGCACAGAAAGAATATACGGGCATTTCAATAAAAGGATTTATAGAACAGTCTTATTTCTCATGCAAGAGATATGAGCTGTTACCATCGTTAGACAGTAATGCAAGATATAAAATGGACAGCATGAGCAGTAAGAAGAAAAAATACTGTAATTGCATTGTCTTTTAGCAATGACCTATATTCATATCAACATACAAAAATAACACAGGCTAAAAGTGGATACTCATTTGAAGCTTCTAAATAGTTCTACCCCAGTGTAACTAACCTAAGTATAGTACGAGGTAAAAAGTAGGTGCTGTTTTCTATAGTATGGTATGCTACAGTTTGTATGCTAAGAGTCCCTTTAAGTTCTAGTCAGCTCCATACCTTAGAATGAGAGAGGTGGAAATCTCTTTCCGGATCTCAAACTCCAACATCTCATGAAGGGAGTCAGGACACTGGAAGCTGGAATCTCTGCGAGCAGAAAGGACAGCGTCTGGTCAGTGCGACAGGCGGGGACTCAAATTACTTTCAGACTTGCCGTGGCTAGCTGTGTAGCTGAGCTGAGCCGTGCAAGTATGCAGCAGAGCAGCCAGGAGGTAGCCGTAACTTGCCATGGCAAGTGAAGGTATATTCATAAGGTGCCTAGGAATGCTAGCATTGACGTAAGGTCGGGCATAGGAAGACGTAGTGAATGAACCCTTAGGGTATAGAGGTTCCTGCATAATAAATGAGTTCTTGGAGAAATCAATAATCCAAGCAGGGAATATCCCAATGGCTTAAGGGCCTCGTTTCGAAGAACTCGTTGTGACGTGGGATGGACGGATGAAGGTGACCATGCCTGTATTTGGGTTGCATGGCCAATGCCTAAATAAGGACTGGGATTCTAAGCCTTAAAAAGGGCAATGCAAATTGTGCCTACATAGGGACATGATTCAGTAAACCTTTGTATGGGTATCTAAATTGACACACAACAGGGACTTTCAGCCTAATTTTTTTAAAGTATCTGCGATCTGCATATTTCGTCCTAAATCCCGAGGTTCCTCCTTCTACCTGTTTTAGCAACAACCGTATACAGCTTGCCAAGTCTTATCCTGGAGCATCATATTATTCTTGAGCTGGAATGTCCATGCATATAGTTTCAAATCTGACAGAGTCAGGCTTCCTTTCTCTTTCCTCCTCCGCAGCTTTTTCCATGATGTGCGAGGACGTTTTGCTGCCCAGAGGAAAGACCCAATCTTACCCTGCAACTTCATAAATCCTGCTTCTTTAAATGGCAAAGGTATGGCATTAAAAAGGAAGGTCAACTTTGGTAATAAAATCATTTTTGCTAAATTCACGCTACCAAAGATAGTCAGGGGTAAATGCATCTAACTTGACATTAAATCACAGATTAAATCAACAGCAAGAGTTGTGTCATGCATCACTAAACATGTCTAGGCAAGGAAGATAATCAAGCAGCTGCATTGGCTGCCAGTAAAAGAGAGGATGCCATTTAAGGCTCTGTGCTTTGCTTGTAAAGTCTTGCACAATCCGGTACCACAATATCCTGGTCAGACCACTTAGATCCTCTGATTCCAGGACTTTGGTGGTACCAACATTGAAGAGATTGAACTAGGCCGGCAGAAGTTTTACTGGGGAACTTAAGCGATTTGGAACAAGCTTACATTATTGATCCATTCAGCTACCTCTCTACACACATTTAGAGGGATGCTGGAAATGTGGCTTTTCAGCAACTCAGATCTCTGCTAAGATAATTGCCTTTTTCACTGATAAGAAAACCTAGCGCCCGGACACATAACAGGAACAGTGCGCTTTATTCATTTATCACATTAACATTAACAAAGAGAAGTCTCCCAAGGCATTATCCAAAAATCAAACTATGTCTGTTTGTTTAATCACAACTTGTTATGCTCTTCTCTCTCTGCTGAGTTTCGCGTGAGGCTCTTCATGATGCCGACTGTTTAGTAACATATTCAAAAATATGCGTCTGCAGCCTGGGAAGCAGGAACTGATATCCAGGCCCTTCGGAGCTCCGAGAGCATGAGTGTTGCCAATGGCACATGACTGATGCTTATTATCTGCTGTGAACAACCTTGTAATGTGGAACCTGGACAGCGAGGCTGGGTTCCGCAGTCGCACTCTATGGCATGGTGGCATTTCCTGTAATCTTCACTAAGGTTAAAGTCTGCAAAGTAAAAGGCAAAATGAATACTGTTATATAATGTCATGAAGACTTATAAAGCACATTGGTGCCCTAGAAATGGTGCTTCCCAGCGCAATCCAGCTGCCAAAGTGATACAACAGAGAGCCAACACAGAAACCATTTATGCTGCACCCAGCAAGGTCTTCAGATGCTTTCTAAAACAAAGATGGTTTTGAGTATTCCATAGATGGAAAGGCAGGTTAGTCCTTGAACCTGGAGCCATCTCTTGGGAAGAGAGACTTCTCTTCCTGACTCTTTTGGTACGAGGTGTAAGAGACAAATTCAGGTTGGCATAGCAGAGAGCCCTTTTAGGCATGAGTGGCTGCACCAGGGATGCCAAGCCTGGTGCCCCCTGCTTGTACATAATCGAAGAGCTACTCAGCAGGCTTTAAACTGGATATGTTTCTCTATCAGAAGCCAAGAAAGTTTACAAAGCAACTTAGATACAGTGCAAAATGTATACTCTTGTAGCAAACAACCTAACTTCATGCCACTGCCTTGGAAATATTGATGATGCTGCTCCATGATTACACTGAGCACCTTACTCATCCTCCTCCTCTGCCTTGGCCTAACAACGCCTGTGCCATCAACTCCAGTTATTCAGCTGACAACGGTGCTTCAGCAACCACTACCCACTGCTTGCATCGTGTGGTTTGCAGTCTCCTTAAGAGTAGGCTGACACCTTGCATTTTTAAAAGGTACTGTTTTGCAGGTCTTCCTGACACCGTATCTGGCCCAGGACTCCGCGGTCAGTCAGAACTGTTTGGATTTGTTTTTCACGACATCGTGATAGCCCCAGACAGAGATAGCGACTTCAAGCAACTGTATTTTAAGTCTATTTGGATTAATGAAGATTTCTAAGAACTGTATGGTGGATTTTTTATCATTTTTTGTCTTGTTTTGGAAATATAAAAATATTGGTGGGGTGTCCTTTTGTAGTGCTAATGTGTGGTATGTGCAAACACTTTACACACTGCTTCTGAGATAAGCCTGATTCCTAATGCCAAGCCTCCAAGAGAATGAGCAGGGGTTATTTTAGGAGTGTTTCTCCCTTACCCCGACTAGGCAGAAGGGTCCCAGCATGGAAAAAGGTGCAAACCCTTGCCAACTAGAGACCACCATTTCTAACATAGCCACCTTCTGAACATCTGCAGCCCATTGTTCTCAAACCTAGTGGAGCCAAGAAAAAGAATGTCACAATAGACAACTTTCAAAATGATTAGTGACTTCAGGCTCATTTTTAAAACCAGGGATTGAAAAAAACATAATTGATTTAAGGTTTCTGAGTGTACCCAACACATTCCCGACTGTGCCTTGATTAGTGACTCAAACGATAGTGCATTATCAAGCCACACATCCCCATTTGTTACAGCAGATTTCAGCTCGGGAGGAGGCTCTAACACCCTCGGCTACCAGTGGTCACCACAGACCTGAGAGTTTTCCCCAGCAGGAGAATGTCAGTTTTATTGCCATTCAACTCCAGACAGACAGAATGCATCCAATTGCAACAACAGCATAGAATTCAGGAAGCTGAAAACACCCTCCATTGACGCAGCTGAAGGAGATTCGATAAGCTGAGTATCTTCTGCATAGGAAACAAAAGACATTTCAAAAGATTTCACCACATCTTCTTGTGACCTAACAGAGATGTACAAGAGGGTGAGGCCTGGGGCTGATGCACGCAAAGCCTCAGTTACCTTAAGGAGAGCAGAAGCCATACTGTAGGAAGGTTAGACCCATTCTGTGAGGAATTTAACTATTGGTTCTTCTCTAAGAAGCCCATCAAAAGATTGTCCATATTGTTCTCCACTAAGTTCATCAGGAGTGTTAGGAGAGAGATCGGTCTATAGTTTCCTTGCTGGTTGGGTCAGGCAAGGGTTTTTTCATGAGAGAAATAACTTTGGCGTATTTCCACGCAGTGTGTACCACCTTCATGGACAAAGAGGGAATGCTCACCCCTGAAAAGGGGGTTCACACATACCTTTTTCATTCTTTGAGGGGGATTCAGATTTTCCAGTAGACTAACCACTTCTCCTACACCTCACACATTTTCAGAATATTCCTTCTACAGTGCCTCCATCATAAAACAATTTTCTTTACCCTAGACAACAATAAATCAAGGTTTAATTGTAGCTTTGCAAATGCCTGTAAACTCGCAAATGTGTGGGTCTTCACATAACTTGCAAGGCACTCTTGAAATTGAATGCCTAGTCTCCAGGCTTCTCTCTCACATTAGGGTAGAGGTTGTGGCATAAAAGCCATTGCTGCCTATTTTGGAACTGAGGAGCCAGGTTTGAATCTGGGCATTGGCTCACAATCCTGTGATTCTCGACTAATCACTTCATCTTCCTGTGTCTACCAAAAATGAATGTGTCCTTGCGTAATGTAACTGGTACTCATGTAAAGGCTTTAAACTGGATATGTTTCTCTATCAGAAGCCAAGAAAGTTTACAAAGCAACTTAGATACAGTGCAAAATGTATACTCTTGTAGCAAACAACCTAACTTCATGCCACTGCCTTGGAATTATTGATGCTGCTGCTCCATGATTACACTGAGCACCTTACTCATCCTCCTCCTCTACCTTGGCCTAACAACGCCTGTGCCATCGACTCCAGTTATTCAGCTGACAACGGTGCTTCAGCAACCACTACCCACTGATTACATCATGTGGTTTGCAGTCTCCTTAAGAGTAGGCTGACACCTTGCATTTTTAAAAGGTACTGTTTTGCAGGTCTTCCTGACACCGTATCTGGCCCAGGACTCCGCGGTCAGTCAGAACTGTTTGGATTTGTTTTCCACGACATCGTGATAGCCCCAGACAGAGATAGCGACTTCAAGCAACTGTATTTTAAGTCTATTTGGATTAATGAAGATTTCTAAGAACTGTATGGTGGAATTTTTATCATTTTTTGTCTTGTTTTGGAAATATAAAAATATTGGTGGGGTGTCCTTTTGTAGTGCTAATGTGTGGTATGTGCAAACACTTTACACACTGCTTCTGAGATAAGCCTGATTCCTAATGCCAAGCCTCCAAGAGAATGAGCAGGGGTTATTTTAGGAGTGTTTCTCCCTTACCCTGACTAGGCAGAAGGGTCCCAGCATGGAAAAAGGTGCAAACCCTTGCCAACTAGAGACCACCATTTCTAACATAGCCACATTCTGAACATCTGCAGCCCATTGTTCTCAAACCTAGTGGAGCCAAGAAAAAGAATGTCACAATAGACAACTTTCAAAATGATTAGTGACTTCAGGCTCATTTTTAAAACCAGGGATTGAAAAAAACATAATTGATTTAAGGTTTCTGAGTGTACCCAACACATTCCCGACTGTGCCTTGATTAGTGACTCAAACGATAGTGCATTATCAAGCCACACATCCCCATTTGTTACAGCAGATTTCAGCTCGGGAGGAGGCTCTAACACCCTCGGCTACCAGTGGTCACCACAGACCTGAGAGTTTTCCCCAGCAGGAGAATGTCAGTTTTATTGCCATTCAACTCCAGACAGACAGAATGCATCCAATTGCAACAACAGCATAGAATTCAGGAAGCTGAAAACACCCTCCATTGACGCAGCTGAAGGAGATTCGATAAGCTGAGTATCTTCTGCATAGGAAACAAAAGACATTTCAAAAGATTTCACCACATCTTCTTGTGACCTAACAGAGATGTACAAGAGGGTGAGGCCTAGGGCTGATGCATGCAAAGCCTCAGTTACCTTAAGGAGAGCAGAAGCCATACTGTAGGAAGGTTAGACCCATTCTGTGAGGAATTTAACTATTGGTTCTTCTCTAAGAAGCCCATCAAAAGATTGTCCATATTGTTCTCCACTAAGTTCATCAGGAGTGTTAGGAGAGAGATCGGTCTATAGTTTCCTTGCTGGTTGGGTCAGGCAAGGGTTTTTTCATGAGAGAAATAACTTTAGCGTATTTCCACGCAGTGTGTACCACCTTCATGTACGAAGAGGGAATGCTCAGCCCTGAAAAGGGGGTTCACACATACCTTTTTCATTCTTTGAGAGGGATTCAGATTTTCGAGTAGACAAACCACTTCTCCTACACCTCACACATTTTCAGAATATTCCTTCTACAGTGCCTCCATCATAAAACAATTTTCTTTACCCTAGACAACAATAAATCAAGGTTTAATTGTAGCTTTGCAAATGCCTGTAAACTTGCAAATGTGTGGGTCTTCACATAACTTGTAAGGCACTCTTGAAATTGAATGCCTACTCTCCAGGCTTCTCTCTCACATTAGGGTAGAGGTTGTGGCATAACAGCCATTGCTGCCTATTTTGGAACTGAGGAGCCAGGTTTGAATCTGGGCATTGGCTCACAATCCTGTGATTCTCGACTAATCACTTAATCTTCCTGTGTCTAGCAAAAATGAATGTGTCCTTGCGTAATGTAACTGGTACTCATGTAAAGGGCTCCAATACCTTTGGGCAGAGTTTGTGCTGCATAAAACTGAAAGAAAAAAATCTGATTTACTCACAAATCATAATATAGGATGTATTAACATTAGTTGTTTAGTTTAGATTTTCTTTCTAGAAGTGATATTTTTGAAATATTTAGGTGATATTTTGAGGTAAGACTGTTATTGCTTGTCAGTGTGAGTTTTAGGTGCAATTGGCATTAAGACTTGAGGTGCTTATTTGTCCATGCCGTTCTGATGTTTGTCAATGTATATGTCTAGTGAGAAATGTTGGCTATGAAATCCTTAAGGGAGTACATGACCGCCTTTCAGTCACTGGCAAACGCACCCACCCAGCCCTTATACCCTAAATCTGGTCTGTCTGCCTTTCCTTGCATGAGCTTGGCTCGGCAGCAGGAAGGCAGAAATGTGTCTCGGGTCAGCAGCAACCACTTTGTTCTGTTAAGAAGGCTGGTGTCAGGATCACAAAGGACCCCACGAAGCTCGCTTCTGAGGGTAGAATCATATCTCCCACACTGGTTACTGGTGTGGGGGCATGTTTCCAACATGTTTGACACCAAACACGATAGGGTGTGTTTCAGCAATTTTAGAGTTGTTCATCATGCGGTTGTGTAATGCCCCTCTATTCAGGGGCCGATTCTGATGTCGGACGGACTCATCTGCCAGGAGTTGCAACTGGCTGAGCTGGTGTCGTCGGTTACAGCCCTGCTAGTACGATGCGACCGAACAGGGTACGGTTGCATTTGTATACTTTACCATGCAAGCATGCATTCTGAGCGGAATGCTTGAATGCATGTCTGCATTGTTGAAAGAAGGGGTGCAGTTCATCCCTGCACCCTGTGGCAGGCACCCCAGGGTGCGTGCCACCTGGTGCAGGGATAAATGGAGAGGCACCATAGGTGCCCCCAGGCTGCCATCCGGCAGCCTCACATCCATGGGGGCCCTGCTGGGGGCCCCCAGAGACAGCTTTTTTGTGCCGGACACACTGGCTTAAAAGGCAGTGAAAAGATGCCATTGTACTCCCTCTGGAGGATAACTGAGAGATTTCCGGACTGCGGACAGGCTCAGAGCATGTCATCCGCAATCCGGAAATCCGAGTCGGATTCCTTTCCGACCGAGCCTATCAGAATGGCTCGGTCGGAAATGAATCAGCCAACACGGACCGATTCGGTCAGAAGGGCTCTGAACATGGTTCGGGGCCGTTCCATCCGTAATCGGAATCGGCCCCATAGTGTATATGGCTGCTCACTGATAACCCGGGAGAATGGACACTGAAGGTTGCAGGGGAGTTCTGCTCATGCAGGGGCATCCTCTCACTTACAACCCAGCACCCTGCCTTCAGGTTTGTAAAGGCCTGCTGTAGGGGTGACTTATAGGTTTTAAGTGCAGTGACTCTTATACAAGTGGTGGTGCATGCACCACCTTAGACAGGCTGCAAATGCAGGCCTGTTGTTCCATTTTCTATTGCTTCTCACAGGTGGCATCATACATGCTTCAGCCCATGTGAGACCTCTGGAGTACCTATCCCTTGGGTACATGTGTACCATATACTAGGGAAGTACACGGGTACCCCAGTATCTGATCTAGAGTGTACTTAAGTACATAACATACTAGGTTAGGTCAAAAGCAGATTGATTGGGTTCATTGTTAGCAGGATCCCAGTCAGCCTGGGTTAATAGGGGCATTTTTTTCCCTCATCAACTTTTTAACGGAGCCTACCCATTAACTTTTAAAGAATTACAGGCTACATACAACCGAGATCCCCTCGAATTTGATGACTTTCTAAAAATGAAGGCTGCATTGACAAAAACACCATCCCCGCACCCAACCGTCGAACCAACGCACCCCACCACCACCCTAAGCACCTGGACTGCAGTGACCACTGAAGACACAGCCCGCACAATGAACACCATCCACTCCGGATCTCCGACTGACCCCTGCCCCCACCATGTCTTCAACAAGGCCGACTCCACCATCGCACCCCAACTCTGAGACATCATCAACACCTCCTTTGACACCGCCACCTTCCCGGAGAGCTGGAAGCATGCCGAGCTCAGCGCCCTACTGAAGAAACCAACAGCGGACCCCACCGACCTCAAAAACTTCCGCCCCATCTCGCTCCTCCCTTTTCCTGCCAAAGTCATCGAGAAGATCGCCAACAGACAGCTTGCCACCTTCCTCGAGACGAATGGATCCCTCGACCCCTCGCAGTCCAGTTTCAGAGCCAACCACAGCACCAAGACCGCCCTCATCGCAGCCACCGACGACATCCGAGCCCTTCTTGACAACGGGGAAACAGCGGCACTCATCCTCCTGGACCTCTCTGCCGCATTCGACACTGTCTGCCACCGCATCCTAGTCCAACGTTTTAGCAACACCGGTATCCAAGAGAAGGTATTGAAGTGGATCATCTCGTTCCTCGCTGGAAGAACACAGAGAGTCCGCCTCCCCCCCGTTTCGTTCCGAGCCCACCAAAGTCATCTGCGGCGTCCCAAAAGGATCTTCACTCAGCCCCACCCTCTTCAAAGTCTACATGAGACCTCTCGCAGCCATCGCACATTAACACAACCTCAACATCATCTCCTACGCCGACGACACCCAGCTGATCCTCTCCCTCACCAGAGACCCCGACACCGCCAGAACCAGCCTCCACGAAGGGATGAAAGACGTCGCCGAGTGGATGAAGAACAGCCGCCTGAAACTGAACTCAGACAAGACGGGACTCCTCATCCTAGGACCATCACCCTCCGCCTGGGATGACTCCTGGTGGCCCCCAGCCCTGGGCACCGCCCCCAAGCCGACAGACCACGCACGCAACCTGGGCTTCATCCTGGACTCCTCCCTCTCGATGACCAGACAAGTCAGGTGTTTTTGCCAGTGGCCCGGTGGCAGTGGGCTGACCGGTGAACGCTAGGAGAGCTTTGCTACCACTTCCCTGCATCTCGCCCCGCTGAATGTGAGCGGAGGCGCTACTACGCCGCGCACTGTGTTTTTAAACTGTTACTAACGATTTCAAAGTTATGCAGGTTTTAACTTGATTTCTATTCCTAGAGGTGAGCTGCCGGCTGGGGCTGATCGTGCTTGCGGGCTCCCAGTGGCAGCGGGCGCCATCTTCGGTTGGGCTGACTTCCCTATCCCAGCCCTGCTATTCCCCCGCCGCTCCGCCCCTATTTAGGAGCGCGATCCTCTCTCCCTTCGTGTTTGCCAGTGGCCCGGTGGCAGTGGGCTGACCGGTGAACACTTGGAGAGCTTTGCCACCACTTCCCTGCATCTCGCCCCGCTGAATGCGAGCGGAGGCGCTACTACGCTGCGCACTGTGTTTTTAAACTGTTACTAACTATTTCAAAGTTATGCAGGTTTTAACTTGATTTCTATTCCTAGAGGTGAGCTGCCGGCTGTGGCTGATCGTGCTTGCGGGCTCCCAGCGGCAGCGGGCGCCATCTTCAGTTGGGCTGACTTCCCTATCCCAGCCCTGCCACTCCCCCGCCGCTCCGCCCCTATTTAAACGGGCAGTATGTGTCAGCGCAGCGGATGAGCGCAGCGGGCACGACAAAGGCGCGCCAGAGTTGTGCCTGAGTTAAGCCCGTCTGCTCCCGTCTGCGGCTGGCCGGGGCTAGGGGCACGAGATTCTGCCCGTCAAATCACGTACTCGCCATCTCAGATTTGCTCATATTGGGCCCCAGGTACCATTGACCCCTCAGTAACTACTCACTTGATGTATCCTGGCCTCCCCCCCGGGATCGTGTCACATCTAGCCTCGTTGCCTATTACGCCTCTCCTCACTCCCCGGTCACCATTTGTCCTCCTTGTTCCGGTATTTAACACCTCGGCCACACTCCTAAACACCAGGTCTGTGGTCAACCATCAGTACGAGCTATTCGATTACATCGACACTCATGAACCAGATCTCTTATTCTTAACAGAGACCTGGTTCAAGGCTGACTCCCTGCCCAATGTGCTAGCCGCATTGCCCCCTTCATATTCCGCCATTCGGGCGGACCGCCCAGAGGGCAAGCGGGGCGGAGGAGTGGCCCTAATAGCCCGTACTGATCTCAGTTTTCAGATTCTCCCCTCCCCTCCTATCCCTGACGTAGACTACCTAGTAGCCCGTTCAACTTCCCACCAGGTACCCCTTACCTTTGTTCTAATTTACCGTCCTCCCCAACCCACTCCCTCCTTTCTCTCAAGCTTTCAGGCCCTCCTGGCTACCCTGGTGATCAACAACTCATCAGTACTAGTCCTAGGCGACCTCAACTTTTGGCCTAATGACCCTGCTGAAAGTTCTCAATCCAAAGAGTTCACCGACCTCATGATCAGTCTGAACTTTTTATCGCTCATCCACAGTTCCACCCACACACACGGCCACACGCTAGACCAAATCTGGTCACTGAATGTCCCATCCACATCCCCTATAATATCCCCTTGCTCCTGGTCAGATCATTCTATTATTACCTTTTCCCTTGCTCTAGCCCCTATGGCCAAACCCCAGCTCCCCAAGAACACCTGGGTCAGGAAATGGGGCAAAACTGACATGCCTTCCCTCTGCTCGACCCTGGCCCAAACCAGCCCTGACCTTTCAGGCCTTGCAGCTACTACCCAGCTGGCCGCTATTAACAACTGGCTGACCCTGGCGGGTGACGGGTTCGCTCCCCTGAGGCGGCTCACAGTCAAGCGGGCCCACGCAGCCAATCAGTGGTTTACCCCAGAGCTAAAAGAAAAGAAATTAGCTGCAAGGAGAGCCGAGCGAGCTTGGAGAAGAACCTATTGCCAATCTACTTGTCTGTTCTACAAATCTATAAAAAGGGCATTCTTGAGGCCAAAACAGAGTTCTATACAAGCAGGATAATGGCAGCAGAGTCCCACTCGAAGGAAATCTTCGCTACTGTCCATGAACTGGCATCATCCAGCAGAGCTACGGCCACTATCCCCCCTTCCCAGTCCCCTTGCAACTCGCTTAACGAGTTTTTCATTGAGAAAGTTGCCAAAATCAAAATCAACATCCCCCGCCCTCCCCTACATTTGTTAATCCCTCCCCACCCTCTACGGCCCTTAAATTGACCACTATTCCGCTGTTAACCGATGACACACTCCCCCCGCTGCTTCATCGGGTTAAATCGGGTTCCCCCCTGGATTTTTCCCCAGCCCACATCCTTAGGGAAATCTATCTAGCTTGCCCTACCCCGCCCCTGTCTTTTCTTAACGATTCGCTCAGAAATGGCATTGTCCCCAGTTCACATAAATCAGCGGTTGTCATTCCAATCATAAAAAAATCTGACGCCGACCCATCCTCCCCCTCCAACTAACGCCCTATCTCCCTTCTGCCCTATTTAGCAAAAGTTCTCGAAACCCATGTCACGACCACCCTGAGCACTCACGTAGAGGCAAATCATTGCCTCTCGTCCTGCCAAGCCGGCTTCCGCCCCCTGCACTCCACGGAGAAGGTGGTGATTTCAGTGATGGACGAGCTGCGTGAAGGTATTGACACCAACCTTCCGCAAGCCCTGATCCTCCTGGACCTGTCCGCCGCTTTTGACACGGTGGACCACTCCATCCTCCTCAACGGTGTCAGGGCGGCGGGCATAGAGGGCTTGGCCTTCTCATGGCTCGAGTCCTTCCTAGCTGGGAGAGCTCAAGCGGTCCATCTGGCTGGCTTCACCACAGCCTCCCGTAAGGTGGAGTGCGGGGTCCCTCAGGGCTCATCACTCTCTCCTCTTCTGTTTAATTTATACATTTACCCCCTTATTTTTATGTTACAGCAGCTGGAGGTCACGGTGTTTATTTACGCCGATGACCTCCAGCTAATCTTCAACCTCTCCCACTCACCTTCATCCGCCCAGAATGTCCAGACTGTCATGACGTTCATTCAGGACTGGATGAACTGCAACCACCTCAAACTCAACCCGGACAAGACCGAGCTGGTCTTGACCGGAGGTGGTTGCAGTCCGTGGTCCCACTCCTTTTGGCCCCCGTCACTTGGTGTCCCTCCACTTCCTGTACCTAAAGTGAAAACCCTTGGGATCCTCCTGAACTCACAACTTTCTGTTCACTCACAAGTTGGTTCAGTGGTCTCTTCTTGTTTTTTTTCCCTTAGAATAATTAGGAAAGTTTCCCGTTTCTTTTCCCCCTCGGCTTTAAAAATCATCGTGCTGGCTATGGTACTCTCACGCATTGATTATGGCAACATAATCTATAATAGGGCTCCTGCCTATGCTATCCACCACCTGCAGCTGGTACAGAATCAGGCTGCCCGCCTGATTTATGGCCTACCTAAATACCATCGGGCCACTCCACTGCTCAAAGCACTACACTGGCTTCCGGTGAGAGAGCGCGCCCTTTTTAAACTTGGCTGCCTCACTTTTCAGGCTAGGTCGGGCACTGCCCCCGAGTTCATATGCTCAGCTATCAAGCCCTACCTTCCGGATAGAGAACTTCGCTCCACTCATAGGGCTCTTTTAGCTACCCCCGTTTTAAAAAACAGAAGGCTGGTGGAGCGATTTTTGCTGTTCTTGCTCCAGCCTTCTGGAACTCCCTTCCTGCTGCCCTCCGCACATCACCTTCTTATCTACAGTTCCGGAAGGATCTCAAAACCTTCCTATTTGTGTAAGCTTACACTGCCTAGCCTCTCCCAGCTGCTGCCGTCCACTGCATCACACATAGCGCCATGAAACCGCTTGGTAAAAGAGCGCTGAATAAATGTTTTTAAATTCAAAATTCAAATTCAACGCCGTCTCCTCTTCATGCTTTCACACCCTCCGCATGCTCCACAAGATCTTCAGATGGATCTTGATCGAAACCAGGAAGATGGTCACCCAGGCCCTCGTCACCAGCCGGCTGGACTACGGAAACACCCTCTATGCCGGAACCACAGCCAAGCTACAGAAAAGACTCCAATGCATCCAGAACGCCTCCGCCCGACTCATCCTGAACATCCCTCGACGCAGCCACATCTCCGGCCACCTGAGGAATCTGCACTGGCTCCCCGTCAACAAGAGGATCACCTTCAGGCTCCTCACCCATGCACACAAGTCTCTCCACAACCTGGGCCCCAAGTACCTCAATGACCGCCTGATCTTCCACACGCCCACCCGCCAGCTACGGTCCGCTAGCCTTGCCCTCGCTGCCGTACCACGCATCCGAAGAGCCACCGCCGGAGGCAGATCCTTCTCCTACCTGGCGGCCAAGACATGGAACTCCCTCCCCATCCATCTTCGGCTGACCCAGGACCACCTCGCCTTCATGAGACAACTCAAGACCTGGCTGTTTGAGCAGAAGCAGCCCCCTTCCCCCAAGCGCCTTAAGACCCTTCCGGGTGAGTAGCGCGCTATACAAGTGTTATGATTGATTGATTGATTGAGGTCTCCTGGATATATAAGTTAATCTGGCCACTACATTCTGCCCTCAATAAGAAACTCACATCCTTCTGGGAATCACACTCCTCTTCACCGATATCGGAGGTTGACTGGTCTAAAACCTGGAGCTCTGTCACAAGGAATAAGATTACTCAAGCACTCTCCCAGACAAATTTCTGGCTATTACATAAGGCCTACTGGACTGCAGCCCGACTACACACACAAGATTCGAGAAGACCCCATTTGCTGGAATTCTAATGATAAAATAGGGGACCTAGAGCACTTACTACTTCTATGTGAGTGTGTGGTACCCTTTTGGGATAAGGTCTTCAACTTCATATCTAAAATGTTCCCATACTCCCTTAGTGGGGAACTATCTACACTGACATTCAGCTACCTCATAGTAGAGTCACTGAATAAAAAAGATGGGGCACTTTTGGACCTACTCCTAATGGCAGATGTTAAGATCATACTAAACAACTGAAAAGATAACCTAAAAGCATCCTTTAAATGTTGGCTGAACTGGGTCACTAACCTAAGGGGGTCTCTGACAACTTTGCTCTTCAGAACTCACCAAGGGAACCCCCCATTAGGCACATGTGGGACAGCCTTGGTCTTTTCTTTTACTCGCACAAACCGCCATGATTCACAACAGAGGCTTGACTAACTAATCCCCTTCATGGAATGCTCTCACACATGTTCACTGAACTACGCTAGTAAAGAAGTACTGTCAAAAAACGATAGATCATTAGATGCATACCGATACCTATGTTGTTCTATATTCTGAGCTATGGAATTCTCTGTATTATCCCTCGTTGAATCCGTGCGGTACTTTTCTAGTCATTCATAGCTACCAAGGTGGCTTTAACAACCCTAGGCTAACCATCACTTCTATATGAAAGAGAGTCATAATGCCACATCATGCTGACTAATCAATGTACTTGTCCTTATTGTCCTTTTTGTTTATTTTCATGTTTAATTTATTTCATTCGTAGTATTGTACGTATTGCTTTATTTAAAAACAACCAGTACAAATATTTTTCAAATGATAAAAAGTGTATTACATTTATCAAAAGTGGGGGTAACCATAAGAAGCAGATCCTACGTTCCTACAGTGCCAAAAAACTCCTCCAAGGAAATTGTTTATACTGTTCTGTTCCTTGCAATGCCAGATACCCTTGAGGTTGTGCCAACTCAGTCTTTGTGTGACAAGCTTACTTTGCGCTTTGTGCATAAAGTTGAAAGTATCTTTAACAATGTGGGCAGATACAGGGCCAAGGATGTAAAGGCCACTCTGCCCAATGGTACCACCTCACATAGGCCTTTAGGTGACCCACGCTTTGATAAGTTTGCTGATCTGATCTTGACAAGGCGCAACTTGAAGATCTTATCGCTAAGACCAAATATGGTTTGCCGATGGGTCCCTGCCCAGTGGCAGTGTAAAATTGGAGCAAGAAAATATAGCGGACAAGCTGTTAAAAATATTTGACATGATTTTTAAGACAGGCTGCTTTCCTAAGCTGTGGAAAGCCGCACCAATTCTGCCTATCCTAGAGAAACCGAACCTAGACCCAGATTACACTGATAATTACCATCCTATATCACACCTTCCTTTTCCTGCTAAACTTTTAGAAAGGGCAATAAATAAGCAGCTCATGGATTATTTTACCAAACACTGCTGGCTAGATGAGATACAGAATGGTTTTAGATCTGGCTATAGTATCAATGAATCAATCAATCAGCAAAATTTGTAAAGCGCCCTACTCACCCGTAAGGGTCTTACGGCGCTGAGGTGGGGGGTGTTGGTACTGCTCGAACAGCCAGGTCTTGAGTTGTTTCCTGAAGGAGAGATGGTCCTGGGTCAGCCGTAGGTGTGTGGGGAGGGTGTTCCATGTCTTTGCTGCCACATAGTACAGAGTCTGCACTCATTAAATCAGTTGAAGTAATCAGGCTAGCGCTGGATTATGGTCGGAGGTCTGCCCTCATTTTGTAAGACTTGTTGGCGGCTTTTGACACTGTCCACCATACCATCTTGGTGGATAGACTAGCAGCAATCGGAGTACAGGGAATGGTGCTCAGTCTGCTCAAATCTTTCTTGAAACAGAGGACGCAATTTGTTGCCTTCGATCTATTTAATTTTGATCTGTTTCAAGTGCAACAAGGCTCTTCGATCAGCCTTACTCTTTTTAATATTTATATGGATCACTGACAAAATATCGAGGAGCAAAATATCGACCTGTCAAAATATTGTGGACAAATTATATAATGCCAGAATATCGAATTTCTATCTACAAACACGTAAGTACAAAAAAATTGAATCCAAAATATTGTTGTAAATATTATAGTTTGTTAAAATATCGAATTCTTTAAATGTCTTAAAAATAATGTAAAATTAATGAAATAATAAATGTAATCAACTAAAACATACTTTAAAATAATTTAATAACCTTGAAATTAATAAATATTTAATGTAAGTTTAAAAACCATGCATTTTTTTAATACACACATAAATATATATATATATATATATATATATATATATATATATATATATATATATATATATGCAAAGTAAAACGGCGTCCCAAGCGGGCTCTCAGGCACATCAATAACCACGCCAACAAATCGGGTCTGCCAACAGGTAGGGTTTATTCACGCCATAAGCCCTACGTGACGCGTTTCGCACTCCGTGAGTGCTTGTTCACACAATAGTTCTCAAAACAAACACTGTATTTACCATGTGTGCATACTAAACATCAAAGATGGACTCACACGCCTCACCTTGGTATTTGAGGCGCCATCTTTCAATGGGTTTACCTGAATGGTAAATGCGACATATGTACAACTTATCACTTGTATTTATAACATACAATGGATGCCTGTTATATACAGCTAAATTAATATATATGTGCAAGAAATTCACATATTACAATCGTCATCCCATTGCGGCATTAATTACTATAGATATACATTTGCTTGGAATTATATTGTAATTTATGCATATAATCCATATTGCGAGGTGTTATTTGCAAATATTTCTAAACAGACCCCCTTGAATCTGGCTTAGACAGTAGACCTCATGATTGGGTTATCCCGTCACGTGCTTATAATGTGAGCGATTGATTGGCCCAGAGAACCCCCTCGATTTCACTCGAACTATCACAGAGTGGAGACCTTGTGAATCGGTTACTCAGTCACGTGCTTATAATGTTAGTGCGTGATTGGCCATGGAGCTCCCTATGGTTCCCTTGGTAACTGACTAGCTTGGCAGTAAACAATACGTTTGTATTGTAACCCCGTAATTATGCCGGGCTGCCCAGATGAGAGTTCACGGGTAATGAATATCCCCTTGATAGTGGGTGTGCGTGAGTAATTATGTATGTCTGATTGAGGACCATACTGTCAGTTCCCTAGTTAGTGGGGAAGCCAACTGACACTAGCTATCATGACTGCCCTGGTCAAGAGGTACTGGCACAATGTATAAATGTTCACACATAGACAGTCGAATTGAGAACTAAGTTAAGGATCTGCATCGAAAAAACCCAGTTCCAACCACCAAAGAATAATAAAGTGCAAAGTGATTCCACAAAAAAAAAAATTATTAAAAGACCATACTTGAATTGAAGAATGGAGAAGGCCAGTGTTGAAAGGACTGGGTTGCTGAATTCATGGACCTGAGACATAGTCCCACCCTTTCAACCTGTGGAAGGAAGCATATGAGGACTAATGTACTGTTCAAATTAAGTTGTTACAATAATTTAAACAAAATGTCATTCTTGATATAAATGTACATTATATTCCTCATCAAGGTTATGCCCTTTCGGAAAACGGGTGCATAAACCAATGATATATTTAGACTCTCTTTGTCTTAATTTTAACGTTCGGTTGCCACCTCTGGTGGATAAGATCACTTGTTCCACAATATAGTACCTCAAGAGTTTGGCATTGGAAAAATGATGACTTTCGAAATGTCTGGCAATGGGATATTGCTTGTCTTTATTCGTTATCGCCCTGGTATGTTCCAATACCCGTTGTTTGGCCATTTTGGTGGTGCTGCCCACGTACTTAAGTTCACATGGGCATACAAGAACATATACCACAAACGTGGTGGTGCAGGTCAAAAATTGTTTAATGGTTTCCCTCTTGTTGGTACTAGGATTCCAATATTCTTTCACCATCTGACTGTTCGCACAGGCTTTGCAATGCCCACAAGGAAAAAATCCAGGAAGATCTATTCCCCGGGGTGTACTATCACTGATTAAATTGTGTACTAATAGATCACTGAAATTGCGGCCCCTGCGGTAGGTGATACTCGGTCTAGATGGTATGGTGTTGCCAATTATGGGATCATTCTTCAGGATTTCCCAATTTTTTGCAATGCTTTTCTTTATTTGTTTATGATTGCCATTGTAGTCAAGGATGATACGAGTGACCATTTCATCCTCAATGCTTTCATCCTCTTTCCTCTGGTTGATCAGGAGGTCTTTGCGTTCTACTGAATTCACTCTATTGATTGCTCTTTTGATTACCCATTTTGGATAACCTCTGTTGGTATGGTCCTCAATCAGACATACATAATTACTCACGCACACCCACTATCAAGGGGATATTCATTACCCGTGAACTCTCATCTGGGCAGCCCGGCATAATTACGGGGTTACAATACAAACGTATTGTTTACTGCCAAGCTAGTCAGTTACCAAGGGAACCATAGGGAGCTCCATGGCCAATCACGCACTAACATTATAAGCACGTGACTGAGTAACCGATTCACAAGGTCTCCACTCTGTGATAGTTCGAGTGAAATCGAGGGGGTTCTCTGGGCCAATCAATCGCTCACATTATAAGCACGTGACGGGATAACCCAATCATGAGGTCTACTGTCTAAGCCAGATTCAAGGGGGTCTGTTTAGAAATATTTGCAAATAACACCTCGCAATATGGATTATATGCATGAATTACAATATAATTCCAAGCAAATGTATATCTATAGTAATTAATGCCGCAATGGGATGACGATTGTAATATGTGAATTTCTTGCACATATATATTAATTTAGCTGTATATAACAGGCATCCATTGTATGTTATAAATACAAGTGATAAGTTGTACATATGTCGCATTTACCATTCAGGTAAACCCATTGAAAGATGGCGCCTCAAATACCAAGGTGAGGCGTGTGAGTCCATCTTTGATGTTTAGTATGCACACATGGTAAATACAGTGTTTGTTTTGAGAACTATTGTGTGAACAAGCACTCACGGAGTGCGAAACGCGTCACGTAGGGCTTATGGCGTGAATAAACCCTACCTGTTGGCAGACCCGATTTGTTGGCGTGGTTATTGATGTGCCTGAGAGCGCGCTTGGGACGCCGTTTTACTTTGCATATTAAGTACCGGAGACCTCACCGGCAGCGCGCCACCCCCACGAGACGACGGATGCCCCATTGAGGTATTCTTTGGACTCATATATATATATATATATATATATATATATATATATATATATATATATATATATATATAAATATTAATTTTATTTTAATAAAAACTATTCAATATTTTTAGCATAGTATAGCAGAAGGGTAAAATTTACTATTCCCACTCCAGTGAGTGCAACAGTAGGGAAAGTGTTGGATAGCGGGATGGTAAACATTAAAATTCCCACTCCAGTGACTGCAATAGTAGGTAAACTGTTGGATAGCGTAGGAGTAAAAATGTATATTCCTACTCCAGAGAGTGCAACAGAAGGGAAAGCGTTGGATAGCTTAAGGGAAAAATTACTATTCCCACTCCAGTGAGTTCCACAGTAGGGAAAGCTTTGGATAGCGGGAGGGTAAACATGACTATACCCACTCTAGTAGGGACTGCATTGGTTAGTGGGAGTATAAAAATTACTATTCCCACTACAGTGAGTGCAACAGTAGGGAAATCGTTGGATAGCTTAGGGGTAAAAATGACTATTCCCACTCCAGAGACTACAACAGTTGGGAAAGCATTGGCTAGCGAATGGGTAAAAATTACTATTCCCACTCCAGAGAGTGCAACAGCAGGGAAAGCGTTGGATAGTGTATGGGTAAAAATTACTATTCCCACTCCAGAGAGTGCAACAGTAGTGAATGTAAAGATTTATTATTTAAATAAGAATAAATGAATTATCAATACCAATATAAAAGTAACTAAAATTAATTACCATATACAAAATATGTAACGAGTAATTAATTTAAATACCAATACATAATTATTATTATAAATGAATTGCCTATTAATAATTAATTAACAACCAATTAATGCTCCATACTAAAAGTGTAATAAGTAATAACAGATTTACCAATTAAGAATTAATTAATAATAATTTCAACAATTACTTAATTACAATTACATTGCTTCCCACTCTATTCCCCTATAAACTAAAACATACTTTAAAATAATTTAATAACCTTGAAATTAATAAATATTTATTGTAAGTTTAAAAACCATGCATTTTTTTAATACACATATATATATATATATATATATATATATATAAATATTAATTTTATTTTAAAAAAACTATTCAATATTTTTAGCATAGTATAGAAGAAGGGTAAAATGTACTATTCCCACTCCAGTGAGTGCAACAGTAGGGAAAGTGTTGGATAGCGGGATGGTAAACATTAAAATTCCCACTCCAGTGACTGCAATAGTAGGTAAAACGTTGGATAGCGTAGGGGTAAAAATGTATATTCCTACTCCAGAGAGTGCTACAGAAGGGAAAGCGTTGGATAGCTTAGGGGAAAAATTACTATTCCCAATCCAGTGAGTTCCACAGTAGGGAAAGCTTTGGATAGCTGGAGGGTAAACATGACTATACCCACTCTAGTAGGGACTGCGTTGGTTAGTGGAAGTATAAAAATTACTATTCCCACTACAGTGAGTGCAACAGTAGGGAAATCGTTGGATAGCTTAGGGGTAAAAATGACTATTCCCACTCCAGAGACTACAACAGTTGGGAAAGCATTGGCTAGCGTATGGGTAAAAATTACTATTCCCACTCCAGAGAGTGCAACAGTAGGGAAAGCGTTGGATAGTGTATGGGTAAAAATTACTATTCCCACTCCAGAGAGTGCAACAGTAGTGAATGTAATGATTTATTATTTAAATAAGAATAAATGAATTATCAATACCAATATAAAAGTAACTAAAATTAATTACCATATACAAAATATGTAATGATTAATTAATTTAAATACCAATACATAATTATTATTATAAATGAATTGCCTATTAATAATTAATTAACAACCAATTAATGCTCCATACTAAAAGTGTAATAAGTAATAACAGATTTACCAATTAAGAATTCATTAATAATAATTTCAACAATTACTTAATTACAATTACATTGCTTCCCACTCTATTCCCCTATAAACTAAAACATACTTTAAAATAATTTAATAACCTTGAAATTAATAAATATTTAATGTAAGTTTAAAAACCATGCATTTTTTTAATACACATATATATATATAAATATTAATTTTATTTTTTAAAAAACTATTCAATATTTTTAGCATAGTACAGCAGAAGGGTAAAATTTACTATTCCCACTCCAGTGAGTGCAACAGTAGGGAAAGTGTTGGATAGTGGGATGGTAAACATTAAAATTCCCACTCCAGTGACTGCAATAGTAGGTAAAACGTTGGATAGCGTAGGGGTAAAAATGTATATTCCTACTCCAGAGAGTGCTACAGAAGGGAAAGCGTTGGATGGCTTAGGGGAAAAATTACTATTCCCACTACAGTGAGTTTCACAGTAGGGAAAGCTTTGGATAGCGGGAGGGTAAACATGACTATTCCCACTGTAGTAGGGACTGCGTTGGTTAGTGGGAGTATAAAAATTACTATTCCCACTACAGTGAGTGCAACAGTAGGGAAATCGTTGGATAGCTTAGGGGTAAAAATGACTATTCCCACTCCAGAGACTACAACAGTAGGGAAAGCATTGGCTAGCGTATGGGTAGAAATTACTATTCCCACTCCAGAGAGTGCAACCGTAGTGAATGTAATGATTTATTATATAAATAAGAATAAATGAATTATCAATACCAATATGAAAGTAACTAAAATTAATTACAATTTACAAAATGTGTAACGATTAATTAATTTAAATACCAATACATAATTATTATTATAAATGAATTGCCTATTAATAATTAATTAACAACCAATGAATGCTCCATACTAAAAGTGTAATAAGTAATAACAGATTTACCAATTAAGAATTCATTAATAATAATTTCAACAATTACTTAATTACAATTACATTACTTCCCACTCTATTCCCCTATAAACTAAAACATACTTTAAAATAATTTAATAACCTTGAAATTAATAAATATTTAATGTAAGTTTAAAAACCATGCATTTTTTTAATACACACATATATATATATATATATATATATATATATATATATATATATATATATATATATATATATATATATATATATATATATATATATAAATATTAATTTTATTTTAATAAAAACTATTCAATATTTTTAGCATAGTATAGCAGAAGGGTAAAATTTACTATTCCCACTCCAGTGAGTGCAACAGTAGGGAAAGTGTTGGATAGTGGGATGGTAAACATTAAAATTCCCACTCCAGTGACTGCAATAGTAGGTAAAACGTTGGATAGCGTAGGGGTAAAAATGTATATTCCTACTCCAGAGAGTGCTACAGAAGGGAAAGCTTTGGATAGCTTAGGGGAAAAATTACTATTCCCACTCCAGTGAGTTCCACAGTAGGGAAAGCTTTGGATAGCGGGAGGGTAAACATGACTATTCCCACTCTAGTAGGGACTGCGTTGGTTAGTGGGAGTATAAAAATTACTATTCCCACTACAGTGAGTGCAACAGTAGGGAAATCGTTGGATAGCTTAGGGGTAAAAATTACTATTCCCACTCCAGAGAGTGCAACAGTAGTGAATGTAATGATTTATTATTTAAATAAGAATAAATGAATTATCAATACCAATATAAAAGTAACTAAAATTAATTACCATTTACAAAATATGTAACAATTAATTAATTTAAATACCAATACATAATTATTATTATAAATGAATTGCCTATTAATAATTAATTAACAACCAATTAATGCTCCATACTAAAAGTGTAATAAGTAATAACAGATTTACCAATTAAGAATTCATTAATAATAATTTCAACAATTACTTAATTACAATTACATTACTTCCCACTCTATTCCCCTATAAACCCTCATCCTGCTCCGAATAATAAGTGAATACAATTAACATAATTCTCAATTATTCAATCATTACAAATTAATTACCAATTATTACAAATTAATTACCAATTAATAATTAAGTACAGCGAGTACAACTGTTGGAAAAGCGTTGGATAGCAGGAGGATAAAAATGACTATTCCCAGTCCAGACATTGCAACAGTAGAGAAAGCGTTGGATAGCGTGGGGTAAAAATTACTATTCCCACTCCAGAGAGTGCAACCATAGGGAAAGTAATGATTAAATATTTAACTAAGACTACATTAATTATCAATACCAATAAAAAATAATTTCAATAAATTACCATTTACAAAATATTTAAAAATTAATTAATTATAAATACCAATAAATATTATTTATTATAAAAGTATTAACTATTAATAATGAATTAACAAGCAATGAATACAAAAAATATGATATTTAATAAAGAAAAATGCCAATTAGGAATTATTTAACAATAATTGAATTATCAATACACAAAAATTATCTCAATAATTACATAATTACAATTAAATTACTTCCCACCCTATTACCCTATAAACCCATAACCCGCTCTAAATATTAAATTAATACAATTAACATAATTATCAATGAATCAATTAATAACAAATAATTACCAAATAATAACAATGAATTAACAATGAATAATTAATTAACAATGAACGAATTATTAGTGCACACAAATAATTTAAATATTTATTTAATACAATTACATTTCTTCTTACCCTATTTCCCTTTAAACACACAACCCAACTCTGAATAATAAATGAACACAATTAACATAATTATCAATTAATCAATCAATACAAATTAATTACTAATTAATAAAAATGAATGACCAATTAATAATTAATTACCAATGAATTAATTAGCAAAACAAATAAATACAAATAAATATTTTCTAAATTACAATTCAATTACTTCCCACTCTATTCCCCTCTAAACCCACAACCTGCCGCAGAATAAAATTATGCAAAAATTAAATAACATGAAATTCATTACTTAAAAAATTTAAACTTACATTACAAAAATAATATATACTTTTAACACATATACTAACACTTAAAAAAATCGATATTATAAAAAATTCTATATATTTTAATGCCTATATTATGTACTTCGCTATTTTGACATTCAATATTACTTACCTGCATGTCGATATTATTAACCACTACATTATGTCCATTCGATATTCTGTCAAATCTGTATATTTTTTTTTTATATTGTGTCTAGTTACCATTTATATACAGGATGAGACCCGAAAATCGTAGATCGCCGTTAGGTAGACAGGGTGCAAACAAGTTTAATAGAAACAGTGGCCAATCCTGTATTTATGCTAATCTTCTTGATGTTAGACTTTGGAAAGATCTGTTCGACATGAAAGTTGGTGTTACAACTGACAGCAATCACAGCCCCCTTTATTTCTTTTGTGGTGTTGTTTTCTATAAGTATGTCTTTTTTGCAGTCCTACACATTCCGTTTATTTTTGCAGCTGGCACTGCAACGTGCATCCCGACTTTGAACGGATGCTTGCCGCTGTCACAGGGCTTCTCTTTTTTTTTGTGGCCCTTCAGTTTTAAAAGCAGATGCCTGAAAACACCTTTTCTGTTTAGTTCCCAAACATTTGCTTTTAGTTTTCATCCACCCACTGGAAGTCTTAGCAAGAGCATTGTAATGGCTATAGGGAGGACTGGTCATCTTGTTAGACTCGAACATGGAAAGAGGTCAAGACTGCCTGGGGAGGGAAGGACCTCAGGCTGTGTTTTCTACGCGGGGCAAGAACCCAAAACAAATCCAGAATAATGTTATACTGTACACAGTGGTCAGTGCCTTTTCCTCATACAGGGGGAAAAAAAGCCATGTATTGTTTAAGATACCCTTTACCATTCTTTGTAGTTCTCTGTTTTTTCTTGCAGGGAGAGATAGTACGAACTTAAAACTGGTTTTGGTTTCGAGTTCTCATTTCCCATTGGGTTGAAATGTTCTCAAAATACTTTTGTTGTTTTACCTCTAGAGAATCATCATATGGCTAGGGTGCTAACATTTTGGGACAGCAAATATGGTATATATATCTGAATGGACAGAAAGACTATACATTAGGTGTTCCCTTCTGGAGGATTCAATGATCCCTTTATAGGTAATGCATTTATTTCCACTGAGCAGGTTCGTATACATCCCTCTTGAGTGAAGTGTCTCAGAAGGATCATTTTATTACAGGTAGTGGAGCCCTGCAGCAAACAATCTCACTCCCTTAAATCTTCTACACACTGCGAAATTACTGCTTTACAATACCTTCCCACGTCTTTAAAAAGTTTACAGCTAATCTGAGTTCCTTCCTGTTGAATCCCCCCACACCCAGTGCTTTAAATGTGGAAAAATATGTGCAGGTACTCATCAAATTGAGCTAGGGGGCGGGGCAAGGGGCAGAGCTGGGGGTGGGGCATAATTATATAAAGACACTACTGCCATCTTTCAAGTAATCATTTTGCCCTTAAATTACGCTTATCAACAGTCTCAAACTGCCTGCATGTGCAAATTACCTCTGCACATTTGGGCATGGCATATGTAGACAATTGATAAACTGTCTCCTTGTATGCCCCTTTCAACTGAGTAAGCAGCTCATTGCATTTAAAGGAACATGTTAGTTACAGCAGTTTCAGCACACACCCAAAAACATGATAAGTGTATGAACAGAAAGTGGGTATTTCCTCACAAAAAGTTACATCAAGGCCAAACAATGTGTTATGCTTTACTTTCTGCGTTTTTGTATACTTGCAGGTTCAGTTCTTTCGAAACAAAAAAATAAAAAAATTGTAATGTACAATACCAATAGCTCACACTTCCCTAATGCGAGACCCATTGCATTGCAAATGCTTGTATTTGCAGGTTCAGTTCTTATTTGTTGTATTACATACAGCATTTATACATTCTCTTGCCCATGAGTATGCACTCACACACAGGCCCAAGAACAAGCAGACATGCACACACAAAACATTCCTCTCATTTTCGCTTAAAATACCTCCACATAATGTCCCAATGCTCTCTCTGTCGCTTACGATGCTCTCTCTGTTGCTTACGCTATCTCACACAAAAGCAGACATTCCCTGACACAAAAGGCTCACGAGTCGACCCACTTGGATTCGAACCGTCCGTCCAGTCGCCATGAGATCGAGCTCAGCCTCAGATTCCTAAAGTGTATCATCATTAATTAATACACTCAGCGCCATGGTGGCTGGCAGTTGGTACATCCAACCAAGTTAATTTTGTTTGTAAAGCGCACACTGTTAATAATAGTTAAATTACTTCTAGGAGGTGCTTTTGAGAGCAGCACCAGTATGTGGTGACGTGTGAGAGAGGTTTGCACTCAGCGCTTGTGATTGTATGCTGCATTCATTGCTGGCAGGCATTAGGTCATCTCTAGCTTTTCATGATGTGTGAGTAGTGAGACAGACCGACCCTCTGTTATAATCCATGTCAATGTTGTTTGTAAGGCGCACGCAACATAATTGAACTGCTTCTAGGTGCTTTTCTGAACAGAAACAGTATTAAGTGTGAGGGTGGTTTGCATAGAGGGGGCTTGTGGGATTTTAAGGCAGGCAGGCAAGCATTGCTGGCGGGGTTAGGTGGAGCTTTTTATGGTGTGTGATGAAGGGACTTTACTGCCCACAGGGCCACTGCTGCTGTAGGGTTACTTGGCGATCTGCTTTGGGTCCAACACTTAGTGTTGAGCCTCTGGACATCAACAGCAAAAAGGGGTCTGGTTGTCAGAGGACAGTAGTCGCTGACTGCCCGGGTGTCACTAAAAGGACAGGTGCTACCGAGGTCTATTTGGTGCTGCTGACACTGCTGAGTGCTGGGCTCATGGTAAGGGGGTCCGAACTATAGAGATGAAGAACTGAATAGAATTGACTCAGTTGGAGCCCATGACTCCTCATTGCCATGGGACACCTCAAAACACTCCCCGCATGCTCTGCCATAAATTGTGGCCCCAGGTCATGTTTATCCTAGAGAGAGATCAGTTTTCTCTAATGGAGGTTTTGACTCATGGAAAGGTAGCAGAGAAGGTTAATATGCCTGCTGCAAGGAACATGTACCTGATGCAGATCACAAAATGCTGTAAATAAGTCAGTGAGTCACTGCATTTGTCAGAGAAATCATGTTGTCACTTGCAGTTCGTAAGTAAAAATCCTAACATACAACAGTGAACTGCTAGGTAAAAATTGTACCGTTATGTTCCCACCCCTCCCTGCCCCCCACCTAGTGTTTGTTTGATAACCCCAATGTTTCAAGAATAAATTGTTATATTTTTATTTCCAGCACCTGGTAAAGCCTGACAACCTGAACCTTTACCTAACTTTTTGGGCAATTTTTGGAGAAAGAACAAGAGGCCCCAACCTCCTTGCTGCTCTTTCATCCCGGCTACGACCCAGCAAACAACCGTGTTCAAGGTAAGGAAACTGATGATATTTTTTGTAGCTTGGAGTTAGGGCTAGCTATGTTTGTGGTCACTCACTCTACATGGTGGTTGGGGTGGGTGCACATTATGAACATTGTACCCTCACTGGATGGAATTTACTAATACTGAGCCTGCCCTTAGCCCTGTACTTTGGGCGATAACAGTTGTTAAAGGCACTATCTATCCTTGCCTTGTTAAAGGCCCTCAAACATTGTCTGTTTCAGTGCGACAATGGCACACAGAGGAAGCAGCCAGTCAGGCTGTATTTTTTACCTATCCTGTTGCCCAAAGGGGAGCGTTATGTAGGAGAGTAGGATCTGCTTTCCTATGGTCACCCCATTTTTTTGCTTTTTGCTTTACTGGTTTATGATTTAGAAAGGCTGTGGTCCTGCTAATCAGACACACAGCCCAGCTGTTCTCTCTCTAAATTCACATAATGTACTTTAGGTGCATTGCCAATTGGGTATTGGGTCACTCTCGTGAGTCCCTGTATAGTGTACCAGGGCATAGGTGCACCCAAGGCCTACCAGGGGCTGCAGCATGTATTATGCCACCCCTGTCTGGCCATTCAAATGAGCTGTTGCAGCTATATTGCTTTCATGCACAAGATATATGTATTTGTACTGAAATTTGATATTATTGCACCAAATCTTATACGTTGTACTTTGGCTATTGACAGGCTTCTTTCATATTGGTAAGGACAGCATCGGCAAGATAAATACAGTACAACAATTAATTACACGGTCATTCCATGCACGCCCACTGGAAGATAAACTAGAGATAAAGAGGTTAGGACCTGATCGGCCTGACCTACAACTCCAACAAGTTACCCAGGACAGAGGAAAATCTTACAATCGTACATTCTCAAACACCTGGTACACAAAAGCTGATTGGCTTACAGGGTTCCCTTAAAAAAAAAGACTGTTCTGCTTCCCCTGCTTGCTGTTTAATGGTGACTTTCCTTGGACAAGAGAAGGAGTGATAGACTTAAAGCATCTGTCTGAAGAAATAAACAAGCATGCACACACAAGAAAGCATATGGAAAACGTGACAAGACTGGGAATGTTGGGAGACGCACCGATTGAGCAGCTGTCGTGAGTACCAAATGTTGCCACAGGAGTATCCTGGATCCGAAGCCAGACCCACAGCTTCCCCTCCCAGGTCCACCCTACACCAGATAGTAATATTACAACTGGTAAGATAGAGCGGTGCCCGAAAGGGAAAACAGGGGAACAAAACAAGGATAGGTGGCGGATTGAGAGATACAGCAGATAATTTGTCTTCTTATCTGACACGTTTATTCAGGAGGTCAAAAGGTCTGGATATCAGGTTACAAGGTGCTGCAGTGGAAATAAATAACATAGGTTACTACGTTCTGCACAATCATGCCTCTCTACTAATCTGAAGTAAATCTCACGTTTACGACCTGGAATGAAAGCAGGGTTGGCTTTACTCTTTATCATCCATGTATTTTTCACACATCTACCATCAACCCTAGGATATTGTATCTGAACACAAAAATGGTTATGCAAAGACTGTTTACTGAACAAACAATAAATCTTTGTATGATAACAGGTAATCTCTTTACCTAATATTGTCGTATAACACATATACCGGGACTTGGTAGGAATGTGTCTTACTGTGCCCCTGCTAAAGCCAAAAAAGCAGTACTTGTTATATTCACTACTCTCAAGGAATGTGGGCTTGGTAATATCGATACCTTATTTTAATCACCTTATTGTGCAAAACACTTCCCCATCATATATCCACAACCTTGTATCAAGAAGGAAGGATTCAATGCTATTCTTCCTGAAAAGCACTGATATGCGCTAGAACACCAGAACTCTGAGATTACAAAACACGGAAGGAAAAGTTACTGCCCGACTGTTCCTTTCCGACTGCCGGTTACAATGTGAACCGCCGGCCAGCGTATTTAATTTGCAACACACGTGCACACAATGTGCCAAATTATGTCCGACCTCGTAGTCTCTCCAAACAAAAAATATGGAATCATGAAGTCGTAATGATTCCGACTCCGAATAATGCCCACAAACAAATAAACGTAGAGGGAAGGTAAACTGCTTACAAGACTAGGCAAAAAGAAATACAATATGAACTGAGGAAACTGAGGAATTCACTTTTTGCCATGTAACGTACCGTAAACGCCGAAACCCGACGAACCCGCTATCGCCACCACCGTGACCCGGCCGCAAACAGCTAAGCCCCGGAAACAGAAACGAACGCGAAGCATTGAGGAAACACTAAGCAGGGACTACATACAAAACTACTCCATTGCTCATGCGCCCTTCTCCGTAGGGGCCGTTTTGCCAACCATTATGCGCGATGTTTTCCAATCATTGCTACAGGCATGACAGTACACCCCTCCTATAGTACCCCCAACAGGTTTAGGTTTGGCCGGATAGCGTCTATGAAAAGCTCGTACTAACTGGGGTGCATGTACTTGGCTGGCAGGTTCCCAACTCCTTTCTTCAATCCTAAAACCCTTCCAATGTATGAGATATTGCAATCTTCCTCTGGATCTTCGAGAGTCAAGTATATGTTCCACTTCATACTCTTCCTCAGAATCAACATCAACAGAGGGAGGAGTCAAGGGCAATCTTGTGTCAGGATCCACAGGTTTTAACAGAGATACGTGAAATACAGGATGTACTTTCATGTAAGGGGGCAGATCTAATTTCATAGCCACTGGGTTGATAACTTTAAGCACAGGAAATGGGCCTATGTATTTAGGTTTAAACTTACAGGACCCTCTCAAATTGATGTGTAGTGTAGATAACCATACCTTATCATTAGGTTGATAAGCTGGTTCTTGAGTGCGGCGTACATCCGCCCCCTTCTTATAGGTGGATTTAGCTACGTCCAGATTGACCTGAATGTTATCATGGGTCTGATGTAAATGTTGTACCAGATCCACCACTGCAGGGAGGTCACATGTTTTAACAGGAGGAATAGGTAAGACCTTAGGGTGAAAGCCATGAGACCCATAAAAGGGGGAAAATAGCGTAGAGAAATGGTGGCTGTTATTGTAAGACAACTCTGCCAACCAAATGACATCATCCCATTCCTGCTGGCACTGTAATGAATGGCATCTCATGAACTGTTCAAAACTTTGGTTAACCCGTTCAGTCTGTCCATCCGTCTGTGGATGGTGACTAGAAGACAGACGGATCTCTACCTGGAGTGAGGCACACAACTTCCTCCAAAATTTAGATATAAATTGTGAACCCCTATCAGTGATTAAAACTGACGGAAATCCATGCAAACGGACTATGTTCCGCAAAAAGACTGTAGCCAATTTGTTAGAGGAAGGGAGACCTGTCAAGGGTATGAAGTGTGCAGTTTTAGTGAATAGGTCAACTACCACCAACAGTGTATTATTCCCTTTAGTTGTGCAGGGCAGTTCTACAATAAAATCCATAGACACTGTGTGCCATGGACCTTGAGGAGTGGGAATGGGAGACAACAGCCCTATGGGTTTCACATGCGAGGATTTCCCCTGGGCACAAATATGATAAGTTTTAACATAGTCTTTCACATCCTGACTAAGTGTAGGCCACCAAAAGTAGCGTTTAACCATTTCTATGTTTTTTTTATATTTCGGATGCCCAGCCACCCCTTGAGTATGACACCACAATAGGATTTTCTGTTGTAATTGTTCGTTTGGGATATACAACCCCCCCTGTACGTAATGCAACACCTCTTTAACTTGAGATGCATGACTGCGCAGGACGCTAATAGAATCAGGTTGTTTTTGAGCCTCCGCTACTTGTTGCATGTATTGTTCTTCTAAAGTGAAGGCCCCTGTGATCTTCTCAGGAGAGATAATAGCTGGAGGATCATCTTCCACCAATGGAGTGTCAAATCCTATACGAGACAGAGCGTCTGCCTTTCCATTTTTCTTTCCTGCTCTGAAATGTATTTGGAAGTCATAACCGCTAAAAAACTGGGTCCATCGCAATTGTCTCATGGAGAGAGCTTTAGTGGTTTGAAGGTACTGCAAGTTTCTGTGATCTGTTATAATAGTGACTGTGTAATGGGTACCCAATAAATATTGTCTCCACTCTTCCAGAACCTTTTTGATGGCCAATAAGTCCCTCTCTCCTATCGCATAATTGACTTCAGCAGGAGACAATTTATGTGAATAGTACGCGATGGGATGTAATTCGCCTGTCTTCGGATGTACTTGGGACAATACACCCCCAACTGCCACTTGGGATGCATCAACCTCAACTATGAAAGGACTGTGTGGATCTGGATGCATCAATATGGGTGCCTGAGTGAATTTGGTCTTTAGTAGAAGAAAGGCGTCATTAGCTTCGGGAGACCATAGAAATGGTGTATCTTTTCTGAGGAGTTTGGTAATAGGCGAAACTATGGTGGAGGATTGGTCTATAAAGCTCCTATAAAAATTTGCAAAACCTATGAACCTTTGAATGTCTTTGATGTTTTTCGGAATAGGCCGCTGAGTTACTGCTTGGACTTTGTGCGGGTCCATTTGTAGTCCTTCTGTAAAGAGTATAAAACCTAAAAAGGCTACCTCTGATCTATGAAAGAAACATTTATCGAGTTTGCAATACAAGAAATTTGCTCTTAATTTGGCCAAAACTGAACTGACATGATTAATATGGTCATTTAAGGTGTCAGAATAAATGAGTAGGTCGTCAATGTATGCAATGACGCAGGTATCCAACAGTTCTTTTAGAACATCATTGATAAAATATTGGAATGCTGAGGGGGCATTGCATAATCCGAATGGCATAACCATGTATTCGAATAGTCCATATTTTGTGAAGAACGCCGTTTTCCACTCATCTCCCTCTCTTACTCGTACCAAATGGTAAGCTCCCCTTAGATCGAGGTTTGTAAAATATTTAGAGTTCTTCACCTGGTCGAGAAGAGAGGAGATGAGCGGCAATGGGTAGCGATTCTTTATTGTCACGGCATTCAAGGCTCGGTAGTCAATACAGCACCTCAGGCCCCCTTCCCTCTTCGGTATAAAAAAAGAGCTGATGAGGCCAGAGATCTGGACACCCGAATAAATCCTAAGTCCAACATTTTATCCAAATATTCCCTTAAGTATATATTCTCCTTTTCAGTTAAAGCATATACTCTGCTAGTGGGAATATGAGCCCCTGCCTGTAGGTCTATTCTGCAATCATATACCTTATGTGGGGGTAAAGTGGATGCTTTTTCCTCATTGAAAATGTCCTGGAAACTTTCATATACCGTGGGTAAGGATGCATCAGGTTCATCCACTGCATAATGAGTATTAGATGCAGAGATTATTACTCCGCATTGAAGTGAATCGTCCTGCAGTGTTTCCTGATGTATGGGTTCCTCCATACTTTTATGAACAATAGGACCTTCAGATTTAACATGACTTTTACATATGTTCTCATTAAATGTCATGTGGCCCTTACTCCAATCTATAGAGGGATTGTGTTTTCTTAGCCAAGGAAGACCCAACACAACAGGGAACTGGGGGGACTGTATTAAATCAAAGGACATGATTTCCCAATGATCAATAGATAAGGTGACATTTAATGGTTCGGTGGCTTGTGTAGTAGGTCCTGATTGTAAAACACTTCCGTCTATAGTATAGACTACATCCCTGGTTGTTTTATCACGCCTAGGGATAGAATGTTCTGAGGCCAAATGATCATCTATGAAATTTCCGGATGCACCGGAGTCAATCACAATTTTTTCTTTTGTACTACCATTGACCCATTGTATAATGGAATTAACAAAGAAATGGCCTTGGGTATGGTAAATAGAGGAGACCATAAAATCAGAACGACCCGATGCCTCGGTCTCTGGCAGCTTCGGGTCCTTTAGTTTTCCGACCGTCGAACAGCTTTGGGTTTAATAGGACAATCCTTTAGGAAATGCCCTGCTTTACCACAATATAGGCAAAGTTTGTTATCTCTTCGTCTTTGTCTTTCGGCTGCACTGAGAGGACCTCTCACACTGCCTATTTGCATAGGCTCAGGAGTCTCCTCTTTGGTTTCTGGTTCACTTCTTTTTTCTCGATAAGGAGTCTTTGAATATTCGTACTTGCTTCTGTCTTTTTTCCTCTTGCCTAATCTATGATCAAGTTTTACTACTAGATCCATAAGTTCTGTACATGTATCAGGAGGGTCTACCACATGTGCTAAAGCATCTTTTAAATTGTCATGCAACCCTTTATAAAACAAAGCACAGCGCTTCTCCATTGGCCATTCAGCTTCTGCCACTAAACGATTAAACGTAGAAATATAGGTAGGTAAATCTTTAGTCCCTTGTTTAAGGCTTAATAATTCGGTGTCTGCAGCATGGGTGAAAGTGTGTCTATCAAATAGTTTACGTAACTCACTCTTGAAATTGGTGTAGTTCAAGAGCAATGGGTCATCCCTTTCAATAAGAGGCATTGCCCAATTGGCAGCAGCTCTACCTAAGTATGATATCATGAAGGCTACTTTTGCCTGATCTGATGGAAAATGTGCAGTCTTACACATATAATGCATTTGGCATTGGCTTATGAATGCAGCGCATTTCAAAGGATCTCCATGGAACCTCTCAGGGGGTGCCAAAGGTAAAGTAGGGTGTGGTGTAACAACTTGTACTACAGGATTCTGTGTCCCCGAACCGCCAGGGTCTCGTATTCTATTTGTCAAGGCATCTACCCGATTAGATAGTGCTTGGGTTTCTATCTGTAAATTCCACAACATATTGGCCAGGTCTCCTAGGTTCAAATCCATGATACCCGGGTGGCAAAGTATTTAAGATGGCTTCGCGTTCTGTTGTGAGTACCAAATGTTGCCACAGGAGTATCCTGGATCCGAAGCCAGACCCACAGCTTCCCCTCCAAGGTCCACCCTATACCAGATAGTAATATTACAACTGGTAAGATAGAGCGGTGCCCGAAAGGGAAAACAGGGGAACAAAACAAGGATAGGTGGGGGATTGAGAGATACAACAGATAATTTGTCTTCTTATCTGACAGGTTTATTTAGGAGGTCAAAAGGTCTGGATATCAGGTTACAAGGTGCTGCAGTGGAAATAAATAACATAGATTACTACGTTCTGCACAATCATGCCTCTCTACTAATCTGAAGTAAATCTCACGTTTACTGCCTGGAATGAAAGCAGGGTTGGCTTTACTCTTTATCATCCATGTATTTTTCACGCATCTACCATCAACCCTAGGATATTGTATCTGAACACAAAAATGGTCATGCAACGACTGTTTACTGAACAAACAATAAATCTTTGTATGATAACAGGTAATCTCTTTACCTAATATTGTCGTATAACACATATACCGGGACTTGGTAGGAATGTGTCTTACTGTGCCCCTGCTAAAGCCAAAAAAGCAGTACTTGTTATATTCACTACTCTCAAGGAATGTGGGCTTGGTAATATCGATACCTTATTTTAATCACCTTATTGTGCAAAACATCTCCCCATCATATATCCACAACCTTGTATCAAGAAGGAAGGATTCAATGCTATTCTTCCTGAAAAGCACTGATATGCGCTAGAACATCAGAATTCTGAGATTACAAAACACGGAAGGAAAAGTTACTGCACGACTTTTCCTTTCCGACTGCCGGTTACAATATGAACCGCCGGCCAGCGTATTTAATATACAACACACGTGCAAACAATGTGCCAAATTCTGTCCAACCTCGTAGTCTCTCCAAACAAAAAATAAGGAATCATGAAGTCGTAATGATTCCGACTCCGAATAATGCCCACAAACAAATAAACGTAGAGGGAAGGTAAACTGCTTACAAGACTAGCAAAAAGAAATACAATATGAACTGAGGAAACTGAGGAATTCACTTTTTGCTATGTAACGTACCGTAGACGCCGAAACCCGACGAACCCGCTATCGCCACCACCGTGACCCGGCCGCAAACAGCTAAGCCCCGGAAACAGAAACGATCGCGAATCATTGAGGAAACACTAAGTAGGGACTAAATACAAAACTACTTCATTGCGCATGCGCCCTTCTCCGTAGGGGCCATTTTGCCAAGCATTTTGCGCGATGTTTTCCAATTATTGCTACAGGCATGACAGCAGCACATAAGCGATGCATATCGCCACACAATACAGAAACACAATGAAACAGTTGATAGGAATAGACACATACTATCAAAAATAATTGATTGCATTCGTTTCTGTGGTGCTTTCAAACTGGCATTGCGAGGCCATGATGAATCGGAAGGTTCCACAAATCCAGGAATATTCATGGGTCTTGTAGATTTAGTAGCAAGCATAGACAAGGAAATGGAAGCACATTTAGCAAGTGCTACAGTCTTTAAGGGCACCTCTAAAACGATACAAAATGAACTCCTGGAGTGTATGCTAGAAATTATGAGAAGCCATATCGTCCAAGAGTTGCAAAACACAGACTTTGTGGCTATTCAGGCTGATGACACCACTGATGTGGCCACACAAACGCAGTCCGTATTAGTCTTTCGGTACCTGGACAATGGCTATAATGTTGTGGAAAGGTTCTATGGTTTCACTCATTTAAAAAACTCCACTGCAGCAACCATTACTGCATCTATACTGCGTCAACTCAAATTCATTTTTCCAGAGGTGCATCAAAGAAAAAAACTTATTGCCCAAAGCTATGATGGTGCGTCTGTAATAAGTTGAATCCTTTTCTTTTTTTTTTTTTAAACATTTTTATTGTTTGCAAGAAGTGACATGATACATTACAATTCAATTCCATACTTAACATACAAATACAATTGATATGAGCAGCAAATAAAATTGAGGAATGGAAACAACGTATAGTTAATTTTTAAACCAATATTTCACATTAGCTCTACTATTAAAGTAAAAAACTGCTAGAACAGAAGGACCAAACTAGCCTTAATCACATTTCTTGGCCTTCAAAGAAATGCTTCCATATCTTTTCTTTTCTCAGAAGAGCTTTTGGACCCCTAAGTTTAGCTAAAGAAAATTCCATAGTTCTAATTTCATAAACCAATGCTAACCAATCTGCAACATTAGGGGGTTCTTTAGATATCCAGGCCCTAGCTACTGTTAATCTAGCACATGCTAGCAGAATCGTTAAAAGATCCTTATTGGGATAGTTCCTATCTTGGATGTCTAATAAAACCATTTGTACAGTGAGATCCGATGAATTTATTTGGTTAAATTGAAGATGGTAAGATATGCGATTCCAGAAATTGGAAAGTGCAGGACATGAGAATAACATAGGTGCAATTCCAGCCGCGACAGTGTTACATTTAGCACACCTAGATTTATCTGTCAAAGAGTTACCATGTGCCCAGCTGGATATTCTTTGTGGCGTATAATACAATTCCGTGATTGTCCTATATAGTTGCATTTTCAGATTAGACGAGTGAACTATTTCACTTAAATGAGTTAGAGCATTTCCAATCTGTACTGAATTTATGTTTTGATTTAATCTACGAGACCATTTGGCTGCGATTTGAGTTATGTTTTCTCCCTTCTCCTTGATAAGCCATTGATATCCCAATTTGATTAATGATTTAGTTTTTTCTGAGTAAATACCCTCAATAATATCAGATTGTTTAACTTCCGTTATTTTCAATTTATTACCGAAAAAATCTCTTAGTTGTCTATATTTAAAATGCATGTCATCCGTAAGCCCATTTGTAATTTTTAAATTCTCGAAGTCCATCAAACCATTAGTACCATAAAGATCTCCTAATGTGATTATATCCTGTCTTATCCACCGATTACCTAAACCGTCCGAAAATATACCAGGGAGGCCCGGGTTGTTCCATAATCTGAGTTCAGCATTGTAGAATGAACTATTACTAATGGACAGAATGTTATCCCAAATTCTTATGGCATGTTTAGCAGTCTTAAATTTTACTCTTTTAAAATAGCTTGGGTCATGGACCCGTAATAGAAATTGATTGGCGTCAGCCCCCAACATGTATTGATGAAAAAATATAGGAGGAGTAGTTTTTTAATAGGCTCCTAATGCGTAAAAGAAAAGTAGCTAAAAAGTAACGATTAAAATCCGGAAAGGTAAGTCCCCCTTTAGAGATTGGTAGTGTCAAAAATTTTACCGCCCTTCGTGTCTTTTTATACCCCCAGATAAAGCTACTACAGATGCCATCCAATTTTCTAAAAAAAAGCTTATTTGGTTGTAACGGTATAGCTCTGCACAAATAAAGTAGCTTGGGTAAAATTTTCATCTTTATCAGGTTTAATCTCCCTAACAAACTCAAAGGTATCTTATGCCATTTTTTAAAACTCGCAGCCGTTTCTTTAAGGAATGACCCATAGTTTATTTCCACAATTTTCCCCACTTTAGCAGTAAGCTTAATACCCAAGTATACGGCTTCTTTACAGGTTTTGTATGTACATGTAGCCGGAGTATAATTGAGTATAATTTGGGTTTTGTTAACATTTAATTTATACCCGGAGATTTTCCCATACTTATGTGCTTCTTCTATAATTGCGGGCATAGCTTTACAAACATCCGATGTATATATTGCGATATCATCCGCAAAGGCAGTTAATTTAAGGGTTATATCCCCATGTTGAGCTGGAATTATATTGATTTGGTCATTTAAAGCATTTAAAAAGGGTTCTAAAGATAAGGCAAATAATAATGGGGAAAGGGGGCATCCCTGTCTTGTACCTCTTGCAATCTTGAAGTTGTCAGAATCTGTACCTCCGTAACTGATCACGGCCCGTGGATCATCATAGATTGACTTAACCCAATCTAGGTAAGAGCCATTTATACCCATTTTACTTAATACTGTCCACAGATATTCCCACCCCACTCGGTCAAATGCTTTTTCCGCATCTAACATTATCATACCGAGTGGGGTGTTAGTAGTTTCTGCTACATCCAGAGCGGTTATGGAGGTATTAACATGCAATGTGGTATCTCTACCAACCACAAAGCCATGCTGTTGGGGATTGACAATGTCCGGCATATGGGGCGCTAGCCGATTAGCTAAAATTTTTGTAAAAATGTTCACATCGGAGTTGAGTAGAGATATGGGTCGATATGAACCACACTGTAATAAGTTGAATCCATGGTGGCATTCAGAAAAGAATTGGAGATGTCTACCCGTATGCTCGTTATGTGCACTGTCAAGCCCACCAACTTAATCTTATTATGCAACAGACAGTATCAAAGATCTCAGAGATACAAATTTTCTTTCAGGATGTAGGAGGCATGGCAGCAATCTTCTCACGTTCCCCAAAAAGAATGGAAGCACTTCAGGAGATTGTGGACAAAAGGGTTCCGAGGGGAGCTTCAATTTGCTGGAACTATAAGATACGTACAGTCCAACTAATATTTCAACATAGGGAGGACCTTGTGCAATGTTTTGAAGCCATAGAAGCCAATGAAACCTTTGATTTCAAAAGTCACAGTGAAGCCTGTGGCTTTGCTAGAACACTAAAAGATAGAGAGTTTCAGTTCTTTCTGTTTTTATTTGAAAAAATAATGACAAAGGTCGAGACTTTATACAATCAGTTACAAGGACGAGACATAGATACTGTCTCTGTGAAAAGATATTCCACGGAGTTTGTCGCAAGCATAAACAAAGTGAGAGATGAGGTTGACAATCTAGACAGCCAACTGCCAGCGGCTTCAACTTTTTCAAACTACAGGAAAAACATCACCACTCTGGTCCGAAGTGAAAAAGAGATCTGTGACATTGTAATTGTGCATACACAAGAGCGTTTTGCTTTCACAAAACATTTGGAGAGTGCCGCATTATTGGAAAGTAAATACTTTGATAAATATAATGAATCCTTTCCTGAGTATGCTCTGCATGAGGCTGTAGAAGCTTATCCGATGCTCAACCAAGAGGACCTGAAAAGTGAGTTGACAGTAATGTACTCAATGCCTGTGTACCAGAAGGCCAAAGATCCAGGTCTTTGCTGTCTTTAATTCATGAACTTAATATGGAAAAGACATTTACAGAGACAGTAGCTTTAACTAAAATTGTCATTACCACTCCTATGACAACCTCAGAGGCAGAACGATCTTTTTCCGCCTTAAAGAGGATTAAGACATTCCTGGGGAACACCATGCTTCAGGAAAGACTCAATGCGTTGGCAATGCTTTCTATAGAGAGCAAGCTTGTTCAAAATATTGCTGACTTTAACGTTCAAGTAATTGAAAAATGTTCTGCGCTTAAAGATAGACGTGCTGAATTTAGATACAAAAAGTAAATATGTTGAATGGTGATAGTTTGTGACCTGTTTAGTTGGTTCTTTTGTTGTTTGCAGTTTAAATCAAAAAATGTGTTTGTTTTGTTGTTTGCAGTTTAAATAAAAACAATCTGTGAGGTGCTCAGCATTGTATCTTGAAGTCTGTTATGAAGCTCTGTGGTTATACTGAATTTCCCCCCGAACCCTACTTAGGGGGTTCGGGCTCGCTCGCTACGCTCGCTACGGTGCAGTTTCATTATCAGTTTCCGCCTCACCACTTTCAAATGTCACCAGCCGCCACTGCCAGAATAGATTATTGTAATGGTCTATACCTGAATCTTCGGCTACAGCACTTAAAAAGCTGCTGGTACCGCAAAACATAGCAGCAAGAGTTGTGTCACGCACCACTCAACATTTCTCGGCAAGGATGATGATCAAGCAGCTACATTGGTTGCCTGTAAAAGAGAGAATACCATTTAAGCTCTGTGCTTTGCTTGTTAAGTCTTGCACAATCAGGGACCACAATATCCTGGTCATGAATTTTGATTGTACTCCCCTAACAGACCACTTAGATCCTCTGATTCCAGGACTTTGGTGGTACCAAATAGAGGAGAATGAACTTGGGTGGCAGAAGGTTTTACTGGGGAACTTTAGCAATTTGGAACAAGCTTACATTATTGACCCATTCAGTTACCTCTCTACACACATTTAGAGGGATGCTGAAGATGTGGCTGTTCAGCAACTCAGATCTCTGCTAAGATATTTGTCTTCTTCACCGATCAGAGAAGCTAGCGCCTGGACACATAACAGGAACAGAGTGCTTTATTCATTTATCACATTAACATTAACAAAGAGAAGTCTCCCGAGGCATTATCCAAAAATCAAACTATGTCTGTTTGTTCAATCACAACTTGTTATGCTCTTCTCTCTCTGCTGAGTTTCATGTGAGGCTCTTCATGATGCCGACTGTTTAGTAACATATTCAAAAATATGCGTCTGCAGCGTGGGAAGCAGGAACTGATATCCAGGCCATTCGGAGCTCCGACAGCATGAGTGTTGCCAATGGCACGTGACTGACGCCTATTATCTGCTGTGAACAGCCTCGTAATGTGGAACATGGACAGCGAGGCTGGCGTCCTCAGTCGAACTCTTTGGCATGGTGACATTTCCTGTAATCTTCACTAAGTTTAAAGTCTGCAAAGTAAAAGGTAAAAGGGTAACTGTTATATAATGTTATGAAGACTTATAAAGCACATTGGTGCCCTAGAAATAGGGCTTCCCAGTGCAATCCAGCTGCCAAGATGATACAACAGAGAGCCAACACAGAAATGATTTATGCTGCACACAGCAAGGTCTTCAGATGCTTTCTAAAACAAAGATGTCTCAAGGTATTCCGTCCATGTAAGGGCAGGTTAGTCCTTAAACCTGGAGCCATCTCTTGAAAAGAGAGACTTCTCTTTCTGACTCTTTTGGTACGACGAGTAAAAGACAAATTCAGGTTGGCAGAGCCGAGAGCTGTCATAGGCATGAGTGGCTGCACCAGCATTGCAAAGCCTGGTGCCCCCTTATTGTACATAATTGAAGAGCTACTCAGCAGGCTTTAAACTGAATATGTTTCGCTATCTGAAGCCAATGAAGTTTACAAAGAACCTTAGAGACAGGGCACAATTTCTAGTCTTGTAGCACACCACCTAACTTCATGCTGCCGCCTTGGTATAACTGATGATGCCGCTCCACGAAGACATTGACGCCGCTGTTTGCGCGTGGTTCAAGGGCACCGTTCTCATCCTGCACTGCAGCCTTGGCCTACTGACACCTGAGCAATCGACTCCAGTTCATCAGCTGACGACAGCGCTTCAGCAACAACAACGCAGCTGCTTGCACCGTGACCAGCCAGGACGGCTATAGGCACTGCATTACTTTGCACCGAAGCCCTTGTCTCACTGACAATGCTAGATGACCTCACTGAGCCACTACCTGCACCACGCCCATTAGGGCACCAAATGATGCAACGCAGCACTTCACACTGCAGCCCCAACACCTGCCAATGCCGGTGCTTCTGACTTCAACTGTGAGATGTTCGAATTGCAATTCGTGTGACTTCATGGGCCTGACGACTCCTGCACCAACCTCTGGAATGGATGCCAGCAGACGTTGGGTCTCTGCGGCTGCATTTCTAAAAGGTACTGTTTTGCGGATATTTCTAACACCGTATCTGGCCCGGGACTCCGCGGTCAGTCAGAACTGTTTAGATTTGTTGTTCATGACATTGTGATAGCCCTGGACAGAGATATTGACTTTAAGGAACTATGGGCCAGATGAGGGTATCCAAATACCGGTCTTTAATGGCTGAAAATACCGATTTTCGGCCGTTACCGACCGGTATTTGGATACTGAGATGTAGGGCATCTTAAAATACAGATTCAGTAATTTTATTACCAATTCGGTAAAATTACTGAATCTGTATTTTAAGATGTAGGTGGCACTATAAACAGTGCCACAGGGCTTTAAGGATTCATTATTTACCACCAAGTATTAGTTGGTGGTAAATAACAAATACCTGTGTATATGCAAATCTGTGCATGTAAACCTGTGCCATGTGGCACACATGCCCTTAGGGCATGTATGTGTGCCACATGACACACAAGCCCGAATCAGGGGTGCAACAGGGTGTCAAAGTGACACCCTGCCACTCTTAAATTATTCGGTATTTACCGAATCGGTAATTACCGATTCAGTAATTGACATTCATTCCTATGGGCCTCAAGGCCCATAGGAATGAATGGCAATTAACGAATCTGTAAATACCGATTCGGTAATTATCGAATCTTACGGATTCGGTAAAGAATACTGAATATTTACCTACATCAGATTTACCGATTCTAAAATACAGAATCGGTAAAATTCAGTATTTTAGAATCGGTAAAAACGATTCACCTATATCTAGCCCTATATTTTAAGTCTATTTGAAATATTGAAGATTTCTAAGAACTGTATGGTGGATTTTTATCATTGTTGGTCTTGTTTTGGGAATATAAAAATATTGGATTTTTGTCTAGACTGGTGTATCCTTTTGTAGTGCTCTCACTGTGTTAATGATTGGTGTGTGTAAATACTTTACACACTGCTTCTGAGATACGCCTGACTCCTCATGCGAAGCTACCAAGAGGATGAGCAGTGGTTATTTTAGGAGTGTATCTCCCTAATCCTGTCTAGTCAGAAGGGTCCCTACATGGACAAAAGTGCAAACTAGAGACCCCAATTTCTAACCAATTTATCATAATTCTCTCCAGAAGTCGGTTTATCAAGCCTGTTGTGATACGCAGTATCCCCCATATAGTATTCGCATATGCCGTCTAGGCCCTTTCATAGCCGCTAAGGAGCCATCCATCTGTGGAGTGCCCCAGGGATCACCCCTGTCCCCCCTGCTTTTTAATCTCTACCTCCAACCACTTATTCATTCCCTGAAGAGGTGGGACATCACCGTCTTCAATTATGCAGACAATCTACAAATCATCTTCTCCCTCAACTCTCCTGATGCAGCCTTGGATTGTCAAGCCGTCATGTTACATATCCAGCAATGGATGAACCTCAACCAGCTCAAGCTGAACCCGGGGAAAACAGAGCTAATCCTCCCGGGTAACAGCCCCACTTACTGGGGCCCACAGTTCTGTCCGGTGGAGCTTGGTTCCCCGCATGTCCCGGTGAAGTCAGCTAAGAGTCTCGGGGTCGTCATAGACACAGAGCTCTCCCTTAAGCCTCAGGTGGGTGCTGTTGTATCATCTTACATGTTCCAGCTCAGAAAAATCAGGCAAGTCTCCCATCTCCTTACACCTGAGGCCCTGATTCAAGTCCTGATTGCCCTGGTGCTCTCCCGCCTGGATTTCTCCAACTCTCTGTACCACGGCCTACCCAAATATCTTCTCCATAGGCTTCAACTTGTACAGAACCAAGCAGCCAGACTGGCTTATAAAATCCCGAAATGGCAGTCGGTGAAACCACTACTTCGCAAACCCTACTGGCTGCCGGTCGAACAGAGGGCTGCGTTCAAGATCGGCTGCCTCACATTCAAAGCTGTGTTCGGAACCTCCCCTGCCTTCCTCAAATTCTTAGTCATCCCCTACTGTCCGGTACGCAACCTATGGTCCTCTCATCACCATCTCTTAGCTGCATCCCCAATTAAGCTCAAAAAATTTGGTGGCTGTAGATTTACCCACTTGGCCCCCAAATTCTGGAACCCGCTGCCCCTTCCGCTCAAAACTTCTAATTCCCTTCTGGAATTCAGAAAACTCCTGAAAACCAGCCTCTTCACACAGTCTGGCTAGCTTCCCCTCTTTTCACATCTCTCAGCACCCAATCAGTGCCAGGAAACTTATGTTGACAGAGCGCTATACAAAACCCCATTAAGATAAGATAAGAAGATAAGATTGCGATAACATCAAAGGAAGCGCGATACCGGATATTGAACGGTTAGCTGGTGAATTCAGACGGATGTCAGGATATAAGCTTAATGCCATGAAAACACAGATAGTGTGCACTGACACAGTAGCAATAGATGATTCAAGAGTAGTGGTGGAAGCTCTATACTTAGGAGTTAAGATTCGGGCATCTATGGCTGCGGTAGCAGAGTCAAACTGGGGGTCTCTTTATAGTAATATCGCAGATTCTCTGGAGAGGTGGGGGAGGTTACATTTTACTCTGATTGGGCGAGCAAATATCTTAAAAATTAATACTTTGCCGCGAGTACTATATCTCTTTAGAGCAATGCCGTTAGAAATCTCGCTATTCCAACTACAGAAGCTTCAGGCTTTATGTTCTAAATTTCTTTAGGCTCCGGGGAAACCTCGAAGAGCTATGAAATTTATGACATTACCAAATTCTAGGGGACGTTTAGCACTACCCGATTTTGTATTGTATTATTATGTTTGCTACTACATCCACTAGCTCCATATTTCACCTGGCTTTAGGTTTTGAAGCTAATCGAAGTTTATTTCGGGAAGTAGAATGGAGCTATTTCAAGCGAACCAAGTTTAAGATTGTAGATCTAGCAATTAAAACCTGGAAGAAAGTTCGCAAATTAATTAATTTAGGAGATCTCGCTTATTATACTCCTCTGAATATGATTAAGCTTCCCACACTCATATTTGGGGATAGGACTGCGAGAGTCTGGCGAGAGAATGGAATAGAGCTATTAGGAGACTTATATGATAAGACAGGAAATATTAAGCAGTTTGAGGACCTAGTAAGGGTTTATAACCGATCACATTCTCAGTTTCTTTAAGTTTTTACAAATTCGTGATTTTCTGTTAAAACTTAAATTAAAATTAATTTCTATTCCATTATTAGAAGCTATAAGGGCACAGAGCAAAATTGGAATGCTGTATAAAATCCTAAATTCAGGTAAAAAGGATGATCTGGAAAAACATACCTCACAATGGGCATTGATACTGGGAGAGACCGAATTAGATATATCACTTGAAAATGAAATTAGCTGGTCTAAAGGAGTTCTCATGTCCGCAAATTTAAAAGTACAACTGTTCAAAACCTTATTCAGATTGTATTATACACCAGTACGGATGAAAAAGTGGGGTAATCAGTATAATAGTAAATGTTTCCGCTGTGGGGCGGAAAATGCTGATATAGAACATATTTTTTCTAGTTGTATAAAATGGAATTTACTTTTATGCGATATCGAACGCTTTTTATCCATTATTTTAGGGGATCCACTTCAAATATCTTCAGCCCTGTTATTATTAGGGATGGGGCGGATAGTTTCAAAAGGGTGTAACATGTATAAACACCGATTGTTTTTATTTGTTGCGATGACTGTGGCCCGTTTGTGTATCGCTGGGGATTGGTTAAGACCCGAGCTACCAAGGTTTGAAGTTTAGAGAGAAAAAATGTATAGATTAGCTAGTTTGGAATCTAGCTTATATTCAGTTAAGGGGGCAAGGAAACGGAAATTAGGGCTGAAGATATGGGATCTGTTTGTAACTCATATGAACTCTTGAGCGGTATTATCATTTGTTCTGATTTATGTTTTTTGATTTCCGGGTATCAACCAGGCTCAACAGTATTTATTTGCTGATGTATAGAATGATTGGTGAACACTCTGTGTATTTTGATTGGCTGTATTAACTCTCTTCTGTAATCAGAAATGATTTAGTGTATTCTATTGATTCATTGTGTATTATATTTACAGTCTTAGATGATATCTCTCAAAATGTGGAAATAAAAAAAAAAAAAAAAAAAAGGATATGTACCTGATTCCCTTACGCCCAGGAAGAGGAGGTAAAATGACTGTCCTTGTAACCTGCACACCAAGCACAGGAACTGGAGCTCGTTAGGAGGGCCAAATTCCTACTTGTTCTCGATCTTCTCTCGGATCAGTTCTCTAACTTGGGGTAGCCAGCCGAATACCGGAATCTGCAATGCAGCATCAGATGTGGAGGGCAAATGTTCCCTTGCAAGAACATCTCTGGTCTTTTGTAGGTTCTATAAAATATTAGAATGTTTCTCTACGTCAAAGGATGCGGCTGCTGTCGCCATGTCAAGACCCTCAAGGTCCGGAACAAACATTTTTATGCCAAAGAGCATTTTGTATGGGGTAGGCCCACCTAGAGACCTTCTAGGGAGATTATTTAGTTCACGCTGTACGCTATTGAGGTTTGTTAGCCAGTCTCGGCCAGTACCTAAAACCTTAGCTGTCAAGGATTGCTTTGAGTCACGGTTCATTCGCTCTACAACACTATTACCCTGAGGCTTGTATGGAGATGAAAATTTGTCCCCCAAAGAACTCATGGCATCCTTGTATGCCTCAGAGGCAAACGCTGGACCCTGGTCCAAATGGAAGGTACCACACGCAAAAATTCCCACAGAGACAAGCAAATCCCTCAAGACAGTACTGGAATCAGCACTACCTTGAGGCCACAACCACACAAAGCACATGCAAGAATCAATTGCTACTAAGATGTACTTATAGACAGTATCAGATGAGAAAGGACCGCAGTGATCTAAATACAAACCCTGCCACCAATATCGATGCTGGAGAAGAGATACAGTAGCTGACACACCAGCATGCGTTGAGGCCATCCCAGCGCGTGCTGCTGTAAACAAAGTATGCCTGTGGTCATTGTTGGGTATCAACTAAGGGTGGGCGGGCAGCTACGCTCCGTGCACGGAGTGTGCGTAGGGCCGGCTTCTACGCATTTTGCGTAGCAGGTTTACAATTCGGCACTACGCATGCTCCGCAGACGGAGCGTAGCTGGCCGCCACCCGCCTCCCTCCCACCCTCCCTAAATATTTTAAATTAAATGTGTAAAAGAATTAAAAGGCACTTACCTTGCCCGCCGCTGCCCGCCGCGTCCCCGGGGCTCGCTCTCTTCATCGCTGCCGTCTTGGGTACGAATGCGCATGCGCGGCTGCCCGCGCATGCGCATTCGTACCCAAGACGGCGGCGATGAAGAGAGGGTGCCCCGGAGACGCGGCGGGCAGCGGCAGGCAAGGTAAGTGCCTTTTAATTCTTTTACACATTTAATTTAAAGTATTTAGGGAGGGAGGGCGGGAGGGAGGCCTGCGGTGCGTAGTGGGGCTACGCGGAGTGCGGAGGTGGGCGTAGTTTCTCGCCCACTTCACGTAGCTCCGCGAAGCCCCACTACGCCCACTACGCCCAGGGTTAGTATCAACCTGTCACCAACGTCGTTAATTCTCACATCAGGAACTTTATCAGGGCTTAAATGATAAGAGTATTTAGAAGGGAAACCTCAAGGGTAATTACCTCCCTTCTACGTTGTGGCAATAGCTGCCAAGATGTCATCATCAATCTTACTTTTGGAACATGTAACTGCTGCTACTGCATATGTTGCAACTGCTGTCTTTGCAGCTTCATCCGTGAGACATTGTCAACAGCGTGAACTCCAACACGCTGGCGACCCAGAATATGAATTACAAATGAGAGTGGCAGACTTTGTTTAAGCTCAGCCACTTCAACCCAGATCATTTTATGTTTTATTGTGCGACCTTTGGAGTCACGATAATCTAAAAGTCTAAAAGGGGAGATTGTCATTGTATGATTGTACACAGTAATAAGATTCACTTTCAATAAGAGTAGTCGCACTGGGATCGGCGTACTCCAATGCAAGCATCAGAGCACGAAGCTCTGCCAACTGGGCGGTACAGTCCCCTAATGTCTGTGTATGCAAGATATCGGACTTGAACTCACCATCCATCATAGTACCAACCACAATTGCGCAGGCCCATTGTATCCACCGCGGGTGCAAAGCTTTGGAATTTGGTACACTGGCTTTCATCACTGCCTCCAAGGCATGATAAGGAGTGACAACCAAAATGTGTTTTCCCTGCGACAGTGCACGTTCCCTAATAATTACCATTTGCACTGCTGTCAAAACTTTTTCCACAGTGGAAAACCGCAACTCAGCTGAAGTGTACAGGTGTGACTTGTAAGCAATAGGGACTGTTTTTCCCTCATTAAAAGTGAGGGAAGTGAAACCACCACCCCTGGCACGATTCTTATCACCAGGTTGGTGTGGTTATCACGAGTCAACAAGTATTTAGATTATAGAAGATCAGCCTGCAAAGATTGCAAAGATTGATAGATGGCTGAATGGACAAGCAGCCAGCTCGATTTGGAAAAATTTGGAAAAATATGGTTGTATCAAAGCGTAAAGAGGCTTGATACACTGGGCATATTCAGAAAAAAGCCTAGTAAAGATTGTAGTTTTTTCAGTGTTGTGGGGAGGTCGCAAAGGTGTGCATTTCTCCAGGAAGTGAGGAGCTAAACCTCGACCTTCATTGTTGAGCTTGTAGCACAGGAACAACACTGTGTACTCTGCAATGTGACTTTTTGCAAAGTTGAATTTATAGCCAAAATTCGTAAAACGTCATATTAGGAGGTCAACACGGCACAGATGCAGCCATAATATGTAGTCTGTGAGATAGATGTCATTCACATACGAAAATGCATCTGGGTCGAGCCCCTCAAAGAGAGAGAAAATGCGTGAGGCAAAGAAGCCTGGACTGTTCTTATAGCCCATAGCCAAATGGTGAAATTGGCGTTGTTCACCACCACTGGTAAAAGCTGTGCATTGACTGCTAAGAGGGGACACATTGTGGGAAAAAAAACATTGGATATGTCAAGTGTGGTTGTGAACCTTTTACGGACAAGACTATCCACAAGAGCTGAACTGTGAGTATTCTGTACAGCACAAGTTAGACACAGTAAAGAGAGGGTTATTCATCGGAGACACACCTTGATATTCCAATTGTTCAAGAATTTCCGCAACTGAAGCTTTTGCTTCTCGCCGCATGAGGTATTGGGGTTCAGGCTTTGGCATTGACCGCAAAGGTATCTCGTGTCGAGGGGAAAATGTGTCCAACCCACAGTGAGTACAGTACAGCACCAGCGTAAGCGCCTTAGCCCAATCCTCTGCAAAATGTAGGGCCTGCTCCTTAGGCACTGTGTGTGTGAAAGCTGGTAGGATCACCTCCTCCCCTTGCAGAGCAGCTAAGACAAAGAGTGAGGGCCAGTCAACCTCCGCCAACAAAATATCGTAGGTAGTAGTTAGATTTTCCCAAAATATCCCTTTTATGGTACGTGCTATATGAAACGTACCATATGGAAGCCAATCTAGTGTCAGCTGTCTCAACTACAACAAAGGTGTCAGTCGCTGTCACCTTCAGTAGTGGGCGCAACGCCTCTCGAATTATAGTGATCTCCGCCGTGCTGTCCAACAGTGTCAGTGCCCATGTCAGATTCCGAAGCTGCGTTCTCACTATCTGTGGCATATCTCACCGTTATTTCAGCAACCTTCTTCTTTTGAACCTGGGGCCTTTGACACAGTGACTCATCTTGCTTGCCTTTTCCATCAGCCTTGCGAGGCTGCCCACGGCTCTGTTGGGCACCTTGTCCTCTGCTGCTGCTTCCTCCACCGGTGGACGAGACCAATGTTTCCTGCAAAGAGCGAGGAGAACGTAGTTTAGGAACCTGAAACCTATCAGGTGTCTTAATCGTAGTGCGGTTGTGCAACTCATATGTACGCTCAATAGGGGCAGGTGTAGGTGAAGCAGGTAGGGACCACGGTTTCTGTTGCTGTTTCCCCTGTTTTTTATTCTTACTCTAATTTTGTTTCAGAACTTTCTGGCGGTCATCTTTATCAGATGACGCCTGCTGAGTTTGCTGCTGTGTTTGTTTCTTAGCAAAAGGCTTAATACCTAAACTATTATGTCCAACGGTCTTATAAGTCTCCGTAATAATTCTCGGTAACTGATAGGGTTTCTCGGCTTCAGGAATATTGCACAAAGCCTTATACACCTGGAAACTTACTGCATCTCCCTTGACATTAGCAAGGACGATATCGTGAACCATGTCGAAAACTGCCACAAGACTCACTCCCAACTCAAACAGCCGCCTCCGGTCTGTGTTCATCCTGAACACGCTTAATGACGGAGGGCAGGGCAGCCATGGACAGGGTGCCAAAGCACCTAGTATAGACTGCTGCAAATGTCACATTGTTATTTTGCTAACCAAGCCACCCCAGTTCAGACATGGCCATATGCAAATCAGTCTTGATCCTGTGTCTCTTGGGAACAGTCCAGCCCGAACTGCCAAGCCATGTCGTCCCTGGACCAAAATCATGCATCCTAGGACCGGTTTCTGGCTCTCAGCCGTCTTCAGCCAGGATAGCTTGACTCCAGTTTCTTAGAGAGCACAGGACCTACGTCTGGGCATACCCTTCCTTCATAGGGTGAACAGCAAAACACACAAGATGATGGACGAAATGTTGCACAATGGCAACACATTCACCCCCAGTCACAGATCTGAGTTTAATCCATCGTTATTTGGCTCACCAAGCCACCCCATCCAGACATGGCCACAAGTAAATCAGTCATGACCCTGTGTCTCATGGGAACAGGCCAGCCCGATCTGTCAAGCCATGTCTTCCCTGGACCGAAATCAAGCATCCTAGGACCGGTTTCTGGCTATCAGCCGTCTTCAGCCACCAGGGTAGCTTGACTCCAGCGGCTTAGTGAGCACAGGACCCACGTCTGGGCATACTCTGTCCTCATAGGGTGAACAGTAAAACACACAAGATGATGGACGGAATGTTGCACAATGGCAAAACATTCACCCCCAGTCACAGATATGGGTTTAATCCATTGTTATTTTGCTCACCAAGCCACCCCATATAAGACATGGTCACATGCAAATCAGTCTTGACCCTGTGCCTCATGGGAACAGTCCAGCCTGAACTGCCAAGCCAGGTCTTCCCTTGATCGGAATCAAGCATCTTAGGACAGGTTTCTGGCAATTAGCCGTCTTCAGCCAGGATAGCTTGACTCCAGTGGCTTAGTGAGCATGGGACCCACGTCTGGGCATACCCTTCCCTAATAGGGTGAACAGCAAAACAGACAAGATGGTGGACGGAATGTTGCACAATGGCAAAACATTTACCCCCAGTCAAAGATCTAGGTTTAATCACTCCTTATTTTGATCAACAAGCCACCCCAGTTCAGACATTGCCATATGCAAATCAGTCTTGACCCTGTGCCTCATTGGAACAGTCCAGCCCGAACTGCCAAGCCATGACTTCCCTGGACCGGCATCAAGCATCCTAGGACCGGTTTCTGGCAATCAGCCGTCTTCAGCCAGGATAGCTTGACTCCCGTGGGTTAGTGAGCACGGTACCCACGTCTGGGCATACTCTTCCCTCATAGGGTTAACAGCAAAACACACAAGATGATGGACGGAATGTTGCAAAATTGAAAAAAATTCACCCCCAGTCACAGATATGGGTTTAATCCATCATTATTTTGCTCACCAAGCAACCCCAAATCAGACATGATCACATGCAAATCAGTCTTGACCCTGTGCCTCATGGGAACAGTCCTGCCTGAACTGCCAAGCCATTTCTTCCCTGGATCGGAATCAAACATCTTAGGACGGGTTTCTGGCAATCAGCCGTCTTCTGCCAGGATAGCTTGACTCCAGTGGCTTAGTGAGCACGGGACCCACGTCTGGGCATACCCTTCCCTCATAGGGTGAACAGTAAAACACACAAGATGATGGCGGAATGTTGCACAATGCAAAACATTCACCCCCAGTCACAGATATGGGTTTAATCCATCATTATTTTGCTCACCATGCCACCCTAAATCAGACATGGCCACATGCAAATCAGTCTTGACCCTGTGCCTTATGGGAACAGTCCAGCCTGAACTGCCAAGCCATGTCTTCCCTGGATCGGAATCAAGCATCCTAGGACAGGTTTTTGGCAATCAGCCGTCTTCAGCAAGGATAGCTTGACTCCAGTGTGTTAGTGAGCACAGGACCCACGTCTGGGCATACCCTTCCCTCATAGGGTGAACAGCAAAACATACAAGATGGTGGACGGAATGTTCCACAATTGCAAAACATTTACCCCCAGTCACAGATCTAGGTTTAATCCATCCTTATTTTGCTCAACAAGCCACCCAAGTTCAGACATGGCCATATGCAAATCAGTCTTGACCCTGTGCCTCATGGGAACAGTCCAGCCTCAACTGCCAAGCAATGACTTCCTTGGGCCTGAATCAAGCATCCTAGGACCGGTTTCTGGCAATCAGCCACCTTCAGCCAGGATAGCTTGACTCCAGTGGGTTAGTGAGCAAGGGACCCACGTCTGGTCAAACCCTTAACTCATAGGGTGAACAGTTAAACACACAAGATGATGGACGGAATGTTGCACAATGTCAAAACATTCTCCCCCAGTCACAGATCTTGGTTTAATGCATTGTTATTTTGCTCACCAAGCCACCCCAGTTCAGACATGGCCAAATGCAAATCAGTCTTGACCCTGTGCTTCATGGGATCAGTCCAATCAGAACTGCCAAGCCATGTCTTCCCTGGACGGGAATCAAGCATCCTAGGACCTTTTTCTGGCTATCAGTCATCTTCAGCCAGAATAGCTTGACTCCAGTGGCTTAGTGAGCACGGGACCCCGGTCTGGGCATAACCTTTCCTCATAGGGTGAACAGCAAAACACACAAGATGATGGATGGAATATTGCACAATGGCAAAACATTCACCCCCAGTCACAGATCTGGGTTTAATCGATCGTTTTTTTGCTCACCAAGCTACTCCTGTTCAGACATTGCCATATGCAAATCATTCTTGACCCTGTGCCTCATGGGAACAGTCCAGCCCTAACTGCCAAGCCATGTCTTCCCTGGACCGGAATCAAGTGTCCTAGGACCTATTTCTGTCTATCAGTCATCTTCAGCCAGAATAGCTTGACTCCAGTGGCTTAGTGAGCACAGGACCCACGTCTGGGTATTCCCTTTCCTCATTGGGTGAACAGCAAAACACACAAGATGATGGATGGAATGTTGCACAATGACAAAACATTCACCCCCGTCACAGATCTGAGTTTAAACCATCATTATTTTGCTCAGCAAGCCACCTCAAATCAGACATGGCCATATGCAAATCAGTCTTGACCCTTTGCCTCGTGGGAACAGTCCAGCCTGAACTGCCAAGCCATGTCTTCCCCGGATCGGAATCAAGCATCCTAGGACAGGTTTCTGGCAATCAGCCGTCTTCAGCCAGGATCGGTACAAAAGGGGGTGGTGATGGACGGAGCATCTGAATCAATCAAACACTCACACCCAGTCATAAGATCTGGGTTTAAACCATCACCGTTCTTTAGCCCACTCTGCCACCCCAGTTCAGACATGGCTATTTGCAAATCAGTCTGACCCTGTGCCTCATGGGAACAGTCCAGCCCGAACTGCCAAGCCATGTCTTCCCTGGACCGGAAACAAGCTTCCGAAGACCGGTTTCTGGCATTCCAGCCGTCTTCAGCCCGGCTTGCTTGAATCCAGAGGCAAAGTGAGCAAGGGACTCACGTCTGAGCATACCCTGCTACACTTATGGAGGTCAAAAGTGGTACAAAAGGGGGTGGTGATGGACGGAGCATCTGAATCAAGCAAACACTCACACCCAGTCATAAGATCTGGGTTTAATCCATCACCGTTCTTTAGCCAACTCTGCCACCCCAGTTCAGACATGGCTATATGCAAATCAGTCAGTCTCTGTGCCTCATGGGAACAGTTCAGCCCGAACTGCCAAGCCATGTCTTCCCTGGACCGGAAACAAGCTTCCGAGGACCGGTTTCTGGCATTCCAGCCGTCTTCAGCCCGGCTTGCTTCAATCCAGTTGCAAAGTGAGCAAGGGACTCACGTCTGAGAATACCCTGCCACACTTATGGCGGCCAAAAGCGGTATCAAAGGGGGTGGTGATGGACGGAGCATCTGAATCAATCAAACACTCACACCCAGTCATAAGATCTGGGTTTAATCCATCACCGTTCTTTATCCCACTCTGCCATCCCAGTTCAGACATGGCTATATGCAAATCAGTCTAACCCTGTGCCTCATGGGAACAGTCCAGCCCGAACTGCCAAGCCATGTCATCCCTGGACCGGAAACAAGTATCCGAGGACCGGTTTCTGGTATTCCAGCCGTCTTCAGCCCGGCTTGCTTGAATCCAGTGGCAAATTGAGCAAGGGACTCACGTCTGAGCATACCCTGCCACACTTATGGTGGCCAAAATCGGTACAAAAGGGGGTGGTGATGGACGGAGCATCTGAATCAATCAAACACTCACACCCAGTCATAAGATCTGGGTTTAATCCATCACCGTTCTTTAGCCCACTCTGCCACCCCAGTTCAGACATGCCTATATGCAAATCAGTCTGACCCTGTGCCTCATGGGAACAGTCCAGCCGGAACTGCCAAGCCATGTCTTCCCTGGACTGGAAACAAGCTTCCGAGAACCGGTTTGTGGCATTCCAGCCGTCTTCAGCCCGGCTTGCTTGAATCCAGTGGCAAAGTGAGCAAGGGACTCAAGTCTGAGCATACCCTGCCACACTTATGGTGGCCACAAGCGGTACAAAAGGGGGTGGTGATGGACGGAGCATCTGAATCAATCAAACTCTCACACCCAGTCATAAGATCTGTGTTTAATCCATCACTGTTCTTTAGCCCACTCTGCCACCCCAGTTCAGACATGGCTATATGCAAATCAGTCTGACCCTGTGCCTCATGGGAACAGTTCAGCCCGAACTGCCAAGTCATGTCTTCCCTGGACCGGAAACAAGCTTCCGAAGACCGGTTTCTGGCATTCCAGCCATCTTCAGCCCGGCTTGCTTGAATCCAGTGGCAAAGTGAGCAAGGGACTCACATCTGAGCATACCCTGCCACACTTATGGCGACCGAAAGTGGTACAAAAGGGGGTGGTGATGGACGGAGCATCTGAATCAATCAAACACTCACACCCAGTCATAAGATCTGGGTTTAATCCATTGCCGTTCTTTAGCCCACTCTGCCACCCCAGTTCAGACATGGCTAAATGCAAATCAGTCTGACCCTGTGCCTCATGGGAACAGTCCAGCCTGAACTGCCAAGCTATGTCTTCCCTGGACCGGAAATAAGCTTCCGCCAGGATAGCTTGACTCCAGAGGCTTAGTGAGCACGGGACCCACGTCTGGGCATACCCTTCCCTCATAGGGTGAACAGCAAAACACACAGGATGATGGACTGAATGTTGCACAATGGCAAAACATTCACCCCAGTCACAGATCTGGGTTTAATCCATCGTTATTTTGCTCACCAAGCCACCCCAGTCCAGACATGGTCATATGCAAATCAATCTTGACCCTGTGCCTCATTGTAACAGTCCAGCACAAACTGCCAAGCCATGTCTTCCCTGGACTGTAATCAAGAATCTTAGGACCAGTTTCTGGCTATCAGCCATCTTCAGCCAGGATAGCTTGACTCCAGTGTCTTAGTGAGCATAGGACCCACGTCCGGGCTTACCCTATCCTCATAGAATGAACAGAAAAACACACAAGATGATTGACAGAATGTTGCAAAATGGCAAAACATTCACTCCCAGTCACAGATCTGGGTTTAATCTAACGTTTTTTTGCTCACCAAGCCACCCTATCCTAGACATGGCCATAAGCAAATCAGTCTTGACCCTGTGCCTTATGGGAACAGTCCAGCCCGAACTGCCATGCCATGTCTTCACTGGACCGGAATCATGCATCCTAGGACCGGTTTCTCGCTCTCAGCCGTCTTCAGCCAGGATAGCTTGACTCCAGTGGCTTAGTGAGCACAGGACCCACGTCAGGGCTTACCCTATCCACATAGGGTGAACAGCAAAACACACAAGATGATGGACTGAATGTTGCACAATGGCAAATCACTCTCCCCAGTCACAGATCTGGGTTTAATCCATTGTTATTTTGCTCATCAAGCCACCCCAGTTCAGACATGGCCATATGCAAATCAGTCTTGACCCTGTGCCTCATGGGGACAGTCCAGCCTGAACTGCAAAGCCATGTCTTCCCTGGACTGGAATCAAGCATCCTAGGACCATTATCTGGCTATCAGCCGTCTTCAGCCAGGATAGCTTGACTCCAGTGGCTTAGTGAGCACAGGACCACGTCTGGGCATACCCTTCCCTCATACTGTGAACAGTAAAACACACAAGATGATGGACGGAATGTTGCACAATAGCAAAAGATTCACTCCCAATCACAGATCTGGGTTTAATCCATCGTTATTTTGCTCACCAAGCCACCCGAGTTCAGACATGGCCATATGCAAATCAGTCTTGACCCTGTGCCTCATGGGAACAGTCCAGCCCAAACTGCCAAGCCATATCTTCCCTGGACCGGAATCAAGCATCCTAGGAGCGGTTTCTGGCTAACAGCCGTCTTCAGCCAGGATAGCTTGACTCCAGTGGCTTAATGAGCACAGGACTCACGTCTGGCCATACCCTTAACTCATAGGGTGAACAGCAAAACACACATGATGATGGACAGAATGTTGCACAATGTCAAAACATTCACCCCCAGTCACAGATCTGGGTTTAATGTCATTGTTATTTTGCTCACCAAGCCATCCAAGTTCAGACATGGCCAAATGCAAATCAGTCTTAACCCTGTGCCTCATGGGAACAGTCCAGTCAGGACTGTCAAGCCATGTCTTCCCTGGACCGGAATCAAGCATCCTAGAACCGGTATCTGGCTATCAGCCATCTTCAGCCAGGATAGCTTGACTCCAGTGGCTTAGTGAGCACAGGACCCACGTCTGGGCATACCCTTCCCTCAAACGGTGAACAGTAAAACACACAAGATGATGGACGGAATGTTGCACAATAGCAAAACATTCACTCCATATCACAGATCTGGGTTTAATCCATCGTTATTTTGCTCTCCAAGCCACCCCAGTTCAGACATGGCCATATGCAAATCAGTCTTGACCCTGTACCTCATGGGAACAGTCCAGCCCAAACTGCCAAGCCATATCTTCCCTGGACCGGAATCATGCATCCTAGGACTGGTTTCTGGCTCTAAGCCGTCTTCAGCCAGGATAGCTTGACTCCAGTGGCTTAGTGAGCACAGGACCTACGTCTGGGCATACCCTTCCTTCATAGGGTGAACAGCAAAACACACAAGATGATGGACGGAATGTTGCACAATGGCAAAATATTCACCCCCAGTCACAGATCTGGGTTTAATCTATCGTCATTTTGCGCACCAAGCCACCCCAGTTCAGACATTGCAACATATGCAAATCAGTCTTGACCTTGTGCCTCATGGTAACAGTCCAGTCAGAACTGCCAAGCCATGTCTTCCCTGGACCGGAATCAAGCATCCTAGGACCTGTTTCTGGCTCTCAGCCGTCTTCAGCCAGGATAGCTTGACTCCAGTGGCTTAGTAAGCACAGGAACTACGTCTGGGCAAACCCTTACTTCATAGGGTTAACAGAAAAACACACAAGATGATGGACGGAATGTTGCACAATGGCAAAACATTCACCCCCAGTCACAGATCTGGGTTTAATCCATCCTTATTTTGCTCACCAAGCCATCCCAGTTCAGACGTGGCCATAAGCAAATCAGTCTTGACCCTGTGCCTCATGGGAACAGTCCAGCCCGAAATGCCAAGCCATGTCTTCCCTGGACCGGAATCAAGCATCCTAGGACCGGTTTCTGGCTAACAGGCGTCTTCAGCCAGGATAGCTTGACTCCAGTGGCCTAATGAGCACAGGACTCACGTCTGGTCATACCCTTAACTCATAGGGTGAACAGCAAAACACACATGATGATGGACGGAATGTTGCACAATGTCAAAACATTCACCCCCAGTCACAGATCTGGGTTTAATGCATTGTTATTTTGCTCACCAAGCCACCCCAGTGCAGACATGTCCATTTGCAAATCATTCTTGACCCTGTGTCTCATGGGAACAGTCCAACCCGAACTGCCAAGCCATGTCTTCACTGGACAGGAATCAAGCATCCTAGGACTGGTTTCTGGTTATCAGCCGTCTTCAGCCAGCATAGCTTGACTGAAGTGGCTTAGTGAGCACGGTACCCACGTCTGGGCATACTCTTCCCTCATAGGGTTAACAGCAAAACACACAAGATGATGGACGGAATGTTGCATAATGGCAAAACATTCACCCCCAGTCACAGATCTTGGTTTAATGCAATGATATTTTGCTCACCAAGGCACCCCAGTTGAGACATGGCCAAATGCAAATCAGTCTTGACCCTGTGCTTCATGGGATCAGTCCAATCAGAACCGCCAAGCCATGTCTTCCCTGGACCGGAATCAGGCATCCTAGGACCTATTTCTGGCTATCAGTCGTCTTCAGCCAGAATAGCTTGACTCCAGTGACTTAGTGAGCACGGGACCCACGTCTGGGCATACCCTTTCCTCATAGGGGAACAGCAAAACACACAAGATGATGGATGGAATGTTGCACAATGGCAAAACATTCACCCCCAGTCACAGATCTGGGTTTAATCTATCGTTTTTTTGCTCACCAAGCAACCCCAGTTCAGACATTGCCATATGCAAATCATTCTTGACCCTGTGCCTCATGGGAACAGTCAAGCCCGAACTGCCAAGCATAGTCATGCCTTCCATGGACCAGAATCAAGCATCTTAGGACCGGTTTCTGGCTAACAGCCGTCATCAGCCAGGATAGCTTGACTCCAGTGGCTTAGTGATCACGGGACCAACGTCTGGGCTTACTCTACCCTCATAGGGTGAACAGCAAAACACACAAGATGATGGACAGAATGATGCACAATGGCAAAACATTTAGCCCCAGTCACAGATCTTGTTTTAATTCATCGTTATTTTGCTCACCAATCCACCCCAGTTCAGACATGGCCACATGCAAATCAGTTTGGACCTTGTGCCTCATAGGAACAGTCCAGCCCAAACTGCCGAGCCATGTCTTCCCTGGACTGGAATCAAGCATCCTAAGACTGGTTTCTGGCTTTCAGCCATCTTCAGCCAGGATAGCTTGACTCCAGTGTCTTAGTGAGCATGGGGCCCAAGTCTGGGCATACCCTTCCCTCTTAGGGTGAACATCAAAACACACAAGATGATGGACGTAATGTTGCACAATGGCAAAACATTCAACCCAAGTCACAGATCTGGGTTTAATCCATCGTTATTTTGCTCATCAAGCCACCCCAGTTCAGACATGGTCTTATGCAAATCATTCTTGACCCTGTGCCTCATGGGAACAGTCCAGCCTGAACTGCCAAGCCATTTCATCCCTAGACTGGAATTAAGCATCCTAGGACCAGTTTCTGGCTATCAGCCATCTTCAGCCAGGATAGCTTGACTCCAGTGTCTTAGTGAGCATGGGGCCAAAGTCTGGGCATACTCTTCCCTCTTAGGATGAACAGCAAAACACACTAGATGATGGACGGAATGTTGCTTGATGGCAACACTTTTCCCCCAGTCACAGATCTTGGTTTAATCAATCATTATTTTGCTCACCAAGCCACCCCAGTTCAGACATGTTCTTATGCAAATCAGTCTTGACCCTTTGCCTCATGGGAACAGTCCAGACTGAACTGCCAAGCCATGTCTTCCCTGGACCGTAATCAAGAATCCTAGGACCGGTAACTGGCCATCATTCATCTTCAGCCAGGATAGCTTGACTCCAGTGGCTTAGTGAGCACGGGACCCACGTCTAGGCTTACCCTTCCCTCATACGGTGAACTGCAAAACACACAAGATGATGGACGGAATGTTGCACAATGGCAAAACATGAATGAAATGAAATTTGATTTGTAGAGCGCATGGCTGCCCAAAAGCGTCCCAGCGCTTGCTTAGGGAACCCGTCCTGGTATTCCCCTGCGAGATAATCCATTACTGGGCATCCCCAAGGTGAAAGCCAGGCATCCCGCTGTGAGGGGCCATTGTGGAGATTAAGCAAGCTATTGCCCAGAGTTACAGAGTGGGACTCCATGATAGGAATAGGCACCGAGGCGAGAATTGTCAGGTCCGGGGAAATTTGAGCCCAAGACCCGCCGAGGCGGGGAATTGAACCCTGGTCCGGGCCAGACCTCTGCATCAGGGTCTGCCACTCCAACCACTTGAGCCACACTTCTCCACAATTCACACATTCACTCCAATTCACAGATCTGGGTTTACTACATTGTTATTTTCCTCACCAATCCACCCCAGTTCAGACATGGCCATATGCAAATCAGTCTTGACTCTGTGCCTCATGGGAACAGTGCAGCCGGAACTGCCAAGCCATTTCTTCCCTGGACAGGAATCAAGCATCCTAGGACCGGTTTCTGGCAATCAGCCGTCTTCAGCCAGGATAGCTTGACTCCAGTAGCTTAGTGAGCACGGGACCAACGTCTGGGCATACTCTACCCTCATATGGTGAACAGCAAAACACACAAGATGATGTACGGAATGTTGCACAATAGCAAAACATTGAGCCCCAGTCACAAATCTTAGTTTAATTCATGGTTAATTTGCTCACCGAGCCACCCCAGATCAGCCATGGCCATATGCAAATCAGTCTTGACCATGTGCCTCATGGGAACAGTCCAGCCCGAACTGCTAAGCCATATCTTCCCTGGACCGGAATCAAGCATCTTAGAACTGGTTCTGTCTATCAGCCGTCTTCAGCCAGGATAGCTTTACTCCAGTGGCTTAGTGAGCACAGGAACCATGTCTGGGCATACCCTTCCCTCACAGGGTGGACAGCAAAATACACAAGATGATGGACGGAATGTTGCACAGTAGCAAAACATTCACCCCCAGTCACAGATCTGGGTTTAATCCATTGTTGTTTTTGCTCACCAAGCCACCCCAGTCCAGACATGGCCATATGAAAATCAGATTTGACACTGTGCCTCATGGGAACAGTCCAGCCCGAACTGCCAAGCCTTGTCTTCCCTGGACTGGAATCAAGCATCCTAGGACTGGTCTCTACTTTCAGCCATCTTCAGCCAGGATAGCTTAACTCCAGTGGCTTTGTGAGCACGGGACCCACGTCTGGGCATACCCTTCCCTCACAGGGTGGACAGTAAAACACACAAGATGATGGACGGAATGTTGCACAATAGCAAAACATTCACCCCCAGTCACAGATCTGGGTTTAATCCATTGTTTTTTTGCTCACCAAGCCACACCAGTTCAGACATGGCCATATGCAAATCATTCTTGACCCTGTGCCTCATGGGAACAGTCTAGCTCGAACTGCCAAGCCATGTCTTTCATGGACAGGAATCAAGCATCCTAGGACAGGTTTCTGGCTATCAGCCATCTTTAGCCAGGATAGCTTGACTCCAGTGTCTTAGTGAGCATGGGGCCCAAGTCTGGGCATACCCTTCCATCTTAGGGTGAACAGCAAAACACACAAGATGATGGACGGAATGTTGCAAAATGGCAAAACATTTACCCCCAGTCACATATCTGGGTTTAATCCATCGTTATTTTGCTTACCAAGCCACCCCAGTTCAGACATGGTCTTATGAAAATCAGTCTTGACCCTTTGCCTCATGGGATTAGTCCAGCCCGAACTGCCAAGCCATGTCTTTCATGGACAGGAATCAAGCATCCTAGGACAGGTTTCTGGCTATCATCCATCTTTAGCCAGGATAGCTTGACTCCAGTGTCTTAGTGAGCATGGGACCCAAGTCTGGGCATACCCTTCCCTCATAGGGTGAACAGCAAAACACACAAGATGATGTACGGAATGTTGCACAATGGCAAAACATTCACCCCAGTCACAGATATGGGTGTAATCCATTGTTATTATGCTCACCAAGCAACCCCAGTTCAAACATGGCCATATACAATTTAGTCTTGCCACGGTGCCTCATGGGAACAGTCCAGCCTAAACTGTCAAGCCATTTCATCCCTGGACCGGAATCAAGCATCCTAGGACAGGTTTCTGGCTATCAGCCATCTTTAGCCAGGATAGCTTGACTCCAGTGTCTTAGTGAGCATGGGGCCCAAGTCTGGGCATACCCTTCCATCTTAGGGTGAACAGCAAAACACACAAGATGATGGACGGAATGTTGCAAAATGGCAAAACATTTACCCCCAGTCACATATCTGGGTTTAATCCATCGTTATTTTGCTTACCAAGCCACCCCAGTTCAGACATGGTCTTATGAAAATCAGTCTTGACCCTTTGCCTCATGGGATTAGTCCAGCCCGAACTGCCAAGCCATGTCTTCCCTGGACCTTAATCAAGAATCCTAGGACCGGTATCTGGCTATCATCCGTCTTCAGCAAGGATAGCTTTACTCCAGTGGCTTAGTGAGCACGGGTTCCACGTCTGGGCTTACACTTCCCTCATAGGGTGAACTGCAAAACACACAAGATGATGGATGGAATGTTGCACAATGGCAAAACATTCACTCCCAATCACAGATCTGGGTTTAATACATTGTTATTTTCCTCACCAAGCCACCCCAGTTAAGACATGGCCATATGCAAATCAGTCTTGACCCTGTGCCTCATGGGAACAGTCCAGCCCGAACTGCCAAGCCATGTCTTCCCTGGACAGGATTCAAGCATCCTAGGGCCGGTTTCTGGCTATCAGCTTTCTTCAGCCAGGTTAGCTTGACTCCAATGGCTTAGTGATCATGGGACCCACGTCTGGGCATACCCTTCCCTTCTAGGGTGAACAGCAAAACACACAAGATGATGGACGGAATGTTGCACAATGGCAAAACATTCACCCCCAATCACAGATTTGGGTTTAATCTATCGTTATTTTGCTCACCAAGCCACACAAAATCAAAGATGGCCACATGCAAATCAGTCTTGACCTTCAAGTCAAGTCAAGTCATAAAATTTGTATAGCGCACTACATACCCAGAGGGTTTCAAGGCGCTTAGGAAGGGGAGGAGGATTATTTGTCAAATATCCACGTTTTAAGCTGCTTTCAGAACGCTAGGTGATTCTGGGTGAGGCGAAGGTAAGCGGGGAGTGAGTTCCATGTTTTGGCAGCCAGGTATGAAAAGGATCTGCCTCCCATGGTGGTCTTGTTGATGCGAGGTACAGTGGCGAAGGCTTGGCTGGAAGAGCGAAGTTGGCGGGAGGGGGTGTAGAAGGACAGTCGAGAGTTGAGGCAATCTGGTCCGATGTCGTAGAGTGATTTGTGTGCGTGGGTAAGCAGTCGGAAAGTGATCCTCTTATTGACGGGTAGCCAGTGGAGGTCTTTAAGGTGACCAGAGATGTGTTCGTTGCGTGGGATGTCTAATATGAGCCTGGCTGAGGCGTTTTGGATTCGTTGTAGTTTCTTCTGGAGTTTAGCGGTGGTACCTGCGTAGAGGGTGTTTCCGTAGTCCAGTCGGCTCGTGACTAGAGCGTGGGTGACTGTTTTCCTTGTTTCGGAGGGGATCCAGCGAAATGTTTTTCTGAGCATGCGAAGAATGTTAAAGCAGGAAGAGGATTCGGCGCTGACTTGTCTGTTCATTGAGAGTCAAGAATCCAGGATGACGCCGAGGTTCCGTGCGTGGTCTGTCGGGATGGGTGCTTTTCCGAGGGCTTCCGGCCACAAGGAGTCGTCCCATGCAGAGGGGGATGTACCTAAGATGAGGACTTCTGTTTTGTCTGAGTTCAGTTTCAGACGGCTTTGTTTCATCCATTCGGCGACTTCTTTCATTCCTTCGTGTAGGTTAGTTTTGGCGGTGCTGGGGTCCTTGGTGAGAGAAAGGATCAGTTGAGTGTCATACGCGTAAGAGATGATGTTGAGGTTGTGTTGGCGGGCGATGGCCGCGAGGGGGCTCATGTATACGTTGAAGAGGGTGGGACTGAGTGAGGATCCTTGAGGTACGCCGCAGATGATTTCAGAGGCCTCAGACTTGAATGGTGGGAGGCGGACTCTCTGGGTTCTTCTGGTGAGGAACGAGGTGATCCATTCCAGTGCTTTTCCTTGGATTCCGATGTTTCTGAGGCGTTGTAAAAGGGTGCTGTGGCAGACTGTGTCAAAGGCTGCAGAGAGGTCGAGGAGGATGAGGGCGACTGTGTCTCCATTGTCCAGTAGAGTTCGAATGTCGTCTGTTGCTGCGATGAGGGCGGTCTCAGTGCTGTGTTTGGCTCGGAAGCCAGATTGTGAGGGGTCAAGTGATTTGTTGGCTTCGTGGAAGGCGTTTAGCTGGTTGTTGACAGCTTTCTCGATGACTTTGGCCGGGAATGGAAGAAGCGAGATGGGGCGGTAGTTTTTGAGTTCGGTGGGGTCTGCTGTTGGTTTTTTCAGAAGGGCGGTGAGTTCAGCGTGTTTCCAGTCTTCTGGGAAGGTAGCGGAGTTGAAGGAGCAGTTGATGACGTCTTGGAGGTGCGGAGCTATGACGGAGTCTGCTTTGTTGAAGATGTGGTGAGGGCATGGGTCTGTGGGGGATCCAGAGTGGATGGAATTCATCAGGCGGATGGTGTCCTCAGTGGAGATTGGGTTCCAGGCGTTAAGGGTGTTTACGGGGGGAAGATGGTCAGCAGATGGTAGGGTGGGTTGGCTTCCGGGTTGGTTGTCAAAGCTGTTGTGGATGTCAGCAATCTTGTTGTGGAAAAAAGAGGCTAGGGAGTCGCAGAGGGTTTGAGAGGGGGTGATGTCGTTGGAGTTGGCCGAGGGGTTGGAAAATTCCTTGACGATGTTGAAAAGTTCCTTGCTGTTGTGGGCGTTGTTGTCAAGTCGATCCTTGAGTGCTGTTTTCTTGGCTTTTCGGATCAGTTGGTGGTGAGTACGGGTGGCGCTTTTGAAGGCGTCCTTGTTGCTGGTGGATGGGTCTTTTTTCCAGGCCTTTTCAAGGGAGCGGCACAGTTTCTTGGACTTCTTGAGATCATCGTTGAACCATGAGGCCTTCTTGTTGCCAAGTTTGTGTTGACGTTTTTTCAGTGGTGCTAAGGTGTCGGCGGTGTTGGATAACCAAAGGGTGAGGTTGGAGGCGGCTTCGTTGGCGTTAGAAGAGAGGGCTGGGGAGGTTCGAAGGAGCGATGTGGAGATCTGATCCGTGGTGATTTTGTTCCAGTTTCTTTGTAGAGTTGGTTGGAGGTGGATGATGGGTTTCGGCTTGTTGTAGGTGAAGTGAACACAGCTGTGGTCAGTCCAGAGGAGATCCGTAGTGTGGCTGAAGGAGACATGGTTGCTGGAGGTGAAGATGGGGTCGAGTGTGTGACCTGCGATGTGGGTGGGGGAAGTGACCAGTTGTTTAAGTCCGAGGTTGGCGAGGTTGTCTAAGAGGGTGGCGGTGTTGCGGTCGTTGATCTTTTCAAGGTGGAAGTTGAGGTCTCCCAGGAGGATGTAGTCTTTGGAGGGGAGCGCGTGTGGGGTGATGAAGTCCGTGATGTCTTCACTGAATTTTGCGCGGGGTCCTCCTGGGAACAGTCCAGCCTGAACTGCCAAGCCATGTCTTCCCTGGATCAGAATCAAGGATCCTAGTACCTGTTTCTGGCAATCAGCCGTCTTCAGCCAGGATAGCTGGACTCCAGTGGCCTAGTGAGCACGGGACCCACGTCTGGGCTTTCCCTTCCCTCATAGGGTGCACTGCAAAACACACACGATGATGGACGGAATGTTGCACAATGGCAAAACTTTCACTCCCAATCACACATATGGGTTTAACACATTGTTATTTTCCTCACCAAGCCACCCTAGTTAAGACATGGCCATATACAAATCAGTCTTGGCTCTGTGCCTCATGGGAACAGTCAAGCCCAAACTGCCAAGCCATGTCTTCCCTGGACCGTAATCAAGAATCCTAGGACCGGTATCTGGCTATCATCCGTCTTCAGCAAGGATAGCTTGACTCCAGTGGCTTAGTGAGCACGGGACCCATGTCTGGGCATACCCTTCCCTCATAGGGTGAACAGCAAAATACACAAGATGATGGACGGAATGTTGCACAATTGCAAAACATTCCCCCCCAGTCACAGATCTGTGTTATAATCCATCGTTATTTTGCTCACCAAGCCACCCCAGTTCAGACATGGCCATATGCAAATCAGTCTTGACCCTGTGCCTTCTGGGAACAGTCCAGCCCGATCTGCCAAGCATAGCCATGCCTTCCATGGACCAGAATCAAGCATCCTAGGACCGGTTTCTGGCTAACAGCTGTCTTAAGCCAGGATAGCTTGACTCCAGTAGCATAGTGAGCACGGGAGCAATGTCTGGGCATTCTCTACCCTCATAGGGTGAACAGCAAAACACACAAGATGGTGGACCGAATGATGCACAATGGCAAAACCTTAAGCCCCAGTCACAAATCTTGGTTTAATTCATCGTTATTTTGCTGACCAAGCCACCCCAGTTCAGACATGGCCATATGCAAATCAGATTGGTCCCTGTGCCTCATGGGAACAGTGCAGCCTGAACTGCCAAGCCATGCTTTCAACCATCTTCAGCCAGGATAGCTTCACTCCAGTGGCTTAGTGAGCACTGGACACAAGTCTGGGCATACGCTTCCCTCATAGGGTGAACAGCAAAACACACAAGATGATCTACGGAAAGTTTCACAATGGCGAAACATTCACTCCCAGTCACAGATATGGGTGTAATCCATTATTATTTTGCTCACCAAGCCACCCCATTTCAGACATGGCCCTATGCAAATCAGTCTTGCCACTGTGCCTCATGGGAACAGTCCAGCCTGAACTGCCAAGCCATTTCTTCCCTGGACCGGAATGAAGCGTCCTAGGACCGGTTTCTGGCTATCAGCCATCTTCAGCCAGGATAGTTTGACTCCAGTGTCTTAGTGAGCATGGGAACCAACTCTGGGCATACGCTTCCCTCATAGGGTGAACAGCAAAACACACAAGATGATGGACGGAATGTTGCACAATGGCAAAACATTCACTCCTAATCACACATCTGGGTTTAACACATTGTTATTTTCCTCACCAAGCAACCCCAGGTAAGACATGGTCATATACAAATCAGTCTTGGCTCTGTGCCTCATGGGAACAGTCCAGCCCAAACTGCCAAGCCATGTCATCCCTGGATCAGAATCAAGGATCCTAGTACCTGTTTCTGGCAAACAGCCGTCTTCAGCCAGGATAGCTTGACTCCAGTGGCTTAGTGAGCACGGGTTCCAAGTCTGGGCTTACCCTTCCCTCATAGGGTGAACTGCAAAACACACAAGATGATGGATGGAATGTTGCACAATGGCAAAACATTCACTCCCAATCACAGATCTGGGTTCAATACATTGTTATTTTCCTCACCAAGCCACTCCAGTTCAGACATGACCAAATGCAAATGAGTCTTGACCCTGTGCCTCATGTGAACAGTCCAGCCCAAACTGCCAAGCCATGTCTTCCCTGGAACGGAATCAAGCATCCTAGGACCGGTTTCTGGCTATCAGCCATCTTCAGCCAGGATAGCTTTACTCAAGTGGCTTAGTGAGCACTGGACCTACGTCAGGGCATACCCTTCCCTCAGAGGGTGAACAGCAAAACACACAAGATGATGGACGGAATTTTCCTAAATGGCAAAACATTCACCACCAGTCACAGATCTGGGTTTAATCAGTTGTTATGTTGCTCACCAAACCACCCCAGTTTAGACATGACCATATGCAAATGAGTCTTGACCCTGTACCTCATGGAAACAATCCAGCCCAAACTGCCAAGCCATGTCTTCCCTGGAACGGAATCAAGCATCCTAGGACCGGTTTCTGGCTTTCAGCCGTCTTCAGCCAGGATAGCTTTACTCAAGTGGCTTAGTGAGCACAGGACCCACTTCAGGGCATACCCTTCCCTCATAGGGTGAACGTAAAACACACAAGATGATGGACGGAATTTTCCACAATGGCAAAACATTCAACCCCAGTCACAGATCTGGGTTTAATAAGTTGTTATTTTGCTCACCAAGCCACCCCAGTTCAGACATGTTCTTATGCAAATCAGTCTTGACCCTTTGCCTCTTTGTATCAGTCCAGACTGAACTGCCAAGCCATGTCTTCTCTGGACCGTAATCAAGCATCCTAGGACCGGTTTCTGTCTATCAGCCGTCTTCAGCCAGGATAGCTTTACTCCAGTGGCTTAGTGAGCACGGGACCCACGTCTGGGCTTACCCTTCCCTCATACGGTGAACTGCAAAACACACAAGATGATGGACGGAATGTTGCACAATGGCAAAACATGAATGAAATGAAATGAAATTTGATTTGTAGAGCGCATGGCTGCCCGAAAGCGTCCCAGTGCTTGCTTAGGGAACCTGTCCTGGTATTCCCCTTCGAGATAATCCATTACTGGGCATCCCCAAGGTGAAAGCCAGGCATCCCGCTGCGAGGGGCCGTTGTGGAGATTAAGCAAGCTATTGCCCAGAGTTACAGAGTGGGACTCCATGATTGGAATAGGCACCGAGGCGAAAATTGTCAGGTCCGGGGAAATTTGAGCCCAAGACCCGCCGAGGCGGGGAATAGAACCCTGGTCCGGGCCAGACCTCTGCATCAGGGTCTGCCGCTCCAACCACTTGAACCACACTTCTCCACAATTCACACATTCACTCCAATTCACAGATCTGGGTTTACTACATTGTTATTTTCCTCACCAATCCACCCCAGTTCAGACATGGCCATATGCAAATCAGTCTTGACTCTGTGCCTCATGGGAACAGTCCAGCCGGAACTGCCAAGCCATTTCTTCCCTGGACAGGAATCAAGCATCCTAGGACCGGTTTCTGGCAATCAGCCGTCTTCAGCCAGGATAGCTTGACTCCAGTAGCTTAGTGAGCACGGGACCAACGTCTCGGCATACTCTACCCTCATATGGTGAACAGAAAAACACACTAGATGATGTACGGAATTTTGCACAATGGCAAAACATTCACCCAGTCAACTATCTGAGTTTAACCCATTGTTATTTTGCTCACCAAGCCACCCCAGTTCAAACATGACCATATGCAAATCAGTCTTGACCCTTTGCCTCATGGGAACAGTCCAGCCCGAACTGCCAAGCCATTTCATCCCTGGACCGTAATCAAGAATCCTAGGACCGGTATCTGGCTATCATCCGTCTTCAGCCAGGATAGCTTGACTCCAGTGGCTTAGTGAGCACGGGTTCCACGTCTGGGCTTACCCTTCCCTCATAGGGTGAACTGCGAAACACACAAGATGATGGATGGAATGTTGCACAATGGCAAAACATTCACTCCCAATCACAGATCTGGGTTCAATACATTGTTATTTTCCTCACCAAGCCACTCCAGTTCAGACATGACCAAATGCAAATGAGTCTTGACCCTGTGCCTCATGTGAACAGTCCAGCCCAAACTGCCACGCCATGTCTTCCCTCGAACGGAATCAAGCATCCTAGGACCAGTTTCTGGCTATCAGCCATCTTCAGCCAGGATAGCTTTACTCAAGTGGCTTAGTGAGCACTGGACCTAAGTCAGGGCATACCCTTCCCTCATAGGGTGAACAGAAAAACACACAAGATGATAGACGGAATTTTCCTAAATGGCAAAACATTCACCACCAGTCACAGATCTGGGTTTAATCAGTCGTTATGTTGCTCACCAAACCACCCCAGTTTAGACATGACCATATGCAAATGAGTCTTGACCCTGTACCTCATGGGAACAATCCAGCCCAAACTGCCAAGCCATGTCTTCCCTGGAACGGAATCAAGCATCCTAGGACCGGTTTCTGGCTATCAGCCGTCTTCAGCCAGGATAGCTTTACTCAAGTGGCGTAGTGAGCACAGGACCTACATTAGGGTATACCCTTCCCTCATAGGGTGAACAGCAAAACACACAAGATGATGGACGGAATTTTCCACAATGGCAAAATATTCACCCCCAGTCACAGATCTGGGTTTAATCAGTCGTTATTTTGCTCACCAAGCCACCCCAGTTCAGTTATGACCATATGCAAATGAGTCTTGACCCTGTGCCTCATGGGAACAGTCCAGCCCAAACTGCCCAAGCCATGTCTTCCCTGGAAAGGAATCAAGCATCCTAGGACCGGTTTCTGTCTGTCAGCCGTCTTCAGCCAGGATAGCTTTACTCAAGTGGCTTAGTGAGCACAGGACCTACGTCAGGGCATACCCTTCCCACATAGGGTGAACAGCAAACACACAAGATGATGGACGTAATGTTCCACAATGGCAAAACATTCACCCCCAGTCACAGATCTGGGTTTAATCCATCTTTTTTTTGCTCACCAAACCACCCCAGATCAGACATGGCCATATGGAAATCAGTCTTGACCCTGTGCCTCATGGGAACAGTCCAGCCTTAATCGGCCTAGAGACTTATGGGATCGCTACCTTCTGGGACTATACAGGTTTGCTAGTCCCATATTCCCCGTGCCCCAGCCCTTCGCGATAACCATGTGAATGAGCACGTAGGGAAGAGAATGTACTGGATTCTGTTTATATCTTATACACAATATACATAATTTTTTCATCATTGATCGTTTCAGCTAATTGTGCATCCAGGCCCCTCTGTGAATTCTATGGGTCTATCAACTGTGATTTCCCATCCTAGAAATCCCTCTGTAGCACCCGGCCAATGAGAACTATAGTTAGGCTGGTGTTGCATTTCGAAAATTGGGATCACCGGGGGGGTGGGTGCACGTTGGGTAACCATAGAAATCTCTGAATATACATATTACATTGGGCTCCCACCTCCATGCACCAGTGAACAGGCTATTACGTGTTTTCAAGCTAATCTCTAATAGAAGACCTATTTGATCCTATCTTTCAGGACCATTACCGGGAAGGCTAATTTTTTGATTCTCATGCATGGTATCCCCCCCTTTTTCCTCCCTAGAACTCAGTGTGACTAGCGAAAAGGCTGGGAGAATATTCAAAACCTAGGGATACTGTCTCCTTAGACCTCGTGAAGAAGACGCCTGTTAGAGAGAGCCATCTAAATCCAAACCTGGAAAGGACAGCCATGCTATTCTCTGAATCTATCATAATTGGATGTGGGTAAGTGCGAAACCTCCATACTGCATTGGTCTATTAGATTTAACTGGTGATCGCTGAACTCTATTCTAGATGTCAGTATTTGTGCCTCTCCTGTCTACAATATAGATATCATCCCCTGACCCTTTGATCGAATTACCCTGTAGACCGTGGACTCTGACTCTGATATAGATCCTACCCTGAGCCATGTTGAACCCTTATCTTTACCCATTAGACTGTTGACATATATCCACATAGGTGGAGAGAAATGGGACACCTGGAGCACCCTGTTTATTGTTATGTGCAGGCCCCCCCTTGATGTTTTTCCTTTCCAAAGGAGGTTGAAGGCATCCTCTGCCTTTTTTCGATTATATATTTATACAGCCTCCTTAGGCCTTGGCAATTGAGTGCACTTTCTGTTTGTGATGAATGAGTTTTGATAAGAAGAATGTGGATGTAGGAATGGTTTACATCCCCTTGGAAGAACTGTTTTTCCAGACCGGTAAGGAGCTTCTCTCAATAGTAAAAATTGTTCTATTTTGTTGCATTTCTTGGAGCCATTGTCCTAATTAGAGCCTTATGGAAATCGAAACTAATATACGCTATGTAATAAAACAGAACAAACGTTTGTCAATAAAGTGAATCTTGATGTATCAGTATATCTATATGTATATTTTGTATTTTCAGTTATTAAGTCACCCTCCCCGCGGTTCATCGACGCCCTGACGAAGGTGTGGCCCTGTTGGGTCGGTACACCGAAACGCGCGTCGGCGTGGTTCCTGTGTGCAACAGGATTGTTTAACCCCCTTTGTTTAATGAATTGTATTACATCTCTATCAATTCATGTGATGGCGGCTATGTATTAGTGGGATTGTTCATGTCTGATGTGTGATAGAATGGTTGTATGATTGTGTATAGAGTATGTGGAAATGTGAATATGAGAGTTACTCGGGTTGTGTGGGACAGTATATGTGGCATTGAACCATGTATGTTTTAACCAATATTTGAATGATGAATTTATATTTATTTGTTCTTTGTAATATCAACATATGAGATTTTTAAATCATAAAAATGAATAATAAAATTGTATAAAAATATCCAAGATGGATTGTTCTGATATTTGGCTCTAAATGTTAGTTGTTTGGCTCCATTGACATTTTAGGATCCCTATGTGGGACCGTACTTACATTTCAAAGGCAGGGTTCTCTTGTTCTGATTGCCTCTGTCTTGACCCTGTGCCTCATGGGAACAGTCCAGCACGAACTGCCAAGCCATGTCTTCCCAGGACCGGATCAAGCATCCTAGGACTGGTTTCTGGCTATCAGCCATCTTCAGCCAGGATAGCTTTACTCAAGTGGCTTAGTGAGCACGGGACCTACGTCAGGGCATACCCTTCCCTCATAGGGTGAACAGCAAAACACACAAGATGATGGACGGAATTTTCCACAATGGCAAAACATTCACCCCCAGTCACAGATCTGGGTTTAATCAGTCGTTATTTTGCTCACCAAGCCACCCCAGTTCAGTTATGACCATATGCAAATGAGTCTTGACCCTGTGCCTCATGGGAACAGTCCAGCCCAAACTGCCCAAGCCATGTCTTCCCTGGAAAGGAATCAAGCATCCTAGGACCGGTTTCTGTCTGTCAGCCGTCTTCAGCCAGGATGGCTTTACTCAAGTGGCTTAGTGAGCACGGGACCTACGTCAGGGAATACCCTTCCCGCATAGGGTGAACAGCAAACACACAAGATGATGGACGTAATGTTCCACAATGGCAAAACATTCACCCCCAGTCACAGATCTGGGTTTAATCCATCGTTATTTTGCTCACCAAACCACCCCAGATCAGACATGGCCATATGGAAATCAGTCTTGACCCTGTGCCTCATGGGAACAGTCCAGCCCTAATCGGCCTAGAGACTTATGGGATCTCTACCTTCTGGGACTATACAGGTTTGCTAGTCCCATATTCCCCGTGCCCCAGCCCTTCACGATAACCATGTGAATGAGCACGTAGTGAAGAGAATTTACTGGATTCTGTTTATATCTTATACACGATATACATAATTTTTTCATCATTGATCGTTTCAACTAATTGTGCATCCAGGCCCCTCTGTGAATTCTATGGGTCTATCAACTGTGATTTCCCATCCTAGAAATCCCTCTGTAGCACCCGGCCAATGAGAAATATAGTTAGGCTGGTGTTGCATTTCGAAAATTGGGATCACCGGGGGGGTGGGTGCACGTTGGGTAACCATAGAAATCTCTGAATATACATATTACATTGGGCTCCCACCTCCATGCACCAGTGAACACGCTATTACGTGTTTTCAAGCTAATCTCTAATAGAAGACCTATTTGATCCTATCTTTCAGGACCATTACCGGGAAGGCTAATTTTTTGATTCTCATGCATGGTATCCCCCCCTTTTTCCTCCCTAGAACTCAGTGTGACTAGCGAAAAGGCTGGGAGAATATTCAAAACCTAGGGATACTGTCTCCTTAGACCTCGTGAAGAAGACGCCTGTTAGAGAGAGCCATCTAAATCCAAACCTGGAAAGGACAGCCATGCTATTCTCTGAATCTATCATAATTGGATGTGGGTAAGTGCGAAACCTCCATACTGCATTGGTCTATTAGATTTAACTGGTGATCGCTGAACTCTATTCTAGATGTCAGTATTTGTGCCTCTCCTGTCTACAATATAGATATCATCCCCTGACCCTTTGATCGAATTACCCTGTAGACCGTGGACTCTGACTCTGATATAGATCCTACCCTGAGCCATGTTGAACCCTTATCTTTACCCATTAGACTGTTGACATATATCCACATAGGTGGAGAGAAATGGGACACCTGGAGCACCCTGTTTATTGTTATGTGCAGGCCCCCCCCTTGATGTTTTTCCTTCCCAAAGGAGGTTGAAGGCATCCTCTGCCTTTTTTCGATTATATATTTATACAGCCTCCTTAGGCCTTGGCAATTGAGTGCACTTTCTGTTTGTGATGAATGAGGTTTGATAAGAAGAATGTGGATGTAGGAATGGTTTACATCCCCTTGGAAGAACTGTTTTTCCAGACCGGTAAGGAGCTTCTCTCCCTAGTAAAAATTGTTCTATTTTGTTGCATTTCTTGGAGCCATTGTCCTAATTAGAGCCTTATGGAAATCGAAACTAATATACGCTAAGTAATAAAACAGAACAAACGTTTGTCAATAAAGTGAATCTTGATGTATCAGTATATCTATATGTATATTTTGTATTTTCAGTTATTAAGTCACCCTCCCCGCGGTTCATCGACGCCCTGACGAAGGTGTGGCCCTGTTGGGTCGGTACACCGAAACGCGCGTCGGCGTGGTTCCTGTGTGCAACAGGATTGTTTAACCCCCTTTGTTTAATGAATTGTATTACATTTCTATCAATTCATGTGATGGCGGCTATGTATTAGTGGGATTGTTCATGTCTGATGTGTGATAGAATGGTTGTATGATTGTGTATAGAGTATGTGGAAATGTGAATATGAGAGTTACTCGGGTTGTGTGGGACAGTATATGTGGCATTGAACCATGTATGTTTTAACCAATATTTGAATGATGAATTTATATTTATTTGTTCTTTGTAATATCAACATATGAGATTTTTAAATCATAAAAATGAATAATAAAATTGTATAAAAATATCCAAGATGGATTGTTCTGATATTTGGCTCTAAATGTTAGTTGTTTGGCTCCATTGACATTTTAGGATCCCTATGTGGGACCGTACTTACATTTCAAAGGCAGGGTTCTCTTGTTCTGATTGCCTCTGTCTTGACCCTGTGCCTCATGGGAACAGTCCAGCACGAACTGCCAAGCCATGTCTTCCCAGGACCGGATCAAGCATCCTAGGACTGGTTTCTGGCTATCAGCCATCTTCAGCCAGGATAGCTTTACTCAAGTGGCTTAGTGAGCACGGGACCTACGTCAGGGCATACCCTTCCCTCATAGGGTGAACAGCAAAACACACAAGATGATGGACGGAATTTTCCACAATGGCAAAACATTCACACCCAGTCACAGATCTGGGTTTAATCAGTCGTTATTTTGCTCACCAAGCCACCCCAGTTCAGTTATGACCATATGCAAATGAGTCTTGACCCTGTGCCTCATGGGAACAGTCCAGCCCAAACTGCCCAAGCCATGTCTTCCCTGGAACGGAATCAAGCATCCTAGGACCGGTTTCTGTCTGTCAGCCGTCTTCAGCCAGGATGGCTTTACTCAAGTGGCTTAGTGAGCACGGGACCTACGTCAGGGAATACCCTTCCCGCATAGGGTGAACAGCAAACACACAAGATGATGGACGTAATGTTCCACAATGGCAAAACATTCACCCCCAGTCACAGATCTGGGTTTAATCCATCGTTATTTTGCTCACCAAACCACCCCAGATCAGACATGGCCATATGGAAATCAGTCTTGACCCTGTGCCTCATGGGAACAGTCCAGCCCTAATCGGCCTAGAGACCTATGGGATCTCTACCTTCTGGGACTATACAGGTTTGCTAGTCCCATATTTCCCGTGCCCCAGCCCTTCACGATAACCATGTGAATGAGCACGTAGTGAAGAGAATGTACTGGATTCTGTTTATATCTTATACACGATATACATAATTTTTTCATCATTGATCGTTTCAACTAATTGTGCATCCAGGCCCCTCTGTGAATTCTATGGGTCTATCAACTGTGATTTCCCATCCTAGAAATCCCTCTGTAGCACCCGGCCAATGAGAAATATAGTTAGGCTGGTGTTGCATTTCGAAAATTGGGATCACCGGGGGGGTGGGTGCACGTTGGGTAACCATAGAAATCTCTGAATATACATATTACATTGGGCTGGTATACACCTGTTACAACGCATTTGTTACAACGCACTACTGTTACAACGCGACTTTTACAACGCATACCATTACAACGCATCGCGCTGGGGGGCGCTCTAGGATAGGGAATAAGTATAATTTACTATCCAACACCTTCCCTAGGGTCCACGGGGACTGGAGTTAGAATAGTAAATGATACTTACCACTATCCAGCACCTCAAAGCACTATGCGTTGTAATGGTATGCGTTGTAATGGTCGCGTTGTAACGGTAGGTAGTTGTAATAGTATGCGTTGTAACATGGTACATCCCATTGGGCTCCCACCTCCATGCACCAGTGAACACGCTATTACGTGTTTTCAAGCTAATCTCTAATAGAAGACCTATTTGATCCTATTTTAAAGGACCATTACCGGGAAGGCAAATTTTTTGATACTCATGCATGGTATCGGTATGCACCTGTTACAACGCATTTTTTACTCCGCACTACCACTACAACGCAGGCATTACAACGCATACCGTTACAACGCATTGCGCTGGGGGGCGCTCTAGGATAAGAGGTAAGTTTAATTTACTATCCAACACCTTCCCTAGGGTCCACGGGGACTGGAGTTAGAATAGTAAATTATACTTACCACTATCCAGCACCCCAAAGCGCTATGCGTTGTAGCGGTATGCGTTGTAAATACCGCGTTGTAATGGTACGCGGAGTAAAAGTATGCGTTTAACGACATACATCCATGGTATCCCCCCCTTTTTCCTCCCTAGAACTCAGTGTGACTAGCGAAAAGGCTGGGAGAATATTCAAAACCTAGGGATACTGTCTCCTTAGACCTCGTGAAGAAGACGCCTGTTAGAGGGAGCCATCTAAATCCAAACCTGGAAAGGACAGCCATGCTATTCTCTAAATCTATCATAATTGGATGTGGGTAAGTGTGAAACCTCCATACTGCATTGGTCTATTAGATTTAACTGGTGATCGCTGAACTCTATTCTAGATGTCAGTAATTGTGCCTCTCCTGTCTATAGTATAGATAGCATCCCCTGACCCTTCGATTGAATTACCCTGTAGACCGTGGACTCTGACTCTGATATAGATCCTACCCTGAGCCATGTTGAACCCTTATCTTTACCCATTAGACTGTTCACATATATCCACATAGGTGGAGAGAAATGGGACACCTGGAGCACCCTGTTTATTGTTATGTGCAGGCCCCCCCCTTGATGTTTTTCCTTCCCAAAGGAGGTTGAAGGCATCCTCTGCCTTTTTTCGATTATATATTTATACAGCCTCCTTAGGCCTTGGCAATTGAGTGCACTTTCTGTTTGTGATGAATGAGGTTTGATAAGAAGAATGTGGATGTAGGAATGGTTTACATCCCCTTGGAAGAACTGTTTTTCCAGACCGGTAAGGAGCTTCTCTCCCTAGTAAAAATTGTTCTATTTTGTTGCATTTCTTGGAGCCATTGTCCTAATTAGAGCCTTATGGAAATCGAAACTAATATACGCTATGTAATAAAACAGAACAAACGTTTGTCAATAAAGTGAATCTTGATGTATCAGTATATCTATATGTATATTTTGTATTTTCAGTTATTAAGTCACCCTCCCCGCGGTTTATCGACGCCCTGACGAAGGTGTGGCCCTGTTGGGTCGGTACACCGAAATGCGCGTCGGCGTGGTTCCTGTGGGCAACAGGATTGTTTAACCCCCTTTGTTTAATGAATTGTATTACATCTCTATCAATTCATGTGATGGCGGCTATGTATTAGTGGGATTGTTCATGTCTGATGTGTGATAGAATGGTTGTATGATTGTGTATAGAGTATGTGGAAATGTGAATATGAGAGTTACTCGGGTTGTGTGGGACAGTACATGTGGCATTGAACCATGTATGTTTTAACCAATATTTGAATGATGAATTTATATTTATTTGTTCTTTGTAATATCAAAATATGAGATTTTTAAATCATAAAAATGAATAATAAAATTGTATAAAAATATCCAAGATGGATTGTTCTGATATTTGGCTCTAAATGTTAGTTGTTTGGCTCCATTGACATTTTAGGATCCCTATGTGGGACCGTACTTACATTTCAAAGGCAGGGTTCTCTTGTTCTGATTGCCTCTGTCTTGACCCTGTGCCTCATGGGAACAGTCCAGCCCGAACTGCCAAGCCATGTCTTCCCTGGACCGGATCAAGCATCCTAGGACTGGTTTCTGGCTATCAGCTATTTTCAGCCAGGATAGCTTTACTCAAGTGGCTTAGTGAGCACGGGACCTACGTCAGGGCATACCCTTCCCTCATAGGGTGAACAGCAAAACACACAAGATGATGGACGGAATTTTCCAGAATGGCAAAACATTCACCCCCAGTCACAGATCTGGGTTTAATCAGTCGTTATTTTGCTCACCAAGCCACTCCAGTTCAGTTATGACCATATGCAAATGAGTCTTGACCCTGTGCCTCATGGGAACAGTCCAGCCCAAACTGCCCAAGCCATGTCTTCCCTGGAACCGAATCAAGCATCCTAGGACCGGTTTCTGTCTGTCAGCCGTCTTCAGCCAGGATGGCTTTACTCAAGTGGCTTAGTGAGCACGGGACCTACGTCAGGGCATACCCTTCCCGCATAGGGTGAACAGCAAACACACAAGATGATGGACGTAATGTTCCACAATGGCAAAACATTCACCCCCAGTCAGAGATCTGGGTTTAATCCATCGTTATTTTGCTCACCAAACCACCCCAGATCAGACATGGCCATATGGAAATCAGTCTTGACCCTGTGCCTCATTGGAACAGTCCAGCCCTAATCGGCCTAGAGACTTATGGGATCTCTACCTTCTGGGACTATACAGGTTTGCTAGTCCCCTATTCCCCGTGCCCCAGCCCTTCACGATAACCATGTGAATGAGCACGTAGTGAAGAGAATGTACTGGATTCTGTTTATATCTTATACACGATATACATAATTTTTTCATCATTGATCGTTTCAACTAATTGTGCATCCAGGCCCCTCTGTGAATTCTATGGGTCTATCAACTGTGATTTCCCATCCTAGAAATCCCTCTGTAGCACCCAGCCAATGAGAACTATAGTTAGGCTGGTGTTGCATTTCGAAAATTGGGATCACCGGGGGGGTGGGTGCACGTTGGGTAACCATAGAAATCTCTGAATATACATATTACATTGGGCTCCCACCTCCAAGCACCAGTGAACACGCTATTACGTGTTTTCAAGCTAATCTCTAATAGAAGACCTATTTGATCCTATCTTTCAGGACCATTGCCGGGAAGGCAAATTTTTTGATTCTCATGCATGGTATCCCCCCCTTTTTCCTCCCTAGAACTCAGTGTGACTAGCGAAAAAGCTGGGAGAATACTCAAAACCTAGGGATACTGTCTCCTTAGACCTCGTGAAGAAGACGCCTGTTAGAGGGAGCCATCTAAATCCAAACCTGGAAAGGACAGCCATGCTATTCTCTGAATCTATCATAATTGGATGTGGGTAAGTGCGAAACCTCCATACTGCATTGGTCTATTAGATTTAACTGGTGATCGCTGAACTCTATTCTAGATGTCAGTAATTGTGCATCTCCTGTCTATAGTATAGATAGCATCCCCTGACCCTTTGATTGAATTACCCCGTAGACCGTGGACTCTGACTCTGATATAGATCCTACCCTGAGCCATGTTGAACCCTTATCTTTACCCATTAGACTGTTGACATATATCCACATAGGTGGAGAGAAATGGGACACCTGGAGCACCCTGTTTATTGTTATGTGCAGGCCCCCCCCTTGATGTTTTTCCTTCCCAAAGGAGGTTGAAGGCATCCTCTGCCTTTTTTCGATTATATATTTATACAGCCTCCTTAGGCCTTGGCAATTGAGTGCACTTTCTGTTTGTGATGAATGAGGTTTGATAAGAAGAATGTGGATGTAGGAATGGTTTACATCCCCTTGGAAGAACTGTTTTTCCAGACCGGTAAGGAGCTTCTCTCCCTAGTAAAAATTGTTCTATTTTGTTGCATTTCTTGGAGCCATTGTCCTAATTAGAGCCTTATGGAAATCGAAACTAATATACGCTATGTAATAAAACAGAACAAACGTTTGTCAATAAAGTGAATCTTGATGTATCAGTATATCTATATGTATATTTTGTATTTTCAGTTATTAAGTCACCCTCCCCGCGGTTTATCGACGCCCTGACGAAGGTGTGGCCCTGTTGGGTCGGTACACCGAAACGCGCGTCGGCGTGGTTCCTGTGGGCAACAGGATTGTTTAACCCCCTTGTTTAATGAATTGTATTACATCTCTATCAACTCATGTGATGGCGGCTATGTATTAGTGGGATTGTTCATGTCTGATGTGTGATAGAATGGTTGTATGATTGTGTATAGAGTATGTGGAAATGTGAATATGAGAGTTACTCGGGTTGTGTGGGACAGTATATGTGGCATTGAACCATGTATGTTTTAACCAATATTTGAATGATGAATTTATATTTATTTGTTCTTTGTAATATCAACATATGAGATTTTTAAATCATAAAAATGAATAATAAAATTGTATAAAAATATCCAAGATGGATTGTTCTGATATTTGGCTCTAAATGTTAGTTGTTTGGCTCCATTGACATTTTAGGATCCCTATGTGGGACCGTACTTACATTTCAAAGGCAGGGTTCTCTTGTTCTGATTGCCTCTGTCTTGACCCTGTGCCTCATGGGAACAGTCCAGCCTGAACTGCCAAGCCATGTCTTCCCTGGACCGGAATCAAGCATCCTAGGACTGGTTTCTGGCTATCAGCCGTCTTCGACCAGGATAGCTTGACTCCAGTGACTTAGTGAGCACGGGACCCACGTCTGGGCATACCCATCCCTCATAGGGTGAAAAACAAAACACGCAAGATGATGGACGGAATGTTTCACAGTGGCAAAACGTTCGCCCCCAGTCACAGATCTGGCTTGGCTGTTCGGGCTGGACTGTTCCCATGAGGCACAGGGTCAAGGCTGATTTGCATATGGCCATGTTTGAACTGGTGTGGTGTGGAGTGCAAACACATGATGGCTTCAGGCCCAGATCTCTGTACTGGGGTGAATATATGACATTGTTCTGCATTCTGTCCATCAACTGTTGTCTTTGTATTTGTTACCCTGAGTGGGACGGGAATGCTCAACTGCATCCTCCTCAACAACTGCTCCGCGTTCAAACACGCCGTTAAACTCTGGGACCTTCTCGACTCCACCACCCCGGACTTCACCTTCCTGACAGAGACCTGGCTGCACCCCACCTCAGCACCCGACATTGCCATAGCCATCCCGGAAGGCTACAAGATCACCCACAGGGAACAAAATCCGATGAAAAAAAAGATTGAGGAAAGAATATTGTATACAAAAATATCATCATCCTATAAATAAACAAGATTTAACACAAATATGGATATATAATTATCGCCTTAATAAATACTGTTAACAAATATATAGACCACAAACATATCAAATACAAAAATATTGAAAATTGTAAATTATAAAGAAACACTACACAAATATTGATAACACTAATATTGACTTACAAAATCCCAAATTAAGGCCTTTAGTGTAATTCAAAGGGTAGACAGTGACCACAACCTTCTGTGTCTAGAATTAAAAAATTCACTGGGATACCAACTTAGATTGGGAGAGAAGGAGACCCACACTGACCAGAATCTACTTTTAGTGGCGGGTGGCAGAGGTATTAGATGGGCCAAGTTTGCGCTAGCTCCCGATAAAGTAGCGGAGCTATATCGGCATGCAACTTGATCCCTAGTAGAAGCTTTTGATCTCCCGACTGCCAACTACGATCCATCTTACTTCCATGCGATTGAGCTCATTCATACCAATTTATTCACCACTTTGGCTGGCTACTTTTATTTCGTAGCCAATAAGAGACCACGTCCAAAAAAACAGGCACATTGGTTTAATAAACCCTGTAGGATGGCCAAATCCGCCCTCGTTAAGGAGGTCAAGTCTGGCTCTTTGCAGAGTATTAGAGTGTGCTAGATTCACTTATAAAAGTGTAATTGCGAAGTCCAAATGGGAGGCTTAAAGATGGGCAAGCATAAAAGTAGCCCTGGACGGTCATGATTGCAGGGCGTTTTGGAACGTAGTTAGCGCAGGCTCGATTGAGGGGACCTTAGCTGTAATTCCTAACTTGAGCGAGGAGGTCTGGATAGCCCACTTTAAGCCCTTGTTTTCACACACCGTTATTTCACCACCTCCATATTTAGTCCTACCCATGAATAGTCTTCCAGCTCGAACTTTATCGGATACAAAAGGCCCTGATGACCACTCCTTTACAATGCTGGAAATCCAGGCGGCCCTCAGAACCTTGTCTCCTGGGAAGGCTCCAGGATTGGATAAAATCCCAGGAGATTTATTCCTAAGTGAACAAAAAATATGGGCTCCCTACATTTGGTTATATTTTAACACCATTCTTCATGGCATGGAAAACCCCCAAACTTGGCTGGGGGCAGAGATCATCCCCATCCATAAATAGGCCTCCCCACTTGACCCAGCTAACTATCGTCCCAACAGCCTCATAGACGTCTTGCAGAAGCCAAGGTCTCTACCACCAACCAACTCTTAAGACTGCAATTGGTCTACTGGAAGACCTTGACTATGGGGGCTGGCAGTCTTTACCTGATCTTTGTAGATCTTCGATCTGCATTTGATCTGGTTAAAAGGGTCAAGCTATGGGCCATATTGTTAGAAATGGGCGCCCCAGTATACCTGTGCCAACTGTTTAAACGTTTACATCAAGGCACATATGCGATTGTGAGGTATGGGTGGAATGGGGAGCTTTCGGCCCCCTTCCCGGTTGAAAAGAGTGTGAGGCAGGGGTGCGTACTGGCCCCTACGCTTTTTTCTCTGTTTCTTAATGGATTGATTGACCACCTATTGGGTGCGAAGGATTTAGATTCACCTAGTTTAGCAGCCCGCAAGATACCAGCCCTGATGTTCGCTGATGACACCCTATTGTTATCAAAATCTTCTATGGGTATTCAGCGAACATTGGAGGCATTCTGCTCTTTCTGTAGTACTAGGAATCTGGAGATTACTCTCTCAACAACCAAATATATGGTTTGTAATGCTAAAGCACGCAACTGCCCCCACCCCCACCTGGACGGTTCGCGCTTGGAAAAAGTCTCCACTTTTGAGTATCTAGGTGTAACACTCAACGACAAGATGGAATTGGGGTCCCACACGGCCAAGGCAAATATAAAGCAGGCACAAGCCACTTGTGGTATTTTAAAGGTCTTTAATGAGTGTTCTTATAAAACCCTGGGTCCACCAGTGGAAATTTATAGAGCTCAGGCGTGCAGTGGGGCGCTTTATCGTGTAGAGCTATGGGGCCACACCAACACCACCTCTCTGTCTATTACTGAGAACAGCTTCATTAGGTGCCTATTGAAACTCCCCCAGAGTACACCCCTGACCCCGTTACGGCTAGATTTGGGTCTGCCCCCTATACAGGAGGTAATTTTGAATCGCCCCCTGTTGCACTGGAGGAGACTCTGGTCTACTCCAGAGCTGCTAAGCTATAGAGAGGACTTACAGGACCTATTGTCCATAAGGGGTGTTGGAAAAGTCCCCTGGCTAAAACATGTCAAGCAGTTTTGCTACACATTAGGTAGGGGTGATATGTGGTTGTTGGCCAATGTACTCAAGCGTTACTGAATGGATCGCACACTAGCAAGCTCATCTTTGGGTGGGTTGACTGATAGATTTCTGGTGGTCAAGGACAATGGAAAGGGGCGACCACTCGGTCCCCCCGAACGTATGGCAGGGTGCCCGGATCCCCCCGGGAAACCATTTTGGGCGGGGGCGTGTCTCGGCGGGTATGCCCGAAGCGGCGTAGCCGGGGCGCGCCTTTTCCCGCCCAAGAAGGGGTTGTCCTAGACACCTACACCGTTGGTCACGCCCCGTAGGCGTACCAGAGGAGGGTACACGCCCTCCCGAAGAGGAATAAAAGGAGCAACAATCCAGAGAAGCATCCTCTTGTTCCTGTGCTTGGAAGCTGCACCCTCTCGTTGCACGTGAGCCCTAGACGGAACAAGGAGCAATTTTGAGAACTTGTAATTTTTGTGTTTCTCTTCCAGGAGCCTTCTCTCCCAGTATCTGCGGACCTCTGGAGCCAGGACCTCGTCGAGCAGCTAAGCAGCAAGGGTCGAGTCTCTGACAACGATGCCTGGCAAGAAGGTCGGAAAGAAGGCAGGGACGGAGCAGATGCTCCGCATGCTGGTGAAGGACATGGCGAACATGAAAAAGCAAATGGCGGCAATGAATAATACGGGCAGACCAAAGAAGGTTATCGGACCAGCATTGCCGGGAGTAGTACCTGCAGGGAGAGGTAAAAGGGCCAGGAATAGGGCGGCAGGGGGGGAGTCCCCAGTTCCCGAGTCACCCCCGGTAAGCCCAGTTAGTCCAGTCGAGGCCCGGTACCTGTACCGATCCCGGACGCAGGTCAGCCGATTCCGGTTGTAGTAACGCCCACCAGCGAGGAGGAAATGCCTCCTGAGTTGGCCGCCCAGTTGGCCGCGTGGCTTGGAAAGAATACCGAGGGTGCGGCGGCGCCCGGAGACACGGCCATAGAGGCTAGGTTATTAATGAAGCAGTTGCGGCAATCGCGAGATGCTGCGAAGGCGAATGTCCCTCTTGTCCCCTCACAGATTCCCACGGAAGAACCAGCGGCTGGCGGTGGAAAATCAGCAGGACCAGATATGGAGTCTGGTAAGCAGCCATTGCCAATGGCAAACGGGGGGTCTTTGCCCTCAAGAAGGGAGAAAGTAGTTCAGCATATTCCTCTGGCCACGAAAGAGATGATTTGGGCTGATAACTATGTAAATATGTTTTCGCTCCTGACGGATCATCACGAGATTGAGTACGTTAAGGCTCAGAAGGATTTGTTGCATCCGAGTGTGTGGCGCGCCAAAATGGCGGGCTTCAGGGTGGATGAGACGATCTCTAATTGGGCCAAGGCCTTTGGTATGTTTACTGCTATTATGGGTGAACGTAAGCCAGAGATTTTGACTGAATTAGCCTGTTATCAGACACGTATAATGGATTTCTACGAAACATATGAGGGCGATCAATGGAGGGGTTATGATAGTAAGTTTTGTAAGGCCAAGGAGCACGATTCGTCTCTGACGTGGGACTGTCTCGACTCCGTCTCCTGGCAGAAGCAGCTGTTGCCGGGCACGACGAAGTCGTCCTCGCTTGGTGAGTATGGGTCGGCGCCTTCCCGCCAGCAATCGGCGGCGCCCTTTCGAGCAAACCCCGCAGATGATCTCCAACCCAGGAGTAGTGGGAATGGGGGTAGGAAAGGAGTTTGCTGGAATTTTAACAGAGGCAAGTGCACCAGGCCACATGGGACATATAAGTTCAGGCATGAGTGTGCAGGTTGTGGACATTCTTCACACCCGGAAAGTTTGTGCAGAGCCAAGAATGGGGATACCGGGGGTAGAGGAGGTACCAAACAGGTCTAATATCGGCCGAGGGGTACCACTACCTACCCCCATAGATATCATGGCAATGATCCCCTGGCTAAACGAATACCCTGATCATGTCTCCGCTGGGGTGTTACGGGACAGTTTTTCGAATGGTTTCCACATCCCGGCGGGGGATTTTCGGGGGGACTCACTGTGCAGAAATCAACTGTCCGTTCAGCAACACCCGATGGTTGTGGAAGGTAAGATTGCGAAGGAAGTTGCCCGGGGCCGGGTCGCCGGCCCATATGGGCGCCCGCCGGTTCCTAATTTCATTTGTTCACCGCTGGGAGTGGTCCCCAAGAAGGACCCAGGTGAATTTAGGTTAATTCATAACTTGTCGGCTCCTAGGGGTCTTTCGGTAAATGATGCCATTGATCCGGGAGTCTGTTCGGTACGGTACGCATCCTTTGATGAGGCCGTCCCCATGTTGAATCGCCTGGGGCCCGGAGCGCTGATGGCTAAATCGGATATTGAGTCAGCGTTCCGGTTGCTCCCGGTACATCCTCAGGATCAGCGTCTGTTGGGTTTTGTGTTTCAAGGACGCTATTACATGGAAAGATGTATGCCAATGGGTTGCTCCATCTCTTGCGCTTATTTTGAGAAATTCAGCTGTTTTCTGCAATGGGCGTTCACCAGAGCTACGGGCTATATGCAGGTTATGCATTATCTAGATGATTTCTTGTTCTTGGGGCCAGCCAGGGACACGGAATGTGCACAGGCTTTACTTGAATTTTGCAATCTCATGAAACGATTTGGCGTGCCATTGGCACCGGGGAAAACCGTGGGGCCATCTACTTCACTCGAGTTTCTTGGAATCGAGCTCCATTCAGTGGAGGGATGCTTCCGTTTGCCCAGTGACAAAGTCATGAAATTTAGGGCCTCGCTAGAATTATGCATTAGCAAAGAGAAGGTAACGCTCCATCAGTTGCAGAAAGCGGTGGGCCAGCTTAACTTCGCCCTCAGAGTGATACCAATGGCCCGCCCCTTTTCCCGCTCTATTGCACAAGCCATGGTCGGTCTCAAAGAAGGACACCACCGCACAAGACTGTCTGCAGAGGTTCGCCAGGATATGCGCATATGGTTGGCATTTCTGGCAGGTTTCAACGGTCGAGTGGTATGGAGCAAGCCACTAGCGTCCCCGGACGAGCTGGGTTTGTGGACCGACTCGGCAGGGAGCGTGGGATTTGGCGCCATCTTTGGTAATCGATGGTCGGCGCAGACATGGCCGACGTGGTGGCACACCAGTGGGCTAACAGGTAACATTGGGTTTCTCGAATTGTTCCCCATTTTTGTGGCCCTGAAGACATGGCCGGACGATTTCCGTGATCGGTCTGTGGTATTTTGGTCCGATAACATGACCGTGGTGGAATGCATAAATAACCAAGCAGCACGCTGCAAGTTGATTCTGAGATTGCTGAAGGAAATTGTACTATTGTGCATGAGACTGAACGTTCAGTTTAGGGCAAAGCATGTGCCGGGTGTACTGAACCAGGCGGCTGATGCACTCTCTTGTTCCCACATGCAGGCTTTCAGGGGTTATCTACCTTCTGCGGATCTAGTGGCGGCACCATTTCCCGAAACTCTCTGGTCACTCGGTGCCCCGGATTACAGGACCTTGTGGGAGCCAGCTTAGCCCACAGGACAAGGAAGGCATACGAAGGAGCGTTTCGTTCCTATTGTGCATTTTTGGGTCCGGCTGGAGGGGATAAGTGGGGAGAGGAGGAGTATGTGCTGAAATTTTTAGTAGCACTTCACAAGGCTGGCTGATCAGCAGCGACGGCCAATATGCACCGGGCCGCCATTGCATTCATGGCGCAGGCTTACGGCATTAAGGACCCTACATCGTCCTTTTTGGTTAAGAAGGCATTACGAGGATGGCAACGCCTCGAGGGTCATAAAGTAGATGAGAGGCGCCCGATTGGCTTAGAAAGACTGTCCCTGTTGATGTCAGTGCTCCCCGCGACCTGTTCCTCCCAGTCCGAAGCAGTGCTCTTCCGGGCCGCTTTCGCATTAGCGTTCCATGGGGCTATGCGGGTGAGCGAGCTGGTGGCAAGAAATAAGAAGGATGTGGGGGGAGGTTTATGTCGGGAGCACGTTTAAATCAGGGGTGATTCAATGGTAATCACAATAGCCAGGTCTAAAACCGACCAGAGTGCGATGGGGGACAGTATTGTGGTCCAGCGCATGCGAGGGTCCCCCATGTGCCCGGTGCAGTGTGTTGAGGAATACCTGGCGCAAAGGGCGGCAGCATGGGGGGGAAGCTTGCTGAGACACACCGACGCCACCCCACTGACAAGGTTTCAGTTCCAGCGGGTGTTAACTTTGGCAATCGCGGCAGCGGGCTTGGACCCGAGCGATTTTGGGACCCATTCCTTCAGGATAGGGGCTGCTACAGAAGCTACAGCCAGGGGTCAGAGTGTGGAAACGGTGAAACGATTGGGGCGATGGTCCTCGAACTGTTATAAAAGGTATGTGCAGTTGCACATGTTGTGAAGCTAATGTCATGCACTCACGCTTCTTGTCTTTTGTTTGGTTTACAGTTTCGCGAGCTTGCGAGGCGGGGCGGACTGTGCAGTCGACCCGACACCTGGGAACCAGCGTTCAAAGATCACCGGCTGAGGAAAGAGTGGTGTGGGTCGTTGGCCACTCATACGTGAGGCGTGCCGCGGACGTATTCAAAGCAGGTGACATGATTCACGCAGCTGGGGAATACGGGTACAGGGTGACCTTCCATGGAAGGGGCGGGCTCTGTATTGACCGGTTTCAGTATTTTATCGAGGAACTGTTAGGGCGGACAAGGTCACCGCCGTCTATACTCATAGTGCATCTGGGGGGCAATGACTTGGTGGGCTCGGTCGGAGAGTACTCCTCGAGCGGGTTCTATCCACTGTTAGCTGGCTGGCAAAAAGGATTCCGGGGTGCACAATAGCATGGTCACACATGATTCCAAGGAAGGTGTGGCGGGGGCCCTCTCTGTGTCAGCTTTGAATCATTCGGTGAAGAAAGTTAATAACAAACTGGGTAGATTGTTTCGTTCAGGACAGTTGCACTGTATTCCGCATGGATGTATCCAGGGGGATAGTATGTATCTCGAAGACGGGGTTCATTTGTCCCGGGAGGGGAATGTCTTTCTCATAGGGGACTTCATAGCATGGTTACGGGGTTTGTATAGTCATGACCTTTAGTAGGAGTGTGGGGGGTCCGGATAGCCGGTCAACTATACGGCCTGTGTCGGTAAGGTCATGATCGGTGAGCAGTAATTTCAAGATCCCTAGAGGGGGCGCCACCCATTATGGATGGGAGCGCCCGGGGGGAGGCGGCCATTGGCCCCTCACATAGGGAGGCGGCACCCACTAAGTATGGGGTCGCCGAAGGGAAGGCGGTCATAGGCCCCTCCTAGGGGAGGAGGCGGCTCGATGCCCCTCCTAAGAATTTCCCGGGGCCAGGATATCCGCGACGGCGGATGTGGTGAACAGTGTGGGGTGGGAGGGGGGTCCACGCTACCTTCTAGACACCTCACACGAGTCCTCGGACGACCACTAAGATGGCGTCGAGTTAAATAAAGGGCCCCCGCTAAGACAAGGGAAATTGGAAGTTGGCACAGAGGTACAGTCCTCTGTGCGCCCGCCCCTCACACCGTGAGGGGGGAGTTCTGGTAGTAGGGATCTGACACCGGTTACGACCTTGCCGTTGGCCCGTAATGTTAGGATGTACAATTTTTATTTAGAAAGTATGCATTTGCAGGATGTTTAGACTCGGCTAGGAGAACCTTTGTATTAGAGACTTGTTAAGGTTAGCCAATAAACGTGACTGCAGTGAAATGTATAAATGAAAAATTGTACATGATATGAAACTGTTATTTTAATGTTTTCATTGAGGTTTCATACTTTAATAAATACGGCCAGGAGGGTAACTCCCTCCCGCCTTCCAAAAGTTCAGAACTGTGTCCGACTTCCCATCCTTGGGGATTGTGTTGGGAGGGGGTGATAGGCATCCCGGCCATATGGAAAGGGGCGACCATTCGGTCCCCCCGAACGTATGGCAGGGTGCCTGGATCCCCCCGGGAAACCATTTTGGGCGGGGGGCATGTCTCGGCCGGTATGCCCGAAGCGGCGTAGCCGGGGCGCGCCTTTTACCGTCCAAGAAGGGGTTGTCCTAGACACCTAGACCGTTGGTCACGCCCCATAGGCGTACCAGAGGAGGGTACACGCCCTCCCGAAGAGGAATAAAAGGAGCAACAATCCAGAGAAGCATCCTCTTGTTCCTGTGCTTGGAAGCTGCACCCTCTCGTTGCACGTGAGCCCTAGACGGAACAAGGAGCAATTTTGACCCACCCACCAACCCCTTATGGCAATGTTAGTAAATGCAATATAGTTGATTTGCGTTGATAGTATCTTTTTCCAAGGTCTATTGTAGTATGTAATAAAGGTGTCAATGTTGAACTGCAATAAAGTGATTTGCTTCATAACAATTTTCTCATCCAATTGAACGAAGTTTCATTAAAGGTATGGCATGTGTAGATAAGTGAATGAATAGGACAATGTCCAGTTAACCGTATCGCTTTCTTCATTAGGTCTAAAACGTCGTATTTATTTTGGTCGGGCGGTAAGGTCATGATCGGTGAGCAGTAATTTCAAGATCCCTAGAGGGGGTGCCACCCATTATGGATGGGAGCGCCCGGGGGGAGACGGCCATTGGCCCCTCACACGGGGAGGCGGCACCCACTAAGTATGGGGTCGCCGAAGGGAAGGCGGTCATAGGCCCCTCCCAGGGGAGGAGGTGGCTCGATGCCCCTCCTAAGAATTTCCCGGGGCCAGGATATCCGCGACGGCGGATGTGGTGAACAGTGTGCGGTAGGAGGGGGGTCCATGCTACCTTCTAGACACCTCACACGAGTCCTCGGACGACCACTAAGATTGCGTCAAGTTAAATAAAGGGCCCCCGCTAAGACAAGGGAAATTGGAAGTTGGCACAGAGGTACAGTCCTCTGTGCGCCCGCCCCTCACACCGTGAGGGGGGAGTTCTGGTAGTAGGGATCTGACACCGGTTACGACCTTGCCGTTGGCCTGTAATGTTAGGATGTACAATTTTTATTTAGAAAGTATGCATTTGCAGGATGTTTAGACTCGGCTAGGAGAACCTTTGTATTAGAGACTTGTTAAAGTTAGCCAATAAACGTGACTGCAGTGAAATGTATAAATGAAAAATTGTACATGATATGAAACTGTTATTTTAATGTTTTCATTTTGTTTCATATTTTAATAAATACAGCCAGGAGGGTAACTCCCTCCCGCCTTCCAAAAGTTCAGAACTGTGTCCGACTTCCCATCCTTGGGGATTGTGTTGGGAGGGGGTGACAGGCATCCTGGCCATATTACCTATTTGAGAAATTCTTGGACGAAATTATATATACAATTTAGATATGGAACACTTTCAGTGAGGGCTGTGACAAACAAGTGGTCAACTGCACCCCTTATTCCTAGCTCTTGCCCAGGGTGTGAAAGTAGCGAAGAGACTCAGATCTGCACGTTCTGCTCTTCTGTCCTTTCTAATCTAAGGCTAGAGCAAAATGGATTATTTTATTATGTAAGTCCATGGGCCTTAGGGATTACAGGGAAGCTTTTAGATTGTTGAAATATGACACTTCACCTCTGATTGCGTTTGCGACTTCTAGATACCTTTTGTCGATGTGGTGTACGAGAAGCGCTAAAATTAAAACCAATAAATGTCAAACTGTTATAAGGGCGCTACCGTAACCACTCCAATCTATAAGGAATCCTTATTGTGCTTAATCATTGGATTGTTTCCCTTTCTTTTACGTCTAGTTTTTACTTGGAAAGGACTTGTTCAAGTTTTTAATAATCTATATAAACTATTTTTAATAGCCTCTTTTTATGAGTCTGGAGCACATTGTATCATGTTAATTGGTATGTTTTTATTCAAATGCTTTAAATTTGTGCTTTTATGGTTTTTATCCCAAAATAAAGCCTTTTGACTGACTGACTGACTGACTTACAAATCTACATATAGCGTAAACAATAAATAGATTCAAGACTATTCAACATGAAATTAACACTTCTTTCAATTATGTAATAATGTAATATATTCAAACAATTAAAATGTTTTTATACCAAAATATATAAATATAATATATATTTAAAATAAATATACATTCACTATAATTAATATATACTAACACATATTTATTTACATATACATTTAATTTACAACAATTTTATAAATTATAAAATGAAACTATTAACTCACATTTTTAAATACCTACACCAAAAAATAAATTATAAACAACTAATGAACAACAAATATAATTAACTAAATTAAACGTAACTGCTACCAAATTCAAAAAAAATATCTCAACCAATGAATTGAAACAAAAAGACCACTAACCAATTCAAAGTTAAAACTACTTAACTGAGCACTACAAAAAGGATTACCTAACTTAAAGAAAATGACTGTTTTTCGGCCAAACACATTACTTTGCTGGGGAGAGAGAGAAAGAAGATCTACAAGAACTACTATAACAGATTATACAACAACACAGATAAGAAAAAGCCTTTGTTAATTAATATAAAGTCCTCAACATCCTTAACTTAACTCGCCAAATTATTTAAATGTTCTCTCCTTTTTAAGTTAAACTAAACTTCCTATCAACAACAGCAAAAACTATAAAAAAAAAATGTGATTTACTACCTTATCTAATTCTACATGAAAAAAACCATGAACCATTAAAAATGCAAAGTTGACCTAGAAATAAAGTAATATTTTCTAATACTTTTAACAAGCTTAAAAATATAAAACAAAACTAATGTGTACATTTTTCATCACAGCTTCAACAAACTGCATCTACCAAAGAATAGCCGCCAAATTAAAATCATCTACTACAAAAAGTAAGTATACTTTCACTTTTAATAAATTATTAAAACAAAGTAACAAAAAAAAATATCCAAAATAATTAACAAAAACAAGTTTTTACCCCATCTAGAATAGGATAGGAAAATGGGTTTAAAGCGCTCGAATGCCAGGGTATCTTGGCGCTGGTGTATGTGTATGTGGGAGGACGAAACCTTCGGTATTCTCCAAGAAAACTAGGCAGAAGCAAACAGCCATGTTTTCAATGTCTTCCTAAAAAGCTGCCTGTTGGACTGAAATCTCATTGCTACTGGCATTTTATTCCAAAGTTTTGCTGCAGGGTTCGACAACATCCTACCACCCCACCTTGCCTGCCTAATCTTTGTGGTATGTATTAGGCCTACATTTGCTGATCTTAGAACGCGCAAGGGGGTATAGGGTGAGAATTTTTTTTAATATAATTCTGGCTCCTATACTGAAGAAGTTCCTTCCCAACCATATCTTGAAAGGTGTCTATATTATCATGATATAGTTTAAGGGTAAAGGTGGAACGGGGTTTGAAATGAGTTCTGGTGCTGTTGTCATGTTGTATCTCAAGGGCTTCTAAGATACGTTTGGCTTCCAGACTTATATCATGATCATCCATCTCTTCATTAATTTCATCCAATACAAAGAAATACAATGTGCATTTATATCAGGAATGAGTGTCTAGCATTTGATATCATAATTGTATGCTTTCAACTTCCTCATTTTGAAATTGGTCCTTACATACTTTTCCCTACAGGTTGAAAGGGTAGGACTTTGTCACAGGCTTGTGATCATAGAAACCGAGTCCTTTTCAACTTTGGCCTTCTCCATTCTTCACTCAAAGTATGTTTTCTTAATTTTTATTGTATCATTGTGCACTTTATCACTCAAGGGTATTTGGAACAGGGTTTTTTCATGGTTGACCCTTCACCTATTGCTCGTTTTGACTTATACCGTGTTCTGATATATATAACAGACAGTTAATGCTGGACATTGCTCATGTCAATTAAGACCTCCCCCACTAACCAGGGGATAGTTGATCGCATATGGAATTTGACGTTATGAATTCACCCACTATCGAGGGGGGATTTACTTCAACTTGTACATGCCCAGTTATAAATTGTGTAATATGATGATCTGCCACTGTTTATAACGTCACCATAGGAACCGCTTGGCGTACTCGATGCCGATCACGTGCTATGAGCTCTAGCACTTGATTGGACGACCGCACTCGATATATATATATATATATATATATATTCAATGAAAAAACCATAGGTTATAGACCATATATAGTTAGGAATTAGCATTTTCAAAACCATATTTTACTCGCATAAAACCATTGAAATTCCATATATAGTTAGTTGCCCTAACTATATATCGCGCACCCGCAATCCACTGCTGATGATGTCACATATTACATCATTCATGACATGGTCAGTGACATCACTGATGACATCACTGATGACATCACTGATGACATCTCAAATGACATCACTGATGACATCACTGATGACATCTCATTTGACATTACTGATCACATCACTGATGATATCATTCATGTGATAATACAATGAACCTCTTCAGACTCTATTATAACCTTAGAAACAATCAGTGTAAACAGACACTCACAGACTGTCACTCATCCATGGAGTTACTCACACACCTAGTCAGCGATGCAAAGAATCAATCACACCTCCATTTCCTCAACTATACAGTTATACACACCTTACTTATTCAAACATATACTAACACATATTTACTCTCTTATACAATCCCTGATACAAGTTCACAATGATCCATACAGCCACTCACACATTCACTGGCTCTTATGCACAGTTATTTATATATGTCAACTCTTACATGTACGGTGTTTTACATATGTACTTATTTTAACATGTAGCACTGAGATATCCATTCACTCACCAATACACTCATGCACACAGTCAACCGCTCATACAGCTGTTTCCACATGCACTTTTGAACCAATACATCTAGTGAATCAACTGCTCACACATTAATGCACAGAGTCATACACCTCCCAGCCACCCACCCACACACTCAATCTCCCATACAAATACTTGGGCAACCAATCAATAACCCATATAGTTACTCATATAGCTACTGATCAACACATGCAACAGTTTATAGAACAACAGACATAATGATGCACAAATTAAGACAGTTTAGTCACTAACCCATGCATTCAGTGAGACACATTTAATCACTCACTCATACAGTCAGTCATACACCTACCAAATCCTTCATCCAGACACTTATACATCCACTCATTCTTCAATATGTAAGACCTATTTTTATTTTACAGAAACATACAGTCACTGGATGTTGTCATCAGTGATGTCATCAGTGATGTCATTTGAGATGTCATCAGTGATGTCATCAGTGACGTCACTGACCATGTCATGAATGATGTAATATGTGACATCATCAGCAGTGGATTGCGGGTGCGCGATATATAGTTAGGGCAACTAACTATATATGGAATTTCAATGGTTTTATGCGAGTAAAATATGGTTTTGAAAATGCTAATTCCTAACTATATATGGTCTATAACCTATGGTTTTTTCATTGAATTTCAATGGTTTTTTAAAAGCTAATATCTGTAGCTGTAAAATGTCTTTTTCTTTATATCCCAAATTATATTTTATATGTTTATGATTATTTTTAAAAAAATATTTTTCGGGTTCGCTCCTTTTTCGCGTACCGGGAAGCTTTCCGTTAGCTCAATTTGATGCCGCGACCCGGTCCGCTAACCGGTAAACGTTCCGTTCACGCAACTACCGCATCAGAAATCAACATCGTGACGCGTCGCGGAAACGCAACATATCACGTTGTCGCGAAATACGTCTTATGACGCGCCGGGTTAGCGCTCCCGGAAGTGCTCCGGAACGCGAACCGGAAGCGATTCGAAGCGCGGCGCGCTCCGCGTAACGTGAGCGGAACAGGTCATGTGACTTATTCATTAAAGTTTTCATTGGTTCATTTCACTTTTGGTTTCCTAATGATGTAACACTAGGTCATGTGACCTAAAAATAACACTTTTCATTGGTTTAGAACTATTTCTTTTCCCAAATGATGAAAGCCCCCACCTTTTTTCTCACTCTGACTTTCAACTTTGAGAAAGGAAGACCTGAAAATTTTCTCTGATGGCTTCAATAGTAGCTTCAGCTTCTGCACCCCCACCACCACCACCCCCATCTCCTAATAGGAAGAGAGGACCCCCTGCACAATTTATTGGAAACATAGAGGAGGAAGAGGAAGAAGAAGACGGAGAGGAAGAAGAGGGACCACAATTTGTCCAAGAGTTACCCCGGGTATATCATCGGAAAGAAAGCTTTATCTGGCAATTTTTTAGCATTCCTTCTGGAGAAAAAAAGTCAATGCACGGTATGCTACGTGCCTTATCTGCAAAGAAAAGTTATCCAGGGGAACAAATAAAAAATACAGCTTTGGAAATCACACGATGCACCGACATATGCAGAGGTGGCATCCAATCAACTATAGTCGTGCAGAGATGCGTGAACTACAACAAAACCCCCCAACTTCGGTGGCTACAACATCTTCTGATCTGTCTCTGTCAGTGGCAGAGGCGAACGAAACAGTGCCAAACATACAAAAAAATGTTGTGCATCTGAAGCTGACATGCTTGTATTGTGGAACACTAATTTCATGCACTAACATGAGTGTGAAATTGATTAATCTGGCTTTCGAGAAACACCAATGTTCCAAACGCAAGAAGTTTTAATTTTTTTTTTTGCTCCTGTTGAGCCATTTTCAATGCCTCTTTCTGTTCTTTCCCTTTAAAAAAACAACAAAAAAAACAAAAAAGTGTTCAAAAAATACAAAAAAATGAAATAATGTTCAAAAAAGTAAAAAAAAATATAAAAGAACAAAAAAAAAAGTTCTTTTCAGAACTACCTCCCCTTTTTACAAAAATTGCTAGAAAGTGTAACACTCTGGCAAGCTGTTTTTTTTAAGTTCGCTTTCTGGTTAGCGAACCGGTACGCGAACCGGGAGCTAACCCCAAATTTAAAAAAATAAATAAATAAAGGAGTAAGTACAAGAGAAGAAAACAGAGAGTGATGTAAAAAGAAAGACAGCTATAGGGTTTAAACCAGAAATGGTGTTTAATAGATTTATTTACCTAAGAAGAGAAGTAAAAGGATATAATTGTGGAAAACAAAATACATAAGGAAGTGAAAGAATCAAGCATTGAAAATGCAATAGGTTTCACAATAGAAGAGTTTGTTCGTTTGGTTTTGCAAATGGATGAGTGGCGTTGTGTGGATGAGAGGCATTGCGTGGATAATTGGCGTTGTGTGGATTATTGGTATTGCGTGGATGAGTGGTATTGCGTGGATTAGTGGCATTGCGTGGATGAATTGCATGTGTGAATGGCATAGTGTGTGTGAGTGACGTTGTATGTGTGAGTGGCGTTGTGTGTGTGAGTGGCGTTGCGTGTGTGAATGGTGTTGCGTGTGTGAATGGCATTGCGTGTGTGAGTGATGTTACTGTGATGGGGGGGGGGAGAGGAGAAATGCACACGGCAGACAGGAGAGGGGACGAAGCAAGGACAGTAGAATGAGAAGGTAAAGCAGCTGGGGCGTTTATAGTGAAGCTAAACTTCACTTCAAAGGTGTGGGAGGAGTACGCCTGAGGAAACAGACGGCGATTTGGTAATGTGCACACGCATTTTAGGTCAATGCACTTGTGTATTGAACCAAAACCCACGGGCACAGCTCCAAATTTGCACATTTAAATAATCTTTGTTTAAAGCTCTATAGTCTGAAGCCCTAAAGTAGGTGAATGTGATTGAAATGTAACGAAAAGAGTAGAAAACATTTACCTTATAATTCTTGTTCATTTTTTCAATTCTTTTTTCATACTTTCAATCTGTGAAAGAGAGAACAAACATTTCCAAAAATATTAAACCATGTATTTAAAAATTAGAAAAGAGAAGGGAAAAGGTTCAAAAACAAACAGTTTTTCAACAACTTTGACATTTACAGAAGCCTCTGCTTCTCTACGTCCCCTACACAATCCTAAAGATATATATTTTAAACAAACAGTATCTTCATGCTGATGAAGTGAGGCCTATTTTGAACATGGTGCATCTTTTGCACTGCTGATGTCTCACAATAGTGATGCAATAGCAGCGCAAAAGAGATGTAAAGCCATCATAAAATTGTGTCTAACATTGTAAATGATTGTTTCAGGATACAAATAAGATGTGTCCTTTCAAGAGGTTTCTTTGAGGTGAGGCCTATTCAGTTTTTTTAAAAAAAAACAGTACCCAGAAGTGCAGCACTGTAAGCATTAACTTTGACACTTACAGAAGCCTCAGTTTCTCCATATCTACCTCACATTTCTAAATGTATATCATAAGTACAAAAAGTAGAACATTAATTATACATGTTAAATGGTTTATTTTTGCTGTTCTCAGAATGTATCAAATTTCACTTAAATCAGTGACTTGAAGGTATTCATCATGTAACAGCGGGGAAAAAAAACACAATCAAAATGATTGTGTTTAAAAAACCCATACAACCTAAGAAATCTGAATTCAAAACTCCTTAAAATTAACTTACTTTCCATAACTTCGAAGGATGTCCTATGAACAGCGTCCACTCTGTTGTGCTATAAATATTTTCAGCCCGCCACTTTCTGAAAGAAAACCTCCATCGTTTTGAAAAATATGTTACATACAATAAAAGACTTCTCACATTCTACCACATGTTTCCACTTGGCCAAATCATGTTGCAGCAATTCACAACTATTGTAATTCTTCCAATCAAATCCCGTCATTTTCTATTTTCGCAACTTTCAAAAAGAAAACATTTAAGATTATTTTCACAATCCTGGACTACTAATATCTTACCCTTCTTTCTCACTCATGTTCTCCTTTTGCTATGACACTGATACTGCTTACTATGAAGCAGACTTACTTGCATCAGGTTTATATAGTTGGATTTTTAAATTGACATTATAATTAAAAGTTTTGGACCAATAATCTAGATAGCATTGCAGACTTACATTCCCTCTACTTCATGAACCTTTTGCAATTCCTCAGAGGAAATCCCGAGATTCTTTCCTTAAAATTTTGGTTTTAAAAACACCAGGTAAGAATTTTTAAGGTCAAACGGCAATTTTTTTTTGAAGGTTACAACAGAATCGTTTCAGAATGACCAGCCGTTTTGAGACTTTAAATAAGCTGTGTAATGTCCTGATGTTGTTGAAGGACCATCGTGATAGATAATTGCTACAGTTACAAAAGTCCTTCCTGATATTGACAGCTGAGAAGCCACAACATTTTTTATTAAAGTTGACAATTTTGATCCATCAGGACTACATCGTTGGATCATTAAAATGACATACTGGCCATATCTACGTATAAATAATGTTGACATCATTTTAGATTTACATTGGTTACACTCCATGTTGTGATCCGCTGCATTTACTAGCTTATTAAAGGAGACTGATTTACTGTCTGGCAAAGTTAAATATATAAATCTTTCTGAGTCTACACTAGTAGTACTTGATACCCTACAGTTCTCGCAGTCATGCTGCCATTGATAAGAAAGCCCAAACAGGTGATCTACATCTACACCCTCATCTTGCAATACATCAAGCATATACATTAAAAACTCATGCTCCACCGGCAGCATCAGTAGACGATGCAAAGTAATCCCTTTAATGTTATGTGCTGCCAATCCAGTAGGAGCAGTAACAACACAAGACAGCAATGACTCAGTCCCTTCCTGCAAGTAACAAGAAATTGCTTTAATGAGGAAACTTTTTCCAGTTCCCGCTTCTCCACTCACGTACAGTCGGACAGGCTTCAACGATGTACATGAGCACTCTTTCTTCTCATGACTTAATCCATGCTCAATTCGCTTGGTAACTTCATCATATATTTTCCTCTGCTCAACGTTGAGTTGTTTTTCCAAGTCTTCTAAGTTAACTGCATCCTCCTGAGCATGTGCCATGGCTCTTTCCACTTCATTCATAGCAGTGGCAGCTTCATTTTCGATAATAGGTCCTCCTAGTGGATCCTGACTCAATGAAACAGAACTCTGACTGTCCTGAGAACTGTCTCTGGCAATCTCGGCTGCAATCGTTGCTTCCTGCTCAATTTCCAAAGTAAACATTTCTTAATATTTGGGAAAAGCAGGACATTCTATGGTCTCCTTAGCAGCAGTGAAAGAGTCTTCGTAACAGAGGAAATCTCCAAGCAGTTCCTCTTCTGCACGCCAAGGCTTGAAAAGTTGCAAAAGTGCTAAATAGAAAAACTCCTTTTTTTCTGGAGATTCGCCACTCAATTTTCGATGGTTTACTAATTGGCATTTTCTTTGCTTGACCAGACATCCCTCACTTCCAATTACAGCATACACTCCTTTCTCAATATCTTCTTTAATGTTCCTCTTGAATATATAATTTTGTAGAACCTCATATAGACAAACATTCTCAAGGTGACTGCTTTGATTTGGATAATATGTATCCAACATGTTGGTCTTCAAAATGTCGGTACTGTTTGGTTCCTTTTCTGCCAAATACTCAATTTCCCGGACAGGTTTTAGAACTCGATTTCGCGTTGCAGCAAGACTAAGACTCGCCCAAACGATACTCCTGGATTTGGCATAGAGACTTGCTGAAGACAACCGGTCACAACATTCGTAAGCTCCGATTTCTCGATGCGACAACATCTTCAGACTGAAACTGTACAACTTCTTGCTGAGGCTCTTTTCATGGGAAATGTCCTCCCACATATCCTTCAATTCTGTCTTTTCTTTTTTGGTGATGTAAGATGTCACATACCGAGCCACAGCCATACAGTTGTCAGCCACAAACTGTATATCCATGTTAGCATTCCACATGGACAAAATCACTGGGTTGTAGTCGTTGATGTACTTGGACTCTTCGTTCCTTTTCAAATTGTATGTATTTTTGGGTGATTTCCTCGTCACATTATGTCGCAGCGAAGACATCAAACTGTTCACTCTTCCTTTAGAAATCACCGGTCGTGGAAAGTTGAAACGACATTTGGTGTAGAACTTGTCCTTGTTTCTGAATTTACGACGACAGTACTTTCCACAACGATGGCTTTGGAAACGTAGAACTTGTTCTCTTAGGCTTTTCTTCTCCGTTGCGTTTGGAACAGCACACGTAGAATACTGTTCTATGAAATTCATCACTAAGTCATCCGGATCTGTTCCAAATTTAGGTGCATCCTTGATCCACAACAACATATGTATATGAGGAGCACCTCTTGCTTGGTACTCCTTTCTCCAGAAGAAATCCAACACCTCTCCAAGAGGTGGATTCTTCTTATTTGTGATGAAAGACATCATAGATTCAAATCTATGATTGAAGTACCTGCATACATTCACTGGATCCAAATAACACATTTCTCCAGGTGTCTTGAATTCAATGTTTTCAATATTTCCATTTGCCTCTCGTAGAAATTCAAGTAAGTCTTCCCAGCCATACTCGGCACAGCTCAGAGTAAGGAACCATGTTGGAGTTCCTAAGTTCCTCAGCATACATTTTAACTCACCATGACGACGGTACCAGTACTCATTAGTACCACGCTGACACGCCATGAGATTAATTAGGTGAGAATCCAAAATACTGTCTTGGACATTGACTTTATGCATAAAGTCACTTGCCGAGATGTTTCGCATCTGTTTACCACTTTTTAAGATGTGGTTCACTGCATATGACAGTCCAGACAGATCGCTTTTAAACAGGAGATGAAACAAATAGGGAATACATTGACGAAACCTAGGATCTTCTGCATACAATCGTAAAGTCCGGTATTCAGACGCAGGAATTTGATGAGGTCGCTCATCATATCTTCCTCCTCGACCTGTGGGAAATAGCTGTGGGAAACACTGAGCTTCCAAACTTTCCTCCCAAACACTAATGGGACTCCCTTTGGCTTGTTTCATTTGAAACAACTCAATTGCATTCCCCATGACTTCCTTGGAATGCAAAGGATGAACACTATAATGTTCATATATTTCTTCACTTTTAGAGGCCTCTACTTTCTCAATTTGGCCAGCACACAAATCGCTATCCTCTTCATCACTTTCTTCCTCTTCTGCAACATATACATTTATATAGTACTTATTATTTTTCTTCAAATACAATGTTGCCTTTTTGACTTTCCTAACATCCACTAAATCTTGCCATATTTTCTTATTCTTTGTCGGAACCCTATTAACCAAGATAACCAGAGGTTCCTCTTCAACTTTTTCTACTCCAATTGTGTTAATGTTTTTGTTCAAATCTAGAGGCAAATAAACAACTCTTCCCTTTAATCCTCTCTGTAAATCTGCTGGAGGCAACTTCCCTGTCTTTGGCTCCATTCTTACAATAGCCTGAAAGGGATGGATACTTTGAATCAAAATAGATTCATAAGTATTTAAATCCTTCAATTCAGAAGGAACCTCAACCAATTCAATATTATTATGAACCGCCCTAGCAGGCATCTGGTTTTGGTTTAATTTGTTACAACAATAAGTACACACACGTTGATCTGATCCCAAATCAAAACAATTTTCTACCATCAAGTATGTGGCGAAATCCTTCCATTCACTATTATTTTCCCTTTCACTTTTTGCATATAAATCCACTATCCATTGTCCGGAAAAAACTTCACAAAAGTTACTACGATTTACTACTCTCTTCCATCCACTATTTGATTTGAAATCAGAAATTACCTTGCTTAGTTTCCTAATTCTATTGATTACCAAAATAAACAACTTTCGCTTAATTTCAAAAGCATGATCAATAATTTTCTCTACATTTTTCTTCTTCTTATAAAATGCCACTCTCTGTTGGCCTTTCTTAATATTTTTTAATAAATTAACTATTATCCTGTTGCGGAACATTCGTTTTCGAATGTCCCTAAACTGTTGTTTCCTTCTACTATCATGCACAGAGTTATCTCTTGCTCTACCAGTAACATTTTTGATTGGTCTTTCCTTTCCATTTAAATTGCTTTTCTTTTTCTGGACTGAAACATTTTTTGTAGAAATACTTTTTTTACTACAAATATTTCTTAAGAATGATTTCGTGCTCTTACCCGGAGCTTTCTTGGTGATTTCACAAGTATTTTGGGAAGAGGACTGCTGCAATAATACATGATCATGCTGTCTTTGACGTTTTCTAGCCTTTCTAATTCGATTCTTAGTTGGCATTTTTCAAATTTTGAAATGATCTGCAGTTGAATCTGTGGAAAAATATAATAAAAAATGTTATTAACCACTATTACCAAACAGTAAATGAATAACAGTCATCAAAAACTTAACACCCTACTTATTATTTAACATAGCAAATCTTTTGCATCAGCACTGCATCACAAAAATGACACACAGTGGTACAAAACAGGCATACACCTATCATAAATCTCTCCCTAACATTTTAAATGATTAATTCAGGATGACGATAAGGTGTGGCCTATCTAAAGGTTTGTTTAGGCCTAGATCTTTGGACTGGGGTGAATGTATGTCATTGATCCACATTCGGTCCATCACCTGTTTTGTTTGTTTGAGGTGAGGCCAACACATGGTTGCAGATGAGATTTTCACTTGTTGAAGAAAACAAAGGAGATAATACATGTGAAGGCCTACCAATGAAGTAAGTCATGTCCACTTCACTCTTGAACAAAGGTCAGACCTCTTTTGAATCTGTGGTCACACCTAAACTTCATCTGCACAATGTCATTCATAAACTTAGGAAACACTAGTGATGTAATTGAAAAATGTGGAGTTTCTTTTCCTCATTTCAGAATTACATCACCTGTGTTTCCTCATTGACTTAAAATGTCCTTAATGCACATGAAACCGTTTTTTTGATTGCCCTTGCACCATTTTTGGGACATTTTTAACATGACTATGTAACTCCCATAATCAAAATCTAAATTTGCCAAGCACAGGTGGGAGCGTATTTACAAGAAACTTGCCCCATGAAGAACGCTTTCCATTTAAAAAGGGAAAAACAACATCATAGACACTCAAATGCTTTATAAATATGACCCAAACAACCTATGAAGCTCTAGCAGTACATATCCAGAAATGTAATTGATTTCAAAAAATCGTTTTTAAACACAGCAAATAAATCAATTGGATAACTACATTCAAGAGGAAATGACTGAAAATGTCCTTGAGACACATGAAAGCGTTTTTTGGAATGCCCTTGCACCATTTTTGGGACATTATTAACATGGCTATTTAACTCCCATAATCAAAATCTAAATTTGCCAACCACAGGTGGAAGTGTATTTACAAGAAACTTGCCCCATGAGGAACGCTTTCCATTTAAAAAGGGAAAAATAACATCATAGACACTCAAATGCCTTATAAATATGACCCAAACAACCTATGAAGCTCTAGCAGTACATATCCTGAAATGTAATTGATTTCAAAAAATCGTTTTTAAACACAGCATATAAATCAATTGTATACCTACATTCAGTTGGAAATGACTAAAAATGTCCTTGAAACACATGAAAGCGTTTTTAGGAATGCCCTTGCACCATTTTTGGGACATTATTAACATGGCTATGTAACTCCCATAATCAAAATCTAAATTTGCCAAGCACAGGTGGGAGCGTATTTACAAGAAACTTGCCCCATGAAGAACGCTTTCCATTTAAAAAGGGAAAAATAACATCATAGACACTCAAATGCTTTATAAATATGACCCAAACAACCTATGAAGCTCTAGCAGTACATATCCAGAAATGTAATTGATTTCAAAAAATCGTTTTTAAACACAGCAAATAAATCAATTGGATAACTACATTCAAGAGGAAATGACTAAAAATGTCCTTGAAACACATGAAAGCGTTTTTAGGAATGCCCTTGCACCATTTTTGGGACATTATTAACATGGCTATTTAACTCCCATAATCAAAATCTAAATTTGCCAACCACAGGTGGAAGTGTATTTACAAGAAACTTGCCCCATGAGGAACGCTTTCCATTTAAAAAGGGAAAAATAACATCATAGACACTCAAATGCCTTATAAATATGACCCAAACAACCTATGAAGCTCTAGCAGTACATATCCAGAAATGTAATTGTTTTCAAAAATCGTTTTTAAAAACAACATATCTGTTTCAGCTTACATGAGAGACCATGGAATGGGCTCCATGTACAACAATAACTTGTGTTACTGCATGCCAGAATGCTACACCGAATATGCAATTACAATTTCTCCCAAAAAACAAAATCTATTTGTATATCACTTGAGACAAAGCCACATTTTAAAAACACAGCTTTCTTCATCATTTTCTCCTTAAATCATACTATTCTCTATCTAAATTAAATACATCTTTTCTCACCTTAGCAAATACTTTTTGAGTTTCAAAACAGTCTCAGAAATACTCCAAATTGTCTTCAGCAGAAGAAAAAGGATGCACTCCAGAGGCTGCAGCTATAGAAAGCACAGAAATACAGATATTCATTACACATATCTCTCATATTAGCCAATCATAACTCTTCCCTCACTTTTTTCAAATCAAAACCCTTCCCCCCTCTGCCCTCTCTGCCTTTTTGCTTAGCAACCACCTCCTGAAAGACCTCTCATGTTTGCAAATTCACACAACAATGTTTCAATTGAACTCTGAACTCTCAGTGCACCTGCGTATCCAGTGCAATCTTTCATTAAATGTTTCTTCCTTGACCATTCAAATTACATCTTTCAAAGAACACATCCATGCACCCTAACTTTCTGTTTTCAGAAATGGAAATGCACCAATCACTGCTAATGAATCATTAGCACTGGAAATCCACAGTTTTTTTTCTTTACAAACTCCTACTGTTTCAACTGCCCTTTCATTACCACACTTCATCTGACTGCAGCACAACCTTCTCCCAGCATGTTTAATGTCTGGATTGTTGGACATAGTTACATCTACTGGGCTCAAAGGTATGCTGAGAACAGAAATTTACCTAACCTCAATTTACAAGATGTGGAAATTAAGTGGTTGGGCCAAAGAGGATTAAAATGTCACCAATTGATACCATTGGTGAAAACCTTTATGCATTTGCCAAAACCTGACCTGTTAATTGTGCACTGTGGAGGTAATGATTTGGGCACTTTGACTGGGGTAGGTCTGGAAATGCTTTTAAAGGACACCTTTGAGCAATTAATGGCACTTTTTCCTCAAACTGCCTTGGTATATTCCAATATATGCCAAAGACAGAAATGGAGGTGGTCCAACCAATTTTGTCCACAAATTGAGAAAACGAGGAAGCATATAAACAAATCTGTTTCAGCTTACATGAGAGACCATGGAATGGGCTCCTTGTACAACAATAACTTGCGTTACTACATGCAAGATATCTACAGAGGAGATGGAGTTCACTTCTCAGATGAGGGCAACAGAATTTTCATTTTGAATTTAAGACTGTGCATTGGTACCTACTTATAAGTACCAAAATGTACCATAAACCCAAAAGCTCTTCTCAGAGCTACCCTACATCTGATCACTCACAATTATTATTTTTCTCTAACTTTTTTCTCTAATTTTCAACAAACTACGCTCAAAGAGCGCTACCCGGTACGCGAACTGGAAGCTAACCGCGCAAAATTTAAAAAAAAAATGTTTTTTCCCCGCACATATGGTCCTCCTCAGCCACCCTCAGAAAACCTAGGGGGTCAAAATACTTGTACGGTGCCCCCTTCTACCCATTCTGAACATTATTTGCCCTCCATTTTATATACTAATTCGACCGAAACACAAAATGGTGGACTTCCGTTACGCTCCTAGTTTGCGGACCGGACCGCTACCAGGAAAGCGGTCCAAAAAAAAGGTGGGAATATAATTTACAGAAAAACGACTGGAGACACTCTCACCAAATATATATTAGCTCATACTACATAACAATTCCTTTCATTTTCACAAATTTGATTGAAATTCCATTTAGCCATTAAGCCTGTAGACCTCTCTAAATACCGTGAGGTAAATTACTTCACAAAACACATCTGAAGTGTTGGAATTGACAACCAATGAAAATGTTACTTTCATTTTCTACTTATATTACCTGACATTTGATTGGTTGTATACCTGAATATATATAAAGGAAGAGAAGAAAACACAGCCATTTTGACTTCTACTTCTTGTTGTACATCACATTTGAATAGCTACCAAACACTTCAACTTGTTTGTGAAGGTAAGTTGTTATTTTTAAAACTGAAGTATATTATGCACTATAACTTAATATGGTAGACTTTTCCTGATAGATATATACTATCCCTCTGTAGTAGTTATGGATTTAGATAGACTTCTCTGTTATAGTTATGAATGGAGTTAGGCTTCTCTTGGTTAAATCACATACACGTTTTTATAGTCCTACTTCCACTCTGATACTATACACTGCCAAAAGATAAATTCACTGATAAAAACTGCCTATCTAAAATTAATCCCAACAGTGCCCTATCTCTACTAATATATATTTTTTTAATCAAAATTTTAGGAAAAATGGAAGGCGAGCAACAAGTTAAATTTACAATTGTACTGGAGGAGAGCAGCCAAGGAAAAATTGATGATTTTATGGATCAAAGTAGAGACCAGGAACTACTACAATATGTTGAAGCAGTGGATAACCTGCTTCAAAATGAGGACATGTTACACCCTATATTCAATTTTGAAATTTCTGACAATGAAATGTTAGAAAGTTTAATGAATTATGAAACACAATCAAAATAAAAAAAATACTTTAAAAATAAAGAAAACAAAAAAAACCAACAAAAACAACAAACAATTACCATACAGTATTAGAAAAGTCTATCATTCTTTTATCCTTATAGTACGCTGCCCAGAACGCTTTCCGGTTCGCGTACTAGGCGCTCACCACGCAAAAAAAAAAAATTTTTTTTTTTTGGCCCTGCTGGGACCTTTTAAAACCTCCACATAAAACCTAGGGGGTCAACGAGGATCTACTATGCCCCCTTATGGTAATTTCCCCCTTTGTTTTGGCCTCCTATTGTCTCTTGAAAACGCGAACCGGAGCGCAGCCCGGAGCGCTGTTACAGATATATATCTTACTTTGAACGTTAATTTCTCAAAATCCACTGGAGCACATATATTGAGACCTAGCAAAGTCCCTACAATTTTTCCAAGTTTCGTGCAAATCCATTCAGCCGTTTGAGCTAAAAAGTTAGGCCAACTGCCCTATGGAAATTAACATGGGAAAAACGCGTTTTGGGACCCCCCTTTTTCCCCCCCCCAAATTTTCAGGGGCTGCTCAGAAACAAAATGTTCCATTTTCCTGAAAATTTCAGCCAATTCCGTCCTAACTATATATACCTACTGGCGACCTACTTACCTACCAGTAGGTAATATATATATATATATATATATATATATATATATATATATATATATATATATATATATATATATATATATATATATCTATATATATATATATATATATATATATATATATATATATATATATATATATATATATATATATATATAGATAGATATATATATATATAGATTCAATGAAAAAACCATAGGTTATACTCCATATATAGTTAGGAATTAGCATTTACAAAACCTTATTTTACTCGCATAAAACCATTGAAATTCCATATATAGTTAGATGCGCTAACTATATATCGCGCACCCGCAATCCACTGCTGATGATGTCACATATTACATCATTCATGACATGGTCAGTGACATCACTGATGACATCACTGATGACAACATCCAGTGACTGTATGTTTCTGTAAAGTTAAAATATGTCTTACATATTGAAGAATGAGTGGATGTATAAGTGTCTGGATGAAGGATTTAGTAGGTGCATGAGTGACTGTATGAGTGAGTGATTAAATGTGTCTCACTGAGTGCATGGGTTAGTGACTAAACTGTCTTAATTTGTGCATCATTATGTCTGTTGTTCTGTAAACTGTTGCATGTGTTGATAAGTAGCTATATGAGTAACTATATGGGTTATTGATTGGTTGCCCAAGTATTTGTATGGGAGACTGAGTGTGTGTGTGGGTGGCTGGGAGGTGTATGACTCTGTGCATAGATGTGTGAGCAGTTGATTCACTAGATGTATGATTTCAAAAGTGCATGTGGAAACAGCTGTATGGGCGGTTGACTGTGTGCATGAGTGTATTGGTGAGTGAATGGATATCTCAGTGCTACATGTCACAGTAAGTACATATGTAAAACACAGTACATGTGAGAGTTGACATATATAAATAACTGTGCATAAGAGCCAGTGAATGTGTGAGTGGCTGTATGGATCATTGTGAACTTGTATCAGGGATTGTATAAGAGAGTAAATATGTGTTAGTATATGTTTGAATAAGTAAAGTTTGTATAACTGTATAGTTGAGGAAATTGAGGTGTGATTGATTCTTTGCATGACTGACTAGGTGTGTGAGTAACTCCATGGATGTGTGACAGTCTGTGACTGTCTGTTTACACTGAGTGTACCTAAGGTTATATTACAGTCTGAAGATGTTCATTGTATTATCACATAAATGATATCATCAGTGATGTGATCAGTAATGTCAAATGAGATGTCAAATGAGATGTCATCAGTGATATCATTTGAGATGTCATCAGTGATGTCATCAGTGATGTCATTTGAGATGTCATCAGTGATGTCATCAGTGATGTCATTTGAGATGTCATCAGTGATGTCATCAGTGATGTCACTGACCATGTCATGAATGATGTAATATGTGACATCATCAGCAGTGGATTGCGGGTGCGCGATATATAGTTAGCGCATCTAACTATATATGGAATTTCAATGGTTTTATGCGAGTAAAATAAGGTTTTGTAAATGCTAATTCCTAACTATATATGGAGTATAACCTATGGTTTTTTCATTGAATTTCAATGGTTTTTTAAAAGCTAATATCTGTAGCTGTACAATGTATTGTTCTTTAAATTTTGAAATATATTTTTCATGTTCTTTAGACAATTTTTTTAAAACATTTTTTTTTGTTCCGCTCCCAGTCCGCGAACCGGTCTGCTTCCCGTTAGCTCAATTTAAAGCCGCGGCTTAGTACGCGAACCGGTCAACGTTCCTTTAGCGTAACTGTTACGTTTGCATGACGTTTTGCGTTATCGCGTAATACGTCGTTGGACGCGCCAAGTTAGCGGACCCGGAAGTGGACCGGAAAGCGGAGCAAAGCGCGAAACGTAAACACAGCAGGTCATGTGACTCGAAAATAACACTTTTCATTGGTTCATTTCACTTTTGGTTTCCTAATGATGTAATACTTGGTCATGTGATATAAAATTAACACTTTTCATTGGTTTAGAATTTTTCCTTCTCCCAAATGATGAAAACCCCTCCTTCTTTCCTCACTCTGACTTTCATCTTGGTGAGAGAAAGACCTTTTTTGATTCATCAGCAATGGCTTCAATGGTTGCTTCTGCCAGTGTGCCCCCACCACCTCCTCCACCTCCTCATGGGAAGAAAAGACTACCTGCTTCACTAATTATAGAAGAGGAGGAAAATCAAGAAGAGGAAGAACAGCAAGAAAATGACGAGTTTTTGCCAGAGGAGCCCAGAAGATATAATAGGAAAGAAAATTATATCTGGCAATTTTTTAAATTTCCTGCTGACCAAAAGAAAGTAAATGCCAGATACGTCTTTTGTCGCATTTGCGGCGATCGTCTTTCAAGGGGCACAGACAAAAAGTACAGTTTTGGCAATCATACAATGCACAGGCACATGAGTCGATGGCACCCTAACAATTACAGCAATGCACAACTTCGCGACCAACAACAAAATCCGCCAGAAATGGCAAGAAGATCTGTTGTTCAGGAGGTATCGGGACCGGAGGCGAGGGAGGTGATCCCGAACATCCAAATCAACATGGGAGAAGTGAAGCAAGTCTGTGTGTGGTGCAACCAGACACTTTGCTACCGCGAAAGTAGCATTACCCTGATAATGAGAGCCATCCCCAATCATGTGTGCCCAAAACGCCCCAAAAAGTAAATTCTTTTTTTTTTTGTTGCTCCTGTTGAGCCGTCTTCGATGAATCATTTTTGTTTCCCCCCTCCCCCCCAAAAATAAAAAAAAATACAAAATGTTCAGAAAAAAACAAAAAAATATAAAAAATGTTCAGAAAACTAATAAAAAAAATTTAAAACAACAAAAACAAAAAAAAACAGTTCTTTTCAGAACTACCTCCCCATTATTAAAAAAATTGGTAGAATTCTTTGAACTCTGCCAAGCTCTATTTCTATTAGTTCGCTACCAGTTCGCACTCCGGTACGCGTACTTTGAGCGTACCAAAAAATTTTTTTTAAAAAAAGGAACAGTAAGTATAAGGAAAGGAAACAGACAGTTATGTTACAAAAAAAGACAGCTATAGGGAGTAAAGAAAAGATACTGTTACCCGCAATTCACTTCTGATCATGTCATATATTACATAATTTTTTACATGGTCAGTGAGATCATCAGCAGTGGATTGCGAGTAACAGTTTTTTCTGTTTACTTCCTATAGTTGTCTTTCTTGTAACATAAATGTCTTTTCCTATCCTTATACTTACTGTTCTTGTTTTTAAAATTTTTGGAGATCATTCAGAAACAGTAACATTAATAGAGACAGAATTAGTGAATAATAATGAAGAAGTATGAGAAGAGAGGGACTGAGAAAAATACTTGAAGGAATAGAAAAATTAAGTAATAGAGAAAGGAAGGAGAGAAGTAGCAAACACAGGAAAGTAAAGATTAAAGAAATGAAGCAGTAGAACTAATAGATGTTAAATGTGATAGATTAAATGATTGAGTGAGGGTGACGATAAGGTGTGTCCTCTCTAAAAGTTTGTTTAAGGTGAACCGTACTCTGGGTTGCATATCAAATTTATGCTTGTTGAAGAATACAGACGAGATAATAGATGTGAAGACCTACCATTGCAGTAAAACATGCCCATTTATTACATCAATCATAACATAGTCAGTAACATCATCAGTAGTGGAATGTAGGTTAAAAAAGTAGAAAACATTTACCTTATAATTCATGTTAACTTTTCAAGCAAATTTTTCATACATTCAATCTGTAAAAGAGAGAACAAACATTTCCAAAAATATTAAAACATGTATTTAAAAATTAGAAAAAAGAAGGGAAAAGGTTCAAGAAGAAACAGTTTTTAAACAACTTTGACATTTACAGAAACCTCTACTTCCCTACGACCCCTACACAATCCTAAAGATATTTATTTTAAAAAAACAGTATCTTCATGCTGATGAAATGAGGCCTATTTTGAAACATGATGCTTCTTTTGCATTGCTTATGTCTCACAATAGTGATGCAATAACAGCGCAAAAAAGATGTAAAGCCATCATAAAATTGTGTCAAACATTTTAAATGATTGTTTTAGGATGCAAATAAGATGTGTGCTTTCAAGAGCTTTCTTTGAGGTGAGGCCTATTTCTTTTTTTTAAAAAAAAACAATACCTAGAAGTACAGCACTGTAAGCATTAAAATTGACACTTACAGAAGACTCTGCTTCTCCATATCTACCTCACATTTCTAAATATATATCATAATTTCAAAAATCATAACATTAATTATACATGTTAAATGGTTTATTTTTGCTGTTCTCAGAATGTATCAAATTTCACTTAAATCAGTGACTTGAAGGTATTCATCATGTAACAGCGGGAAAAAAAAAACACAATCAAAATGATTGTGTTTAAAAAACCCATACAACCTTCGAAATCTGATTTCAAAACTCCTTAAAATTAACTTACTTTCAATGACGTCGAACGATCTCCTATGAACAGCATCCACTCTGTTGTGCTACAAATATTTTCAGCCCGCCACTTTCTGAAAGAAAACCTCCATCGATACGTGAAATATGTTACATAGAAAAAAAGACTTCTCTCATTATATCACATGTTTCCACTAGGCCAAATCATGTTGCCGCGATTCGCAAGTCTTGTTATTCTTCCAATCAAATCCCGACATTTTCTATTTTCGCAACTTTCAAAAATAAAATATTTGAGATTATTTTCACAATCCTGGACTACTAATAACTTACTCTTCTTTGTCACTCATGTTCTCCTTTTCCTATGACACTGATACTGCTTACTATGAAGCAGACTTACTTGCATTAGGTTTATATAGTTGGATTTTTAATCTAGACAGCATTGCAGACTTACATTCCCTCTACTTAAAATTTTGGTTTTAAAAACACCAGGTAAGAATTTTTAAGGTCAAACGGCAATTTTTTTTTGAACGTTACAACGGAATCATTACAGAATGACCAGCCGTTTCCAGACTTTAAGTAAGCTGTATAATGTCCTGATGTTGTTGATGGACCATCGTGATAGATAATTGCTACAGTAACAAAAGTCCTCCCTGATATTGACAGCTGAGAAGCCACAAAATTTTTTATTAAAGTTGACAATTTTGATCCATCAGGCCTACAACGTTGGATCATTAAAATGACATACTGGCCATATCTACGTATAAATAATGTTGACATCATATCACATTTACATTGGCTACACTCCATGTTGTGATCCGCTGCATTTACTAGCTTATTAAAGGAGACTGATTTACTGTCTGGCAAAGTTAAATATATAAATCTTTCTGAGTCTACACTAGTAGTACTTGATACCATACAGTTCTCGCAGTCATGCTGCCATTGATAAGAAAGCCCAAACAGGTGATCTACATCTACACCCTCAACTTGCAATATATCAAGCATATACATTAAAAACTCCTGACAATCTTGCTGATTATTTTCAGAGAAGTCTGTTTGACCTGAACATTCATCTAACAGATAACGAACTTCAGACACACTTTCTACTTTTGTTCGATCAGTGCTACATTTCTCGAAAACAGAATTCAACAAACAGCATAAAATTTGTTCAGAATTCAACAGAATCTGTTCTTTTAAACTCTCTAGTGAAAAGAGAACATTAACCACTACATTTGCATAGCAGTTGACACCAGAACTGTTTTCAAATTGAAAACCGACAACATCTTCAACAGAATCCACTTTCTTTCTGCTAACAATTTTCGGTTCATTGACTTTTGGTCTTTTTGCAACAACCTCCCTACTATTACTGCTATTTCTACGTTTGCGGCCTACCACACGTTTCTCAAACAAAGGATATTGAGGCAAATGTGGCGCATACTCTCTTCTTAACCTATTGTATTCCTTAACACAATCTAGATCCGCACAAATGTTTGTGACATCACAGTCAATCAAGTACAATCCCGATAAAGTTCTAACTCGTGACAATGCCACATATGCCATACCCTCCTTGAACACAGAACTGCCAATATTCACCAATGCACAGTCTACACTTAAACCTTGCGATTTATGGATTGTCACCGCATATGCCAAGCAAACAGGAAACTGTTTACGGCGAACATATAAGTCTTTAACAAGCAAAAACCTAGCAGAACAACGACCAATTTGCTGTACTTCCTCAATGCCATCAAATTTAATTTTTAAAAATTCTATTCCATCTCTATTTCTGTATTTCTCAAAATCAACAACATTACCCATTGATCCATTTACCAGACCTCTTTCTACATGTAAATTCCTTCTCAAAATAATTCGGCAATTTAAACACACACTCAAAGTCTTTTCAAAACCCGCTGTTTTAGATATAGTCTTCTCTAATGAATCCAATTTTGATTTCAAATTGTCTGACAAAATAATTGTTGATCCCATATGCTCTAATTTGTCGATAGCTTCAAGTTTCACAATCTCTTGCTTTTCTAAATTCAACATTTTGTTGTTAAAGATGGCACATTCTGCAAGAGTTGGCATGAGACATATCCCGGATTTCTTCTCAGTAATTTTCCGAAAAATATTCTCAGGCACAATCTCTTGTTTGGGATATAATTTTGACAGTAATCGTGCATTTAAAGCTTCTTTCCCATGCTCGGTCACTTTTCCAATTCTAATATCTTGTAGAATATTCTTGTAATCTTCATCCTTTGCCTGACGCATATTTTGATGCAGTTCTGCATAATTGAAGTTTAACCATATATTGACGTTGCCAATGCTCCCTAGGCACTTCCTGGTATCTTCATGCGTGAGTATTTTGAACACAGGTTGACCTTTTACTGGTGTCAGCTGCAGAAGATCTCCGAAAACAATGATGTGTTTCCCACCAAATAACACATCATATTCAGTTTTAAGTACTTCTTGCATTCTCAAATGCACAAAGGCAAGCATGACATTGGAAACCATGCTTACTTCGTCAATGATAAGTAGTTTCATTTTCCTCAAGACTCTTGAAACTTCACAGCAAGCATCTCCAGATAACTTGTTGTATTGTAATTTGTTGTCATGCTCCACCGGCAGCATCAATAGACGATGCAAAGTAATACCTTTAATATTATGTGCTGCCAGTCCAGTAGGAGCGGTGACAACACAAGACAGCGATGACTCAGTCCTTTCCTGCAAATAACAAGAGATTGCTTTAATGAGGAAACTTTTTCCAGTTCCCGCTTCTCCACTCACGTACAGTCGGACAGGCTTCAACGACGTACACGAGCACTCTTTCTTCTCATGACTTAATCCGTGCTCAATTTCCTTGGTAACTTCATCATATATTTTCCTCTGCTCAACGTTGAGTTGTTTTTCCAAGTCTTGTAAGTTAACTGAATCCTCCTGAGCATGTGCCATGGCTCTTTCTACTTCATTCATAGCAGTGGCAGCTTCATTTTCGATAATAGGTCCTCCAAGTGGATCTTGACTCAATGAAACAGAACTCTGACTGTCCTGAGAACTGTCTCTGGCAATCTCGGCTGCAATCGTTGCTTCCTGCTCAATTTCCAAAGTTAGCATTTCTTGATATTTAGAAAAAGCAGGACATTCTATGGACTCCTTGGCTGCATTGAAAGAGTCTTCGTAACAGAGGAAATCTCCAAGCAGTTCCTCTTCTGCACGCCAAGGCTTGAAAAGTTGCAAAAGTGCTAAATAGAAAAACTCCTTTTTTTCTGGAGATTCGCCACTTAATTTTCGATGGTTTACTAATTGGCATTTTCTTTGCTTGACCAGGCATCCCTCACTTCCAATTACAGCATACACTCCTTTCTCAATATCTTCTTTGATGTTCCTCTTGAATATATAATTTTGGAGAACCTCATATAGACAAACATTCTCAAGGTGACTGCTTCGATTTGGATAATATGTATCCAACATGTTGGTCTTCAAAATGTCGGTACTGTTTGGTTCCTTTTCTGCCAAATACTCAATTTCCCGAACAGGTTTTAGAACTCGATTTCGCGTTGCAGCAAGACCAAGACTCGCCCAAACGAGACTCCTGGATTTGGCATAGAGACTTGCTGAAGACAATCGATCAGAACATTCGTAAGCTCCGATTTCTCGATGCGACAACATCTTCAGACTGAAACTGTACAACTTCTTGCTGAGGCTCTTTTCATGGGAAATGTCCTCCCACATATCCTTCAGTTCGGTCTTTTCTTTTTTGGTGATGTAAGATGTCACATACCGAGCCACAGCCATACAGTTGTCAGCCACAAACTGTATATCCATGTTGGCATTCCACATGGACAAAATCACTGGGTTGTAGTCATTGATGTACTTGGACTCTTCGTTCCTTTTCAAATTGTATGTATTCTTGGGTGATTTCCTCATCACATTATGTCGCAGCGAAGACATCAAACTGTTCACTCTTCCTTTAGAAATCACCGGTCGTGGAAAGTTGAAACGACATTTGGTGTAGAACTTGTCCTTGTTTCTGAATTTACGACGACAGTACTTTCCACAACGATGGCTTTGGAAACGTAGAACTTGTTCTCTTAGACTTTTCTTCTCCGTTGCGTTTGGAACAGCACACGTAGAATACTGTTCGATGAAATTCATCACTAAGTCATCCGGATCTGTTCCAAATTTAGGTGCATCCTTGATCCACAGCAACATATGTATATGAGGGGCACCTCTTGCTTGGTACTCCTTTCTCCAGAAGAAATCCAACACCTCTCCAAGAGGTGGATTCTTTTTATTTGTGATGAAAGACATCATAGCTTCAAATCTATGATTGAAGTACCTGCATACATTCACAGGATCCAAAGAACACAGTTCTCCAGGTGTCTTGAATTCAATGTTTTCAATATTTCCATTTGCCTCTCGTAGAAATTCAAGTAAGTCATCCCAGCCATACTCGGCACAGCTCAGAGTGAGGAACCATGTCGGAGTTCCTAAGTTCCTCAGCATACATTTTAAGTCACCATGACGACGGTACCAGTACTCATTAGTACCAAGCTGACACGCCATGAGATTAATTAAGTGAGAATCCAAAATACTGTCTTGGACATTGACTTTATGCATAAAGTCACTTGCCGAGATGTTTCGCATCTGTATACCACTTTTTAAGATGTGGTTCACTGCATATGACAGTCCAGACAGATCGCTTTCAAACAGGAGATGAAACAAATAGGGAATGCATTGCCGAAACCTAGGATCTTCTGCATACAATCGTAAAGTCCGGTATTCAGATGCAGGAATTTCACGAGGTCGCTCATCATATCTTCCTCCTTGACCTGTGGGAAATAGCTGTGGGAAACACCGAGCTTCCAAACTTTCCTCCCAAACACTAATGGGACTCCCTTTGGCTTGTTTCATTTGAAACAACTCAATAGCATTCCCCATCACTTCCTTCGAATGCAAAGGATGAACACTATAATGTTCATATATTTCTTCACTTTTAGAGGCCTCTACTTTCTCAATTTGGCCAGCACACAAATCGCTATCCTCTTCATCACTTACTTCCTCTTCTGCAACATATACATTCTTATAGTACTTATTATTTTTCTTCAAATACACTGTTGCCTTTTTGACTTTCCTAACATCCACTAAATCTTGCCATATTTTCTTATTCTTTGTCGGAACCCCATTAACCAAGATAACCAGAGGTTCCTCTTCCACTTTTTCTATTCCAATTGTGTTAATGTTTTTGTTCAAATCTAGAGGCAAATAAACAACTCTTCCCTTTAATCCTCTCTGTAAATCTGCTGGAGGCAATTTCCCTGTCTTTGGCTCCATTCTTACAATAGCCTGAAAGGGATGGTACTTTGAATCAAAATAGATTCATAAGTATTTAAATCCTTCAATTCAGAAGGAATCTCAACCAATTCCAGATTATTATGAACTGCCCTAGCAGGCATCTGGTTTTGGTTTAATTTATTACAACAATAAGTACACACACGTTGATCCGATCCCAAATCAAAATAATTTTCTACCATCAAGTATGTGGCTAAATCCTTCCATTCACTATTATTTTCCCTTTCACTTTTTGCATATAAATCCACTACCTTAGTCTGATTCTTATAATAAGTGCGTCGACAACATACACAAGTGAAATTAGGCCTCTCACTTGATTTCATCTGAAACGTGGCAATTTCCTTCTGAAAATTATCTGTACTGGAAACCTGTACATTATCTTCCACATTACCCTCTACTTCAGGGTCAATTTGAACATTCTCATCTTTACTACCAAAGTAACAAAACTCAATTTCTTCACAAAGATTCTTCACATCTATTTCAGAACCATGCAAAAGAGCAGCACATAACTGTTTAAGCATAATTGCTGGACTCTTAGCATAATACAACATTCTCACTAATTTTCTCACTTTATTATGATGCACTGCTAGCATCCTGAAATGATGAAAAACACTCTGGCATACTCTCCTGGAAAGACAAGCCAGTGAATGACCACGCAAACCTGTCATTTGTCTCACTCTGCAAGGATCTAAATCTTGCAACAACTTCATTTTCTGCTTCAAACTTTTCTTATTAAATGTCCGTATAAAATCACATAGCAAATTGATGGAAACCTGTCGCACACTGCAAATAGAACTACACTTCCAAATGTACACAGGACCCTTAGGACGTCTTCCTAAAACCTCATCACTTAGCGCCTCTTCTGTCTCTGTTGTCACAAGTTGTTCTTTTTCAACTGGACAACCATCCTTCACTTCATAAGCTCGACCACTGATGTCAACTGCATGCACCAAATCATTATCCTGAAAATAAGTCTCCTCATTAAAAAATGCCTCAGAACTTGAACTATGCATCCATTCTCCAGAAAAAACTTCACAAAAGTTAGTACGATTTACTACTCTCTTCCATCTACTTTTTGTTTTGAAATCAGAAATTACCTTGCTTAGTTTCCTAATTCTATTGATTACCAAAATAAACAACTTTCGCTTGATTTCAAAAGCATGATCAATAATTTTCTCTACATTTTTCTTCCTCCTATAAAATGCCGCTTTCTGTTGGCCTTTCTTTTTAATATTTTTCAATAAATTAACTAATATCCTATTACGGAACATTCGTTGTCGAATGTCCCTAAACTGTTGTTTCCTTCTACTATCATGCACAGAGTTATCTCTTCCTCTACCAGTAACATTTGTGATGGGTCTCTCCTTTCCATTTAAATTACTTCTCTTTTTGTTAAGAGACACATTTTTTTGAGCAAAATTTTTTTTACTACAAATATTTCTTAAGAATGATTTCATGCTCTTACCCGGACCTTTCTTGGTGTTTTGACAAGTATTTGGGGAAGAGGACTGCTGCAATAAAACATCATCCTGCTGTCTTTGACGTTTTCTAGCCTTTCGTATTCGACTTCTGGAAGGCATTTTCCAAACTATGAAAGAATCTGCAGTTGAATCTGTGAAAAAATATAATATAAAATGTTATTAACCACTATTACCAAACAGTAAATAAATAACAGTCATCTAAAACTTAATGCCGTACTAATTATTTAACATAGCAAATATTTTCCACCAGCACTGCATCACAAAAATGACACTCAATGGTACAAAACAGGCATACAACACTCATAAATCACTCCCTAATATTTTAAATCATTAATTCAGGATGACGATAAGATGTAGCCTATCTAAAGGTTTGTTTAGGCCCAGATCTTTGGACTGGGGTGAATGTGTGTCATTGATCCACATTCAGTCCATCACCTGTTTTGTTTATTTGAGGTGAGGCCAACACATGGTTGCAGATAAGATTTTCACTGAAAAAAAACCAAGGTAAAAAAACATGTGAAGGCCTACCAATGAAGTAAATCATTAAATGAAAACCAATACATTTCTGGAAATATGCACTACTAGTGCTTCATAAGATGTTTTGGATCATATTTATAAGTTATTTGAGTATCTAGTATGCTATTTTACATTCTTCATGGTGCAAATTTATTGTAAATACGCTCCCACCTGCGGTTGGCAAATTTAGATTTTGATTATGGGAGTTAGATAGGCATGTTAATAATTTCCCAAAAATGGTATATAACCCCAAACAACCTTTGAAGCAAATGCTCTTAGCCATGTTATCCACCTCCCATTGGATAACATGGCTAAGAAGTGCTTGCAAATGTGATAAAAAAAGGCCTGCAATGCATGAATAACGCAGAAAAATCAGCGATATTCATGCATTTTCCAACAAATGCTCTTAGCCATGTTATCCACTTCCTATTAAATAACATGGCTAAGAACTGCTCAGGGCACCATGAGGAACGCTTTCCATTTAAAAAGGGAAAAATAACATCAAAGACACTAAAATGCCTTCTAAATATGAACCCAAACAACCTATGAAGCAATGTGAAAAAAAACTGCCGCAATGCATGAATATAGCAGAAAAATCAGCGATATTCATGCATTTCCCAGCAAATGCTCTTAGCCATGTTATCCACTTCCAATTAAATAACATGGCTAAGAACTGCTCAGGGCCCCATGAGGAACGCTTTCCATTTAAAAAGGGAAAAATAACATCAAAGACACTAAAATGCCTTCTAAATATGAACCCAAACAACCTATGAAGCAATGTGAAAAAAACGGCCACAATGCATGAATATAGCAGAAAAATCAGCGATATTCATGCATTTTCCAGCAAATGCTCTTAGCCATGTGATCCACTTCCTATTAAATAACATGGCTAAGAACTGCTCAGGGCCCCATGAGGAACGCTTTCCATTTAAAAAGGGAAAAATAACATCAAAGACACTAAAATGCCTTCTAAATATGAACCCAAACAACCTATGAAGCAATGTGAAAAAAAACGGCCACAATGCATGAATATAGCAAAAAAATCAGCGATATTCATGCATTTCCCAGCAAATGCTCTTAGCCATGTTATCCACTTCCTATTAAATAACATGGCTAAGAACTGCTCAGGGCCCCATGATGAACGCTTTCCATTTAAAAAGGGAAAAATAACATCAAAGACACTAAAATGCCTTCTAAATATGAACCCAAACAACCTATGAAGCAATGTGAAAAAAAACGGCCACAATGCATGAATATAGCAGAAAAATCAACGATATTCATGCATTTCCCAGCAAATGCTCTTAGCCATGTTATCCACTTCCTATTAAATAACATGGCTAAGAACTGCTCAGGGCCCCATGAGGAACGCTTTCCATTTAAAAAGGGAAAAATAACTTCAAAGACACTAAAATGCCTTCTAAATATGACCCCAAACAACCTATGAAGCTCTAACAGTACATATCCTGAAATTTAATTCATTTCAAAATTCGTTTTTAAACACAGCATATAAATCAATTGTATACCTGCATTCATGAAGAAATGACTAAAAATGTCCTTGAGACACATGAAAGTGTTTTCTGGAATGCCCTAGCACCATTTTTGGGACACTATTAACATGGCTAGGTAACTCCCATAATCAAAATCTAAATTTGCCAAGCACAAGTGGGAGCGTATTTACAAGACACTTGTCCCATGAGGAACACTTTACATTTTAAAAGGCGAACACAACATCTTAGACACTCAAATACCTTATAAATATGGCCCAAAACAACCTATGAAGCTCTAGCAGAACATATCTAGAAATGTAATTGATTTCTTAAATCGTTTTTAAAAGCAACATATCTGTTTCAGCTTACATAACAGACCATGAAATGGCCTCCATGTATTACAATATCTTGTGTAACTGCATGCCAGAATGTTACACCAAATATGCAATTATAATTTCTCTTTGAAACTAATTCTATTACTATATCACTAGAGACAAAACCACATTTTAAAAACACAGCTTTCTTCATCATTTTCTCCTTAAATCATACTATTCTCTATCTAAATTAAATAAATCTTTTCTCACCTTAGCAAATATTTTTTGAGTTTTGAAAACAGTCTCAGAAATACACCAAATTGTCTTCAGCAGAAGAAAAAGGATGCACTCCAAAGGCTGCAGCTATTGAAAGCACAGAAATACAGATATTCTTTTCACATATCTCTCATATTAGCCAATCATACCTCTTCCCTCACTTTTTTCAAATCAAAATCCTTCCCCCCTCTGCCCTGTCTGCCTTGTATCCATAGCAACCACCTCCTGGAAGACCTCTCATGTTTGCAAATTCACACAACAATGTTTCAATTGAACTCTGAACTCTCAGTGCACCTGCGTATCCAGTGCAATCTTTCATTAAATGTTTCTTACTTGACCATTCAAATTACATCTTTCAAAGAACACATCCATGCACCCTAACTTTCTGTTTTCAGAAATGGAAATGCACCAATCACTGCTAATGAATCATTAGCATTGTAAATCCACAGTTTTTTTTCTTTAGAAACTCCTACTGTTTCAACTGCCCTTTCATTACCACACTTCATCTGACTGCAGAACAACCTTCAGCCACCATGTTTAACGTCTGGATTGTTGGACATAGTTACATCCACTGGGCTCAAAGGTATGCTGAGAGCAGAAATTTACCTAACCTCAATTTACAAGATGTGGAAATTAAGTGGTTGGGCCAAAGAGGATTAAAATGTCACCAATTGATACCATTGGTGAAAACCTTTATGCATTTGCCAAAACCTGACCTGTTAATAGTGCACTGTGGAGGTAATGATTTGGGCACTTTGACAGGGGTAGGTCTGGAAATGCTTTTAAAGGACACCTTTGAGCAATTAATGGCACTTTTTCCTCAAACTGCCTTGGTATATTCCAATATATGCCAAAGACAGAAATGGAGGTGGTCCAACCAATTTTGTCCACAAATTGAGAAAGCGAGGAAGCATGTAAACAAATCTGTGTCAGCTTTCATGAGAGACCATGGAATGGGCTCTCTGTACAACAATAACTTGCGTTACTACATGCAAGATATCTACAGAGGAGATGGAGTTCACTTCTCAGATGAGGGCAACAGAATTTTCATTCTGAATTTAAGACTGTGCATTGGTACCTACTTATAAGTACCTAAATGTACCATAAACCCAAAAGCTCTTCTCAGAGCTACCCTTCATCTGATCACACACTTTTATTATTTTTTTTCTAACTTTTTTCTGTAATTTTCAACAAACTACGCTTAAAGAGCGCTATCCGGTACGCGAACTGGAAGCTAACCGCGCAAAATTTCAAAAAAAAGTTTTTTCTTCGCAAATATAGTCCTCCTCAGCCACCCTCAGAAAACGTAGGGGGGCAAAATACTTGTACCATGCCCCCTTCTACCCATTCAGAACATTATTTACCCTCCATTTTATACCTTGATTCGACCGTAACACAAAATGGTGGACTCCCGTTACGCTCCAAGTACGCGGACCGGACCGCTATCCGGGAAGCGGTCCAAAAAAAAGGCGGGAAAGTAATTTACAGAAAAACGACTAGAGACACTCTCACCAAATATAAATTAGCTCATACTACATAACAATCCCTTTCATTCTCACAAATTTGATTGAAATTTCATTTAGCCATTTAGCCTTTAGACCTCTCCAAATACCGTGAGGTAAATTACTTCACAAAACACATCTGAACTGTTGGAATTGACAACCAATGAAAATGTTACTTTCATTTTCTACTTTTATTACCTGACATTTGATTGGTTATATACTTGAATATATATAAAGGAAGAGAAGAAAACACAGCCATTTTGACTACTACTTCTTGTTGTACAACACCTTTTAATAGCTTCCAAAAACTTCAACTTCTTTGTGAAGGTAAGATATAATTTTTAAAAACGAAATATATTGTGCACTATAACTTAATATAATAGAATTTTTCTGCTACGTATACACTATCCCTCTGTAGTAGTAATGTATTTAGATAGACTTCTCTGTTATAGTTATGAATGGAGTTAGGCTTGTCTTGGTTAAATCACATACACTTTTTTATAGTCCTATTTCCACTCTGATACTATACACTGCCAAAAGATAAATTCACTGATAAAAAATGACTATCTAAAATTAATCCCAACAGTGCCCTATCTCTACTAATATATATTTTCTTATTCAAAATTTCAGGCAAAATGGAAGGCGAACAACAAATTTCATTTTCGATTGAACTGAAGGAGAGCAGCCAAGACAAACTTGATGACTTTATGGATGACAGTAGAGACCACGAACTTCTACAATGTGTTGAAGCAGTAGACAACTTGCTTGAAAATGAAAAACAATTACACCCTATAATAAATTATGACATTTCTGACAATGAAATGTTAGAAAATTTAATAAAGTATGAAAAACAATGAAAATAACAAAAATAACTTTAAAAATAAAGACAACAAAAAAAAAAAGAAAAAAAACCAAACAATTAACATACAGTCTTTGAAAAGTGTATCATTCTATTATCCTTATAGTACGCTGCCCAGAACGCTTTCCGGTTCGCGTACTAGACGCTCATCGCGAAAAAAAAAAATATATATATTTTTTTGGACCCTGCTGGGCCCTTTTAAAAACACCACATAAAACCTAGGGGGTCAGGGAGGATCTACTATGCCCCCTTATGGAAATTTCCCTCTTTGTTTTGGCCTCCTCTTGTCTCTCGATCCTACCGAGAGAGAAGATGGCGGCTGCACCGGACTGTTTAGAATGTTGACAAACACCGAAGAGCCAATCAGCTTTCCGTGCGCAAAGTTCCGATAAGCGAAAAGTACGCGAACCGGATCGCTGCCCGGACCGCTGTTACAGATATATATCTTGATTTAAACGTTAATTTCTCAAAATCCACTGGAGCACATATATTGAGACCTAGCAAAGGCACATCGGCCTAACAGTCCCTACAATTTTGCCAAGTTTCGTGCAAATCCATTCAGCCGTTCGGGCTAAAAGTGAGTCCAACCGCCCTATGGAAATTAACATGGGAAAAACGCGTTTTGGGACCCCCCTTTTTTCTCGGGCCCCCCTTGATGAAACCCCCCCAAATTTTCAAGGGCTGCTCAGAAACAAAATGTGCCATTTTCCTGAAAATTTCAGCCAATTCCGTCCACAAACGCCAAAGTTATTAGACATAGAATTTTCAGAAATCCCATAGGGAAAAAATCCTAACTATATATACCTACTGGCGACCGCCAGTAGGTAATATATATATATATTACCTACTGGCTATCGCCAGTAGGTATATATAGTTAGGATTAATTCCCTATGGGATTTCTGAAAATTCTATGTCTAATAACTTTGGCGTTTGTGGACGGAATCGGCTGAAATTTTCAGGAAAATGGCACATTTTGTTTCTGAGCAGCCCCTGAAAATTTGGTGGGGTTTCGTCAAGGGGGGGCTGAGAAAAAAGGGGGGTCCCAAAACGCGTTTTTCCCATTCATTTTTCCATAGGGCGGTTGGACTCACTTTTAGCTCGAACGGCTGAATGGATTTGCACGAAACTTGGCAAAATTGTAGGGACTGTTAGCCCAATGTGCCTTTGCTAGGTCTCAATATATGTGCTTCAGTGGATTTTGAGAAATTAACGTTTAAATCAAGATATATATCTGTAACAGCGCTCCGGGCAGCGATCCGGTCCGCTTACTTTTCGCGTTTCGGAACTTTGAGCGCAGAAAGCTGATTGGCTCTCCGGTGTCTGTCAACATTCTAAACAGTCCGGAGCGGCCGCCATCTTGTCTCTCTGTAGGATCGAGAGAGAAGAAGAGGTGAAAAACGAAAGGGGAATTTAATGAAAGGGGGCAAGGTATCCCCCTCTTGACCCCCTAGGAATGTTGTTGGGGTTATTAAAGGGTCCCGTGGGGAAAAGAAAAAAAAAATGATTTTTCACGGTAGAAGCGCTTCACGGGCCGCGAACTGGGCCGCAAACTGGTAGCGAAACGGGAATTCGCCATTTTGTGCTTCGTTAATTAAATTATTAGGTATAAGGGGGTGCGGGAGACGTATCCTAATCCCCTATGTTTCCTGAGGGTGGCTGAGGAGGCTGATATATGTTGATACATCTCTTCCAGCGGCTGTGCGTGAGCTTTTTTTTTTTTTGCTGCGTGACAGTCCGGAGCGGCCGCCATCTTGTCTCTCGGTAGGATCGAGAGAGAAGAAGAGGTGAAAAACGAAAGGGGAATTTAATGAAAGGGGGCAAGGTATCCCCCTCTTGACCCCCTAGGAATGTTGTTGGGGTTATTAAAGGGTCCCGTGGGGAAAAGAAAAAAAAAATGATTTTTCACGGTAGAAGCGCTTCACGGGCCGCGAACTGGGCCGCAAACTGGTAGCGAAACGGGAATTCGCCATTTTGTGCTTCGTTTTAATTGTTTAGAGACAAAAATTATCGCCGCACATCGGCCACAATGCATGAATATCGTTGAAAAGTCAGTGATATTCATGCATTATCCAGCAAATGCTCTTAGCCGTGTTATCCACCTTCCATTGGATAACATGGTTAAAAACTGCTCGGCGCGTGAGCTTTTTTTTTTTTTTTTTTTTTTTTTTGCTGCGTGACGTTTGTTAACGTTCGATTCGATGGAAATCAGGAAGTGTTGACCACCATTTTGTCACTGCGAGTAAATATTTTGTTATAAATGAATCCTTATTGAAAAACATTGTCTGCGCCATCTTGCCTTTTTGTCCAATGCCACAATTTTGTCGTGCACAGCAGCCATTTTAGATGCCTTGACCAGGCCCACTCTCTGCACGCCGCCGATCCTCAGCATGGCTCCCCACCCTCGCAAGCATCTCCCCCACGCACTGGTCATCCTCGCTCTCTCTCTCATGCATGGGCCATATACTTCCCCCCATCTGCGCTGCTCTTCTCTGAGAATCACACCCTGTGCCCTCCCGACACCTCTCTTTCACCCTATTCACTACCGCACCCTCTGACACTCCTCTTCCTCTGTGTCCGATTGTCCAGGCCGGACCTAGGCTATCACCTAGCCCTGTGGATGTAGTTTATGGCCCCAGCTGTAGAGTATCCAGACATGCCAACCCTCCCGATTCAGGCGTGAGACTACTGATTTCAGTGCTAGTCTTTCGCTTCCCGATTCCTGCAAGGAAAAACCCGGGGGCATATTACCAACAACTAGCGGTAATTTTTGTCTTTAACTTGTTTAGAGACAAAAATTATCGCCGCACATCGGCGAATTTTATCGCACATAAACCTTGCTATTAGCAAGGTTTATCGCAAATGCGATAAAAAACGGCCGCAATGCATGAATATCGTTGAAAAGTCAGCGATATTCATGCATTATCCAGCAAATGCTCTTAGCCATGTTATCCACTTCCCATTGAACAAGCGCATGGTCTTTTAAAGATTGCATGAATATTGTTGAAAAGTCAGCGATATTCATGCATTATCCAGCAAATGCTCTTAGCCGTGTTATCCACCTTCCATTGGATAACATGGCTAAAAACTGCTTTGTGCGTGAGCTTTTTTTTTTTTTTTTTTTTTTTTTTGCTGCGTGACGTTTGTTAACGTTCGATTCGATGGAAATCAGGAAGTGTTGACCACCATTTTGTCACTGCGAGTAAATATTTTGTTATAAATGAATCCTTATTGATAAACATTGTCTGCGCCATCTTGCGTTTTGTCCAATGCCACAATTTTGTCGTGCACGGCAGCCATTTTAGATGCCTTGACCAGGGCCACTCTCTGCACGCCGCCGATTCTCAGCATGGCTCCCCACCCTCGCACGCATCTCCCCCACGCAATGGTCACCCCCGCTCTCTCTCTCATGCATGGGCCATATGCTTCCCCCATCTGCGCTGCTCTTCTCTGAGAATCACACCCTGTGCCCGCTCGACACCTCCCTTTCACCCTACTCACTACCGCACCCTCTGACACTCCTCTTCCTCTGTGTCCGATTGTCCAGGCCGGACCTAGGCTATCACCTAGCCCTGCGGATGTAGTTTATGGCCCCAGCTGTAGAGTATCCAGACATGCCAACCCTCCCGATTCAGGCGTGAGACTACTGATTTCAGTGCTAGTCTTTCGCTTCACGATTCCTGCAAGGAAAAACCTGGGGGCATATTACCAACAACTAGCGGTAATTTTTGTCTCTAACTTGTTTAGAGACAAAAATTATCGCCGCACATCGGCGAATTTTATCGCACATAAACCTTGCTATTAGCAAGGTTTATCGCAAATGCGATAAAAAACGGCCGCAATGCATGAATATCGTTGAAAAGTCAGCGATATTCATGCATTATCCAGCAAATGCTCTTAGCCATGTTATCCACTTCCCATTGAACAAGCGCATGGTCTTTTAAAGATTTGTGAAGTACTCGGGGCGGCGGTGTGTGTGTGCCCTCTTTCAGGAGCGTGCGGGGGGGCACTGCCAGCAATTTGCAGGCCAGGCAGTGTTCAACACGTGCATCACCCTTTCTCTGCCTGCTATTGCGCTCCATGCTTCGGAAAGGTAAGAAAAAGAACGTGCATTTGAGTTTGAAATGTCCGATCTTGTAGCAGTACACTTGCAAAGCCCACACATGACAATAACCCGATTCAAGGCCCCATTCACCCGATTTTTAAAAAAAATATAGTACTCCAAGACAGTTACATTTTAAAACTTTATTAACATTTAAATATAACGAACGCAACAAAAACTGTAAATATATTTAACCATTTTTTGAAATTAACCAGAACTATAACGATAACAACAACATCAACAATAATATAACTTTTATGCCTAAATTACGCAAACATTTAGCTAATCTGCTAAAGGGGGGAGTCGCAATTTCTTTACAATAATCAATAATGAAAAATCCACATCAATAGGGTTGCCCGTTTTCTCGATGCAGCACTATAGTGCAATATACACAGCACCTGGGGTGTCAAGAGTGAACAGGTCTTTCTTTGTTCCTTAAGATGTTATCTCCGAGAATGCTGATGCATTGGTGTCTGTACACTTCTTTGTCAATTCTGTCAAGATGATAACTGCTTTATAAACAGACGATATCTTTGTTTAGTCATTAGTGTTAAGTGTGTCTGAAACTACAGTGCCCTTCTGTTTTTTTTTCTTCAGGCTCTACAGAGTTTTGTGTGTTGTTCTTTTGAGCGACAATTATTCCAGAGGTTTCAGGTTCACTTGTTTTGTCCTGCAGTGAGTTAACAGCTTTAGAGAGTTCATGTTTATTTGCTATGTCCTGCTGTTCGTCAATTGCTTCAGAGACGTCAGCCTCATTTTTTATGTTTCAGTAGATCCTGGACCTGCCCGGCCGCGCCCAAAATGGCGCCGGTGTAAATGGGACTCGTAACTGCTTGTTCTGTACTGGTTGCCCAACCTTGATATCACGAGATACATATGCAGTTTTGAAGCACATGGCGGAGGCTTGTCTGCTGTAGTGGGGCGCCCCTTTATCGTTTCAGTCGCCATTCCGCCCGCTTTTGCTACACTGTGCCTTTTCCGGCATTCAGCTGTTTAGCGCCCGCTCTTACGGCTACAGCGTCTCGCTCACCATGTAGTTGAGTTGCTCCCACTCTTGCGGTGCAGCGATAGGCGGCTGCCACAGGACTCTTAAAATGGCGGCCGGCTCTTCGGATTTGGGCCTGGTCCAGTAAAATGGCCCTGGGACACCTTGGAACTCGGACGCTTGTCTGCCAGGGCTTGGGTTCCATTCTCCAAAGCGTCCCCTCAGCCTTGAAGATTGTACAAAAGTCTTGGGGGCCCTCGACTCCCGCAGGCTTCCGGTGGGGAGCGGCTGCCATGATTGCTTGCGGAATGGCCACGACGGAGCTACGAGATGGTGGTGCTCTCATGGTGACGCCAGCTTCAGTCTGAAACATCCAGAAATAAGGTGGGGCTTTCATCGTTTGGGGAAAAAAAATGTTTTAATCCAATGAAAAGTGTTATTTTTAGGTCACATGACCTAGTCTTACATAATTAGGAAAAGAAAAGTAAAATGAACCAATGAAAAGTTTTATTAACAAGTCACATGACCTGTTATGCTTACGTTACGCGCTGCGCGGCGCGCTCTGGATCGTTTCCGGGAAGCTGCGCCTTGCGCACCGGAGCACTTCCGGGTGCGCTAACGCGTCGCGTCATATGATGCATTATGCGACAATGCAGGTGCAGAATATAGTCAAAATGTCTCCACCAACCAGCGGTCGGAATACAACCGCTTTCAGCAGTCCAAAAAGTTCGGTCAAATCTTAAGAGCGGGAGCAACTCAACTACATGGTGAGCGAGACGTTGTAGTCGCAAGAGCGAGCGTTAAACAGCTGAATGGCGGAAGAGGCACAGAGTACCAAAAGCGGGCGGAATGGCAACTAAAACGGTAAAGGGGCGCCCTACGACAGCGTGTCTTCGGGTGAAACGGATTGTGGGACAAGGTCCAGAATGAAAGATTCTTCAAAAGGGAAAAAATTCCGCCGGACCCCGGGAGCCGGCCGCCTATGCCGGGGGCGATCTCAGGCCTCACCAGGGCAACACGACTTGGGGAGGGGGCAGGAGCCAAGCGCCCCCTCTCAGTCCGCGCCATCTCACCGCCCCTCGGGGGCCTCCGTCAAGCGGTTTAGGGAGGCACCGTTATCACATTGTTTTCCAATGCAGTCAGGTCCACAAATGGACCCCACTTACTTTGAATAGTGAAGCTGCAGCAGGTGCAAATAAGGTTTAAACAGTGTTACAAGAGCTGCTTAGAACTCTGAAGTATGGCACTCTACAACCAGGACTTATGCCATTTATGTAAGGCAGTGACATGGAAGCAAGTCAGGGACAAAAAGCATGAACGAACATTCACGTATGAAAATCTTATTTGGAGAAGGGGTAGAATCCAAACGCCCCCTGCCAGTTCGCGCCACTACACCGTATGTGGAAAATCTGAAGCCATCATTCTACAAACTCTCAACGCTTGTTATCAGTGCATGTGTTTCATGCTCGATCGATTGAGCTAGCCGGATCGGGCAATAAAAAGTATAAAATAGTTATGTAAATAGTTATTTAATAAAATGTTTTACTCTGTTTCTTTGCTGGTGTGTTGTGTATATTTATAATATTTGCATAGGGTTTGCCGTTATTTTGGGCGGTGTGGGTGGCGGAGTCGAGCTGTTTTGCAGCCCTCATGGTGTGGAGCTCAGTTCATTTCACTATTTTCGTATTTCTCATGAAGGGTTATTCCTAATGTTTGTATTTTACAGAGGTCAAAAAGAGATCGAATTAGTGGTCTACTGATTTTGCTCGGTTACTTTTATTTTTTTACACGATTTTTCACTATCTGCAAAGACTAAACAGAGTATTGCGACTTTGTGCTTGTTTGTAAATAGAGAATGATCCAAAGAGAACCAATTGTAAAACAGTAAATGCTTGGATAATAATCAATCAAATGGAGAGACAAGCAGGTACGACGGATTACAACAGGGGTAAAGGTCTGAGTTAACTACCGTTCACTATCTGCAAAGAGAGAGTACTACTAAGAGAAAAGAGGGGAGTGGGGGGGGGGCAGCGTTCAAAGCACATCAGTGTGCATAAACACGAAAACGTTTTTACCTATCACGTACTTGACATTTGACAGCTTTTGATATTTGCTATTAAAAAACCATTGAAATTCACAGAAAAAACCATAGGTTATACTCCATATATAGTTAGGAATTTGCATTTACAAAACCTTGAAAATTCAATGAAAAAACCATTGGTTGTAGGCCATATATAGTTAGGGATTTGCATTTAGAAAACCTTATTTTACTCGCATAAAACCATTGAAATTCCATATATAGTTATAAGCGCTAACTATATATCGCGCACCCGCAATCCACTGCTGATGATGTCACATATTACATCATTCATGACATGGTTAGTGACATCACTGATGACATCACGGTCGCCAGTAGGTATATATAGTTAGGATTTTTTCCCTATGGGATTTTTGAAAATTCTATGTCTAATAACTTTGGCGTCTGTGGACGGAATTGGCTGAAATTTTCAGGAAAATGGCACATTTTGTTTCTGAGCAGCCCCTGAAAATTTAGGGGGGGTTCGTCTAGGGGGGGGGCCGAGAAAAAAGGGGGGTCCCAAAACGCGTTTTTCTAATGTTAATTTCCATAGGTGGTTGGCCTCACTTTTAGCTCGAACGGCTGAATGGATTTGCACGAAACTTGGCAAAATTGTAGGGTCTGTTAGCCCGATGTGCCTTTGCTAGGTCTCAATATATGTGCTCCAGTGGATTTTGAGAAATTAACGTTCAAAAAAAGATATATATCTGTAAGCGCGCCCTGGGCAGCGCTCCGGTTCGCGTACTTGACGCGTAACTGAACTTCGCGAAGCAAAGCTGATTGGCTCTCCGGTGTCTGTCAACATTCTAAACAGTCCGGAGCGGCCGCCATCTTGTCTCTCGGTAGGATCGAGAGACAAGAGGAGGCCAAAACAAAGGGGGAAATTACCATAAGGGGGCATAGTAGATCCTCCCTGACCCCCTAGGTTTTATGTGGAGGTTTTAAAAGGGCCCGCAGGGCAAAAAAAAAAAATATATTTTTTTTTTGCGTGGGGAGAGCCCAGTTTGCGAACCGGGAAGCGTTCTGGGGAGCGTACTATAAGGAAAAAAGAATGATAGACTTTTCAAATACTGTATGTTAATTGATTGTTGGTTTTGTTGATTATTTTTTAATTTCTTTATTTTTTAAGCAATTATTTATTATTGTGATTGTGTTTCAAAATTTAATAAACTTTCTAACATTTCACTGTCTGAAATGTCATTATTTTCATTGAACATAGTTTGTAATTTCTGAGGGTGTAAAATGTCCTCATTTTGAAGGAGGTCATCTACTGCTTGCACACATTGCAGTAGTTCTTGGTCCCAAGTTTCATCCATAAATTCTATATAATTTCGATCAATGATTTCTTGGCTGCTCTCTTGCAGGACAATTTGAAATTCAACTTTGTGTTCGCCTTCCATTTTGCCTGAAATTTGGATAAAAAAAAATATATATTAGTAGAGATAGGGCACTGTTGGGATTAATTTTAGATAGGCAGTTTTTATCAGTGAATTTATCTTTGGGCAGTGTATAGTATCAGAGTGGAAGTAGGAATATAAAAAAGTGTATGTGATTTAACGTAAGTAAATGCATAATTATACAAGAGAAGCCTAACTCCATCCATAACTATAACAGAGAAGTCTATCTAAATCTATAACTACTACAGAGGGATAGTCTATAACTATCAGAAAAAGTTTACCATATTAATTTATAGTGCACAATATACTTCAGTTTTAAAAATAACAACTTACCTTTACAAAGAAGTTGAAGTGATTAGTGAAAATCCAATTGAAATGTACAACAAGAAGTAGTAGTCAAAATGGCTGTGTTTCCTTCTCTTCCTTTATATATATTCAGGTATATAACCAATCAAATGTCAGGTAATAAAAGTAGAAAATGAAAGTAACATTTTCATTGGTTGTCAATTCCAACACTTCAGATGTGTTTTGTGAAGTAATTTACCTCACGGTATTTAAAGAGGTCTACAGGCTAAATGGCTAAATGGAATTTCATTCAAATTTGTGAAAATGAAAGGGATTGGTATGTAGTATGAGCTAATCTATATTTGGTGAGAGTGTCTCCAGTCGTTTTTCTGTAAATTACTTTCCCACCTTTTTTATTGGACCGCTTCCCGGGAAGCGTCCCGGTTCGCGAACCAGCAGCGTTACGGGAGTCCACCATTTTGTGTTTCGGTCAAATTAAGATACAAGATGGAGGGCAAATAATGTTCAGAATGGGTAGAAGGGGGCACGTAGACTTATCTTGACCCCCTAGGTTTTCTGAGGGTGGCTGAGGAGGCTTATATGTGTGAAAAAAAACATTTTTTTATGAAATTCCGCGAGGTTAGCTTTCGGTTCGCGTACCGGATAGCGCCCCGGGGAGCGTACTTTGTTGAAAATTAGTGAAAAAAGTTAGAAAAAAATAATAATTGTGAGTGATCAGATGTAGGGTAGCTCTGAGAAGAGCTTTTGGGATTATGGTACATTTAGGTACTTATAAGTAGGTACCAATGCACAGTCTTAAATTCAGAATGAAAATTCTGTTGCCCTCATCTGAGAAGTGAACTCCATCTCCTCTGTATATATCTTGCATGTAGTAACGCAAGTTATTGTTGTACATGGAGCCCATTCCATGGTCTCTCATGTAAGCTGAAACAGATTTGTTTACATGCTTCCTCGACTTCTCAATTTGTGGACAAAATTGGTTGGACCACCTCCATTTCTGTCTTTGGCATATATTTGAATATACCAAAGCAGTTTGAGGAAAAAGTGCCATTAATTGCTCAAAGGTGTCCTTTAAAAGCATTTCCAGACCTACTCCAGTCAAAGTGCCCAAATCATTACCTCCACAGTGCACAATTAACAGGTCAGGTTTTGGCAAATGCATAAAGGTTTTCACCAATGGTATCAATTGGTGACATTTTAATCCTCTGTGGACAAACCACTTAATTTCCACATCTTGTAAATTGAGGTTAGGTAAATTTCTGTTCTCAGCATACCTTTGAGCCCAGTAGATGTAACTATGTCCAACAATCCAGACAGTAAACATGGTGAGAGAAGTTTCTGCTGCAGTCAGATGAAGTGTGGTAATGAAATGGCAGATGAAACAGTAGGAGTTTGTAAAGAAAAAAAACTGTGGAGTTTCAGTGCTAATGATTCACTAGCAGTGATTGGTGGATTTCCATTTCTGAAAACAGAAAGTTAGGGTGCATGGATGTGTTCTTTGAAAGATGTAATTTGAATGGTCAAGGAAAAAACATTTAATGAAAGATTGCACTGGATACGCAGGTGCACTGAGAGTTCAGAGTTCAATTGAAACATTGTTGTGTGAACTTGCAAACATCAGAGGTCTTTCAGGAGGTGGTTGCTATGCAAAAAAGGCAGAGAGGGCAGAGGGGGGAAGGGTTTTGATTTGAAAAAAGTGAGGGAAGAATTTTGATTGGCTAACATGAGAGATATGTGTAATGAATATCAGCATTTCTGTGCTTTCTATAGCTGCAGCCTCTGGAGTGCATACTCTTTGTTCTGCTGAAGACAGTTTGGTGTATTTCTGAGACTGTTTTGAAACTCAAAAAGTTTTTGCTAAGGTGAGAAAAGATGTATTTAATTTAGATAGAGAATAGTATGATTTAAGGAGAAAATTATGAAGAAAGCTGTGTTTTTAAAATGTTGCTTAGTCTCAAGTGATATACAAATAGATTTTGTTTCTTTGAGAAATTGTAATTGCACATTTTGTGTAGATATCTTGCATGCAGTAACGCAAGTTATTGTTGTACATGGAGCCCATTCCATGGTCTCTCATGTAAGCTGAAACAGATATATTGTGTTTAAAAACGTTTTTTGAAATCAATTAGATTTCTGGATATGTACTGCCAGAGCTTCATAGGTTGTTTGGGCCATATTTATAAGGCATTTGAGTGTCTATGATGTGATTTTTTTCCCATTTAAATTGAAGAGCTTTCTCCATGGGGCAAGTTTCTTGTAATCATGTGTCTTAAGGACATTTTAAGTAATTTCCTCTTGAATGTAGGTATACAATTGATTTATATGTTGTGTTTAAAAACGTTTTTTGAAATCAATTACATTTCTAGATATGTACTGTTAGAGCTTCATAGGTTGTTTGGGGCATATTTATAAGGCATTTGAGTGTCTATGATGTTATTTTTCCCATTTAAATTGAAGAGCTTTCTCCATGTGGCAAGTTCCTTGTACATATGCTCCCACCTGTGCTTGGCAAATTTAGATTTTGATTATGGGAGTTACATAGCCATGTTAAAAAATTACCCAAAAATGGTGCAAAGGCAATCAAAAAACGCTTTCATGTGTCTTAAGGACATTTTAAGTCAATGAGGAAACACAGGTGATGTTATTCTGAAATGAGGAAAAGAAACTTCACATTTTTCAATTACATCACTAGTGTTTCCTAAGTTTATGAATGACATTGTGCAGATGAAGTTTAGGTGTGACCACAGATTCAAAAGATGTCTGCCCTTTGTTCAAGAGTGAAGTGGACATGACTTACTTCATTGGTAGGCCTTCACATGTATTATCTCCTTTGTTTTCTTCAACAAGCGAAAATCTCATCTGCAACCGTGAGTAGCCCTCACCTCAAACAAACCTCTGGATAGGCCACACCTTATCGTCATCCTGAATCAATCATTTAAAATGTTAGGGACTGATTTATGATAGGTGTATGCCTGTTTTGTACCACTGTGCGTCACTTTTGTGACGCAGTGGTGGTGCAAAAGATTTGCTATGTGGCGACATATTTACAACTTGATGCATCTAGGCAGATGTGTCATGCTGTAAAATAACAAGCAGGGTGTTAAGTTTTTGATGACTGTTATTGATTTACTGTTTGGTCATAGTGGTAATTAACATTTTTTATTATATTTTACCACAGATTCAATTGCAGATCATTTCAAAATTTGAAAATGCCAACTAAGAATCGAATTAGAACGGCTACAAAACGTCAAAGACAGCAGGTTCATCTATTACTGCAGCAGTCCTCTACAAAAAAAACCTGTCAAGTCACCAAGAAAGCTCCGGGTAAGACCACGAAATCATTCATAAGAAATATTTGTAGTAAAAAAAGTATTTCTACAGAAAATGTTTCAGTCCAGAAAAAGAGAAGCAATTTAAACAGAAAGGAAAGACCAATAAAAAATGTTACTGCTAGAGCAAGAGATAACTCTGTGCATGATAATAGAAGGAAACAACAGTTTAGGGACATTCGAAAACAAATGATCCGCAACAGGATAATAGTCAATTTGTTAAAAAATATTAAGAAAGGCCAACAGAAAGTGGCATTTTATAAGAAAAAGAAAAATGTAGAGAAAATTATTGATCAGGCTTTCGAAATTAAGCGAAAGTTATTTATTTTGGTAATCAATAGAATTAGGAAACTAAACAAGGTAATTTCTGATTTCAAATCAAATAGTAGATGGAAGAGAGTAGTTAATCGTAGTAATTTTTGTGAAGTTTTTTCCGGAGAATGGATGCATAGTTCAAGTTGTGAAATATGCAAAAACAACAGGTGATGGACCGAGTGTGGATCAATGTCACACACTCACCCCAGTCCAAAGATCTGGGCCCAAATCCATCGTTTTTTTGCACTCCACACCACCCTGGGTTAGACAATGGCGATATGCAAATCAGCTCTGACCCTGTGCCCCATGGGAACAGTCCAGTCCGAACTACAAAAGCCATGTCCTTCCCAGAACGGAATCAAGCATCCGAGGACCGGACCGGTTTCGAGGTAACACCTCTCATCAGCCCGGCTAGCTTGACTCCAGTGGTGTGGAGTGCCTGGGACCCACGTCTGGGCATCCCCAGCGCACTTAGGGCGGAATATGCAAAAACAACAGGTGATGGACCGAGTGTGGATCAATGTCACACACTCACCCCAGTCCAAAGATCTGGGCCCAAATCCATCGTTTTTTTGCACTCCACACCACCCTGGGTTAGACAATGGCGATATGCAAATCAGCTCTGACCCTGTGCCCCATGGGAACAGTCCAGTCCGAACTACAAAAGCCATGTCCTTCCCAGAACGGAATCAAGCATCCGAGGACCGGACCGGTTTCGAGGTAACACCTCTCATCAGCCCGGCTAGCTTGACTCCAGTGGTGTGGAGTGCCTGGGACCCACGTCTGGGCATCCCCAGCGCACTTAGGGCGGAATGTGCAAAAACAACAGGTGATGGACCGAGTGTGGATCAATGTCACACACTCACCCCAGTCCAAAGATCTGGGCCCAAATCCATCGTTTTTTTGCACTCCACACCACCCTGGGTTAGACAATGGCGATATGCAAATCAGCTCTGACCCTGTGCCCCATGGGAACAGTCCAGTCCGAACTACAAAAGCCATGTCCTTCCCAGAACGGAATCAAGCATCCAAGGACCGGACCGGTTTCGAGGTAACACCTCTCATCAGCCCGGCTAGCTTGACTCCAGTGGTGTGGAGTGCCTGGGACCTACGTCTGGGCATCCCCAGCGCACTTAGGGCGGAATATGCAAAAACAACAGGTGATGGACCGAGTGTGGATCAATGTCACACACTCACCCCAGTCCAAAGATCTGGGCCCAAATCCATCGTTTTTTTGCACTCCACACCACCCTGGGTTAGACAATGGCGATATGCAAATCAGCTCTGACCCTGTGCCCCATGGGAACAGTCCAGTCCGAACTACAAAAGCCATGTTCTTCCCAGAACGGAATCAAGCATCCGAGGACCGGACCGGTTTCGAGGTAACACCTCTCATCAGCCCGGCTAGCTTGACTCCAGTGGTGTGGAGTGCCTGGGACCCACGTCTGGGCATCCCCAGCGCACTTAGGGCGGAATATGCAAAAACAACAGGTGATGGACCGAGTGTGGATCAATGTCACACACTCACCCCAGTCCAAAGATCTGGGCCCAAATCCATCGTTTTTTTGCACTCCACACCACCCTGGGTTAGACAATGGCGATATGCAAATCAGCTCTGACCCTGTGCCCCATGGGAACAGTCCAGTCCGAACTACAAAAGCCATGTCCTTCCCAGAACGGAATCAAGCATCCGAGGACCGGACCGGTTTCGAGGTAACACCTCTCATCAGCCCGGCTAGCTTGACTCCAGTGGTGTGGAGTGCCTGGGACCCACGTCTGGGCATCCCCAGCGCACTTAGGGCGGAATATGCAAAAACAACAGGTGATGGACCGAGTGTGGATCAATGTCACACACTCACCCCAGTCCAAAGATCTGGGCCCAAATCCATCGTTTTTTTGCACTCCACACCGCCCTGGGTTAGACAATGGCGATATGCAAATCAGCTCTGACCCTGTGCCCCATGGGAACAGTCCAGTCCAAACTACAAAAGCCATGTCCTTCCCAGAACGGAATCAAGCATCCGAGGACCGGACCGGTTTCGAGGTAACACCTCTCATCAGCCCGGCTAGCTTGACTCCAGTGGTGTGGAGTGCCTGGGACCCACGTCTGGGCATCCCCAGCGCACTTAGGGCGGAATATGCAAAAACAACAGGTAATGGACCGAGTGTGGATCAATGTCACACACTCACCCCAGTCCAAAGATCTGGGCCCAAATCCATCGTTTTTTTGCACTCCACACCACCCTGGGTTAGACAATGGCGATATGCAAATCAGCTCTGACCCTGTGCCCCATGGGAACAGTCCAGTCCGAACTACAAAAGCCATGTCCTTCCCAGAACGGAATCAAGCATCCGAGGACCGGACCGGTTTCGAGGTAACACCTCTCATCAGCCCGGCTAGCTTGACTCCAGTGGTGTGGAGTGCCTGGGACCCACGTCTGGGCATCCCCAGCGCACTTAGGGCGGAATATGCAAAAACAAGTTCAAGTTGTGAGGCATTTTTTATTGAGGAGAGTTATTTCCAGGATAATGATTTGGTGCTTGCAGTTGACACCAGTGGTCGAGACAGAAGAGGTGTTAGGTAATGAGGTTTTAGGAAGACGTCCTAAGGGTCCTGTGTACATTTGGAAGTGTAGTAGTATTTGCAGTGTGCGACAGGATTCCATCAATTTGCTTTGTGATTTTGTACGGACATTTAATAAGAAAAGTTTGAAGCAGAAAATGAAGCTGTTGCAAGAATTAGATCCTTGCAGAGTGAGAGAAGTGACAGGTTTGCATGGTCATTCACTGGCTTGTCTTTCCAGGAGAGTATGCCAGAGTGTTTTTTCATCATTTCAGGATGCTAGCAGTGCATCATAATAAAGTGAGGAAATTAGTGAGAATGTTGTATTATGCTAAGAGTCCAGCAATTATGCTTAAACAATTATGTGCTGCTCTTTTCCATGGTTCTGAAACAGATGTGAAGAATATTTGTGAAGAAATTGAGTTTTGTTACTTTGGCAGTAAAGATGAGAATGTTCAAATTGACCCAGAAGTAAAGGGTAATGTTGAAGATAATGTACAGGTTTCTAGTACAGATAATTTTTGTTACTTTGGCAGTAAAGATGAGAATGTTCAAATTGACCCAGAAGTAAAGGGTAATGTTGAAGATAATGTACAGGTTTCTAGTACAGATCATTTTCAGAAGGAAATCGCCACGTTTCAGCTGAAATCAAGTGAGAGGCCTAATTTCACTTGTGTGTGTTGTTGACGCACTTATTATAAGAATCAGATTAAGTTAGTGGATTTATATGCAAAAAGTGAAAGGGAAAATAATAGTGAATGGAAGGATTTCGCAACATACTTGATGGTAGAAAATTGTTTTGATTTGGGATCGGATCAACGTGTGTGTACTTATTGTTGTAACAAATTAAACCAAAACCAGATGCCAGCTAGGGCGGTTCATAATAATCTGGAATTGGTTGAGATTCCTTCTGAATTGAAGGATTTAAATACTTATGAATCTATTTTGATTCAAAGTATCCATCCCTTTCAGGCTATTGTAAGAATGGAGCCAAAGACAGGGACGTTGCCTCCATCAGATTTACAGAGAGGATTAAAGGGAAGAGTTGTTTATTTGCCTCTAGATTTGAACAAATACATTAACACAATTGGAGTAGAAAAAGTGGAAGAGGAACCTCTGGTTATCTTAGTTAATGGGGTTCCGACAAAGAATAAGAAAATATGGCAAGATTTAGTGGATGTTAGGAAAGTCAAAAAGGCAACATTGTATTTGAAAAAAAATTATAAGTACTATAAGAATGTATATGTTGGAGAAGAGGAAGTAAGTGATGAAGAGGATAGTGATTTGTGTGCTGGCCAAATTGAGAAAGTAGAAGCCTCTAAAAGTGAAGAAATATATGAACATTATAGTGTTCATCCTTTGCATTCCAAGGAAGTCATGGGGAATGCTATTGAGTTGTTTCAAATGAAACAAGCCAAAGGGAGTCCCATTAGTGTTTGGGAGGAAGATATGATGAGCGACCTCATCAAATTCCTGCGTCTGAATACCAGACTTTACGATTGTATGCAGAAGATGCTAGGTTTCGACAATGCATTCCCTATTTGTTTCATCTGTTTGAAAGCGATCTGTCTGGACTGTCATATGCAGTGAACCACATCTTGAAAAGTGGTATACAGATGCGAAACATCTCGGCAAGTGACTTTATGGATAAAGTCAATGTCCAAGACAGTATTTTGGATTCTCACCTAATTAATCTCATTGCGTGTCAGCGTGGTACTAATGAGTACTGGTACCGTCGTCATGGTGATTTAAAATGTATGCTGAGGAACTTAGGAACTCCAACATGGTTCCTCACTCTGAGCTGTGCCGAGTATGGCTGGGAAGACTTACTTGAATTTCTACGAGAGGCAAATGGAAAAATTGAAAACATCGAATTCAAGACACCCGGAGAACTGTGCTCTTTGGATCCAGTCAATGTATGCAGGTACTTCAGTCATAGATTTGAAGCTATGATGTCTTTCATCATGAATAAGAAGAATCCACCTCTTGGAGAGGTGTTGGATTTCTTCTGGAGAAAGGAGTACCAAGCAAGAGGTGCTCCTCATATACATATGCTGCTGTGGATCAAGGATGCACCTAAATTTGGAACAGATCCGGATGACTTAGTGATGAGTTACATAGAACAGTATTCTACGTGTGCTGTTCCAAACGCAAAGGAGAAGAAAAACCTAAGAGAACAAGTTCTACGTTTCCAAAGCCATCGTCGTCGTAAATTCAGAAACAAGGACAAGTTCTACACCAAATGTTGTTTCAACTTTCCACAACCGGTGATTTCTAAAGGAAGAGTAAACAGTATGATGTCTTCTCTGCGACATAATGTGACGAGGAAATCACCTAAAAATACATACAATTTGAAAAGAAACGAAGAGTCCAAGTACATCAATGACTACAACCCAGTGATGTTGTCCATGTGGAATGCTAACATGGATATACAGTTTGTGGCTGATAACTGTATGGCTGTGGCTCGGTATGTGACATCTTACATCACCAAAAAAGAAAAGACAGAATTGAAGGATATGTGGGAGGACATTTCCCATGAAAAGAGCCTCAGCAAGAAGTTGTGCTGTTTCAGTCTGAAGATGTTGTCGCATCGAGAAATTGGAGCTTACGAATGTTCTGACTGGTTATCTTCAGCAAGTCTCTATGCCAAATCCAGGAGTATCGTTTGGGCGAGTCTTGGTCTTCCTGCAACGCGTAATCGAGTTCTAAAACCTGTGCAGGAAATTGAGTATTTGGCAGAAAAGGAGCCAAACAGTACCGACATTTTGAAGACCAACATGTTGGATACATATTATCCAAATCGAAGCGGTCACCTTGAGAATGTTTGTTTGTATGAGGTTCTACAAAATTACATATTCAAGAGGAACATCAAAGAAGATATTGAGAAAGGAGTGTATGCTGTAATTGGAAGTGAGGGATGTCTGGTCAAGCAAAGAAAATGCCACTTGGTAAACCATCGAAAATTGAGTGGCGAATCTCCAGAAAAAAAGGAGTTTTTCTATTTTGCACTTTTGCAACTTTTCAAGCCTTGGCGTGCAGAAGAGGAACTGCTTGGAGATTTCCTCTGTTACGAAGACTCTTTCACTGCTGCCAAGGAGACCATAGAATGTCCTGCTTTTCCCAAATATCACGAAATGTTGACTTTGGAAATTGAGCAGGAAGCAACGATTGCAGCCGAGATTGCCAGAGACAGTTCTCAGGACAGTCAGAGTTCTGTTTCATTGAGTCAGGATCCACTAGGAGGACCTGTTATCGAAAATGAAGCTGCCACTGCTATGAATGAAGTGGAAAGAGCCATGGCACATGCTCAGGAGGATGCGGTTAACTTAGAAGACTTGGAAAAACAACTCAACGTTGAGCAGAGGAATATATATGACGAAGTTACCAAGCACATTGATCATGGATTAAGTCATGAGAAGAAAGAGTGCTCGTGCACGTCGTTGAAGCCTGTCCGACTGTACGTGAGTGGAGAAGCGGGAACTGGAAAAAGTTTCCTCATTAAAGCAATTTCTTGTTATTTGCAGGAAAGGACTGAGTCATCGCTGTCTTGTGTTGTCACCGCTCCAACTGGACTGGCAGCACATAACATTAAAGGTATTACTTTGCATCGTCTACTGATGCTACCAGTGGAGCATGACAACAAATTACAATACCACAAGTTATCTGGAGATGCTTGTTGTGAAGTTTCAATAGTCTTGAGGAAAATGAAACTCCTTATCATTGAGGAAGTAAGCATGGTTTCCAATGTCATGCTTGCCTTTGTGCATTTGAGAATGCAAGAAGTTCTTAAAACTGAGTATGATGTGTTATTTGGTGGCAAACACATCATTGTTTTCGGAGATCTTCTGCAGCTGACACCAGTGAAAGGACAACCTGTGTTCAAAATGCACACGCATGAAGATACCAGGAAGTGCCTAGGGAGCATTGGCAACGTCAATATATGGTTAAACTTCAATTATGCTGAACTGCATGAAAATATGCGTCAGGCGAAGGATGAAGATTACAAGAATATTCTACAAGATGTTAGAATTGGAAAAGTGACCGAGCATGGGAAAGAAGCTTTACAAGCACGATTACTGTCGAATTTATATTAAGAACAAGACGTTGTGCCTGAGAATATTTTTCAGAAAATTACTGAGAAGAAATCCGGAATGTGTTTGATGCCAACTCTTGCAGAATGTGCCATCTTCAACAACAAAATGTTGCATTTAGAAAAGCAAGAGATTGTGAAACTGGAAGCTTTTGACAGAATAGAGCATATGGGATCAACAATTATTTTGTCTGAGAATTTGAAATCAAAATTGGATTCATTAGAGAAGACTATATCTAAAACTGCGGGTTTCGAAAAGACTTTGAATGTGTGCTTAAATTGCCGAATCATTTTGAGAAGAAATTTACATGTTGAAAGAGGTCTAGTAAATGGATCAATGGGTAATGTTGTTGATTTTGAGAAATACAGAAGTAGAGATGGAATTGAATTTTTAAAAATTAAATTTGATGGCATTGAGGAAGTACAGCTAATTGGTCGTTGCTCTGCTAGGTTTTTGCTTGTTAAAGACTTATTTGTTCGCCGTAAGCAGTTTCCTGTTTGCTTGGCATATGCGGTGACAATCCATAAATCGCAAGGTTTAAGTGTAGACAGTGCATTGGTGAATATTGGCAGTTCTGTGTTCAAGGAGGGTATGGCATATGTGGCATTGTCACGAGTCAGAACTTTATCGGGATTGTACTTGATTGACTGTGATGTCACAAACATTTGTGCGGATCTAGATTGTGTAAAGGAATACAATAGGTTAAGAAGAGAGTATGCGCCACATTTGCCTCAATATCCTTTGTTTGAGAAACGTGTGGTAGGCCGGAAACGAAGAAATATCAGTAATAGTAGGGAGGTTGTAGCAAAAAGCCCAAAAGTCGATGAACAGAAAATTGTAAGCAGAAAGAAAATGGATTCTGTTGAAGATGTTGTCGGTTTTCAATTTGAAAACAGTTCTGGTGTCAACTGCTATACTAATGTAGTTGTTAATGTTCTCTTTTCATTAGAGACTTTAAAAGAACAGATTGTGATCAATTCGGAACAAAGTTTATGCTGTTTGTTGAATTCTGTGTTAGAGAAATGTAGCACTGATAGAACAAAAGTAGAAAGTGTGTCTGAAGTTCGTTATCTGTTAGACGAATGTTCAGGTCAAAAACAGAATTCTCTGAAAATATTCAGCAGGATTGTCAGGAGTTTTTAATGTATATGCTTGATGTATTGCAAGATGAGGGTGTAGATGTAGATCATCTGTTTGGACTTTCTTATCATTGGCAGCATGACTGCGAGAACTGTAGGGTATCAAGTACTACTAGTGTAGACTCAGAAAGATTTATATATTTAACTTTGCCAGACAGTAAATCAGTGTCCTTTAATAAGCTAGTAAAAGCAGCTGATCACAACATGGAGTGTAGCCAATGTAAATCTGAAATGATGTCAACATTATTTATACGAAGATATGGACAGTATGTCATTTTAATGTTCCAACGATGTAGGCCTGATGGAACAAAATTGACAACTTTAATAAAAAATGTTGTTGCTTCGCAGTTGTCAATATCAGGAAGGACTTTTGTAACTGCAGCAATTATATATCATGACGGTCCTTCAACAACATCAGGACATTACACAGCTTATTTAAAGTCTAGAAACGGCTGGTCATTCTGCAACGATTCTGTTATAACTTTCAAAAACAAATTGCCGTATGACCTTAAAAATTCTTACCTGGTGATTTTAAAACCATAATTTTAGGGAAAGAATCTCGGGATGTGCTCTGAGGAATTTCAAGAGGTTCATGGAGTAGAGGGAATGTAAGTCTGCAATGCTGTCTAGATTATTGGTCAAAAATGTTGATTATAATGTCATTTTAAAAATCCAACTATATAAACCTGATGCAAGTAAGTCTGCTTCATAGTAAGCAGTATCAGTGTCATAGGAAAAGTAGAACATGAGTGAGCAAGAAGGGTAAGATATTAGTAGTCCAGGATTGTGAAAGTAATCTTAAACGTTTTCTTTCTGAAAGTTGCGAAAATAGAAAATGATGGGATTTGCTTACAAGAATTCCAAGAGTTGTAAATCGCTCTAACATGATTTGGCCATGTGGAAACATGTGGTAGAATGTGAGAAGTCTTTTATCGTATGTAACATATTTTTCAAAACGATGGAGGTTTTCTTTCAGAAAGTGGCGGGCTGAAAATATTAACAGCACAACAGAGTGTAAGCTGTTCATAGGACATCCTTCGACGTCATGGAAAGTAAGTTAATTTTAAGGAGTTTTGAATTCTGATTTCTTATGTTGTATGGGTTTTTTAAACACAATCATTTTGATTGTGTTTTTTTTCCCCGCTGTTACATGATGAATACCTTCAAGTCACTGATTTTAGTGAAATTTGATACATTCTGAGAACAGCAAAAATAAACCATTTAACATGTATATTTAATTCTCTACTTTTTGTACTTATGATATACATTTAGAAATGTGAGGTAGACATGGAGAAACTGAGGCTTCTGTAAGTGTCAAAGTTAATGCATACAGTGCTGCACTTCTGGGTACTGTTTTTTTTTGGAAACCTGAATAGGCCTCACCTCAAACAAACCTCTGGAAATAACACATCTTATTTGCATCCTGAATCAATCATTTAAAATGTTAGGGACAATTTTATGATGGCTTTACATCTCTTTCGCGCTGCCATTGCATCACTGTTGTGAGACATCAGCAGTGCAAAAGATGCACCATGTTCCAAAATAGGCCTCACTTCATCAGCATCAAGATACTGTTAGTTTAAAATATATATCTTTAGGACTGTGTAGGGGGCCTAGAGAAGCAGAGGCTTCGGTAAATGTCAAAGTTGTTGAAAAACTGTTTGTCCTTAAACCTTTTCCCTTGTCTTTTCTAATTTTTAAATACATGTTTTAATATTTTTCAAATGTTTCTTCTCTCTTTCACAGATTGAAAGTATGAAAAAAATTGAATAAGTTATTGAGAATTTTAAGGTAAATGTTTTCTACTCTTTTCGTTACATTTCTATCACATTCACCTACTATAGGGCTTCAGTCTATAGAGCTTTAAACAAAGTTTAACTAAATGTGGAAATTTGGAGCTGTGCCCGTGGCTTTTAGGTCAATGCGCAAGTGCTTTGACCTAAAATGCGTGTGCACATTACCAAATCGCCGTCTGTTCCCTCAGGCGCACTCCTCCCACACCTTAGAAGTGAAGATTAGCTTCACTTCAAAGGCCCCGGCTGCTTTACACCCTCATTCTGCTGTCCCCGCTCTGTCCCCTCCCATGTCCGCCGTGTACATTTCTCGTCCCCCCTCCCCCCCCCTCCCCCACAGTAACGCCACTCACACACGCAAGGCCACTCACACACGCAACTCCACTCACACACGCAACGCCACTCACACACACAACGCCACTCACACACACAACATCACTCACACACACTACGCCACTCACACACGCAATTCATCCACGCAACGCCACTCATCCACGCAACGCCACTCATCCACGCAACGCCAATCATCCACACAACGCCAATCATCCACGCAATGCCACTCATCCACGCAACGCCACTCATCCATTTGCAAAACCAAAAGGACAAACTCTTCTATTGTGAAACCTATTGCATTTTCAATGCTTGATTCTTTCACTTCCTTATCTATTTTGTTTTCCACAATTATATCCTCTTCAATCTTTTCTTCGGTAAATAAATCTATTAAACAGCATCTCTGGTTTAGTCCCTATAGCTGTCTTTCTTTTAACATTACTCTCTGTTTACTTCCCTTGTACTAACGCCTTTATTTTTAAAAAAAAAAAATTGGGGTTAGCTCCCGGTTCGCGTACCGGCGAGCGAACCGGAAAGCGAACTAAAAAAAAAACAGCTTGCCAGAGTGTTACACTTTCTAGCAATTTTTGTATAAAGGGGAGGTAGTTCTGAAAAGAACTTTTTTTAATGTTTTTGTTGTTTTATATTTTTTTTTTTCTTTTTTGAACATTATTTGTTTTTTTTTGTATTTTTTGAACAATTTTATGTTTTTTTTCAAAGGGAAAGAACAAAAAACAGGCATTGAAAAGGGCTCAACAGGAGCAAACAAAAAAATTATTGCTTGGGGCGTTTAGAGCATTGGTGCTTTTCAAATGCTAAATTTATTAATTTAACACTCATATTAGCACATGAAATTAAAGTGCCACAATATAAACAAGTAAACTTCATATGAACAAAATTTTTGGGGATATTTGGCACTGTTTCTCGTGCCTCTGCAACCGTCAGAGAAATATCAGCTGATGTCCTGGCCTCAGAAGATGGAGGGTTCTCTTGCAGGTCACGCATCTCTGCCCGGCTATAATTTAGAGGATGCCACCTCTGCATATGACGGTGCATAGTGTGGTTCCCATAACTGTACTTTTTTTCAGTGCCCCTGGATAATTCATCTTGGCATATAAGGCACGTAACATAGCGTGCATTAACTTTTTTCTTTCCTGCTGGAATAGAAAAAAACTGCCAGATAAAACAATTTTTGTAATGAGATACCCGGGGTAACTCTTTCAAAAATCGTGGTGCCTCTTCTTCCTCTTCCTCTTCTGGATCCTCTTCCTCCTCTGGGTTTCCAAGGAACTGTGGAGGTGGTCCACTCTTCTTATGAGGAGGTGGTGGTGGTGGTGGTGGGGGTCCAGCAGCTGAAGCTACTACTGAAGCCATTTTTTTCACAGAGCAAAATAGGTCTTCCTTTCTCAAAGTTGAAAATCAGAGTGAGAAAAAAGGTGGGGGCTTTCATCATTTGGGAAAAAAAATAGTTCTAAACCAATGAAAAGTGTTATGTTTAGGTCACATGACCTAGTCTTACATCATTAGGAAACCAAAAGTGAAATGAACCAATGAAAAGTGTTATAACCAAATAACATGATCTGTTCCGCTCACGTTACGCGCTGCGCGCCGCGGCCCGGATCACTTCCGGTTCGCGGTCCGGAGCACTTCCGGGAGCGCTAACGCGGCGTGTCATAAGACGCATTACGCGACAACGTGATATGTCGCGCTTCCGCGACGCGTCACAATGTTGATTTCTAATGCGGCAGTTACGCAAATGGAACGTGTACCGGTTAGCGGACCGGGTCGCGGCATCAAATTGAGCTAACGGAAAGCTTCCCGGTTCGCGAACCGGAAGCGAAACAAAAAAAAAATTTAAAAAAATATATAATTAAAAACATTAAATTACAAAAATTTTAAATATATTTTTGAATTAGAATAAAAATACATTTTACAGCTACAGATATTAGCTTTTAAAAAACCATTGAAATTCACTGAAAAAACCATAGGTTATAGACCATATATAGTTAGGAATTAGCATTTGCAAAACCTTGAAAATTCACTGAAAAAACCATAGGTTATAGATCATATATAGTTAGGAATTAGCATTTACAAAACCATATTTTACTCACACAAAACCATTGAAATTTCATATATAGTTAGTTGCCCTAACTATATATTGCGCACCCGCAATCCACTGCTGATGATGTCACATATTACATCATTCATGACATGGTCAGTGACATCACTGATGACATCACTGATGACATCTCAAATGACATCACTGATGACATCATTCATGTGATAATACGATGAACCTCTTCAGACTCTTATATAACCTTAGATACACTCAGTGTAAACAGACACTCACAGATTGTCACTCATCCATGGAGTTACTCATGCACCTACTCAGTCATGCAAAGAATCAATCACAACTCCATTTCCTCAACTATACAGTTATACACACCTTACTAATTCAAACATATTCTAACATATTTTTACTCTCTTATACAATCACTGATACAAGTTCTCAATGATCCATGCAGCCACTCACACATTCACTGGCTCTTCTGCACAGTTATTTATATATGTCTACTCTCACATGTACTGTGTTTTACATATGTACTTACTTTGACATGTAGCACTGAGATATCCATTCACTCAGCAATACACTCATGCACACAGTCAACTGCCCATGCAGCTGTTTCCACATGCACTTTTGAACCCATACATATAGTGAATCAACTGCTCACACATCTATGCACAGAGTCATATACCTCCCAGCCACCCACACACACACTCAGTCTCCCATACAAATACTTGGGCAAACAATCAATAACCCATATAGTTACTCATATAGCTACTGATCAACACATGCAGAAGTATACAGAACAACAGATATAATGATGCACAAAATAAGACAGTTTAGTCACTAACCCATGCACTTAGTGACACACATTTAATCACTCTCTCATACAGTCAGTTATGCACCTACTAAATCCTTCATCCAGATACTTAAACATCCACTCATTCTTCAATATGTAAGACATATTTTTACTTTATTGCAACATACAGTCACTGGATGATGTCATCAGTGATGTCATCAGTGATGTCATTTGATATGTCATCAGTGATGTCATCAGTGATGTCACTGACCATGTCATGAATGATGTAATATGTGACATCATCAGCAGTGGATTGCGGGTGCGCGATATATAGTTAGGGCAACTAACTATATATGAAATTTCAATGGTTTTGTATGAGTAAAATATGGTTTTGTAAATGCTAATTCCTAACTATATATGATCTATAACCTATGGTTTTTTCAGTGAATTTATATATCTGTGACAGCGTCCCGGGTAGCGCTCCAGATCGCGTACTTTTCGTGTCACGGAGCTTTGCGAAGCGATGCTGATTGGCTCTCCGGTGTCTGTCAACATTCTAAACAGTCCGGAGCGGCCGCCATCTTGTCTCTCGGTGGGATCGAGAGACAAGAAGAGGTGAAAAACGAAGGGGGAATTTAATGAAAGGGGGCAAGGTAGACCCCTCTGGACCCCCTAGGATTGATGTTGGGGTTATCAAAGGGTCCCGTGGGGAAAATTTTAAAAATTTGATTTTTCACGGTAGAAGCGTTTCTCGGTTCGCAAATTAACGGCTGAATGGATTTGCACGAAACTTGGGAAAATTATAGGTTAGCCCGATGTGCCTTTGCTGGGTCTCAATATATGTGCTCCAGTGGATTTTGAGAAATTAACGTTTAAAAAACAGGTATATCTGTGACAGCGTCCCAGATCGCGTACTTTTCGCGTAACGGAGCTTTGCGTAGCGAAGCTGATTGGCTCTCCGGTGTCTGTCAACATTCTAAACAGTCCGGTGCGGCCGCCATCTTGTCTGTCGGTAGGATCGAGAGACAAGAGGAGGAGAAAAACGAAGGGGGAATTTAATGAAAGGGGGCTAGGCAGACCTCTCTTGACCCCCTAGGAATGATGTTGGGGTTATTAAAGGGTCCCGTGGGGCAAATAATAAAAATTCGAGGTAGAAGCGCTTCTCGGTTCGCAAACTGGTAGCGAAACGTGAATTCGCCATTTTGTGTTTTGATTTCATTAAATTACTAGGTATAAGGGGGTACGGGAGACGTATCCTGACCCCTTTTGTTTTCTGAGGGTGGCTGAGGAGGCTCCTATATGTTGATACATGTCTTCCAGCGGCTGTGCGTGAGCGTTTTTTTTTGTTGCGTGACGTCTGTTAACGTTCAATTCGATGGAAATCAGGAAGTGTTGACCGCCATTTTGTCACTGCGAGTAAATATTTTGTTTTAAATAATTGTTATAAATTAATCCTTATTGATAAACATTGTCTGCGCCATCTTGTCTTTTTTGCAATGCCACACTTTTGTTGAGCACGGCAGCCATTTTAGATGCCTTGACCAGACCCACTCTCTGCACGCCGCCGATCCTCAGCATGGCTCCTCACCCTCGCAAGCATCTCCCCCACGCACTGGTCACCCCCGCTCTCTCTCTCATGCATGGGCCAGAAACCTCCTCCCATGTGCGCTGCTCTTCCCTGAGAATCACACCCTGTACCCGCCCGACACCACCCTTTCACCCTATTCACTACCGCACCCTCTGACACTCTTCTTCCTCTGTGTCCGATTGTTCAGGCCGGTCCCAGGCTATCACCTAGCCCTGCAGATGTAGTTTATGGCCCCAGCTGTAGAGAATCACCCCTCTTCAAAAGAGTTACAGTAGATCCGTCACACCACACGCGTTCCTACTATCTGATAACCATCCTGTATTGTGCTTGGGGAGGGGATTCTCACTGTGAGGGTGTGTGGGACCGAGCCTGAAGCGGAAGATTCCAGGGATGCCTCTTTGTACATCAAAGTTTTTACATTTATGTGTCACATTATAAATATATAGTACTCCAACAAAGTAGGATTATAACACTTTAATAACTTTTAAATATATAGAACGCAACAAAAACAGTAAATACATTTAAACATTTTTTTGAAAAAAGAAGCAACAATGGTCAGTAGCTGTGTTTTGTGCGAATAGTCCCAAGGCAGCACAACGTGCTGAGTTCTGGAGGGCCCCCAGGTGATGTTACCTGGGTGCCGCACTGGTTTTGGTATCCTATAATGCAGCTCCCAAAAAAGGCCTGGGGCGTCCCGGGGGGTGCGCGGGGAGGCCTCGTCAGTAGCGGTCTGTTGTGCGAATAGTCCCAAGGCAGCAGAACGCGCTGAGATGTGGATGGCATCCAGGTGATGTCCAGTAAGTTGTCGCACTGGTTTTGGCATCCTACAATGCTGCTCCGAAAAATGGCGTGGGGCGCCCCGGGGGGGAGGGGGGGGGCGGCGTGAACGGGTCTCCCCAAGTGGAGGCTCGTCGGCTGTACTGGGGCGCCCCTTTACCGTTTCAGTTGCCATTCCGCCCGCTTTTGCTACACTGTGCCTCATCCGCCATTCAGCTGTTTCTCGCCCGCTCTTGCGGCTTCAGCGTCTCGCTCACCATGTAGTTGAGTTGCGCCCACTCTTGCGGTGCAGCGATAGGCAGCTGCCACAGGAGTCTTAAAATGGCGGACGGCTCTCCGGATTTGGGCCTGGTCCACTAACATGGCCCTGGGACACCTTGGAACTCGGACGTCCCCTGAGCCTTGAAGATTTTACAAAAGTCTTGGGGGCTCCCGACTCCTGCAGGCTTTCGGTGGGGAGCGGCTGCCATGATTGCTCGCGGAATGACCACGACGGAGCCACGAGATGGTGGTGCTCTCAGGCTGACGCCAGCTTTCGTCTGAAACATCTAGAAACAAGGTGGGGCTTTCATCGTTTGGGAAAAAAAATGTTTTAATCCAATGAAAAGTGATATTTTTAGGTCATATGATCAAGCCTTCCATCATTAGGAAACCAAAAGTAAAATGAACCAATGAAAAGTTTTATAAAGAAGTCACATGACCTGTTATGCTTACGTTACGCGCTGCTATAAAAAGCATAGAAAATCCGTTGGCACGTGAGGCGGCGTCAGTAGCGGACCGATGTGCGAATAGGCCGAAGGCAGCACAACGCGCCGAGATCCGGATGGCACCGAGGTGGTGTCCAGCAAGTTGCCGCACTGGTGTGGCCATCCTACAATCCTACAATGCTGCGACAAAACCATTGAAATTCCATATATAGTTAGTTGCACTAACTATATATCGCGCACCCGCAATCCACTGCTGATGATGTCACATATTACATCATTCATGACATGGTCAGTGACATCACTGATGACATCACTGATGATATCTCAAATGACATCACTGATGACATCTCAAATGACATCACTGATGACATCACTGATGACATCTCATTTGACATTACTGATCACATCACTGATGATATCATTCATGTGATAATACGATGAACCTCTTCAGACTCTAATATAACCTTAGATACAATCAGTGTAAACAGACACTCACAGACTGTCACTCATCCATGGAGTTACTCACACACCTAGTCAGTCATGCAAAGAATCAATCACACCTCCATTTCCTCTACTATACAGTTATACACACCTTACTTATTCAAACATATACTAACACATATTTACTCTCTTATACAATCCCTGATACAAGTTCACAATGATCCATACAGCCACTCACACATTCACTGGCTCTTATGCACAGTTATTTATATATGTCAACTCTCACATGTACTGTGTTTTACATATGTACTTACTTTGACATGTAGCACTGAGATATCCATTCACTCACCAATACACTCATGCACACAGTCAACCACCCATACAGCTGTTTCCACATGCACTTTTAACCTATACATCTAGTGAATCAACTGCTCACACATCTATGCACAAAGTCATACACCTCCCAGTCACCCACACACACTCAGTCTCCCATACAAATACTTGGGCAACCAATCAATAACCCATATAGTTACTCATATAGCTACTGATCAACACATGCAGCAGTTTACAGAACAACAGACATAATGATGCACAAATTAAGACAGTTTAGTCACTAACCCATTCACTCAGTGAGACACATTTAATCACTCACTCATACAGTCAGTCATGAACCTATTAAATCCTTCATCCAGACACTTATACATCCACTCATTCTTCAATATGTAAGACATATTTTAACTTTACAGAAACATACAGTCACTGGATGTTGTCATCAGTGATGTCATCAGTGATGTCATTTGAGATGTCATCAGTGATGTCATCAGTGATGTCACTGAGCATGTCATGAATGATGTAATATGTGACATCATCAGCAGTGGATTGCAGGTATGACAGACGGGCATCTTTCAAAGACATGTGGTGCAGCGCAGCACAAGGAATCATCTTGCTGTGCTAAGCGGTGTGAATAGGAAAGTGCAGGGTTGACTTGTGTTTAAGACAGTACTGCAGGTCTTTGTGCTTTCCTTTCTGCTAGTACACATTCAGATGGCTAGAACTAACGCAGGTACCCTTCAACCATGGTACAGGGTCGCCGGCTTTGGTGTATGTCTGCAGTATGTGACCTGGTGTATGTAGTTAATACAGGAATGCACTATATCTTATAGAAACAGCACATTGATGCTCTTTCAATTTGAGTTTAGATAGACCAGCTATAATGAGTGCAACGCTGCCCTTGGCCAACACATGATCAAAATGACCATGAGACTTCCATTGATGTCATGTCTAAGCATAGATGAGCCAGGTGCCTACCGTTTGACCTGCAGACAGTGGGGCAGAGAGCTGGGTCATTGCTGCCTGGACTGCACGCCATTACATAGTTCCCTCCATTGTCCCTTGATTTTATTTACCCTGTTGTAGATGTAGTTGGTCACAGTCAGCACTGTCCTGTCCCACAACTTCAACCACTGAGTCCTCAGAGATAACATTGGACATCTGCTCCTCTAAGGGATCCAGCTCCTCCTGGTGCGCTGGACTACCAACTCCGATCTGCAATGCTGCCTGTAGATTGGTTTGTCAGTTTCTCCTTAGCTTTTTGCTTGGCATCATGCCAGTGCATCTTACAATCCTTCACTGTCCTCTAGACTTCTTCTACACCGTTCACCTTGTCCACTATAGACTGCCATATGGTATTTTCTTCCCCAATGACACTTTGAAGCTGATTAAGACCTGGTGTTTTTGCTCTGTCACCTCCGTGATCAAACTCTCATCCCCCTTCTGAAGGGACTCTGGTTGGCCATCCTTGCTTGTAGTTGGGTGGGGGGTGGGGGTTGCCCTGCCCTGTAAACATTTCTGGCTATTCCATTTTGCTTTCAGTAAAATAATGTTTCAATCAGGGGTTATCAAATGTGCTACTCACCCTCTAGGGTCTAAAGGCCCTGGGGGGAGTTTGCAGATCTGTTTGCCGAAGAGCCAGGTCTTGAGGGCCTTCATGTGTTCAGGGAGAGGGTGAGATTGATGTCTGCTGGGAGCTCATTCCAGGTTTTGGATGTAACGAGAGAGAAGGATCTTCCCCCTGCTCTGGTTTTGCAGTTGCGTGGGGTTTCTACCAGTGCAAGGTTGGAGGATCGGAGGTCTCTTTTGGGTATGTGGAAGTTGAATCTGTCATTGAGATATTTGGGTCCAGTGTTGGCTAGGCGTTTGTAGGTGTGGGTGAGGATTTTGTAGGGAACTCTTTTCTCCATGGGGAGCCAATAGAATCTTCAGGGTTGTAGGCCGATGTGTTTGCACCTGAGGATGCCGAGGACAAGTCGGGCTGTGGCATTCTGTATTATTTGGAGTTTTTGGAGGAGGGACTTGTGTATGCTGGTGTTAAGTGCATTTCCATAGTCCAGTTTGCTGGTGATGAGTGTGTGGGTGACTGTCTTCCTTGTTTCTGGGGTGATCCATTTGAAGGTGTTGTCCAATGCTGAAGGGGTGGTTCTGAGGATGAGGACTTCTCTCGTCTCGGTGTTGAGCTTAAGGCAGCTGTTGGTCATCCAGACTGCGACCTCCTGAATACCTTCCTGGAAGTTGAGTCTGACGGTTGCAAGGTCTTTGGTGAGGGAGAGGAGGAACTGGGTGTCATCCGCATAGTAGACGATGTTGAGTTTGTGTTGTCAGACAATGGCGGTGAGGAGGGCCACGTAGATAATGAAGAAGGTCAGGATTAGTAATGATCCCTGTGGACTCCACAGGTGATTTCAATGGGAACGGAGAGGAAGGGTGGCAGTCTGATTCTTTGACTTCTTCCGTTCAGGAATGATCTGATCCAGTCTAGGGCTAATCCTAGTATTCTGGCATTGTGTACACTGACAATGAGTGTGCAATGGGAGACAGTGTTGAAGGCTGCTGATAGGTTGAGTATGATGAGGGCTGCGGAGTGGCCTTGGTCCAGGAGGGTGCAGATGTCATGTGGGTGACAAGTAGGACAGTCTCTGTGCTCTGTTTTTTTAGAATCCCATTTGGGATTGGAATTTTCTTTGATGAATCGTGTCAGTTCTCTGTTGACTGCTTTTTTCAAATTGGCCACAAAGGGGGGGAGCATGATGAAGCAGAAGTTCTTGAGGTCGGTGGGGTTAGCTGTCAGCTTCTTGAGCATGGGTCTGACTTCTGCTTGTTTCCAGTCATCTGGGAAGCTGCCTGTTTCGAGGGTGGTATTGATGGTGCACTGTAGTTTGGGTGTGATGGTGGTGGTGTCTCTCTGGTAGATGTGTGGGGGCAGGGTTCGGTGGGGGTCCCCAAGTGGATGCCGAATATGGATGAGGTGGTGACTTTGGATGTGATTGGCTTCCAGGTGGAGATGGTGGGCAGTGGGCCAGCTGTAGGGTCCAGTGGAAGTTCGACAAAGTTGCCGTAGAGGTTTTTGAGCTTGATGTGGAAGTAGGTTCCAAGCTTGTCGCAGAGGTCTTGGGAAGGGGTGATATTTGTGGCCACTCCACAAGGGTTGGTGGATTACTAGATGACAGTGAAGAGTTCTTTGGAGTTGGTGGAGTTGGCGAGGATGTTGGTGTGGATGAAGATCCTCTTGGTGGTTCTGATTTGGTTGTTCTAGTCCATCATGGTAACTTTGTAGGTTGCTTGGTTTTCAGGTCTCTTGGTGTTTCTCCAGTTCTTCTCCAGGCATCTGCAGGTGCTTCTGAATTCTTGGAGATCGACTGTGAAGCAGGCAGCTTTCCTGGGCTGCTGTTCGTCTTGGTTGCGTGGTGAGGCAAGCTCATACACGCATTTGAAGATCCGCCCCAACTTCCTCATCCTAGGCGACCTGAACTTACACTTCAAAGACCCCACGGACCGGATAGCCGCCGACCTCCTTCAAGACCTATTGTCACTCAATATCCGACTGGTTAACAATGAGCCCACCCATGAGAAGGGACACCTACTGGATCCCGTCCTCACTAATGTGGCAACCATCACCACCAGGCCACCCTTGATCCTTCCATGGATGGACCACTTTCTTGTCCCTATCTCCTGGAAAATACCCACCACCAACCCCCAAACCACTAAAATTCAGGTCACTGACAGACGGTGGCACAAACTCGCACCTGAGGAATGGGCCGCCGCCCTTGCAGAGTCCACCCCTGAGCTCTCCACGGATCCTGCCACAGCCGATAAGCAGTTTAATGAATGGATCACCTCTTCTCTAGATGCACTCATCCCCAAAACTTCCTCCTTCAAACATTCTAAAAGAGTAGCCTCGGCTCTATGGTATACTCCAGAGCTTAAAGCCCTGCACCAAGAGTGCAAGAGAACGGAACGCTCCTGGAGGAAAGACAAATCGGAAACAAACAAAGATGTTTATTCTACCTCTCTCTTAAATTACAAAACTGCCATCCGAAATACTAAAAGCGCTTTCTTCCAGGAAAGAATAGAGAAAGCAGTATGCTCCAGCAAGGAATCCTACGCCATCTTAAAATATCTTCTGAAAACCCCAGTACCTGGACGGAGACACTCCACAGACCCCAAAGCGGACCAGATAAAATGTCAACAATTGGCAGATTTTTTTCATGAAAGAATTCAAAAAATTCTCGATTCAATTCCCCCCGCGATTCCGTGCGAGGAAAACGATCTCCCGCACCCCCCCCCCCAACACCCAGTTGTCTCTCCTCTTGGGATCAAGTTACGACTAAAGAAGTGGGAAACACATTAAAATCCATAAAAAGCGGCTCTCCCAGGGATTCCGCCCCGCTTCGAATCCTTAAGGAGGTAGCCCCCACGATTATTCCCCCCGTGACTCATCTGATCAACACCTCACTCCAACAGGGAGTTGTACCCCCGAGCTGGAAGGCGGCAGTCGTGAAAGCTCTGTTAAAGAAACCCTCCCTCGATCCCAAAAACCTGGCTAACTATAGGCCCATTTCCCTACTCCCAGGAATCAGCAAGATTGCTGAAAAACTGGTTAATAAAAAACTCTCCCAGTTCCTGGAGGTCAACAACATACTAAAAAGTTCCCAGACGGGCTTTCGTCCAGGGCAGGGCACGGACATCGCCCTCCTGGCAGCGGTAGAGGAGGCCAGAGCGCTATTGGACGGAGGAGGATCAGTGGCAGTGATCCTCCTCGACCTAAGTGCGGCCTTCGATACCATCAACCACCAACTTCTCATCAAAAGTCTCAAGGGAGTTGGTGTAGAGGGCTCTGCTCTAGCCTGGCTTTCATCCTTTCTGGCTCAACGGACCTATCAGATCAGGGAGAATAACGCCCGCTCCTCCGAAATTCCCCTCCAATGTGGCGTGCCTCAGGGCTCCTCCCTGAGCCCCACACTATTTAATATCTATATGTCCACATTGGAGGAGGTCATCATCCCATTCGTAGTGAGCGTCGTCAGTTACGCCGACGACACACAATTAGTTGTATCACTATCACACCCCAGACAACAACCAGCAGACTTATTTAACTGCCTTGCGCAGGTCCATCGCTGGATGAACACCTCAGCCCTAAAATTAAATGGGTCGAAAACGGAGGTTCTGCTCCTCGGCCCGAAAGGACCCACACTCTCCCCGAACATCTGGCCAGCCTGTCTGGGCCCTCCCCCTGAACCTAAAGAAGAAGTAAAAAGTCTGGGTGTGTGGCTCAACACCGACCTCTCGTTTACCCTGCAGGCAAAGAAAGAAGCCGGGACTTGTTTCGGGCTCCTGAAATCGTTAAGGAAAGTCCTAACACTCCTGCCCACCAACTCCCAAAAGTTGCTAATTCAAGGCCTAATACTTTCGAGGCTTGATTATAGCAATGTGATCTACCTGGGCGCCCCCGAAGCAACGCTGAACAAACTTCAGAGAATTCAGAACACCGCGGCCCGGATTCTCACAAAGACCCCTGCCAGAGCGTCCGCCAAACCGGCCCTAAAACTCCTCCACTGGCTTCCCATAAGGGAGCGGGTCAAATTCATGGCCCTGTGTCTAGCTCACAAAGTACTACAAAATCAAGGCCCCCCTGTTCTTAAGAAACTCATCACATCCTACAAATCCTCAAGACCCCTCCGCTCGGACACGGAAAACCTCATCGCCACCCCCAGATTCAAGAAAGCCCGGTTAGGAGGAAGACGTTTCTCAGTCCATACTGCACGACTCTGGAACTCACTCCCCCGCGTCCTGCGACTCGAACCACAATATCTTCGCTTCAGGAAACGGCTCAAAACTCACCTCTTTCCTCAGTGAATCATGCTTGTCCTTAACCCTGATCTTCTGTACCCCCCTCCCCTTCCTCTTCTTTCTCCCTCTTTTTCTCCCTTGTCCCACTGAACTTAGGAGATAGGATCTTTTAGTGCTGGGATACCTCAGGGTGACTACGCGCTCTACAAAATAAATAATAATAATAATAACAGGTGTGGAGTTCTCTGGCTGCAATGTTGTCATCGGATGCCAAAGTGTGGTTGTTCTGGGTAAGGGCGGAGTTGAGTTGGTTGTCAGTGACCTTGGTCCAGTTCCTTCATGGTGGGCGCGGGGTCATGTTGTCTTGAAAGATGGTGGAGTTGGGGTCGCTGGGGTTGAGGTGGAAGTGCAGGTTTCCAATGAGTATGTAATTCATTTTGGCAATGGCTTGGGGTACATTGAGGTTGGTGATAGTGGAGACAAAGGGGGCTGGGGGGTCTGTAGACCAGGGTTCCCCGGAGCGTGGAGTTGGGGCTGGTCTGGACCTGGATTTGCTTTCAGGTAAGCATAGCTTTTTTTCTTCTTAGTGGGGTTCTTGGGTTTTTTTTCACGCAAGGTGCTGCAGCAAGGCAGCGGAGCACCAATTCTTGCAAGTTTACCCTAAAGTGTGAAATATAAAAGGTTATGCACATAGCTAAGGGGAGGGAAAGCAAGGAGAGTGTCCAGGGTAACTACTTCTATGCAATCATGAACAGGTCCTGCTGGCATCCATGAATTAATCTATTGTTGTACAGCATAAGGCGATTGAACTTGTTAATCTGGGCAGTGATGGTATTCAAACTGGGTAGGTGCTTCCTAACAATGGCCAATTGTGAGTGCCTCTTCTTGGAGAACTTTGTGTGGGTTTTTCTACTGTCCAGAATTGTTGTCTGGTGGCTGTTGAGGTTGGGAGATGGCCATGGGGTGTGGCTGCTCCAGTTGATGTTGTAGGCAAGTGTGGTGCTGCAAATGATGCCCATCTGCCCTGAGGCCTCTTTTCATTAGAGTTGTTACCATCTTTTTAAAGCCCCTTGCTACCTTCTGCAGTTTCCATATCATATTTTGCAGGAAGCAGACATTTTCCTTTTCTCCACATTCACAGCGGCTACACAAAAGAAAAAAGATACAAGTTTGATATATTGGTTATACTAATCTTTGTTTAAGTATATCAGAAACACTTAAAGATTACATTATGACAATGGCAGTACATGTCTACTTGCAAGTACCAGAGAACCATGTATATAGGTAGGCTATATACATGGAACTTACATGGTCATACCAGTACTGTGAATTATCAAAATATATATCAGTGCATACATATTGGCCATGGGATGGTGTATGCATGTGTGTGTTCTAGAGCCACCCATGTAATAGACCATTTATTAATGAGAGGACAACATTTTCTGCATCCACTGACGTTCTCATGTCGTTGGTGGGCCACACTAACTAAGAGAAAAACACAGTCCAAACACCTCTTGTGGGGCTGTCTCTTGATAAAAATGAAGTAAAGGGGTGCCTAAAAACACATTTTATATTTGGAGAGCAGCAAGTCATATTTCTTGTGTGCATGTTGCCATAGGCAGAGAAAGAATGTATTGTCTAATATTTGTACCATACCAAGACTTTCCATGAACGGGTTCACTGTGCGGAGCCTAGCACCAATGCAGGCACCCCTGCTTTATATTGTTAGGGTGTTTGCGTTATGGGTCTGGATTGCTTTAGTGCATTAATTTATACCTCCATGCATACATTTTACCATTAAAGGCACTCATCATTTCCCACGTGAGCTGCAAAATGCATTACATTTGAGAAGAGGACAAAATGAAGGGCAATAAAGATATTACTCATATATTCCTCAAAGTGATGCTTGAGCATGCCCGAAGTACAAAGTTTTCCACAACGAGGTGGACTACCTTAAAGGATATTGGTCATGAGCCAAACATGTAAGGTGGTTTTGTAGAGTGCTGCTTCTCACTCGTGAGCGTATCCAGGTGCTGCGTAGATAAGTGTAGGTGTGTGTTAAGGCTGGACATGAATACAGGCAGTCATGATAGTCCTGCAAGATTAGCAATTGAATTGCTAGGCTTCAGCTTCTTGTGGAATTCAAGAAGTGAGGAGGAGGCTCTGATGTGTCTGGGGAGGGTTCCAATACTTTGCAGCTTGGTCGGAGAATGATCGACCTCCTATTCTGCTTCTGCGGATGTGAAGGGTGTGTACGAGTGAGAGTGATGCTGAGCAAAGTTGTCTGGTGGGTAGGTAGAAGTTAAGCAGGTTATTGAGGTATGCAGGTCCCATGTTATGTAGGGATTTGAATGCATGTGTGAGTAGTTTGAGCCCGCAGTGCTTCTGGATTGGGAGTTCTTAGATTCATTTAATCATTTAATATCCCCATGCCCAGTGGATAGAGCCTGGATACCGTTACGGGTTTTAAGCAGCGCTATATAAATCTACTAAACAAATGTACAAAAAAACATGGCGAGGTTAGTGTCTATGAAAAGATGAGGCTAGGTTCCTAGCATGGTCAGTTAAGGTGGGTGTGAGTCCAAGATCGGCATCCCAACAGTTGGAGTCTCAATGTGAGCTCTTATTCCTGGAAATATATTCTTAAATTTTGTTAGTGTTTCACCTTAGGCACTTTTCTTTCATCCAATTGGACACACTCGTCATGCATTGTTTGAAGTTTTCCTTAGTGGCGTCTGTGAGGGAAAACAATAGCTGGATGCCATCAGAATAGGAGATGATGGTGATACCATGGGATCTGATACATTTTTCCAGAGGTGTCATGTATATGTTGGATATGTTGAAAAGTATCCGGCTGAGTCTGTGGTTCCCTGTGGTAAAATGTAAAAAAAATGTAAATTGATACTTGTATAGTGCACTACTCACCCGCAAGGGACTCGAGGCGCTGGTACGAATACTGCTGCGGAACCCATCCTGGCTTTCCCTGTGAGGCGTCCACTCCTGGGCAGCCCCAAGGTGGAGGCCAGGCATCCTTAGCGTTGTGGGGGCCGTTGTGGAGATTAAGCAAGCTATTGCCTAGAGTTGCAGAGTGGGACTCCATGATTGGAATAGGCACCGAGGCGAGAATTATCAGGTCCGTGGAATTTTGAGCCCAAGACCCGCTGAGGCGGGGAATTGAACCCTGGTCCCGGGCTAGACCTCTTCATCAGGGTCTGCCGCTCTAATCATTGAGCCACACTTTTTCACTCTTGGGATGAGGTAGTTGGGTTCTGATGTGAATAGCGAGAGCCTGAGTTGTTGTGTTCTTGTGGAGAGGAAGGACTCTATTAATTTTAGTCCTGGTTCTTATAATCCACCTGCGTGTAGTCTGGAGATGAGTGTGTAGTAGGAGACAGTATCAAAAGTAACCCGGGTGGTGAACTCTGCTCCGCTTGTGGAGTTTGTGGAGTATACGCACTCAGCGTTACGTGGAGGTCACGCAGTTCCGAAAATCTTTGCGTATGCCAGTGAGTAAAATCAACCTCCCAGCGCGGTTTGTTCTCATTCGCGACTATCAACATCAAGTTGGTGTGCACGAGCATGGAAAATCAACCTCCTGGCGAGATTTCTCAATGCCGGAGGTCAGGTTTCTCATTGCGAGTAGGTGTGAATGCTCATGACTGCTCGTGCTGAGAAACTGCCCATTTGTGCTAAGAAAGCTGCCTCTTAAGTAAAAATCTACTTGAATGGCAGAAATGGAAAGCAGGTTTTTTTGCACTTCGCAAAGTTCTGCGTCGTGCAACCCTACAAACTCTGCCCAGAGTTAGTCAAAAGCAGAAGAGAGGCTAAGAAGGAAAAAGGCAGAAATATGTCCATGGTTGAGGATGGAGCACATGTCATCTGTGCCAATGATGAGTTCTGTTCCTGTACTGTGGCTGTTTCGAAATCCTGATTGTGATTTGTCCAGGAGGTTTTGGCATTCTAAGCGGTCTGAGTTGTTTGTTGATGGCCCTCTCAATGACTCTCAATGAATTTTGCTGGGAAGAGGAACATATAGAATGGCCAGTCGATGCTGAGTACTTCAGGGCTGGATCAGTGAGTGCGCTCTTATCATGGCTTTTACCAGGTTGTAGATATCATCTGTATGGGGTCTGTGGGAGCCACTGAGTGGACTGTCTTTATTATTGCTGCACTGTACTCAATTGATTGAAGGTTTCCATGCTGTCAGTTTGAACTATTTGGTTGATGAGGTTAGCAGGCTAGTAAGGTTGATGCAGATCTTTGCAATCTTTTCCTGGAAGAAGTCGGACAGGTCATTAAATATCATGGTTGTATGTTCGGAAAGGGGCATAAATCACACGTCTCTGACTGAAAATCTTATGTAACAGAGTTCATACCGATATTAAGCCATCCAAGGCCACTGTGCATCAAAGAAGCCTTTGTGCACCATATGTATGACCTTCCATGGGGCACGATAAATGCAAATGCTCACTAAACTGAAGGCCTAATCTATTAATGATGAACTAGAGATTGCTTCATGCAAGGGCATCAAAGGTAAGATCAGTTTGTAAGGGACGGTGACTATCCCAAAGATCACCTATATGGGTGGGCTGGTTAAAACGATGGTGTCTGATGTAGAAGAGGGACCTGAGGGACCAGAAAAGGATCAACCTAGAAGTAGAGTGATATTCACCTGGTTATCTGGTCAACACCATGGGGAAGGTTTATTCTAGCAACCTGGAATCTGAACGGACTGAAAAATAATGTCGAGAACACTGACTGGGTTAATTTTATTTCCTGTTACAATATTGTATGTTTTCAGGAGACCCGGTGTGTAAATCCAGTGCATATTGATGGTTTTACTTCCCATTTCCTCATTGAGGTAATATAAATTTTATGGTCATGTTGTGTTCCCTAGCGAGTACCCCACCGACTCCATGTACGAGTTAAAGTGCATGTAACTTCCCTCCTGTACCAGCTATGAAGACGCAAATACATTTGCGTCCAACGTTAACTTGTCCTCTTTCAGACCCACCATGAATGGGTTTGATGGTCCGTTCCTAAGTATGCTATGCCAACGTCTTTTTGAAGTGTACTCCTACGTTTTCCAGCCTGGCTGAAAGTAGGCCCTGAATCTCTGCCTTGAGCCTCTTCTCTGGCTTCTGACTGCGAGGGCCTCTGCCCAAGCAGCCCCCGTACCCGTGAACTCTGACTTACTTCTAGCGCGGCCCTCCGTGCTCAGCTCAGCCTGCTGCCTGCCAAGATTGACTATAACCTTCGAGTTATCTGTTTTCCTCCCCGAAGATACATTCCAGCCTGCTAGCTTCAGTAAACATCCTTCCTCAGCTACAGGGCTAAAGGGCCGACCTGTCTTTATGCAAGTAATTCATAGCTTCTGTTGCCATGCTTCCATGGAAGGCCCCATGCCCCCACGCTTCTCATACAGACACTCAGGCGCTTATACACGCACTCACAGCAAGTATAGAATAGCTTCTGCTCTAGAGACCTTTCTGCCCAGATAGCTTAGTTCCTAAACATCAGATATCAGATATGATAGAAGCACAAGTTGATCTGACATGCCAGACTTCTGTCTCTTTCCGTCAGTGTAAATGTCAAGTCCTCTGCACCCCGTCTATCACACGTCATGCAGCTGCGCGCGCATCCAAGCTTCCGATTTCTGCTGACATTGCAACATTCTGTTAGCACCACCCCTTGGTGCCACCCACTTGCGTCACCTATCAGTGACGTTTCTAGCACACACCCTAGTTCACGCCTAGTTTACGCCTCTTGATGATGTACTAGCACCACGTGTATACTGTTATCTTGTCTTCTCTCAGCTGTTACGCCTCTTACATTGAACATTATGATGTAAATCAAGTATATAAGCTATGTATGGTCAATAAACGACAGCGCGCTCATCTATCCCTTCTGACACCCTGTGTGGTGGTCAGAACATGATATCCTGATTCCTTTATGAGGAATAAAACCCTTAGAAACTCTTACACCACGGACTCTGTTTTCCTTCTTTCCGATTGAGTTATTATTGATTAAGTACTTACCTGCATAGAAATTAAGAGAGTAAATTAATTATTTACATCATTTTGGCGCCCGAACAGGGACCCCTCCCCCACCTCACGCGCCGGAAGGTGCGTTGCAATCCGTGTCCCCTGCCATCAGTTAGACGGACAACACGTGTACTGGCAGGATTTCCTGCATCCCCCTCTGACACACGGAGGTGACGAAGACTGCGATCAGTGCCCAGACGAGGCGGTGAGGAGTGCGGAGGATCCCGACCAGAGCCCAGCCGAAGGAAGCAAGGTCCGAGGTGTGAAGAGGCCCACCAGTTTTCCGAAGTTTTCCGAAGTTTTCCGAAGTTTTCCGAAGTTTTCCGAAGTTCCGAGTCGAGTCCAGTCGAGTTTTCCGAGGCCTTCTGTTTTCCGTGCTTCCCGGTGAGTACCATTGCTGGGTCGTATCTAGACGGGTTTGGGTACGCAAGTCCGGTCTGCACTGTTTTTAGGCAGTGTATCTGTACTGTTTAGCAGTATATAAAGTATTCCGAATTTCTGCACTGTTACAGCAGTGTATCTGTATCGTTGAGCGGTACATTCAGAGTAGGGGGAAGTTAGCTATGTTTTTAAATGTTTCATGTGATTAATGTCGTGGTATGAATGTGATTGTTTTTGTGCATTATTGTGTTTTTTTGTATAAATAGTTACAATTGACATCAAGTATCAAGGATCAAGCATTTCAGTATCAAGTAGGCACAATGCCGTTTTTCAACAAATTAAAGCAGATAGGAACTAGGAAAGGGATGTTAGAGGAAGAGATTCCAATCCCCCCTAGGGACACTCCAGGTAATTTTATGTACAATAAACATGGCATAGACGCCATCCTGTATCTAGAGTTATGGACCGATTATACCAAGCACTTAGAGGAAAGATACCGATGGCCCGTTAACGGAACATGGGATGCCGAGTGCATCATAAAGGTAGAAGAAATATTACGGAAAAAGAAAGCTAGACAATCTCAGAAAGACGCCATAGAATTTTGGCGTAAGGAATCACGTAAGCGTGCTGATAGAGCACTCCGTAGAGAAGACAGGCTTAAAGAATCAGAAAAGGCCCAAGAAAATGAATTAGTTACGGAGGGAATTCGAGTAAAAGTAGAACAAATAGATCGCATCCAAAATGGCAAAGTGAACAACATGTATCTTTTGGCCGATGATACCCCTGACGCCATTTCAGAAATACCGAAAAATTTGCCGTCACCATTAGTTCCAACTAAAGTAATGCATAAAACTACTAAAGACATATTCCTAAATTCATATCTCGAAGATGTAGCGCCAGCTTACACCAATCTGCCTGTTCGTGCCCTGCCTACTGACAGGGCCGGGGGTGGTACTGCCCCCCAAGATCACTCTCAGCCGACACCGAAAAAGACTAGTCCCGTTCCGCCAGCTCCGCCACTTCCCTCACCTAAAACTGATTTACCGAAACCACTTCAATCAGATCCTACTAAAAGACAAATTCAGATACTGACTACACACAGAGATAATGCCCAAGTTTCCGCTTCAGGAGGTGCGACCGCGGGTCTCCAGACCCCGCCACCGACTCACAGATTAAATCTCAGAGGTCTGCAGAGTCCTCTTACGCACAGATCCCCCCGTTCTTCTAATTCATCCCGTCTTGATGCACTAAAAGAAAATATGTCAGTTTGTAGATATGATCCAGAACCTGGACAGGATGACTTAATGATATTAGCGTCTTTACGGTTAAGATCTGCTACTGATAGTTTGTTATGTTATGCAGGAATGAAGGAGCGCCTAGATAGAATTTATGAGTTCGTTCAAACGGGAAAGGACCCCGACAGTATTAAGGATGCCCTGGAGAAACAGAAAGTTAACATGCAAGCACTGATACTACGATTTTTCATAAATTGTCTAATAAGAGAACGAGACAGGCCCGGAACAGATCAGAGTGAATTAGATGCATTGAACAAGTGGGGTCAAAATATAGCCGATGGAAAACATGACAGACAAAATTGCATAGAGGCCATGTATAAAAAAAATTAAGAAAGCAGTGATAGCAGTACACGAGAAAGAGAAAGAAAAGGCTCCCTCCGAGGAGGAAGAAGAATCTGAAGAACCAGAACCAACTACAAGTACTATAGCATATGTAGGTAGGGGAAACTACCTTAGGAAAGGTGTCCGTCCGGAAAGCAAGAGAGTTTTCTTCTCTGCCTTAACGAATCCGAATTCTGCTGAGCATCAGTTCCAGGAAACTGATAAACGGCTTCGAGATCGAGTTGGGTACCATGTACTCAATTCTATGGATGAACAAGAATTAGCCCGATCAGCGGTATCATGGGCCGAAAATGCAGACATATATAATGATGACACCGTAGCACAGACATTTCTGAACCTCTCCCCCGACGAACAGAAATTAGCAGGGGTATATATGATTCAGCACCTTCTCATCAAATACAGAAAACACTATTCCGATCCAGGTCCCTTACATGAGACACTAGAAGCACTACTGATGGATAGATGGAGAGGCCTAAGCACTAAATTAGTTCAAATAATTCTAGAACAACGACGCAGATATGATACCTTTGTAAGTCCTGAATATGTTCCCGCCCCACCTCCAGAAAGGAAAATGTACCATATGCAGTGCGGGGGTGGTATTGAAAGTCAGAACCCCTTACGAGAAGTACACCCTGTTATGGGTGAGAACAAGGTTTTGAAACGCGTGTATGTGCACACGCCTCTGACTAAATTAGAACTGTTAGAAATGAAGAAATTAGTACCATGCCATGATAAAGACCCTGCAGGTTTCCATAGAGAGCTTAAAGACATGTTATTAATGGGGGACTACACATATGATGATATCATGAAAATGTTGAAAGTATTATTGCCTACGGGTATATTCGAGAAATTAAAGGAAAAGGAATGGGAGGTGGGAGACACAAAGATTGCCTGGGCAGAAATCGAAGACGAAGAGAAAAAACGGGTTCCAGGGTTAGGCCTTGGGGACAAAACTAAAGCATTACCAGGTTTGATAGTACAGGTCCTGCCCAGATTATTGACAACAAGAAAGGAGGATTGGGATGCAATCTCGTCCTGTAAACAGAAACATGATGAAGATACTAGCGACTTTTATTCAAGATTCGAGAAATGTTTTATTATCAATAGTGGCCTCCAGCCAAGTAGCGAGTCGTACCCACATCTTTTTGTATCAAAGTTAGTCGAGAATTCCCTACCGTTAGTTAAAAATAGAGTGTATAAAGTCGAGAGTACATGGCAAGCAAATACGCCATCCCAGATGTTACAAATGTTACAATATCACCAGAATAGAATTAGGGAAGAACAAGATCAGGAACAGAAGCGCATGAAAGACACGAAAATGAAAATGTTAGTAGCCCAGACGGTCCCATCCGACAGTCACAGGAAAGGTACGACCCAGACAAGTCACGCTGCAGCTCCTGTTAAAGGGACATGCAATTATTGCAAGCAGCCAGGTCACTACGTACACGAATGTGCAGTTCTGAAACATAACATAGCGACAGGTAAAACTAAAGAGAGACCGCATCCGCCTAGACAAGACCATAACCAGCATCAGTCTACCCCGAATACACAGCCCATGCATGCATCCGCACAGACAGCACAGACCGTAGCAGTACCACAGCCACAGCCCATTGCTGCAACTCAGCAAGTCTCACAACAGATGTACCAGTATGCCCAGTCTGCTTACCCCGAATATTCCCGATATACATGAAACAGCCTAGAGAGGGAAGGTGGCTTGCCTCTTATCGAGATTCCTGTAGATCAAGAAGGTCCTTATGTACACAGTCAAGTATTGGGGAAAGATAGAAAGTTTTTAATTGACACAGGGGCAAGTCGCACTACAATAAGTCATGACGAAGTTCCAGGGGCACCCCTCTCAGGCTCACAAAATGTTTCCCTTGGTTTCTCAGGACAACCTATTGTAAATGAAGTATCAGAACCAGTTCCCCTGGCTGTGGGTCCATTATCACGCGTTACAGACCTGTTACTAACAAAATCATGTCCGGAAAATCTGTTAGGAATTAAAACACTGAAGGCTCTAGGAGCTATAATATGCTGCTCCCCGGAGGGGGTTAGACTCTTTCTGCGGGATTTCAAGGGTCATTACGTCCTTCGTGAGTTTGACGTCAGATTGAAAAATGTACCTGATTACTTATGGGCAAAAGGCCCAACTGATGTAGGATGTATGCACATTACACCATACCGCGTTACCCTCAAGGCAGGTGTTGTATTACCCAGAATAAGACAATACAAGTTACCACCCGATGCTGTAGCGGCTTTACTGAAAATCATTGAAGAGCTCATTGCCCAAGGAGTGGTCGTCGAGACCGACTCCAATATCTGTAATTCACCCATCATTCCGATTCTTAAACGTACTGATCCCAATGCACCGCCAGTATATCGGCTGGTGATTGATCTTCGAGAATTGAATAAATGCATTATCCCACAGTATCCTGTGGTCCCCGATATATCATCTCTTTTGACTGCTATTGATTCAGAAGCAACGTTCTTTACTGTAATTGATCTCAAGAACGCCTTCTTCAGCGTGCCTATTGATCCAGAGAGCCAATATCTCTTCGGATTCTGTTTAAATGGACGCAGTTTCAAATTTTCGCGCGCACCTCAAGGATTCACAGAAAGCCCCAGCATCTATAGTCAAGCACTGAAAAGACAACTAGATTGTATTCAAATGCCAGTTAACACAGCTTTACTACAATACGTCGATGATCTGCTGATCACCGCACGAAGTGAGCCCGAATGTGAAAAAGCATCACTGACAGTTTTACATTTCCTGGCCGACAAGGGACACAAGGTGTCTCCTTCGAAGCTACAATTCTGTGTTCAGCAAGTTGTGTACTTGGGTCACTTGCTGTCCAAAGTGGGGAGACAGCTCACTCCCGATCGCATTCAGTTAATTGTGAACATGCCGCAACCCAAGACACAAAAGGAAGTGCGGGCCTTCATAGGCCTCACCTCGTACTGCAGACAATGGATTCCCCAGTATGCATTCCTAGCTAAACCACTCATCCAGTTAACGACACAGGAGGCAGCGACTTCGACTGTCCTCCCTTGGACTCAGGAACACACACAAGCTTTTGAAGAATTAAAGAAAGTTTTATGCCAAGCACCAGTTTTAGCGACACCATGTTACAGCAAACCGTTTACACTTTTTGTTACAGAACGTGATGGCACAGCGTTGTCTGTCCTCACTCAAGACCAAGCAGGTTCACATAAGCCTTGTGCTTATTTTTCTAGTACATTGGATTCAGTAGCTCAAGCACTCCCTGCGTGCTTAAAGTCAGTGGCAGCAACAGCGTTAGCAATAAGACAAAGTGATTCAATTGTTTTAGGTCATCAGTTAACAGTTCAAGTACCACATTCTGTAGAGGTTTTGTTAAACAGAACCCAGACTCAACACTTAACTATAGCACGACTGACAGGTTATGAATTAACACTATTCCAGCCACACATAGAAATCAGACGTTGCAGCATCCTGAACCCAGCAACACTGTTACCTACAGTTATGACAGATCCAGCTCCGCATGATTGTATAGAAATAATTAATGCAGTAACTAAGCCTAGACGAGACTTAACAGATGTCCCGTTGACAAATCCAGACCTGACACTTTATGTGGATGGTTCATGCATGAGAACAAGTACAGGAGAATTAGTGGCCGCATATGCCGTGACCACTGAAACTGAAATTAAAGAAACACATCGTATTGACACACTGTCTGCTCAAGCGGCAGAGCTCATCGCTCTGACTCGAGCCTGTATTCTAGCCAAGAACAGAAATGTTAACATATACACAGATTCCCGCTATGCCTTCGGAGTTGTACACGACTTCGGAGTCCTCTGGCAAGAACGAGGTTTTCTGACTTCTCATGGGGCCAAGATCCAACATGGCCCCCTCATTCAAGCACTGTTAGAAGCAATACATTTGCCCTCGGGCATATCAGTCATGAAGTGTAAGGCACATACTAAAGTCACAGATTCTGTTTCCCAGGGTAACGACCTGGCAGACCAGACAGCAAAGCATACAGCACTGACTCACACCCAGACTACTGATGTGACAAAGACAATAGTCCAGACCCAGTGTATGGCAGTTAGAGATCCCGCCCTAGATGTAATTGATATCCAGACACATGCTACTCCAGAGGAGATAAAGAAATGGACTGAACTAGGAGGGATTCAGACAGATCAAGGTTGGGTGACGAAGGGAAAATCTATATGGTTTCTCCCCGACTCAATGGTTCAAGTCATGATAAATACAGCACATAGTCCTGCCCATCTTGGAGAGAAAGCCATGTTAGACAGTTTACAGAATCTCTGGTACAACAAACACTTACGAGCAGCAGCAAAACAGAAAGTGCGTACTTGCATGATCTGTTGTCAGTTCAATCCAGGTAAAAGTGTCCCTGTTGAGCAAGGTGGATTCCATCCTCCCGATCACCCTTTTGAAGTCCTCCAGATGGATTATATCCAGATGAATAGCTGTAGAGGATTTAAGTATGTCCTTGTAATTGTTTGTGCTCTGTCCCGCTGGACCGAAGCATACCCAGTCCCAGACTACACTGCTCCGACCACTGCCAGACAGTTGGTTCGTGAATTCTTCCCACGGTACGGTTTGCCCCGTGTCGTGTATTCAGATAACGGACAGCCGTTCTCGTCCGAGCTGATGAAACAAGTTTCCCTCTTGCTAGGATATCAGTGGAGGTTCCACTGTGTCCGACATCCCGAAGCAGCTGGCCTTGTAGAAAGGCATAATCAGACACTTAAAATACGTCTTGCCAAGATCTGTCAGGAAAAAGGGGTCGACTGGATAGTCGCCCTGCCCGTGGCACTATTCTACATGAGAATGGTCGCCCACTCAAGATCAGGGCTATCCCCGTACGAAGTGGTCTTTGGCAGACCACCGAATATGTGGGGGACGCCCGTTCCGAAAAAGATCACTGATATTGATTGTAACATGTTGACAGATTACCTTGCCTCCTTGATGTCTGCACTCCAATCATGTCGTTCACAGGTTGCCGCAGCCTTCCCTGACAACACCGATGTAAAGGCGCATGAGGTCCGTCCAGGGGACCTGGTGCTCGTCCGGAATTTCGACCGGAAAAGTCCGCTGGAGCCCCGCTGGAAGTCTCCAAAGACCGTTCTGCTTACCACCAGGACCGCCGTGAAAATCGAGGGGAGAAAGGGGTGGGTCCACACGAGTCACATCAAACTATGCAATGAACTAAAAAACGGACTGAAACAGGACTCTGACTCGTCCACCCCCACCAAAGACTGTGTTGAAGCACAAGACGTTACTGTGCCTAAAAGAGAAAAGACTCCTCAAGAACTTTACCGTATGAAGCTTCGATCTAGCAAGTCAGACAGTTTAATTGTTTAAGTCCTCCCCTAGGTGAATCGGTTAAATAGTTTCTGACATGTATCCCCTAGATCGAGTTAGAGAGAGAGAGGAAAAGAGAAGAACATATTGCAAATCACTTCGTAGTCACTGCATAGTGACACTAATAATCATGTTTATTCTGAGTATTCTAATTATTATTGCCAGCATTCTGCTTCCTATGTACTGGCCTATTTTCAGGCGTGAACAATCTGCTTACAATGTCTCTGCTGAACACACTTTTAGTGAACTTCCCGCACATGAACTCTCTTACAGACTTGCGCTGCGCAACAATACATTCATTAGTATGTTACACCATTCCCATCAGACAAATAATGCTACAGACTGTTGGATATGTGGCCGACTCCCTCCCTACCAGAATTACAAGGGAGCTCTGCCTCTCTTTCCGTACCCATTCACTCACAATGGCTCCTGTGGAGCATGGTTTAAAATAATTAATTCTTTAGATCCTGATATTGCTGTTTTCGATGGGGGCTGGGTTTGGGGAAACTTGAACTTAGTCCTGCTCAACGTCTGTTATCCTGATAAAGAAGGACTTCCCACTCGAATAGGAACTGATCTAGAAAATGAAGTATATGGATTAGGTAATTACACAATTAGCCTTATGATCCTCACTGTTGAATCTGAAACTGCTCCAGTTCTGCCCCATATGTTAGTACTACCAGTCACAGGTGAATTATGTGTTAGCAAGAAAGGTTCAGTACACGTAGGTCATAGTAAATGCACTACTGTGGTCGAGTTCAGTGACCATGGTAAATCGTCCTTCAAAGCTACCAGTCATTCTTACTTTGTTTGTGGTCATACCGCATACATACGTCTGCCTCCAGATTGGGATGGTACCTGTTACATTGCATTCCTTCTGCCACCTGTTTTTCTAGCTCCTCCTGATTACCATAGAAATACGAATCTAGCACCGAATAGACCCAAAAGAGATATTCCCCTTGTCGACTACACAGAAACGGCATGGGAACAGTACACTGATTTCAATAAAGGATTCTTTTTCTTCCTAGGGCCTGTCCAAAACAGTAAATTAATACGCAGATTAACGAGAACACTCGAAGCAGTAGTGAACGAAACTGCCTCCGCTCTAGGTAACTTAACAGAGGAGCAGTCTGCTATACGGACTGTTGTCCTTCAAAATCGTCTTGTGATTGACGTCATCTTGGCAGACAGAGGTGGAGCCTGTAAGGTCATCGGGTCAAGTTGCTGTGTTTTCATTCCACAAAACGCACCATCTGTCTATCAAGCTATCACCCGTTTACATAAAATTGCAAATCAGATACATCAGAATCCAGGCACCTGGACTTGGTCCGGTTGGTTCTGGACTACGTTAACAGCTTGGGGATGGAAGATCTTATCCTTCCTAGGCATTGGCCTTGTTATAGTATTCAGTTGTTGCCTGTGTCTGCAGTGTGGGCCAGCGATATGTGGACTGTGTGCCACATCCTGCATTGAGCATTCCAGTTGCCTCTCAAACAGTCAAAGAAAGAAAGACGAACATATAATGTTACAAGAACAAACCGATCGATTTATGAGGATCGATGTATCATGAAGGGTCCGTAGGGAACAAGGAGGGAATGAGGTAATATAAATTTTATGGTCATGTTGTGTTCCCTAGCGAGTACCCCACCGACTCCATGTACGAGTTAAAGTGCATGTAACTTCCCTCCTGTACCAGCTATGAAGACGCAAATACATTTGCGTCCAACGTTAACTTGTCCTCTTTCAGACCCACCATGAATGGGTTTGATGGTCCGTTCCTAAGTATGCTATGCCAACGTCTTTTTGAAGTGTACTCCTACGTTTTCCAGCCTGGCTGAAAGTAGGCCCTGAATCTCTGCCTTGAGCCTCTTCTCTGGCTTCTGACTGCGAGGGCCTCTGCCCAAGCAGCCCCCGTACCCGTGAACTCTGACTTACTTCTAGCGCGGCCCTCCGTGCTCAGCTCAGCCTGCTGCCTGCCAAGATTGACTATAACCTTCGAGTTATCTGTTTTCCTCCCCGAAGATACATTCCAGCCTGCTAGCTTCAGTAAACATCCTTCCTCAGCTACAGGGCTAAAGGGCCGACCTGTCTTTATGCAAGTAATTCATAGCTTCTGTTGCCATGCTTCCATGGAAGGCCCCATGCCCCCACGCTTCTCATACAGACACTCAGGCGCTTATACACGCACTCACAGCAAGTATAGAATAGCTTCTGCTCTAGAGACCTTTCTGCCCAGATAGCTTAGTTCCTAAACATCAGATATCAGATATGATAGAAGCACAAGTTGATCTGACATGCCAGACTTCTGTCTCTTTCCGTCAGTGTAAATGTCAAGTCCTCTGCACCCCGTCTATCACACGTCATGCAGCTGCGCGCGCATCCAAGCTTCCGATTTCTGCTGACATTGCAACATTCTGTTAGCACCACCCCTTGGTGCCACCCACTTGCGTCACCTATCAGTGACGTTTCTAGCACACACCCTAGTTCACGCCTAGTTTACGCCTCTTGATGATGTACTAGCACCACGTGTATACTGTTATCTTGTCTTCTCTCAGCTGTTACGCCTCTTACATTGAACATTATGATGTAAATCAAGTATATAAGCTATGTATGGTCAATAAACGACAGCGCGCTCATCTATCCCTTCTGACACCCTGTGTGGTGGTCAGAACATGATATCCTGATTCCTTTATGAGGAATAAAACCCTTAGAAACTCTTACACCACGGACTCTGTTTTCCTTCTTTCCGATTGAGTTATTATTGATTAAGTACTTACCTGCATAGAAATTAAGAGAGTAAATTAATTATTTACATCATCATGCCCAGGCTTTATGGCTAAGCAAGAAGAGAGGGAAAGACCTTATTCTAGTAAACTTTTACAATATTATTTTCGACTTTAAATGTATTAATGTGGTAACAGCCCGTGATTGACAAGTAGAAAACTTTTTAGCACTAATTAGTACAGATTATGTCCTACTCTGGCTAGGAGACTTTAATATACAGGCATATAATGTCTCAAACCCCATATATGTTGCCCTATTTGTGGTGACAGGGACAACACTGACCACTTTTGCCATAAGGAGGATGGGAATGCCTTGAATTGGGGTCACATACTAGTGTCTACCCCGGATATATTAAGGTGTGGAAACACCATTGCTGTTCCCTCGATTTTGAGAGACCACAATTTACTGGCCTTATCTTTTTTTTTTAGGGCACTAAGGGTGACGTTTTTTCTATAGCGAACAATATTACCCCAATTAGCAATAACGGAACTAGAATAAAGTGGACGAGCGTTGATCCCAGTACGACACTAAAGCAAATATTTAACACACAATCAGGGTGAAATAGCATATTGCCTCCAGTACGATATTTCCCCAATCGTACTAATTAGTAATTTTAACTGCATTACCATTAATATTGAAATACTTTTAACTAGGCAGACCGGTAACAAGGGGTTGTTTGACAATACCTGCACCAAAGCACTCCAGGTGCATAAATATGCACTGTCCAAAACAATGAGAGATACATTGGTGATTACATCCCTGATTACCTCAACAGAAACAAGGAACAACAAACTTTTCTGGGACCCTGTAACTGCCACTTTTTAAAAAATGACGATGAAACAGAGTTTTGTTCATTTATCCCGGTAAAAAAATGGGTGACACACTTCTCTGGAGTCTTCAACAACAACGAGGAGATAGTGAGGGGATTTAATATGGAAGTTCATGAAGAGAGGCTTTGCGTTGTAGATATCACATGTGCAGAGATACTCCTGGCAATCAAGGAGAGTGCTGGGGGTCGGGCACCAGGTCCGGGTGAAGTCCCTGTAGACGTCTATAAATCTGAACCAGAACTATGGAGACCTAGTTTAACTAAAGTATTCAATTTAGCCGCAAAGGAAAAACACCCCAAACATGGGGCAAGTCTATTACTGTCCCAATATATAACAAACATTTGCAATGCAATAGGTCTCGCATTTGAGAGGGTTTCAGCTATTGGCATTGTAAATGGCAATGCCTTTTATTTATGTGTTAGTTTTTTAAAATAGATAAATTAAAGGCATTGTTATTTACAATGCCAATAGCTTAAACTCTCACAAATGCGAGACCTAATAACAACGTGTATCTGGATTTGTGCCACATGAAGCCTGCAGGCTGTGATGTTGTCAGACCATGGAACCAGTGAAAGTTAAAAGAAAATAAAACTATAGTTATGCACTGCTACAATTAAGATGTTAGTAATGAACATATTAATTATAGCAATGCATAATCATGTTTTCCTTAACCTACCCCTTTCTCACAAATGCTGCAATGGTGCTGAGAGAAAATCCGATAATTGGCGGAGGTAGAGATGCTCGGAGACAGAAATGATTTTGCAACACAACCGGTTGTTGTACAGCATTTAACTTGTGTCCCTGCTGTGCTGTTTAGCAGGTCAGTGAAAATGCGTTTGTGCATGTGCTTCATTTTGCCTTTTCATGTGTATTGGTGGCAAAGAAAGCGGGCGCCCGTGTTAATGTGAAAGTTAAAAATGTCATGTCCTGCATCCTTGCCCTGACCACAGTTCCCTTAGTGCCTGAGTGAGATGAGCGTCAAGTTAGCTGTTTTGTGGCATTTACACTCTTTTTCTCCCCACATATTTCTGAAATCCTCTGTCTGCATGACCCTCACTCCAACAATTATATTTAGCACATATGCAACCATCGCTTGTAATATCGAGACAATGCAACTTATGCCATTCCTTCTTTGGACACAGTACTTCCAATATTTGCAAAAGCTCTGTCTATACTTACACATGAGAGTCAAGAAAAGTTACTGCATATGCTATAGAATGAAACTGGAGTCTTTGAGCATACAAGCCCGTTACAAGCATAAAACTTACAATGCACTGCCCAATCTGTCTTACTTCATTAATCTGATCATATTTTATAATCACATTTTTTCCATCTCTAATTGAAGATGTAAAAAAGTAACTACTTTTACCATTGGTCCATTTACTAATATATTGTATATTCAAATTATGTTGCAAAATTACTTGACCCTTTTACATACATATAACCACTTTTCTAGTCCAGCAGTTTTAGATTTGGACCCTAAAGTACAACCATTTGCTTTTGCAACTCCCAAATTGGGAGTTGCAATTTGTACAACAGTGACACTGTTAACAATTACCAATAGGGTCGCACAAAGCGAGTCTAAAAAAATATTAATGAGCCGCTCGCAATTTGCAAACCCATTGGTAATGGCTGGCCCTCCTAGGGTGGTTGACCTTCTGGGTAGTCAGCAGACCTCCATAACTGGGACTGCATTAAAATGAAGCACGTTTTTAAAACAAATGCATCCCGTTTTACTCAAAGGAAAATGGAATGCATTTAAAAATAAATAACTGAAAAGTTTTCATTTAATATTTGAAGGGCAGGCAGTGGTCCCTGGGTAGGCCTGGGTGATAAATTCCCGAATTTGGGTAATTTTGCATTCCGCGCAGAAGGCGGAATTGCCAAAAAGTCCACGTTTCGCGGCTTGAAGGAATTTTTTGCTAGTTTCCGCTTTCAAAATGCATGTTAGTGAGATAGTTCCCTCCGAGCATGCAAACAACTTTCATGAACAGGAAAAAAGCATTGCAAATAGGCAGAATAAGCGTCTCCGGAACTCTGCGTGCTTGCAGAGATTTTTTACCATTTTGAGGAGCTTGTCTATTCAAATTCTGCCCACCCATTTCCCTAGGACAACTGGCGGTCCTTAAAAAAATCTTTTCAAATGCATTTTCAAAGGGACCCATTCCCGTTTGTGAATGCTTTACCACCTACTTGAAGTAGCGTCATACATAGGGCTCAGACCCCCTATTAGGAAGGGACGCCCTTGATATGCCCATTCCTAATACCGAGTCACTAATTAGGGTTTGTACCTCACCCATGGGTAATTTTGAATGCGCAAATGTAAATGTAAAATGTACAGGAATTTATATAGCGCAAATCACCAACTGGTCTCTAAGCGCTTGCTTAGGGAACCCGTCCTGGTATTCCCCTTTGAGATAACCCCGGCAGGGTATTCACAAGGTGAAAGCCAGGCATTCCGCCGCGAGGGGCCGCTGTGGAGATTAAGCAAGCTATTGCCCAGAGTCGCAGAGTGTGAACCCGTGAATCGAGCCGGCACCGGAGCGAGAGTTGTCGAGTCCATGGACATTTTAGGACTCAAGACCCGACCGAGCAGGGAATTGAACCCTGGTCCCGGGCTGACCTCTGCTTCCAGGTCTGCCCCCTCTAACCAGTGAGCCACACTTCTCCACAAACAGGGTGCAAACCCATTGGCACATGCACAAATACTTCATATATCTGGCCAATGGCGACAAATTCTTGCTCGCTGGTGTGCGATGTTGCTAGTAGCTTTAATTTCCAGAATTTTTTTTTTTTTTAAGTCTGAGTAGTTGTTCATTAAATGTAGAGCACTTTTGCAGTGTAGGCATTAGGCAAATTATAGGTCAGTTTTCTACCATCATATTGTACATTACGTCTGCTGCTGTTTTTTTCAGCTGTACGTACTTTCCTTAGTAGCTGACTTTGTAAAGCTTTTTTTCCATATTTTGGCAACATACCAATTCTTATGTCTTTAACACCATTGCTGCAGTGCAGATTTCCCCCGTGCGCTGAAAATGATTGATTCTCATTGTTCATGACGAGCTCAGCTCGTCATGAGTGTATGAGAGGTATACCTCATGACGAGCTGAGCTCGTCATGAGCATCGAAGGGGTTAAGAATATTTCCATAATTGTCATCACCTGCTTGGATCATATTCTTAACAAGTTCTTTATATTCAAATTTTAAGCAAATATTAACATTCCCAAAACTTCCAAAAGATTTCCTTGTGTCATCATGGAGAAATGTTTAAGAAAAAGATTGTCTGCCAACAGGAGTAAGTTATGTCGGTCTCCAAATACAGGTACATGTTTTCCTCTGAACAGCACAATATAATCTGTTTTCAAAATATGTTTCATTCTCAAATGTACAGAGGTATGCATTACGTTTAACACCATGCTCAACTCATTAGTGATTGAAAGTTGTAGTTTATTCAATGCTTTTGAAACTTCATAACAAGCTTCTCCTTACAGCTTTTGATTTTCCAATGTATTATCATGTTCAAAAGGTAGCTTAAGTAATCTATGTTAAGTAAAATCTTTACTGTTGTGTGCTGCTAATCCAGTTGGTACACAAACACATGATGGATGGAATGAGGAATAAATCAGACATTTACCCACATTCAAGAGATCTGGGTTAAATCCATTGTTCTTTTTCTCACCATGCCACGCCAGTTTAGACCCAGCCACATGCAAATCAGTCTGACCCTGTGCCTCATGGGAACAGTCCAGATCGAACTGCCTAGCCAGATCCTCCCTGGACCGGAAACAAGCATCCTGTGACCGGTTTCTGAGTATTACCCTTCATCAGCCAGTTGGAGCAGTTACAACACAAGATAAATGTGATCCTGTAGTCCTGTGTCGATGACTTGTGAAGTGATTACACTGAGACAGGTAGATAAGTAGACTTCATGTTTAATGACCATTCGCCTCCATAGCTCCCAGGAACTGACAGGCTTCTAACATTCAAACATGCACATTCTATTGTCATGACAATTACATCACAAATGCCAGTGAGGAGATAGAAGAGAATACTACAACTTGTCAGAACTTGAATTATTTATTATATTTCCTGAATCAGCTTGACCACTAATGTACAATAGAATATGTTGAAATGATGAAGATTGGCATTCTTTTTTATGGAGGAACCTCCATGTTGTAATTGTATTTCACTTATAGGTATGTTTCTTTTTTTTCAATGTTCAATTTTTGCTCAAACTTTTCAAACTGAATAATACCCTTTTGTACTTTCAACATTGCAGTTTCTACCACATTCATGGCTGTCGCTGTTTCATTTTAAAACATTGGTTGTCCAAATGGATCTTCAGTCTTCGTACCAGAACTTTGACAGCATTGTGAACTTTCTCTAGCTATTTCAGCTGCAATTGAGCTGCAATTGTTCCTTCATGTTCAAGATCATCATTTATCATTTTATAAGTAAGTTGGAAAAATTGAACACCAAGTACTATGTTTAGTTGCATTAAAGTAATCCTCATAGCAGTCAAAATCACCAAGCAATTCATTTTCACTACACCAAGACTTGAACAGTTTCAAAAGTGCTCCATAGAAATCACAACTGAGATTTCTGTTAATAATAAAATTCCCTTTGACATGTTTTAGTAAACATCCATCACATCCAATTACTGCATATTTTTCTTCTTTTATGTTTGCTGCAACATACTTTTTAAACCAGTAATATTGAAGTATTTGATATAACATAGGTTTTCAAGATGTCGACTCCTCTTCGGATATTACGTATGCAACATATTAGTTTCGACAATATCAGTGCTTTCCGGCTCATACTGTGCTAAGTATTGGGTTTCTGGGAATAATTTCAATACTCCATTCCGTGCCGAGGATAGGCCTACACTTATAAAAATGGTTCTTCTTGACTTTGAATCCAAACTGGTTGAGCTCAATCGATCCAAACTTTCATAAGATCCTATCTCTCTATGGGAAAGCAGCTTTAAGCAAAACCTGTACAATTTCTTGCTGAGACTATTTTGGTGGAAATTTCTTCCCACTTTTCTTTCATCTCTGACTTTTCAGATTTTTTAATATATGATGTGATATAATGAGCAACAGCAATTGAGTTGTCTGCAACAAACTGATTATACATGTTTACATTCCACATTTATCAAACAACTAGATTTCAGTCATTAATACTTGTTGTATGTAATTTTGGAATGTTTTTGAGTTATTGTATTTCTTACTGCTGACAAAAACACTATTTACTCATCCTTTAGAAAGTATTGTTTGTGAGAATTCAAAATGGCATTTTGTGTAATATGTTCCTTTACATTTGTATTCCTGTCATCAGTATTTTCCACATGTATGACTCAAGTTCATGTTTATTTGTTTGATTAATTAAAATCTTACAAAACAAATACATATAAGACTCTGAAACTGTAGAACGTGTTGTCTTAAGCTATTTTCTCCACATTCTCAAGGAACTAAACATAGAATACTGCTCAATGAAAGACAAATCAGCTTCATCACTATCTGTTCATAGTTGTGGGGCATCCTTTATCCATAACAGCATTTGTATATGAGGAGCACCTCAGGCCTGGGACTTTTTTTACCAAAAGAAATTGGTTACCTCTCCAAGAAGGGCAATGCTTTTATTGCAGCTAAATGACAGCATAGCTTGAAACCCGTGGTTAATATACCTGCAGACATGTGCTAGAAACAGAGTTCTCCTTATGTCTTCAGTTTCACATTTAAATTTACTTCTTGTAGGAATTCAAGTAAATCATCCCATGGATATTCAGCACGACTAAGTGTCAGAAACCAAGTAGGTATACCTAGGTTTCTTAACATGCATTTAAATTCACAATGATGGCAATACCAATATCTGTCTGTGCCTTGTTGGCCCGTCATCAAATTGATTAACTGAGATTCCAAAGTTTGATCTTTTTGTTCAACGTTTTCCAATAACTCTTTTCCAGGAACATGTAGAAAATGAACTCCTGTTTTTAATATATGGTTCACCGCATGTGAAGGTACAGACACATCAATCTCAAACAGAAGATGAAATAGATATGGATTGCAATACCAACATCTTGGCTCTTCAGAGTACAGTCTTGTTGATTGTTATTCTGATGCTGGAATATGTACAGCTCAGTCATCAAATCATCCACCTTCTCTATTGGGGAACAGCTCTGGAAAACAGTGAACCTAAACTTTTATCCCATATACTCACTTAAGTTCCTTTTACTTCTTTCATTTGAAATAATTCAATAGAGCTTCCTATGATTTCTTTCAAATGGAGAGGATGTATGGTATAATGTTCCTAAATCTCTTCACTTCTGGATTTATCTACTTTTTCAATTTGGCCAGTTGACATTATTTTATCATCTTCTAGGCATCTCACTTCTTTATCAACATTGACATTCTTATAATAAATAGTATTCTGTACCAGGTATAATGTCACATTTTGAAGTTTATTATTATCTGCAAACATTTGCCAATGTGTTTATCTCTGTGTTGGTACACCAATTACTAGAATATCGACTGGTTCATTTTCCTCTCTGTGGACACCAACCAACAGCATTATTAAAATCTTATTTAAATACTCAACTCTTCCTCTTAGTCTTTTTCATATATCTGTTGTTGACAGATTACCTGTCTTAGGCTCCATAGGAGCTATGGCCTGGAATGGGTGTACAGCCTGGATAATATTAGACTCATAAATATTCAAATCTGACAGGAATAGGTACCAACTCTAACTTGTCATATACTGCTCTATCCGGCATTTAGCTATCCACTAATTTGTATTAATGGCACCTATATAGAAGTGGACAACTCAAAACGCTCCTCTACAAACAAATTGCTGCCGCTTATTATTGGTTTCTTTTTTACCTTTAAATATGAATCCACATTCCTAGTTTGACTTCTTTAGTGAGTACATCAACAACACATATGCACATAGGTGCTGATTACGATGGCTGAGGGACCATCACTAACAGGCTGTCGGTGGAGGTCCCTCAGCCATCGTAATAGGGATCTCCTTTTGCCATATTACAAATGTTTTCTGGAAAGGTGTCAGTCAAAAAAACAAACTGCCACAGTCCGACAGGCAGGCTTTATCCGACTACCTCTCAGATATCCCTGTAGTCCCAGAATGGTGGTGGTGCCTATAGGGCACTGGGTTGTATGACATTACATTGCAGGCTTATACAACGCGTGCCATTACAACACGAGTCGTTACTCGGACCTTGTTAGAAGGTCAAAGGTTTGACTAGGATGTTTTTTTTAGTTTTGTTCTTAACTTAAAAATTGTTGGTGCTGCTTCAACATAGCACACATGTGTTTGGAGCCTGCTAGCATCTTGTAATACTCCTACCAGGGGTTTATTGGAGATGCTCTAAGAACATTGATTTATATAACCAAATTGTTGTTTTTTTAGTTGGTGTGAGCACCCCCTTCCAATTAGTAAATCAATATTTTAAAGAAATATTCACAATGTGATGATTTCCTACACTGGAACATTGAACAGATTTTTAATGAAATTGATGGGACACATGGCTATGCTTTAAGTTTTTAGTATTTGTGTAAAAAAAGACTAAAAACAAAAGAGCCCAAAACCAAGCTTGTTCAAAGAATGAATACCAAGTGCATATTATGAAGGATTCATTATAGTGGCAGAAATAGCATTGCTGTATCTTTTTACATTAAGATGATGGGACATGAGGCACAACTCACAACATTATACTTTGCAAACAGGGTGCTAAATAATTCTAAGCATCACTCGGCTGACATTAAAGAAGAATAGAATTTGCATGAGGTTTGGAGCACATTCAAATCAAACTGAATTCTGTTCATCGATCATTTGTAATTTAGATGACTTAATATAAAAATAGGTGTACGCACAGAAGGAGTCGAGTTTGAAACTTTGAATAATTGAAAATGGCATCATTTTCTGAGCTGAAGGAGCTCCATGAACAATACTTGGATGCACCTATGGCGCTGGAAACATTTACTGCAAAGGATTCTGCCTTCTTTGATGATGCAGTAATTCAGATTTTACCTTCTTTCAGCTCAATATTCACCTCAGGTATGTTTCTTATAACTCCTGTTATCCGAGCTGAAGATGTGGAGAAATGTTACTGTCGTACAAATATATGTTCTATGTTTATTCATAGCATTCTGAAAAATACTGTGCGTGCTTCTTTGCTTTTGGTGCATTAACTGTTTCACCAGTTCTAGTTATTTAAAGCCAAAAATGAATAATAAATGTATTTCAAATTTGTGTTGCTAGTGAAATCAAAAGTAGGAATAGATAGTTGACAGAATGATAAAATGTAAAATCTTGTGCTCTCGTCAAAAGCACATTGATGATGAAAAGTACATTGTAATGTACATTTTTTATTTACAATCAATCCCTAACGTCATGTACAATGTGCATCGAAAAGCAAGATGAATGTCAATAATGGTTTTTATTTTCACTGATGCTGCACCAATAATGTACATTTCAAAACTGGAAAAGTGGAATAAAACACAGGAGGCTGTTTCTGTAACACGGGATATAGAAGGCAATAGTGACTGAGATGGGAGAAATTATGTTACAGATCTGGTCCCAATAAAATCCTCTGATGGTAAAAGCATGCTGCTTCATGAATGGAATATACAAATATATTGCCCTAGTTCTTTTTATGAATCTTTTATATCTCACTGTTCCATGATAATACAGCTGCAGATATTCTACCATAGATGATGTAAACTAAAATCAACCTCACATTAGACGCAAAACGTAGCCCCTAAACACATTAGCTTGTCCCAAGTATGAATAGCTGGGAGGGAATCAAGGCCCGGAACTTTGTTTTGGAGCAGACTTTCTATGGCAGGTTCCACCTCCTTCCAAGGCACAAAGAATCGTCACATTCCAAACTTGCATAAAGTGCTCCAAAATGTGCCTCCCATACTGAGGGCACAATATTCAGGGAAATGGCCTGTCCTCCCCCTTTTACACCTGAGCTAACAATGGACCAAAATGACTTGGTGTCCTTAGAGAGTAGCGTAGATCTCAAGTCCTCCCACCTTGTTTCTTCCCACACCCTCTTGCCCCTAATAATTGCCTTTTTATAAAGGAGTCTAGATAGCCTAATTTCTACACTATCTTTGGATTTAATTGCCGTGAGGAGATCCCTTTTTGCTTTCTTACAAGTGTCGTCAAACCAAGGGTGCGCCTTAGTTCCACGCCGTTTGTTTCCACTTACTGTGCAAAACACAACCCCTAGTGCCACAGTCAAATGCCTATGAATTTCAATGGCTTGCACGTTAAGAGCCAGATCACCCATCTCGATAATCCGAGGAACGACGATCTGGTATATTTTGCGTGTAATTTGAAAGACAAACTAGTGCATATGAGGGTGAAGCCATCTACTGACCTAAAAACTAGTACACTGCCTAAAGGCCACCATCCATGCGGAAACTGTTCCGTATGTCCAATAACGGCAAAAACTTCGACCATAACACTGAAATCCGGAAGAACATGGACAGTGAGGCAGTTCAGCAATTGTAATACCACAAATGTGGTTTGGAATATATCGGACTAACAACACGCAAAATAAAACTAAGAATACAAGAACATCTTAGTACTATTAGAGCAGGAAGACTTACAACCAAGTTAGTCCAACACTGCCACAGGAATAACCATACCTTCACCTGGGTGATATTGGAAAAAGTAATTGGAGAGGCACAAACAGGGGAGAGACTGCTTACGACAAAAGAAGCCAGATGGATCTATAAGGAAGGAAGTGAGCAAAGTGGACTGAACGAGCTCCTTGAATGGAACAAACTGCGTTAGATCTGTTCTGCGATGTTCCTTTTTATCTGTGAGGGTGTCTCACAATAGAAGTTTAATAAATCCAAACTGTAGTTGAAATATGCATAAGACCATGAAAACAGTAGTAATGTTCATTAAATGTAACTGGACTCCTAATACATTATCTGTGTAAATATACAACTCTACACTGACTTCTAGTACATGTATGGTGTTGTAGTATACATCATCCATCATATAACATCATACAACTCCTTTCTAAAAACATTTTTTTAAATTCACCGGTGAAACTTTACAATATAACTTTAAGATATAATCCTAACCCGATACCATTCACTCCAGTTACTATATCTATGATATTCCAATACACGTTGAGAGAAAAAAGATTTAGATTGTCTAGACATCGCGTAATCTTGCGAGAGAAGGACGCTACGGTAGAGTCATAATTCTATCTAACGAAGCATTGCCCAACGCAAGATGGCCGCCAAACAACGCGAGAGTAGGACATTTCTCCTACGATCTCGCGATAAGACGACGCTGTAGTATAGCCTTATTAGCACACTATGAGGTGGACCCCAATACAACATGGCCACTAAATAGCGCGAGAATAGCGCATCCAATCCGATTGGTTCATCACAGAGTGCAAGAACGTAAATACAGAATAATCGGAGTCAGAAAGTGCTCGAGGGATGATAGAAAGCCGACCGCGCTCCTATTACCGGTAAAATAGAATAAAGGGGCTATTCTGGCTGGGTCTAAACACGATATCTATCTGTATCAAGAAAGAGGGTAAGTGAGGATTGCTCACAGTTGTGTGATGTTGTCTTTGCAGCTAAGGATAACGGAAGGAGTGGCTAGGTTACTCACAAATGGAGATAACCAAAAAACCTTGTGTATAAGACCTCTCGGCTGGTATGAGAAACTTTGGCCGATAGAGGGTAAATATGACATTTTTTGCGTGGCTTTCACAGTGGCTTATTTAAACATACATGTGGTGCATTTAAGTTAAACTCGTGTTTATGTGCTTTTATTCCCATGACAGTACTTTGAAACCCTGGTGTCCAATGCAGTGGCATAAAAAGTTTTTGCCCTGAAGAAATTGCCTGAATATTACCATGGCAATGAAACATGTTGGCAAGGAGAACATGGCTCTATAGGAAGTAGCCATTTTCACTTTTTTAATATACGCAAACAGCATAGAAGAACAAGAATAAAGTTAGCTGTTCGTGCTGTATGCGTGGTTTTGTGTATATATGTTTTATGTTGTGTGACATCACTGTTTTTTGTATGTTTTTCCGCTGCACTTATTACTGGTAACACAGTTGGTTTTCATTTGGACACTTTTCTTTAAGCCCGATAGCACCGATGATGATAACAGGGCCGTCCTGGTGAGTACCTACCAGGGGTCCCATTAGTGGTGCGCCCGTGAGGTGTTATCGCGCTACCACATATTTTTTTCATCACATTTTGGTGTGGTTTCGCTTCTGTCTGGATAGGGAGCGGGCTTTTTTTTAAGATGGGCTACTGACTGGTGTATTCCCTACCCCTTACTGATGAGAAGTGGGAGGTGTGTCTGTGGAGAGAAAAAATTGCGATAAGCAACACACCAGCTCTTTCAAAATTGAATGCCCTAAACTGACCTAGGTCATTAGTGTATTGTTTATTTGTACCCGTCTGGAAAGGTGTATACCAGCTTTTAGTTTCACCTGTATCCATGTGTCCATGTGAACAAGTATCAGCATGCTTAGTAGAGCATGGGCAATATTCCAGTGGGCCAGCTTCCCCCACAGTCTTGCCCTATCTGCATGGTCAAAGGATGTGCTCTAGTCGATGAAGCTAAGGTATAATAGCAGATTGGAGGCCTTTGCCATGTCTGTGGGTAGGGAAATGGTCAAGATGTTTCTTGTCTTGCCTGAAGTTTTACAGAAACCTGTCTGGTGGAGTGGAATTATTTCGCTCTCCTCTGCCCAAGATGTGAGATATGCTAGCACTCTTCCTGCAAACAATTTTACCTCATTGTCATTCAGGGCATCTAAGCAGTACCAAACAGTTGTCACTTGTATGGATTGCTGGGATTGTTGAGCCTTTCCATGAAGCTGGGATTATACCAAGGGATCTGACTACAAGAAAAAGAGGGTCCAACTTTCCTGCACAGTCTTCCACCCTTTAAGAGTGTGAGAGGAATGCCATAATTCCCTGGGGCCACTTCTTTTCTTAATTTTGCAATGTGCCCCCATATCAGGAGTATGGTTGAGGCCCTGGATTTGTCGTAATGTGTGTAAACTGATTCCGGCAGTGGTGTGACATTTTTTGTCTCTTTTGTGAGGCTCCTGTGATGGGGTACTCTGGTATTTCCCTGGCTGACTGACCTATCACAACTTGCCTGGGTTGGTGGTTCAAGTGGTCCCTTAGAAAGTTTACCCAGTGCTCCTCCAAAATGTGAGATGCAATTCCCCTGTGGTGTGGGTACATTATCACCTGTGGAACAGTAATTATAAATCCTATTAAAAGGTAAGTTATCATTACAATTTCAAAAATACCATTTTTAGAAAGATGGCATTTTTCTGCTTAGCCCAGTGTGCCTGCAACCTTTATCTAATACACGTCTGGGGTTTGGATATGATTTGATGGGCCATCCAAATCCTGATGGGCCCTCATTAGCAGGGTGGGAGGAAAGAACTGCTCACAGCCTCAGAATTAAACCTGAATAATATAATCTGCTTAACCCACTGTATTGAGTCTGGAGCCAGGGGGATAAGGGACTTCTTCTGAGTACTTCAAAGCCCCTCTTTGAAGTATCCCTCACATCACAGGCACCAGTGTGAATAAGGACTGGACTTTTTACCCGAAAAACTCAGTACACTTCTGGATCTGTGGATACTCTGCCAGGTAGAAGGACTGATGTGCTGCTGAAGGAATGCTACTCTGATGTGCTGACCTGTTGCCTGCTGTCCTCCTTGCGAGGGTGAGAAGGATTGGTCCCACATCATTTGCATCCAGAAACAAAGTGGCTCCTAGAGCTTGCTGGCTTGCCTCCTGGCTCAGGAACATCAAAGTCTTTTGGTGAGTATTCCCTGCTAAGTTGTGCCAACCCAGTCCTGAACCCTTGGAAGTGGGTCTGAAGTGCTGCTCCAGCAGAATGCATGCATCACTGTCAACTCTGCAGATCATAACTAGTGTATCTCTTCAACAGCAGAAGTATCACCACCATTGAGAAGATTAATGGTGATGCATCTCTGACTGCTCTGCACAGATACTCAATTTTGGATGCATCTTCAACTTTGCGTGGCTCAAAGCTGTTGGATCACCTTTATCCTGTGGGTCGATGACAACACATCGCCCCTTTGCTTCTCGCATCTTGGCTACATTGATGACACAGCTAAGGTACTTTACAGAAGGACAAGCCTAGGCCCAATATCGGGCCCAAACTCCATAGTGGTTGGCCTGAACCTTTGGATGTCCCTGGCCAAGCATGACCAGATAGCCCCAGTTGGCGTGTTATGCTTATAAGTACTACATTTTAGGTTATGGTTTGAAAATTCATAACTCAAATTTTACGTATTATATTCTGTAGTTGTGGTCTTGTTTTGTTAATTAAATTAAGCTCTAGTTTTCTAACCAGGTGTGGTATCTTTTTGAATGGTGTTTTCCCTGTTTCACTGTTAGAAGTGTTGCCCCTTAAGTTAAGCCTTGTTGCTCTGTGCCAAACTACCAAGGGGTGACCAGAGGTTAATTTAATTTATTTCATTCAAAATATGTAATCATTAATCCATTTTTGTACCTTTTTCTTACCAGGTGGTGTGAAAGGGGAGCTGCTGATCAATCTCTCTAGTGGTCCTTACTTGCAATGGGTTATTCCAGCCTGTGACTATTTTTCAGACATTGTTCTTGGAGGCTCCACTGATCAGGTTATTGCAGTGAATGAGAAGTGGTGGAAAAATGAACCTGGAGCTGTGGACTGGAGTCATGTAGCAAAGGCGGTTTGTGATTTTCAGGGCAACAGGTATGTATTCTGCACCTGATGATGTATTGCAAATGCCTACCTTTGTTTACCTTGCCAGCATGAGTTGTGCCGAGAGCAGCAGGTTTCCTAGAATAAAAGCAATCAATCAATCAATAAGAGTACTTGTAAAGCACGCTACTTACCCGAGAGGGTCCCAAGGCATGGAGGGGAGGGGGGAGGGGTGCTGCTACTGCTCGAAGAGCCAGGTCTGGAGGCGTCTTCTGAAGGCAATGGCAACATTTCCAGAGGTGAGCAGCAGCTTCATGCCAATTATTTTGTTGTTTATACTAGAGATTTGTGGGGTGTTTGTCAATTTATTTTCCATCTTTGAACCCGTATGTGAGCAAACATGAAAACACTGCCTCTGACCATTTCTCGATGCACAAAATAATTATCTTTTCATAAGAATGGTGGTTTGCCATGTACTAAATACACTTTATGATTTGGTAGAGACTTTTTGTATTGCAAAAGAGTTTACTAAATCATTCTGAATCGCAAATTACAATTAGCATTTAGATGTATCACTGGTTTGTGACTGCAATTGTGGTAATGCCATTTTTAAACATTACTCAATCCTGGAAGGAGGTGATAAAACATTGAGATGAGGAATGTTGTTACTTTGGACAGTTTCCCTTTTAGGAATTGTGTTGGGGTGTCTGCTCCTGTAAATGATTTTCCCAAATAGGATTTTTGTTTGTAGCAGTAGAGCAGATTCCTGTTAGGAACATGGACTGCTTTGAAAAATAAAATACATTTTGGAATTCAAATACATGGACTGTGGTATGCTGTTCCCTGTAAACCTTTATCCTAATTTTTAGAGTCAGTAATTGGGAGTAACAAAAAGTGCCCTACCTATTTATAATACATTAGGCCAGCTTTGCTGACACCTGATGTAACTTCACATTTTGCAATGCAGTTTTATGATACATACAGTGTATTACATATATTTTAAAAGAACTTGGCACACAACACCCAACCACTATTTTTGGCTGATCTGTTTTTATACCATGCCTTTAGCTTATTAGGACATAAACAACATGAAAGGTCAACATTTTGGCATTTAAAATAGTAAGAGAACATTAAAAAATAGAACAACTTAGGACATGTTTTGCTTATTTTATCATTGTACAGTAGCAGCCATATCAAAATAAAGGCTAAGATGGGTAAGGGGGCCTCAGGGGGTTTTAGATTTTCTTCTAAACTAGGCAGTCGCCGTACACATGATATGTTAAATGTTTACCAACATAGATGTTCTTCAGTGGCACTCTACGGTTCGGGTGTCTAGGGGCACTGCCAACATGGGGATTTGCAAGTTGCCGAAAATGACTTTTTAAAGAGGCTTCTTTGTCTCCCAACGTCGGCTTCAAATGAGTTGGTTCATAAAGAGGTGGGGTTGGAATATTTGACTGATTTAACAGGATTGAGGACCCTAATGGCTTGGAGGTTCATCTGGGCCAAGGATGAAACAGGCTTCACTAGGAGAATAATTAACGACTGCCTCCACCTGGATAAATTTAGCCTGATCCCATGGCTTAAATATGTTTTGACTTCATATAGAGACGTGTTTGATCTGTACGTTTTTGTGTGACCCAGTAAGTGCCATTAACATCTCAAAACAGGAGCTCAAACATGTCTATCTGGGGGTTAAAGCAAAACTGCGTAGAGAAGCCAGTAGCCAGTTTACATCACATTTATTTTACAACACTAACAACCTGGCAGGCTATGGCTTTTCAAAGTACCTAAAAGTGGTCACCAAGCAATGTCACCAGTAGGTCCTCACTAGATTTGATTTGGCATTGTTCATAATCTGGTGGCCTTCCCCCTGATGAAAAAACACACGTCATCCCCCTGTCCATGCGACGGAACCTCCAAACAGAGTACTGTGCACTTTTAGCTAATCTGCCCCTTGTATTTGCATCTCCGTATTGCTTATCTTAAACCCCTTCTTAAGAAATATTCTGTGTCCACTGTTAAAACTGCTATGAGATTTGTATTTGCACTTGATGTTCCAGATGTCTGTTTTTACACTGCGACTTTTATCCTAAAATCAGTGTCCGCTAGGAAAAGTATGGAATTTATAACCTAACTGTGAATATACCCTTTCCTGTATATATTGCTGCTATGCTGATTGTTATTCTTCCCCTTGTGTAATCGTACTGAATCTTGCATTTTTTCTGAATGTTTTAATATTTTTTTACCGGACATGTATGTAATATTTTGTGTGCTTTTATGATTGTTTACTGAATGATCGAATAAAGCTTTCGAACCAAACCGGGTGGTTGAGTAGGCAGGGATTTCCTCACGTACTGAACTACAGCAGATCTTCAGGAGAGCAGCACTTTCGCTGACTCCAGGCTCGACCTAAAAAGCATACTATAATTTTAGAAACTCACATTTCTTCTACAAGCAATAAGCTGGACAAAAGAATACAAGGAGGACCTCAGTTTCTTCAGTTGTTTCATAATAGGGATAGAATTTTGTTAGAATCCTTTCATAGCTCTATTTTCGAGTGAATTAAGCCAGCAACAGTATCCTATTCTACATATTAAATATAGAAATTTGGCTTACTTGGGCTTCATATTGCTTTAATATATCATGCGACTTAGTATCACGTTATGTATTTTTTCGATTGTACTACCATATTGAAAAAGAAGAGAACAATACCAAACAAGTCTGTGGCAGATAAGGGACAGTAAAAAATAAATAATGATACCATCCACATGGGAAAAGACTCCCAAGGCAAGGAAGGGCATTACCTTTTTCTTCTTTAATTCACACAGTAGGGTTTGTTTATTAAATGAAGAAGAGAACTCTTTGATGCCAGAGCCCAGCACCAAATATCAAAATACATTGACAGAAACTGCTGTGACTTTGGCTCCTGACAAATCTTTATATGTCAGCACCTGCTTTGTAGGCATTTATGAATCTGGAGGGCGGTTCCTCCACCAGGGCGAAGGAGTAGCTCCCTGGCAGGAAAATTGGCTGTCCATTGGAATCTAAGTCAGGGCAAAGTTTTAATCACTTCCCTGAAGATGGCAAAATGACTTTCTGCACTGAGGTTCAATAGGAGAGAATTCCATTTTTTCATCAGAAATAGAAAAAGATCTGCCTCTAAAATTATCTGTTTTATGCTCAAAGCAAGTAAGCAAAAACTGGTTGGTTGAGCAAAAGTACCTATTAAGAGTATAGGGTACAGACTTGGATGTCAGGAACTGCATTGATGTGAAATGTGGTAGACACATGTACGGACTTTAAAATATACTCTGAAGCAGACAGGCAGCCAATAAAGAAATCAAATTGACAATGAAAATATATTGTTTATTAAAATGCCTGAAACAAATTGATGACAGAGTTTAGCCAGGTGAACGTCACTTGCATAATTCAGCCTTAACTGAAATAAAAGATTTACCAAGGGTTAATGCCGGCTTCTATCAATGTGGGGAAGATGTTGCCTAAGGTCCTGAGTTGAATACATCATAATTGCTGCCCCCGTGCTGCTTGTAAGTTGTTGAGAGATTTGCATAAAGGTACATGCCTAGGTTTTGTGTAACCCTTACATGAGAGAGCATGGGGTATACAGACTCAGGCCAGCAATAAGGAGTGAGTAAAATCCCCCCTATGAGAAAAAGAGTGGGTTTCCAGCAGGGTTGGAGAACAAGACAGAGTGCTTCCTGCTCTAAGTAGACACATCCTTAAGGTCAATACATGTGGAATATGAATGTGGGGCCATATTTTAAATGTGCTCACATAGCACAATGCAGCTAACCACCATCCTGCTCTGCATCAAGGGGCAGGAATGTACTAAATGTAATATTATATGGGACAGTCCTGTCCTTTCTAGCACTGGCCCATTTTTGGCTGTCTAATGCCACTGCAGGCACTCTTCCATCATGTGAAAGAGTGCCTGCGTTGTAGGCAGGATTTTTTTTGCCAGAAGGGATACCTTCAGAGGATCACTGACGAGGTTTGTAGCGATCTTTCTTTATGAAGAATGCCAGCGAGGGGGCTGTAAGAAGCTCGAGGGGAAGGTGGTTCCAGGTCTTGGCAGCGATATAGGAGAGACAGGGGCCACTGTTGTGGCTGGGATGCGAGTGTGCAAGTGAAGTGGAATGCAGGTGTCTAGTTGGTTGGTGGACGTTCAGTCGATAGTTGAGATAGGCAGGTCCTAGGTTGTGGAAGGCTTTATAGGCATGCATGAAGAACTTGAACTGGCATCATTTCTGGATGGGGAGCTAGTGGAGATGTCGCAGGTGGGGATCAATGTGGGTTCTTTTGGGGATGTCGAGGATGATTCCTCTGAGGAGGTGGTTGGAGATGCCGGTGTAGAGGGTGTTGCCGTAGTGGAGGTGGCTGGTGAAGACGGCCTGAGTGACAGTCTATCTGGTGTTGTTTGGAATCCATCTGTGGTGCATGCAGAGTGCGTGGAAGCAGGAGGTGGTGACTGCATTCACTTTGTTATTTCATGGTCAGTTGGCTACGAGGCTGATGCTGAGGTTGTGTGCATGGTTGGTCCATGTTGTTGTGGGTCCGAATTCTGCAGGCCACAAGTTGTGGTCCCAGGTGGAGATGTTATTTCCTAATATCTGTCCTAATATCAGTTTTGTCTGAGTTGAGCTAAAGGCAGCTGTCTCTCATCTATTTGGCTATGTTGGTCATGGCGTTGCAGAATTTTGTTGTGGCGTTGGAAGAGTCCTCAGTGAGTGAGAGTATCAGATGTGAAGTCCAGGTGATCTGGTGATGTCTGTGAGAGGGGTCATGTACAGGTTGAACAGGGTGGGGCTGAGGAATGATCCTTGTTGTACAACGTATATGATGACTTTGGGTACAGAGGTGAAGGGAGGCAGTAAGCTATTCTGTGTGCATTCTGCAAGGAAGGAGGTAACCTACTTGAGGGCATCTTGCTGCATGCCTATGTTATGGAGTCTGTTGATGAGGGTGTTGTGGGAGACTGTGTCAAATGCCCCAAAGAGATCAAAGAGGATCAGGGCCATAGTGTCCCCACGGTCGAGGAGTGTTCTGATAAAATCTTTGAGCCAATCAGACTGGTCTCAGTTCAGTAGATGGTTTTGTTTCAGGAATTTGTTGAGCTGCTTGTTGATGGCTTTCACTAGAACTATGGCTGGGTAGGTGAATTTTTTGCACTTTTTTGGGGTCAGCGAGACTTTCTTTAGGAGGGGTTTGACTTTTGCATGTTTCACCTGTCCGGGAAGTTTGCTGTAGAGATGGAGGTGTTTATGATGGTGATGAGTTGCCTGCTGAATGGGTTTGCTGCAAGGTTGTAGAAGTGGTGGGACAGGGGTTGGTGCGATCCCCAGAGTCGATGGAAGACATGATGGCTGAGATGGTCAAGGTGGTGAGTGGTGATGGTTTGGCTGGAGTTTGCTAGCTATTTAAGGTTGTCGGAATCAAGGGTGTTGAGTTGTATGTTGAAGTTGTTATAAATGTTGGTGATCTTTTTTTTTTTTTTTTTTTGTCCTCATATTGCGATTATATGTGTAAGGAGTTTGTCGGGAGCCCGTTCCTTTTAACTATTGCACCTTCACTGCCCCTTGTTAGCCGTCCTGAGGTGGGGAGTTTCCCTTTAGCGGATGTTATTAGTTCGGGGTCTCCTGTGTCCTTTATCATAATCAATAATTCCGCTTTTTGTGGTGTGAGCTAGCCATCCTGGCTACTCGACGGGAATCTTTCCAGTCTGAATTATTGTCACCGCTTTAATCATTGGACTTTGTTTCCCGGGGCCGTATTAGTGCAGTTAGGTGTCTGATTCATAGTAATTTTCCCAGATTTCCCAAAATTTAAACTTTTTACTGGGTTTCCCTTTTCTATCGCTTCTGTTTATTTTTATTATAGAGTTTAGCCATTCCCCATGTAAAGGAGGTGTTGGCTTGACCCAGTTTATGCATATCTCTCTCCTTGCTAGTAATACCAATACAAACAGCAGGTTTTCTTGTTTTTTTGTTAACTTACGCCGACCAATATTGGAGCCGATCCCAAAGATAATAAAAGTTATACTTACTTCCAACTGTTTTCCCAATACTAGACTCATCGTCTTACCGACTTCCTGCCAGAAGGAGTCAAGGACGGGGCACTCTTTGAACATATGGAGATCATTCACCCTTTCCAAACCACATTTAGGGCAGGTCTTTATGCTGGCCCCCTTGAATTTTGATAGTCTTTTCGGTGTCCAATAGGCCCTGTGTATGGTAAATAGGTGGTTTCTCTTCAAGTTGGCCGTTTTTATGGTCGTCCAACATTTTTCCAGTGATCTTTGCCAGATATTTTGTAAGTCTAGTTCTGGTATGTCTTTCCTCCAGACTGTTTCTGGGATTAGATAATCTTCTTCTCCTGCTGTAATTAGGGCCCAATAACATCTGGATATTTCCTTTTTTATTGGGATGATTTTCACCATTTCTTTCTCCATGTCCTCATTACCCTTTTTTTTCTCCGTGAGTGATCTAGCCCAGCTATTGAGTTGATAATATTTGAATTTAGACACAGATGAGCTTGAAATTGTATCTATTTGGTCCCAGGAGATTAAGGAGTTTTCTGTCATCAGCTGGCCCCACTTTTTGATTCCTGACGCTTTAAGGGGCAAGGCCATGGAGTCTTTCAAGCAGTCCGGTGTGCCCGGAGATTCCCAAATGGGGGCCAACGAACTATAGTAAGGTATGTTCAAAGTACTTCTGACTTGATACCATAATTTTGCTGCATTGACTAGTATATTTAATTTTATCTTTTTGAAGAATTTTGGGTGTCCAAATTTGTATAGGAAGTGATCTATTCTACCTGTCATATTTTGTAAGTGATCAGGGTAAAACTGGTAGTTCTTAAGAAGAGGTCTCATATTTTTAAATTGGAAAGCCCTGTAATATTCAAAGAGGTCGGGGCTGGCAATTCCCCCTTGATCTTTTCTTCGCCTTAGTTTTTTCCATGCGATCCTTGTACCTTTGGATGACCAAATGAAGCTTGCAATTTCTCCCTGTATTTTCTTCAAATTATCTCTCTTGAATTCCAACGGTATTGTATTGAAGAGGTAGGTGAATTTGGGGACAATGGTCATTTTTATTGTGTTTATTGTGTTTGATCTTCCCAAGAAACTAAGAGGTAGCCCGTCCCATACCTTGAGCAGTTTCCTGGTTTCTCCGACGATTCTGTCAAGGTTTATTTGGGGCACTTTTCCTAAATCCTTGACCAATGTGATGCCTAAATATTTTATTTTCTCTTTAGAGTGTGGGGTGCTGTGGTGTGTGTTCCAGCTCATGGCCTCGGTTTTTGCCTGATTTGTCAGATACCCTGACACTTTGCCAAAGTTAGCTATTGTGTCCTCTATTGCTGCAGAGGAACTCTGATAGTTATTCGTAAAGATCATCAGATCATCTGCATACAGGGCCACCTTTTTGGACCATTCCCGATGTTCAAAAGGTATTATTGAGATGTGGTTTCTGAGAGAGCATGCCAGTGGCTCAATGTATAGATTGAAGAGTAGGGGTGATAACGGACATCCTTGCCTTGTTCCTCTTTGTATTGCAATATTGCTGGTGAGGCCCCCATTGACTAGTATCTTTGCTCTTGGTCTTTTATAAATTTCTGTCACCATAAGGCTAAAACTCTCGCCTAGGTTGTATTTGCTAATAACTTTATTCAGGAATACCCAGTTGACCCTGTCAAAAGCTTTAGCAGCATCGAAGGTGATTATGGTCAAGGGTATTTTTTCGCAGGTGGCTATGTCTATCGCAGCGAAGAGCTCATGGGTTATATCTTGTAACTGTCTTCCTTTTACAAAACACTTTTGATCAGGGTTGATCAACTTTGTCATTACCAGGGCTAGTCTCTTTGCCATGACCTGCATAAAGATTTTATAGTCACAGTTCAGTAGTGAAATGGGTCTGTACGATTCACAGATTGCTGGATTTTTCCCTGATTTTAGAATTATACTGATGGTCGCATCATTCCAAGAGTCGGGAATTATATCTTGTTCTTTATAAATTTTATTTAATAGCTCTGTTATTGGTGGGGCCAACGTATCTCTCAAGTTTATGTAGAGCTCGTTGGGTAGTGCATCTGGGCCGGCTGCTTTCCCTTTTTTCAGACCTTTCATAACGGTTCTTACTTCTTCGATCGTGATTTCAGCGTTCAATTCCTCTTTTTCCGTTTCTGTTAGTGCGGGGAGTGGTAAGAGATCTAGGTAACTCCCAATCTGCTGCTCTGTAGGATTTGTGTCTTCCTTATATAAGTTGGAAAAGAAATTCATGAACTCCTGCCTTATAACAGAGTCCTCTGAGCTTGGTTCATTTAGGTTGTTTTGTTGAATGCTGACTATTTTATTCCTTGTTTGATCTTACTTTGTTTTCCATGCCAACATTTTACCGCATCCCTCTCCATATTCATGGTTTGATAGTTTGCTGGCTTCCCACCTTTTCCTTACTTTATTCTCAAGGATGTCCACTAGTTTCTCCTTAAGTTGTAGCCTTTCCTTCTCTAGTGTAGCTTTGATCTCTGGAGCTTTCTCTGCCACGATTTGTAAATCCAGATTTTTTATATCTTCTTCCATGCCACCAACTTCTTGCTTTGTAAGTCTGCATCTATATGCTCCCATGCTTAATAACTTTCCCCTGATGACAGCTTTATATGTATCCCAAGTATTTTGTTTAGATGTACCAGTTTGATTATCCTCGAAGAAATTTGTTGTAGCGATCTCTAATTCTTCTAATGCCTGGGGGTCTAATAAAATAGTGCGGTCAACCGTCCACCTAGTTTGTGTATTGCTCTTTGATATTTGTAAGGTTAGTTGGACTGCCGAGTGATCCGAAAGATGTGCTGGTAGATGTTCTATACTCCTGACTTTGTCACGTAAGCTCGTATGAATCAAGAAGAAATCTATTTTAGATCTGTGTCTCAATTTTTTGTTATGGAAGGTATAGGAGTATTTGTTGTCTCCCTTTTCTTTCCACATATCTATCAGTCCCAAGTCGCTTTTATAATTGCCTAGCCACTCCCTCATCTTAGGTAAATTTGCTTGTCTTCCTGGGGGGGATCTATCCTTGTTGGGGTCAAGTAAAATGTTGTAGTCACCCCCTAGGATTATTGGTGCTGTTGTTGATAATAGTTCTGTGTAAAGCCTTTGAAGGGGGGCTGGGTCGTCTAAGTTTGGCCCATAATAGCCTGCTACTTTGAATGTATTGTCGTATATTCTTACTTTGATTATAGCCCATCTTCCTTTGTTGTCCACTACTTTGTGTTCAATTTTGGCTTTGAGTGATTTTTTAGTATTATTGCAATACCCTTAACGTTACAATCCTGATTAGTGCACACATAGTCATCGACCCAGCTAAGATTTTTCATTATTTGGTCCCATTCTGTACTTAATAGATGCGTTTCCTGTAGTACGATTATCTCGCTGTCTACCTCCTTCAGATTATCAAGAATCCTTCTTCTTCTACTCCCTGTTCTCAGCCCATTCACATTCCAAGAGAGAACTCTGAATTGTTTAGAAATTGCCGTCATTTCTTTTGTTGTGTTGGGTGATAACTATACTTTTTTCATGTTCATGGGCCCTTTTACTCCTTCTACTATAATTTCTGAGGACATTTTTTTCATTTTTTTCCCCTACTTTGCTCCCCACCCGTGCTTCTTTTTTGTGTAGTATTTGTGATTTTTTGTGAGGTTCATTGTTTCCCACCCTGAGGAAGCCTCCCTTCTTCTTTTGGGGCGGTATTCTCCGCCCGCTTTGAGCTCCTTGCTTTGCATTCTTTTACCATTTTCACCTTGCTTGGCTTTCTGCTTCGGACCGCATCTGATCTTTTATTTGCCCTATAAAAATTTCTACCTCTCTGGGATCCTTGATGTTGTGCATTTTATTTCCCCACATGATCCTCAGAGCTGCAGGGAATTTCATCTGGACAGTGGCGCCGAGGGATTTTAGTTCTTGCATGAATTGCCCTAGCTCCCACTGTCTATCCTGGGTAGCTTTGGACATATCTGGTCGGATCCTGAAGGACCAATTGTCCTTGTTTAAAGTGCCATATTTTAATCCTTCGCTTAGAATTCTTTCTTTCAGACTGTAAGATTTAAAATTTATGAGGATTTTCCTTGGTTTTGTCCTCTCTTTTTTTTTCTGAAGGGGTCTCGGTGTACCCTCTGTATGTCTTCTATAAGGCTAGCTTCTTTTGCCCAAGGAAAGTATTCTTCCAGGAGTGAGATGATGTCCGTTCCTTCAAGGTTCTCCGGAACATTCAAGATCCTAAGATTATTCCTTCCCGCCACTCTTTCATGCTTTTATCGTTGTCTCTGAGCTTCCTTATTTCCTTCTGGTTGGTGTCAACTTTCTTACTAAGAACTTCTACAGCAGACTCAACAGCAGTCACTCTGTCTCCAAGTGCATTTAGTTTTTGGTCCAAAGTCTCACATACCTCCTGTATCTTATTCTGGTTGACTTCTGAGATTGAGAATTTTTCTCTCATTTCCCCTAGTATTTTGTCCATACATTTTTCCATGAGCTTCCCTGTTAGTTCTATCACAGAGTGGGGATCCTCCGGGTCCATTGCCAGCAACTCAGCCGTGCTTCTCATGTTGGAGCTTCCTGAAGCCTCCATTTGTGGCCCTGTAAGAGTAGCTGTATCTTTGCTCATTGTCCGGGATTCTATACTCCGTTCCTCTCTAATGCCAGGGTTTGTTGTTAGGGCGAAGATTGTGTTTAAACCTGAGCTTTCACCTGAAGAACTGGGAATGTCTTGAGGATTGAGAGGGTTGACCCTTGTTTGAACCAGTTGCTGTACTTTAAAAAATGATCTGAGGGAGGGGGTTACTTTGATTTTCTGTTCCGTTTGTGCTTTTCCCTTTGCTGTTCTGCCCTTTTTTTGCAGTGGATCGGGGTTAGTGGTCCCTTTTTGCTTCTTTTTTGTGTTCCTGGGTATCACAGATTGTTTAATTGGGGGGAGGAGGCTTTGCTTGGAAAACTGCCTATTCCTAAGGCAGTAGCTGGATCTTGTCCTGTTCCCTCCCCCGTCTTCTGCACCTACTCGTACTGGGGTTTGCTCTCTACCCCTTACCTCTTTGCATGCTTGTGAAGTTACCGCTTCTAGAGTTGAAGTTATGTCCCTTGTTATAGCTGTTATTTCTTCTTCTTCTCCCACTTCCCCTTCTCCTTCACTCCTCTCCCTACTCACTTTCTTGTCTCCCCTAGCCCCTGTGGTCTGGACTGCCTTTTTAGCACTTTTTCCACCACCCCCCCCTTGTACCTTGCTCATGGAGTCCAGTCGTCTTGCTTGCTGTGTGGAGAGCTCCTCCACCTTGTTTTCCACCACTTCTGGTTCTGCTGGTGTGCAGTCTCCTCCACGTCTCACTGCGGCTGCCTCTGCCTCAATCCGTCTCGGTTTGGCAATGCTTCCACTTTTTACCCGGAAGAACACCGGCTCAGCTGTCTGTGTTGCAGCTACAGTGCTCACGCTGCCGCTTATGCCCCGGAAAAAGAAGGAGATCCTCCCGATCGCACTCCGGCAGCCTCTACATGCTCCGGACGCCGCCGCCCACAGCCCGGAATAAGCAGCGAAAACGCCGCCAGTCAAAGCACCTGTTCGGGGAAAGTGGTCTCGCATCCCCGGATCACCTCGCCAGCCGAAAACCAAGAAACCAGCAATCCATGCACATCTCCAAAATACCCCCGCAGAAGCGTCGCCAAGGTGGGTGAATCTGTCTAGATCAGGTCATGTTTGAATGCGGTAAGCGCGGAGCTCCCGACCGGACCACTTAGCTGGCCGCCATCTTCCTCGATCTCCGAAGTTGGTGATCTTGCAGTGGAAGTAGTCTCAAAGGGTGTCACAGAGCTCTTGAGTGGGGTGTATGGTGTTCTCTACAGCTATCAGGTCGGAGAATTCTTTGAACGGTCATAGTGTTCAGGGTGCTGGTTAATCCTGATGAATTCTATGGTGTGCCTGAATTTGATTCTGTCACTGGAGGTTAAGATGGGTTCAAGGGTGTGTTTGGATTTGTGCATGGATATTGCTCAGGTTCTCCAGCAAGGAAATTGAGTTGGCGTCATTGATGTGGAGGTCTCCAAGTAGGAGACAGTGGTGAGAGTTGATTGCTAGTGGTTCAATGAGGTAGGTTCTGGTACCCCCGATTTCTGTGGTGTATTTTCAGAGTGAGCGGTCCTTGAGCAGGATACAACTGAATGGTTGTGGGGTATTCTTGGCTTTGTGGGCAGGGATAATGTGGTGTCTTTTGTAAGTTGTGTTGCAGGAGAAGTGGCTGTGTTAACAGGTGGAGGGTCCTTTGGTGGATCTTGGGGAAGACGAGACACAGCTGTTCTTTTGGCATCTGGGGTCCAGGAGTTCCTTGGTGGTATATCATTGGGTGGTAGGAGGTCCATGGTTCTAGGTGTGAGTTGCTTTATGGGTGGGTGAGTGTTTGTGTGTGTGAGTAGCTATATTGGCGACTGAGTAGCTGTGTGATTAGCTATACGGTTGGGTGAGTTTGTGTGTGAGTGGCTGTAAAGGTTACTGAGTATCCGTGTGAATGTCTCTAGAGGTAAGTGACTGGCTGTGTAAGTGGATGTATAGGTATATATCTGTTTTAGTTAGTGTATGGGTATATGAGTGGGTGTTTGAGTGACTATTTTTGCACAGAAATTTTCTGTGTGAGTAGCTGTGTAGGCTAGTGAGTGAGAGCATGATTATTGATATCATTATGGGTCATCGATTTTGAGGTTCTTTTACGCCATGACAGTGACCATAACGCCCCAGCCCTTAACTTAAGACTTCCTGAGACAGATATCACTCTAGGGGAAAAAACTAGAAAGGACAAAGTCTTGATTCTCTCCAATGATAGAAGAAGGCTCAAATGGCCTATGGTAAAACAATTTACAGATAAAATGTGTGCTTTATATTCAACTGTCCAAAATTACCTAGTGGAAATAACGGGTTCATTGAACTTGGCCAGGAAATGATCATAGATTTAATGCACAAACTACAGGCGTGACTGGTGGCTGACCTAGCACATCAACTCAATCCAATAGTGACCAAATACAGGTGTAAACAGAAGACCCAATCATCGTTTGACTGCAATTGTAGGAAGGCAAAGTCCTTATTAATTGAGGCAATTAAAGCACATGAGAGGACCCAAATTAAAACTAGGAGGCAAGAGTTTAATCTGGCCATTGTAGAGGCTAAACAAGAATGGGAAAACTATAAATCGGACAGTATTAAAACTGCTCTGTGGAAAAGAAATATGCAGGAATTTGGACATTAGTGAGAACTCGAAGTGGACATGGCCAAGCAGCAGACGAGCCGAATGTTTCCCCTGAGAAATGGATTGAACACATTCGGCTGCTGTATTTGACTGAAACGGCAACTTCCACGATGCCGACTGCATCTTACGTATAACACACCGGTTTCTCCTATAGCCTTGCACATGCCCCCATATTGCCCAGAACGGAAACTGTTGTACGTACAATGATAACCCTCTTGGAGGTGGAAGGTGCGATCAAGAGACTCCCGGTGGGCAAGGCACCGGGCCTTGATAAAATCCCCCGGGATGTCTATAGAGACCAACCAGGAGTATGGATTCCGTACTTTTGCCTGATGTTTAATGCTATACTCCTGGGTTCCCCACACTGGAAACCTGGCTTGGGTTAGTCCCCGCAAACTACCGTCTGATCAGTTTGATCGACGTTGGCCAAACACCTAGGTTTTCGGTCAATAGAGGAGTCAGGCAGGGGTGTGTCCTGGCCCCCACCCTTTTCTGTCTTTTTATAAATGCCCTAATTGTCCATCTTAGGGTGGGTCAAAGACATCGATGCCCCAAAAATAGGAAATGAACAAGTAGTGGCATTGATGTTTGCCAACCACTCCCTTCTATTGTTGAAATCCCTGATGGGAAAACAGCGTGCTCTAGACAGTTTGGCAGTTTTTGTAAGAAAAGGGTGCACGAAATTGACACACTAAAGACAAAATATATGGTCTGCAATCCACCCAAGACCACCCATCCCAACCCCTTTTTATTTTATATTTTAAATATTTTTAGTCAAGATTTGTACATCCATTACATTACCCCACAGTCCCCTCCACCCCCCTAGGCAGACATAAGAATACAGTTTTAATGCACAGTGTAACTAGACACAGCAAGAACAGACTCAACAACGCAAATCGACGATAGAGGGAAAAAAATAAAAGTTAGTGGGCTATGGCTAGAGACGTTGTAATCACAGATTAGAAGGTGTGGGTACTATACAAAACACCTAGCCAAGGTAGACTTTCCTTTCCATAGAAACCTTACTCTATACCATCCATCGCCTGCCGCCAAGCTATCAGGGGATTCCAGATTTTTAGGACTTTCTTTCGCCGTTGCCTACCTTTACCTTTATATATAGCAATTTCAGTATTAGCTACCGCTAAGAATCTAGCAAGCCATTGATGGAACGATGGAGCACACCAGTCCTGCCCGGCAGATGCAATACAAAGCCTGAAGACAGCCATTGCGATAAAGATAAGCTCCTTGCCTATGTCCATGTATTCTGGATCTACAATCCCCAATAAGATGCTTCCATTGGTCAATACAACAGTTTTATCAAGCAATGTGGATAGGAATTTCTCTATTTATTGCTTCACCATTGCTAGACCCTCACAAGATGCAAAGATATCAATACAATCAGCACTATAGAGGTTACACCCCAGGCAATGTGTACTTATACCAGATCTCCAATTGCCAATTCTATCAGGTGTATAATATAAGAAAAAACATGTTTTAAAAATGGTGTTTGCAGTTTAGTTGACATCAGGGTTGTTTGTGACATTTCAAAGGCATGGTTAAACTGATTATCTGTCATGTCTACTTTTGTTTGCCGTTTCTCAGAATTTTTTTCCATATCATCTGGATATAATGCCATAAGTGTATATATATGTATTCAATCTTGTTCCCAGTGCCTGAAATTATTGTATCTAATAGGTCACTCTTAGCCATACCTCTCCTCCCGCCTGTGTTACGGGAAAGAAAATCTCTTACTTGAAAATATTTAAAGAAATCGCACCAATCCAGCTTATATTCATATTTTAGTTCATCGAAGGATAAAATCCCCTCAATGGAGTACAGGCAACCCAGCTAATTAATACCTGCATCATACCTGCATCATATCATTTCCTCATCTAGTTATCTTTAAAAATGGTGGGCAGGTCAGCTTTATCCTTTGTAGGTGTGTAAAATGACAGTCTACCAACACCTACTAATTTCCTGACTGCCTTCCATACTTTAAACCCACTAAGTAGAGAGATTTAAATATACATTTTTTGTAATAACTATTATGTAGATGCCTACACCAATACCCAAAGCTCTCTCTACCTAGTAGTAATTGAAATGTGGATGGTTTAGGAACCTCTCTTATTTCATTCACATAATTATTCTTGAGTAATTCCCTGCTATAGAGTAGGACGGTTGCCCAATAGTATGCTTGCAGATTCGGCAGGCCCAGCCCACCCCGATCTTTCTGGAGGGTGAGAAGCTTCTGGGCACGTCGGGGTTGCGAATATACCCAAATGAAGCTGGAAAACATATGGTCAATTGATCTAAGCCAGGTAGTAGAAAATTCTAAACAGATTGCTCTAAAAAGGTATAAAATCTTGGGGAAGAAGACCATTTTGATCGCATTTACTCTGCCTATAGGAGAAATGTGTAGGTTATCAAGACGCTTGAGATCTTTCTGGATACCCCTAGGTATTGGTTTTAGGTTGATGTTAACAGGATTTTTCAAGTCAGATGTAATTGAAATGCCTAGATACGTTGCACATTCCGTCACCCTATTATCATTCATTGAGCATTCTTTACCTAGCACAATCTTGATTCAGTGCATATCCTGACAGATTCCCAAATTGTTTTGCCCTTTCCTCTATTGCCGGCATAGTAGTACATAGATCTGCTGTTACAATAGCGATATCATCCGCATTGGTCAATATCTTGGTTGGAAAGGACTTTAAAATTACTGGCTTGATTACTCCATCTTGCTCTAGGTGTCTGATAAATGAGTCTATGTAGATCGCGAAGAGTAGAGGTGAACATGGACAGCCATGTCGTGTCCCGCGTGAAATTCTGCATTCATCTGTCAAATTGCCATTAACCATTACTACGGCCTTAGGTTCTATATATAATTTTTGAACGGCATGGATGTATCTCTCTTGAATCCCTATTTTAGCCATTGCTTCCCAGAGGAAGTGCCAGGAGACCCTATCAAACGCTTTTTCTGAGTCAAGCAAGATCAGCGCCATAGGGTCCCCTGTCACTTCCATCCCATCAAACAGGATAATTACCCAGTGGATATGGTTAATAGTTGATCTTCCTGGAATAAAGCCATGCTAGCTCGGTGAAACGACTTTGTGCATTAAGGGGGCAATTCTATTTGCTAAAAATTTTCCATAAATTTTTGAATCAGAGTTAATCAAGGGATATGAGCCAAGCTGCTCGGGGTTTATTTTTTGGGGGAAAGATAAATAATTTAGCTCTGGACCAAGACTCAAGTGGCAAATCCCCTTTAAATATATGTATGATTAGATCCACTAAGATTTTTTTAATTTAATTTAGGAATACCATCAAAAATTCCAGTGGGATTCAGTCCAGCCCGGTGGCTTTCCCTCTAGGTAGATTTTTAATTACCCCTATAATTTCATCCTCTGAGGGTAATTCTTCTAGGCTAATTGCATCTTCTATATCTAAACTGATAGGTCAGGAATTGTCAAGGTAGTCCTTAATTTCTGACTGGTTAGCATCTTCCGTTCCCAAGTATAACTTTTGATAAAACTGCCCAAATATTTCCCTTATAAGTTTAGGATCTTCTATTAGGGATCCGAAGGCTTCCTCAATTTCACGAATTACTTTTGATGTAGCCTGTTGTCTCATCCGAACTGCTAGCGGATGACCTATTTGTTCATTGACTTCGTAAATTCTTTATTTTTGAAATAAAGCTTTTTTGACAGCTTTATCAGTAGAAACATTCCAGACTTCCGTTTTTCAATCACAACCAGATTTTGTAATTTAGCGTCCTCTTCTCGATTAATTTGAGGGCTACTCGTTATGCCCTCTATTAGTTCTTCCTTTGCTTTCTTCACATTATCTACCAATCTCTGCATAGTTACCCTGTTCAGTTTGTTAATTATAAGTGAATACTGAATAGTCTCTCCCCGTACCCCTGCTTTTAACACATCCCAAATAACTCCAATTGAACCACTGCCTTCATTATCCCATATAAAATTAGGAATCCATTCTTTCATATGCTTACAATAGTTTTCGTCTGTCAGCAAGGTTTTCTCGAAGGTCCATGCATTAGGTACATTAGGCCCAGAGTCTAGCTCTAATGCACAGATAAGGGGATTATGGTCTGATAAAATCCTAGGGAGTTTAATTGTCCGGCATTTGGTTATAATGGAGTTAGACACAAAGAAATAATCTAACCTAGCATGAGTGAGATGTGGATTGGAAAAATATGTGAATCCCGGCTACCAAGGGTTTGCTGTTTGCCAGCCGTCCATAAGGCCATGAGACCAGCACAGGTGTTTTAAAGCTCTGAATATCTGGAGTTTGCACCCTATGTAGAGCCAATTCCTCCTTCACAGTCCAATTGTGGGGTACATTTATGTTTAGATCCCTGCAAATCACCAGGGGCAAAGGCCAGTGTGCTAACGCATTTAAGATCTCCTCAATATTAGAGGCCTCCGCAGTGTTACTGCTTTAAATAGTACAGAGGGTCAATTTCTGACTTCCATTAAATAAACATTCTGTTATTGCCCAGCGGCCAAGTTTGTCAGTTTTTGAGTGATTAAACACCAACCCCTTACCCTTTGCTAAAATGACAACCCTTTCACCCTGTGAAGTAGCACAGATTAGCCGATACCCTAACGAGTTCAGCAGATGCTTCTGTGACCCCTCTACCTAGGTTTCCTGTAAGCATACACTATTTAGGCCCCAATTTTGTAGTTCAACCGTGACCATTTGTCTTTGTTTTAAATCATTCCGACCACAAATATTCATTGATAAAATTCTCAATAAACCCATCACATTACTTTAGGAAATTGTGTAACTTTTAGCTCGATCCACATTACATTTTTTTATTTTTCCTTCTCCTTATATCGATACCAGATTACAGCACAAGAAAAAAAATGTTTGCGTCTGGTTTTTCCCCCTTTTATATCCTATCTGCCTAGATACCCTTGTCAACCTCTCCCCCCCCACTCCCACCACCTCTGGAGGTTACCTGGCCAAGCCAGGGGTGTGACATCCGACGTGCAGAGCCACGTGCGCCCACTGGCCCCCCCTCTGTCTCACATGTTTCACCCTAGGCCACAAAAAACATTTTGTCAAGGCAATCAATAAAACAAAATAGAAAAAGTCCCAAAACAAAAAAAAGAAAAACCCCAACCTAGCCCCTGTGCCTCCATCTATATTTAATCTATTTTTTGATAAGGTTTTAATTCACCTTTGCCTAAGCTAATGAATCAGCTAACCTCGGGGGCCATGGCCCATTCTCACCCGGTTTTCCGCTCTAGTACCAGCCTCCAACAACCACAATTATGTTTTTTTACCCCCTGAAAGTTCCTCCAAGTATCTCTGAGCCTGTATTTCAGAGACAAAACTGCGGACAGCCCCCTGAATAACAATTTTTAATCTTGCCGTGTTCTGCAAATACACTACGGCCCCAATTTTTCAGAAGGGTTCAAAAGCTGGCGGAGGCTCCACCTGCGTTCCACGGTGGCATGCGCAAAATCAGGTCTTGTAAAGAACGTGACTCCCTCAAATGTCTGTGGTTTTGTTGGCCTGGATAGGTCAAACAGGGCTTGTCTAAGGAGGAAGTTGCTAAAAAATAACAGCATGGCACGGGGATGTTGTGAGGCTGACACATGTTTACCAGGAACCAGGGGAAACTGATGAGCACTACTTTCTCTAGATCCCAAGATTGTAGTTCTGGGCAGGATCCTTTTAGTAGGTTGATCATAATTTGTCTTGGATCATCTTTTTCCGCCCCCTCCGGTATCCCTAAGAAGCAAAGATTGTTTCACCTCTGGCGGTTTTATTGTTCCTCCATCTTCCACATTAGGTCTTTTACCATCCCATTGTGCTCCTTGTGTTTTGCTTGCAGGGTATTTACCTCCTTCTCCAGTTGTTCCGTCCTTCCCACTACCATGGTCATTCTATCCACAATATCGGCACAGGTCCTCCCGACATTTCTAACTGCTCCTTGTCATTTTGTAGTGTAGTTCCTAGTTTCCCACTAGGCCCTGTGCATTGGAATAACATAAACAGTAGTATCGACGTAGAAGTGCGGATCTTCCAGGCCTCCACTGACTATGCTAAACTTAATTGGGTGTGTTACCAACTAGCTCAGAGGTCACTGGAAACTTTCTTCTCTGCATAGGAAGTGATCAGCTTCCCTGGCACAGACAAGAAGGGATTCAGCTTTCCAACAACCGTGCAACATGACAACTTTGCTCCTCAGATCAAGAGTCAATCTCTAGGGTCGTGTGAAACAATAGACATGTATTTCACTCAGTCAGATTAGTGCAGTTTACTTTCACGATATGTAGAGAATAGAGAGACGGGCTTTTGTCAATAAAGGGTTAACATTTATTGAACAGTCTTTCTTCTCATACAAGAGAAATGTATTGCCACAATTGCAAGACTTGTTATGATAAAAAGTACGTACAGTAAGATAAGTATTGCAAAATAATACTGTAAAAGCATTGATATGGTTTCTTAGCCATACAATGGTTTAAAAGTAATAAAACATATATACAGTCATATATACATTAGGCTAAAATACTCAACTGGTGCTTCTAACTAAGCCTACCCCGGTGTGCCTGTCCTAAGCCTAATACGTGGAAGGGGAGTAAGTAAGTAGCTTTAAGTTAAGTTGGTTTTGCCAAGGTTTGCTTCAAGTATTCTCATCTAAGGGTTTAGTCAACACCATACCTCTGAATAGAATGATGGAGGTCTGGTATCTCCTTCAGGAGGAACTCGGTATCCCAGTCATCCGCGAGGGCAGACTAGAAGCGCTGGAGCTGGATTTCTCTGTGCAGCGCGTCGAGGAGGAGGAGGGGGGACAGCGTCCGCGGGCAGCTTGGCATCTGCTGGGCTCTTCGCAGAGGGACGGCTGTTCAGCTCCTAAGCTCACCACACCATCGTTCGAGCTTTAGCAGCGATAATGGTATCAGTAGCTTCACCAACAGCAGCGGGGCAGCAGGCTGCAGCAACAGGGTGCATACAGCATACAACAGCTAGCAACAGGCAACTGCTTAAGGCAACGTGACAGGTGCCTGGTTTGACGCAAGTTTGCTGGATATAAGACGTCAATTAAAGATGTCACTAGGAATTGATAGCTATCAGTTGCTCATTAGAGTTCCATTACTAATCAAAACACAGCAAGCGGGGATTTCCAGGTTTGCTGAGTTTTTATCTTGTTGAAGAACTCGGAGTGTTAATCTAGGAATATCAGATAGTGACTTCTGCTCTGTCATTGCACTAATTGGTTGCAAAGGAAGTGACAGAGAACTATTCTGGAATGTGGCTCTGTTCGTGTGAGGCCAGAGATGACTTTCTGAATATCGCACTTGAACGGTTAGGCCGATATAGGGAATAAATGGATTTATAGCCGAATAGGGGCATAAGGTCACAGTATCGATCAGGAACCTAGATAAACACGCAACAATTTTTTAGCAGCTATACGCGCTCCTCGACTATCCGCCTTGACTTTGTCTTGGAAGCTTTTAATGGACTGCAGAACCACTGCAGAGGAGGAGTCCATTTTTGTTGCCATCCGTGTTTGTACTTTTTGTCCATGAGTTTCCTCTCTAAGATTAAAGGGGGTTAGGCAAGAGATTAAGAGAAGTATCGTTATAGCTATTTAATTTATCTTGCACTCTCATTTTCAGACAAGGTATTGCCTCTTAGCACCTGTGTTCTATTCTTTTTTTGCAGAGCTTTTTGGCACCTGCTCTAGAGCTCTAGGAGTCAGAGTTAGGGCTACTGTACCATTGTTTGTTGGCTTCTTCCCTACTTGAGACTAAAATACTGATGTCTAATATTTTAGAATCTTCCGTCAGTGAGTAGAACTGGTCTTGATTGTCTGGTTTTTTTTGGTTCCAAACTAAAGGTAAATCAGTAGCCTGAGGCATTGGTGGGGGGAGAGTAAAGTTGCTGGTAGTATCAGTAGTGGGTGTTGTGGAGTTCGCCGGGGAGGGGCTGGAGGGTTGACTAACCCTACTGTACATGCCGTCCTTAGCACGATCCAGCACTACTTCGGACGCGGCTTTTGAGGCTTCATCTGCAGTAGAGCCCTCCAATGTACTGAGCTCTGGTCCAACCACATCTATCGCTGGCTTGTGAACGGCAGCAGTAGTCGCAAAACTGGAAGAGATTAGTGGCTGTAAGCTGTTACTCTCTTTAGGAATTCAAGTGCAGCTCCTTTTGCCTAGAGGGTCATTAAATGAGTCCTGTTCCTGGGAGTTTTTACGTCGACTGTCCCCTTTTTCACCCCCCTTCTCACACCTAGTCTTATATTTCAGAGTTAGATTAGTGTAATTTGTGCTGTCCGCTTTTTTACTTACTCGAGGAGGCAACTGGTTCGTGCTGATCTGCGGTGTACTGGATTGGCAGGGTTTACCCTTTCCTCCTCTTCCCCTTTTGCCTGTCATCCTTCCTTGTGAGCACAGATGAAGAATACAGCACTGTATTCCTTTTTCGATTCCTCTCCTCGTTATGGTGATGTTACCGCTGCGCCCACAGGGTTGCCTCCCTTCTGCATGCTGACTTTGAGCAGAGCCTCTCAGCCCCTACTCCTCCTTGTCCTCGATCGGTGATGGGAGGAAGATGGCGGCCGAATGTCATTGACGCGAATAGGCTCTGCTGAGCCTTCCCCTTCATGAACACATTGATGCCACAATCATCGCGTCACAAAAGAGCCTAAACTGGCATATTTACAATGACGGGGAGATCTCCATCGTAAGCCCAACAGTTGAAAAACTGCTACTATGAGGCAATTGAATAATCAGTGTACTTCTTGCCGTGCTCTCCTGCACGGTACTGAAATAGCTGTCAAAACTCCTGTTTGGCGAACACAATGCAAATTGCCCTGTGTGGCTGGTGGTGCCTGTGGCAGGGCTCACTCCTGTCTGGAAACCTATGGAGCAGCGGTGAGTGGAACACAATCCCAACCCCTCTTTAAATGGCACTACTTTGGAAAGGGTAACAGTATTTGAATATCTGGTTGTCACCCTCACTGACAGTATGGAATGGGGCCCCCAGATTGCCAAGGTTAGGCTGGCGCAGATATCGGGGGTGTCCTAAAATTGCACAGGTAATCCACCTCTAAACCAGTTTGCCTCCATTCTTGAAATGTATAAAGCCCAAGCAAGAGGAGCTATAATCTATGGGGCTGAACTGTGGGGGACTCTTCACCAGAATACATTCTCAAGGCAGAAAACTGTTTTTTAAGATCCCTATTGGCTCTTCCAGCCAGTACTCCCCTTGTTCCTTTGAAATCGGCCTACGCCCATTAACATCCTGGCATAGACTGTGGATCACCCCAGAACTGAAGCACTTTAGATCCGAAGTCAAAGAACTTGTGGGCCTGCCTGGGACAGAAAAATGCCAGTGGTTCGCTTACATAAAAAATGAGATCAAGAGGCTGGGTAATTTAGAGTTTTGAAGCAATCCTGAAGTAGCCTGCGCAGAGATGTCACGCGCTGACCTAGTGAGACTTTATCGTAACTACCAGATGATGGATATTCTTAACAACTCTACGCTGGGTCCTTTAACAATAGACTTTCTTAGTATTGAAGAAGAGTATAGGCTGGAGCCCTTTTTGGATATGATTTTGCTCAGTCTAGCAAGGAAACTCTATGTACAATTTAGGCATGGCACATTACCACTTAGGGTATTTTCGCACAAATGGTCCTAAACTAGGCCACTCAATTGTCTAGAATGTGGCGAACAGGAGGAAGCTAAGCCCCATGTCTTTTTTTTGTGCCCATATTACAAGCCTATCAGACAGCATTGGCTTGTCCAACTATGTAGAAATCTGGGGTTTAAAAATTACCATCAGAGGGGCGTGGCCAAGATGGCGGGGTGAGCGGACGCTTCCTCCCGTAGCTCCTCCGGCCCAGCTCAGCTCGAGCCCCGATTCCTGCGCTTCTCTCCCCCCGCGGCTGCACTGCGGGCGAGAGAACTGTGCCGGAGCTCTGGGGGCACATTTTGATACCGCTTTGTCTTCTGTTGCCCCGGGGGAAGTCCCCGGAAAGTTTGTTCAACGATCGATCCGAAGAGTGGAGCCTGGATCGCCCCGAGGAGAAGGGCCTGGAGGCGGAGCGTATTGCGGCGCTGTCCGCGCGCCTCGGCTGGGCCAAGTGCTGAAAGCTGGGGATCCCGAGGGAGCGGACTCGACGGACTCCGTGGAGTGCGGAGGCTTCCTGGCCGGTGCCCTTGTGGCCAGAGTCATCGCTGGACAACAGACCCCAGACCTGCGTCGGCGATCTACCCCCCTGCCATGGGAGCCGGTGTGTGACGCCTTGCGGACCCCGAGCCAGGAAGCGAGGGACGTTGGAGTTTGAGCGGTGACCGGGCCGGGCGTACTAACCGGTGAAACTGGGGGACACTGGTTTCGCATTTTCCCGACCCATTGCTGTTTGAGGGTCGCCCACAGACTTGCTGGCCTGAGCTGCCCTCCTGGGTTTCGCCCTCCCGCCATCTTGTCGTTGAGGAGATGGTACTGGTGACCCTCGCCCGCGCCCTTCTCATACGGGCGCCTCGGTTCATCCTGGTGCCTATGCATCTGCCGTCCTCCCTGGAAGCACGCGGCTGAAAGCCTCCGTCCTGAACCTTGATTATTGCCCTGACTGGCTCGATGGTCGTCTCGCCCTGGCCCGTGCCACCATTTTGTCACCTCTGACGCACTACCGTTGTCCTCGGCGAGGTCTTCACTTCTGGTGCCCACGAGCGGCTGGGCGCATCTACAGCGGCCAGCTCTAGGCTTCGCCCACTGCGGAGGCCAAGATGGCTGGGAGACGAGGCGCGGCACGGGGAGATCGCACTCTGCCGGACATGCTCGGCAGGGCCCAGCAGCTGCGAGACAGGGCGCAGCCGTCCCCGGGGTCCTCCCGGGCCTCAACGGACGCCACCGGAGGCGAACCACCAGTCACGAGGTCCTTCATGGAGGACTTATTCAGCTCCCTCAAGGAGGAATTCCAGACTCTCAAGACCGAGGTGGCCGGAGAGGTCCGCGAAGTGCGTAGAGAAATCGAGGGCCTGGGTGAGCGGGTCGACACTGTGGAAACGGCGGCCCAGCGTCGCGACGAAGAGATAGTTCATCTACAGCAGGACGTTCTCCGCCTACGGGAGCAGTGTGTCGAGCTCCAGGCCCACTCGGAAGACCTCGAGAACAGGTCCAGGCGGAATAACATCCGGGTGCGAGGCGTTCCGTCCGCGGATGAGGGTACGGACCTAGTGGCCTATCTGCAGGACCTGTTCCGCGACATTCTGGAGGAAGAAGCGGACTTCCCGATCCGCATCGACAGGGCACACAGGGTGGGCCGCCAGCGCCAGTCATCGGCACCCCACCTGATATCCTGGCATTCCTGCCGGATTTCCCCCTAAAGGAGCGCATTATGACAGAGGCCCGCAGGAAGCAGCCGCTGTCCTTCCGAGAACGACCCGTGGCGCTCTATCAAGACCTGTCCGCCATCACACTGCAGAAGCGCAGGTCTTTCCGCATCGCTACGGACTTTCTCCGAGAGCATGAAACGGCCTACTCTTGGGGTCACCCCTTTCGTCTTATCTTCCGATGGAATGGGGTGCTACATCCGCTGCGCTCCTTACAAGATGTCTGTGGGGTGCTGGGACTCACAGCTACAGAGGAAGAAGGGGCGACGCCCGCATGGAGGCGCCCCGAGCGGCGGGGCCGGCGGAGATCGAGGAGGCGCAAATCGTCGGCGACGGCGAGTCGCCCTGACTCCCCTACCATCAGGGCGGACATGGCGGAGGCCCTGAGGACTGCGGCCAGGAACTTGCCTGACTCTAATGGCGTGGCCCAGACGGCCTAACTTTACTCCGGGGGAGAGACTCTTAGCTTCTACGATGCGGGGTTGGGGCTGGGGGTTGGGGGGGAGAGGTTGGAGGTGTGTGGCTGGACGTCCACTTGACTGGTTTCTACAGACTTGCCCACTTGGGCTAGACTGAGACAATGGGGTGTTTCTTCTTGTTTTTGGTTTTGGCTGGTTGCCATGGGTTGGTTTTTGGGGGGTTCATGAGCTGGTTTGGTGTTGGGGGGGTCCCGTCCGATATTGTCCGAACACATGCAAAGCCGACTCCGGCCTTCCCTGCGCCCCTGCCCCGCGTGCCCCTTCCTCTGTTCCCCCGCTTGCTGCATAGCGCTTTGCTTCCCTGGGAGCGATGCCGTCCCTGAAAGTAGTGACCCTTAACGTTAAGGGTCTGAATAATCCTGTGAAGCGTAGGGCGATCCTTTCCCTGCTAGAAGGGTCGCAGGCGGACATCTGCCTCCTGCAGGAAACACATTTACTCTCTAAAGATTGCCATAGGCTGCGCTCTGCCAAGTTCCCCACGCAACTCTTTTCCTCGGCTGCGACTAAGACTGCGGGGGTAGCCATTCTTCTAGACAGCTCCTTCAGGGGCGAGGTGTTGTATAAACATGCCGAGCAGAAGGGGAGGCTTCTAGTGTATCGCATGCGTCTGGGGGGGGTTGCCTTCACGGTTGGCTCCGTGTACAGCCCAAATGACCACCAGGATCGCTTCCTGGAATCTGTGTCGGTAGACGTTACTGCCTCGCCCGATCGCCACGTCATTTTAGGGGGAGACCTGAATGGTCTTCGTATCCACCTTGGATAGGTCTGCCCAGCGCTTTCCGCAGACGGGGGAGCTTTCTAGAGCGGTACAGGACCAGATTGCAGAGATGGATCTGCATGACCTCTGGCGCACCATGCACCCCGCCGATAGGGACTACTCATATTTCTCCCACGCACACCGCACTTATTCGCGGTTGGACTACCTCTTGGTGAGCGGACCGCTTCGCTCGGCCGCCACGGCGGCAGACATCGGGGTCCTGTCCCTGTCCGACCATGCGCCGGTTTCCGGAACATTTGCTTGGCCGGCGGCCCCCCCCTCTAGAGGGATGTGGCGGCTTTGGGACACGCTTCTCCATAAGAAATCGGTGGTGAAGCGAGTGGAGGAGGTCATTCAGGAGTACCTGACCCACAATAACAACTCCGACATGTCCCTAGCAACGCAGTGGGCGGCTTTGAAAGCGGTCGTCAGAGGGGAGTTTATCTCCATTTCCTCGGCGGAGAACAGGGAGCGGCAACGTAAGAGGGAGGAATTAACGGCGCAGGTCAGGGAACTTGAACAGGTTCACCGTCGGACGGGGGCTCCTCGAGTTTGGAGGCAGCTGAAGGCGGCGCGGAGACTCCTCTCTGTGTTGGACCTGGACCGGGCGGAGTATGCGGCGTTGCGCTTGAAACATGCCTTTTACACCGGCGGGGACAGATGCGGTAAGCTCCTGGCCCACCGACTCAGGGCGGCGCAGCAGCGCAACGTAGTAAAGGAGCTAGTGGGAGCGGATGGGGTCCCGGTTTCCGGTGACGCGGAGGTGGCGGATTCTTTCCGTACCTTCTACGAGGCGCTGTACGCTGCAGAGCCCTCCCCACCGGGAGAGGCTGAGGCCTATCTGGAATCAGTAACCCTCCCAGCCCTGGACCCCGCCCAGGCGGACCACCTAGAGAGGGACATTCATGTGGAGGAAGTTATCTCCGCTATTGCACGGTTAAAGCACGGCAAGGCCCCGGGCCCGGATGGCTATACGGCCTTGTTTTACAAGACCTTCTGTCCCACTGTCGCGCCTCTCCTGGCTCTCTTGTTCAATTCCTTCTCTGAACCGGGAGCCATCCCACCGGACCTTCTCTCGGCGACTGTGTCGGTTATTCCGAAACCGGGGAAGGACCGGACTCTGTGTGGCTCGTATCGGCCCATCTCGCTTCTGAATGTGGACCTCAAGCTTTACACGGGGATCTTGGCGGCCAGATTGGGTCTGCACCTACCAGGTCTGGTGGAGGCGGACCAGGCCGGTTTTGTACCCGGTAGGCAGACTGTCGACAACACCAAGAGGGTGACGCACGTGCTAGAAAAGGCCTCACGCGTCCCGGGGGAGCGGATGCTGCTGTCAGTCGACGCGGAGAAGGCCTTTGATAGGGTTCATTGGCCGTACCTCGAGCTGGTTCTCGGGAAACTGGGGATCGGCGAGAAGTTCTGCACTATGGTCTTTAATTGTTATAGGAGGCCGTCAGCATCGGTGCGTGTCAACGGACACAGCTCCAGCAGCTTTGCCATTGAGCGCGGCACGAGACAGGGCTGCCCCCTTTCGCCGCTCCTATTTGCCCTCTATATGGAGCCATTTGCCCAGAGGATTCGCGATAACCCGGACGCTATCGGGGTGAAGATGGGGCAATACACCCATACTGTCAGCTTATATGCGGACGATGTCTTGCTGACCCTGGATGACCCCAAGCGGTCGCTCCCTGCCTGCGTCCAGGAACTGAACTCCTTTGCCCGCGTGGCGGGCTTCAAAATGAATATGTCTAAATCGGCTGCCCTGGATGTGTCGCTCTCTGTCGACACCAGGCGGGACCTCCAGCGTCTTTTTCCTCTGCAATGGTCCTCCTCTACGGTGCCTTACCTGGGGATTTTACTTGCACCCTCCCTACCTGCGATGGTCACAGCCAACTATTCCTCCCTGGGCAAAAAGATCAAGGAGGAACTCGGCCGATGGAACAAAGGCCTGCTCTCGTGGCTGGGCCGTATCGCAGCGGTGAAGATGACGATACTGCCTCAGATCCTGTATCTTTTTCGCGCTCTACCTCTCCAGCCCCCTGTAGGTTGGATACGGCAGGCGCAGGCTGACATCTCCCGCTTTGTGTGGCAAGGCCGTAGGCCTCGGATGAAACGGGTCCTCTCCGCGCTTGCCCCGGAGGCGGGGGGTCTCGGTGTCCCGGACCTCCGGAAGTACTTTCAGGCGGCGCAACTCCGATATTTGGTGGAGTGGAGCCGGTGGGAATCGGACAAGCACTGGCTCTTTCAGGACCAGGCAGTTGCGGGCCGTACCCTCCAGGAGGTCCCGTTCCTGCGGCGCACTCACCGCCCGCCTAATCTCTACGCCTCCTTTATCACCCGGGTTCCGCTGCGAGTGTGGGACGCGGTGTGTGAGCTTCGTGAGCTCACCACTTTTCCATCACCGTTCACTCCTATTGCTGGCAATCCAGACTTCACTCCGGGTCTGGAACCGGGAGCCTTTTCCCACTGGGTGAGCGTGGGTTGTAGGGCGCTTTTCCAGATCTACGGGCTGGAGGGTGTGCTCCCCTTCCAGCAGCTTCGACAGGAGTTTGGCCTGACGGAGGGGGACAGACTGCGTTATATGCAAGTCCGCCACTGGGCTCTTCAACCCCAAGTGCGCGACGACGCTGCCCGTTCGATTACGCCCTATGAGCGGTGGCTGGTCCCCCGGACCTCGGATGCCAAGCTTATCACCGACTTGTATAAGTTTCTCCAACCCCCGCCGTTTCATTACCATAACCCTGGGAGGGAGCGCTGGCACAGGGAACTGGGCAGGACCTTGAGCCACAAGGAATGGGACGGGATCGCGTATCGGGCGAGGCACTCTGCGTACCACACTGGGCTGACGGAGACCTTTACTAAGGTCTCCACCTATTGGTATTACACCCCGGAGAGGCTCTACGAGATGCACAAAATCAGCGATAAAGGTTGCTGGCGCGGCTGCGGACAGGAGGGTACCCTCACGCACATTCTCTGGGAGTGCCCGGTACTGTCGGCCTATTGGAAGGAGGTCTTAGATGAGGTGGATAGGCATTTTGAGATCGAACTCCCGCGCTTCCCTGCGTATGTCTTGCTAGGCCTCCCCAATGACCTAATGTACCCGCTGAAGTCCCGCAGGGGTAGACAGATTGCGATTGCGCTAGGCTCAGCGGTTCAAAACATCCTTGTACTCTGGCGTACCCCCACTGCCCCCTCTATCACTGGCTGGCTACACAGGCTCTGGCAGGTACTGGGTATGGAGAAGATGTCGCTAACAGTGGCTGGGAATGTAGACCAGTTTGAAGAGCTCTGGCACCCCTTTTTAGCACTGCTGTCCACGGAATTTCGCGAGCTCACATGTCCACGGTACCTGCGACTCCTTAGGCTGACGCCGCCGGCGGCTCCAGCGGAGTGAATGCGGCGGGGTCGGGGGTTTGGGGCTGGGGGGTGGGGGGCGGGGTTACACGCTTCTAATGCTGACTTTCGGACGGGGATGTTGGGGTATTGTTTTTCTTCCTTTTTCTCCTTTGCTTTTCTTTCTTCTATTTTTCCGGGGACGGGGGGTTGGGGGGATGGTGTGTTTTTCACTGTGTTGTGGGACGCTACTCCAGCTCGGCCTTGCTCGGGGAATGGGGGTCTGCTGGAGGGTCATTCGCACCGCCTTATTGCCTTATGACTTATGCCCTGTTACCCTCCGGGGCTTCCTGCCTCCCTACTTTCCTTCTGATTCGCTGCAACGTTTCGCGTCTTGTACTGTATGTTCGCTTGACCTCCTATTCCCTTCCCCATGTTTTTTGTACCTTAATAAAATACTTTAAACCTAAAAATTACCATCAGGCATTCAGAATTCTGAAATGTGAGACTTCTCCTCCTGTGGTATTCTCAGTTTCCCGCTTCTTGCTCGCCATGTGGCGTAGGCGCTGGTCATTCATTAATAACATCTCCCAATGAAACATTTATCCCCAGCCCATATTAGGTGTCCTGTATGTGTCTTGTTTGCTTAGGATCTGTCCTTGTTGTTCCTCTTTTTATATTTTTAACTTTTGTACTTCGTTTTTACCTACCTTTTCCGCTTTTATGATCTCCATCTGAGTATGTATTTTTAATGCTGATGTACATTGTCTTAAATGATGTTTTTTATCGATCATATGCTTGCATCTTTTATGGTCTATGACCTAAATAATGATTATTTGAACTTGAACTTGATATCATTGTGTGAATTAGTATATTTGTGATTTTGTGGATCAGTGACTGTATTTGTAAGTGGCTGTTTAGGTTAGTGAGTATCTCTGTTAGTAGATACCAATGTGTAATTTGTATATATAGTAAGTATAGTATATAGTAAGTATAGTATATAGTATAGTATATAATACGTGGTTTGTGTATGAGTGACTGGATGTGAAAGTGCTGTTTGGATGAGTGAGTAACTCTGTTAGGAGCTGTATAAGTGAGTGACTCACTGTGTGAGTGGCTGTGAGTGAGTGGGCATGTTAGTGGATGTATGGGTGTGTGAGTGGCAGTGTGGACATATGAGTGGGTAAGATAGTGTTTTTTATGAGTATGTGTAAATGGTTTCGTGAGTGTTTAAGTGGCTGTATGGGTCTGTGAGTAGCTGTGTGAATGGCTGTATGGGTGAATGGGTGCTTATGTGAGTCGGTGAATAAGTGAGTGTGTTTGTAGTTGTATGTGTTTCTGAATGTGTTTGTTAATGGTTGTGTGGGTATGTGTGTGTTTGAGAGATTGTCTGGAAGTGTTAGTGGATGTGTGAGTGGTTCTGTGGATAATGTCATCAGTGATGTCCTCGGTGATGTCATCAGTGATATTACTGACCATGCTATGAGTGGCATAATATTTGAGGTCATAAAGAGTCTTTTGTAGGGCATAAGTCATAGTTAACACAGGTCGTTATAACTATTGAAATGCAATGGTTTTGTACATTGCATGTAACCTTTGCTTTTTTCAGTCAATTTTTTTTCTGTGAATGCATAGGTTTTTTAACTGATATTTCCAAACTACAATGCCCCTGTATCCTCTGTTTTGTTGAAAATTTTTATTTTCAAACTGTAACCTGTAGCTTTGAGAGTATGTATGTGAGTGTCTAAGTAGGTCTGTGAGTGGTCACATGAGTCCTTCAGTGGGTCCATGAGTGGGGCTCTGATTTTCTGTGTGGGTCTGTGAGTGTGTAAGTGGGTCTATGAGTAGGTGCATCAGTGCCTGTATGAGTTGGAGAGTGGGTGCATGAGTGTCGGAGTGGGTCTGCGACCTAGTAAAGGAGTCTCTCTTTGGGCCTGTGAGTGGGTGTGAGAGTGCCTGTGTGTGTTTGTCAATGGGCATGAGAGTGGTGCTATGTATTTTGGGCATTTAACAGGGAGACCTATGGACACTGCATTCAACAAGAGAAGTTAAGAAAGAAATCACTTGTGACAGTCACTATAGAGTTGATTGCGCTTCTATAGATCAATGTTACAGTCACCTCCATTAAGGATTTTATATTGTTTTTTTATGTGGAATACAAGAGTAAACACACTTCTGTTGCCTCTGTAAAAGCCTGTGAAGTTAGGATTGTTTCTACTTTACTGAAGCAGAGTCTGCATTGGGACATCTGCTATGTTTACATTTGAAACTTGTTCCCATTGAAGTTAATTTTTTATGAAATGAGCATCAGGACCAGAAAGGAACATCATCTGACCATTTACCCAATATGAGTCCATAGATTTGCACAACATTTTAGCCAGCTGGACTAGGTTACACAGGTTAATTTGTATGTGGTACCTCATTTAGTAAATGCTATGTGCGTATTCTACACTATAACTGCATAATGGATCACAGGCAATGACTCCAGTGAGCTTTTTGCATTTTCACAATGTGTTTGTTCCTTATGTCTCTTCATCCAGACATTTGTGATAACTTGACTACTCCTACAGAGAGCACAATGACACTACACATCGGCAAACAGGCACAGTTTCTCCTAACTATATGAAGCAAGGGCTTCCTTGTTTGGTGGTGATGTCCTCATTTTATTGGGCATCAAGAACACCACAAAAATTGTTTTCTGCATCATGAAACAGATGTGCCCAGAAGCATTTGTATGTTTTATGTTACATTCACAAATTTTTCCAAAAATGTGTAATACGTATATTCCACTACTGTGGTTATCCGCCAAATCAGTGTGATTTTTTAGATGTCTGATAAAAATATATACACAGATTGTAAATAATGTTTGTGATCAGTAGTTTACTCATATGAAATATAAATTGAGAGTTTCATAAGTAATGTTATGGTCAACACTGTTTTATCCAATTTCAAGTAATCACAAATACATTGGTGTTCAAGGATATGTTGGCATTCACGAATATCACATGACTACAGAATAAAAATACATTTCATTATTCTAGAAAGGAAGTCCCCACACAGTTTTCTTTTCTTCACACTTCCAGTGTTGGTATTGGAGGTTCTTTTTCAGCACCTGCTCTTTTCTTCCTAAAATTCATTTTGCAGCCATCCCCTCTGGGAGAATGACATGTGAATTATTCTTTGTGTGATAAGACCCTCTCCATGGGAATTTCAACTCCAACCACTTGGCAAAAGCCCTGAGGGAGTGCAGTGTAGCAGATGCATCAATGTCAGATGTGACACTGAAGGAAGTGTCCCGAAAGGGTAACCCGGGTCACTCATGACCACCTCTCAGTCTTCCTTACCAAATAAAGAGTCGTGGAGACAGTGGAGAATATACATACCAATATCTGTTTATTCATATACGCTCAGAGCGGGGTCACATCTGTCCAGTCTCGAAAGAGTGCTACAGAGGGAACTGAACAATCACAAGCATGAATACGTTATACATTAAATGGTTAGTCAAAGACATGCCCACCGTGGAATGTTCCAGGCTAGTGCAGCTAAACAGTGAAAGACACATATAAAAATGTTTTTGCTCCTGTATCATGCACAACCCAGCCCAGTCTAAGGCTGTTTCACCCTGTGCTATGATCAGAGTACTGGATAGGTGGGAGAGAGCCTCTATCTTGTGGGATAGCTAAGTGCTGGTACTAACTGTTCATTTCACAGACTATAAGAAGGATTCTTTTTTATCAGCACACTAAATGGAAGGCAAAGGCAAATGACATAGCGAATGCTAACTTACACATGACATTAAACTTACAAAACCGGCGAAACAACACTACCCAGGCCCACTAAGGGAAAATTCCCCAGAGCAGCGAAAGGTAGGGCACAATACATCAAAAAGAGAACAGGTTTATTCAGTCTTACAGAATTCAAGGGGGAACAGACCACCAACAACAAGCAGCAATGTGGGACAGTCCAAGGAAAAAGCAGACCACGGGTTTCTAGATTGCAGGTACGCTGAACAAAATTAAACCTCACTGGCCTCTACAGAAATACACAACAAACAACACCCAAGACACTCTACACCTCATCTCATGGAACATAGCTGGAGCAAAGAAATGCCTAGAAGCTGGCCGGTCCTTCCAAAGCTGGGAGTCATGTGACATCATCGCTCTTCAGGAGACCTGGGCATTAGAGGAGTTGCCGCTCGTCGGATTTACAATTTTTAGCACTCCAGCAGAAAAAGTAGGAAGAATGAGCGCCCAAAGGGAGGGTTAGCAGTCTACGTTTCAACTTAAATGTATCTCAAATCAGAGCAAATAGACCCTTATGAACCAAACGTGCAACTAATAAAACTCTCTCTACCACACAAAGAGGCACCTATATTACTAATCAACACCTACATACATCCATCGGCAAAAGAGAAGAAAGCCCACATCCATCTGTTAACAACTATAATCGATGACATATGAAACAATCATCTTAACAGCTGACTTCAACTTAATTGACACTCCAGAAGATGATGAAATACTAGCAGCAGATAATGACTTCTTGGAGGTGCAACCTCAATACCAGCGCAAGTAGGATTTCCCCGACCTAGTAGGACAACAATTGGTGACATTTCTGGAATACCTGGGGTTGAGAATAATAAATGGTAGAACATCAGAAGGCTGTCCGCCAAAATATACTCACCTAGGAGGTAAATCGCAATCAAGGCTTGACTACACAGCAATTTCATTACTATTATTGCCCCTTCTCACCCGGTTTTCATTTGAATTCACGACTAAAAGTGACCATTCATACCAACATATTCACTTTAACTTGAAGCTCCCAAAGGATCAAAATAGTGTGATAATGGCAGAAAGCAAATTCACAACCAACTTAAAACGACTGAAATGGTCAACAGAGAACTTAGACAAACTACAGGTAAAGGTTCAGAGAATTGAAACAGAAAGTGAAAGTAGCGACTGCAATAAAATACAAGAGTGAATACGTTTTACTGACAAACTGGCAACAATTATGGCTGTTAATTTCAAACAAGCCTAGGAGCCCAAAAGTACCATTTTAACATCAACGGAGCTTGCTAAAGTTAAACGAGAAAAAAAGAAAAATGTAAGGGGCCAAAAAAAGTCCTGAGATGTCCTGCCAGGACTGGGAATTAATACGGAAGCTGAAGAAAGAATATAAAAAGGAGACGTGGGAACAAAAAAGATGACAGGAGTATAACTTCTGGGCGAAATTACTATACACCACAAAGAACATCAACTCAAGCGCATTCTGGGGAATAATAAATGGTCTAAGGCGGCCCGAGAATCAAACTGTCTGAAGTGAAAAAGAAAAAGATTTGGTCTCGTTATTGGTAAAGAGATTCACAGACATTAACCTAACCACCAAACAAGGAGATACAAGGGGCAAGTAATTACCAAAGAACAAGAGAAACAAATTGACTATGCTAGGATTAGCCCACAAAACATAAATACCAGACCAACTAGCTATCTACCAGAATTGCAAAAAATAGGTGCAGCAAAATGTAAAGAAGCTCGTGGTTTTTGGTCCACACTTAGAAACCAAGGCTTTACCGTTGAAGATGTTAAAAAATAAATTGTGAAGAGCCATGGAAATGGGGCCCCAGGTCCGAACGATATTCCCCCAATAATCTTCAAGTCAGCCCTGACTTCTGGAGTGGAAGACTAAAAACCCTATTTTAGAAGGTGGAGATAGAAAAACAAATCCCCTCAAGCTGGCAAGGCACAGTAATTACACCAATCTTCAAAGGAGTAAACAGAACGTCCGCGTCTAACTATAGTTTATTAGCACTTCTGGACATGGACGGAAAGTATTATGCCTCAATACTACTGGAATAACTGACGATCTGGTCTGATACTTTAAAACTGATACCCCTCAATCAAACAGGGTTCAGAAAAGGGTGTGGGACAATCACAAATATCCTGTCGCTTTCGCTGATCGCGGATACATATATTCAGAGAAAACACTAGCTTTATCTCTGTTTTGTCGACTTAAAGGTGGCATTTGTCAGTGTGGACCATCACATCTTATGGTGAAAACTGCGCAAGTGGAATATCCCGGAAAAAATACTCAGAGTACTACTGCTTCTATATTCTAACACATGGATGAGTGTAAAGCTAGGAGACGGCTCAAGGCTATCAAAAAGGTCACAACCACCAAAGAGCTGAAACAAGGATGTGTTCTGGCCCCGCATTCTTTAACCTTTTCATGGCAGGCCTGCACAAAAACTTAACACGATTATATCTCATCGACCAAAATTAGGCTCCTTATCATTATCGCACTTATCATATGTGGACGACGTCGTTCTGATGAGCCTAACTCATATTTGGCTAAGATGGATGGTCAGCTTCCTCTCTAACCTGTCCCAGACCACCAATCTTGGCCCTTTCCGCTCCAAAGCACAAGAATTGACCAAGGGGGTGCCACAAGGATCTTGCCTAAACCCCACTAATATCTACATAGCCCCCTTGGCAGATCTTTTAAGGATGCATGGGGTTGATGGGGGTGTCGTAATATCCTATGCGGATGACACCCAACTTACTTTCTCATTCAACAAAACCTCACAGACCGCCCAATCCACCTTCTCCTCCTGCATGCTAGCAATATCCCAATGGATGGAAAATAACTTCCTCCAGCTAAATGCCGGGAAGACAGAGGTTTTGGTCTTCTTCTTAGTGGTCACCCCACTGGTGACCCCCGGAACTTGAAAAGGCTCCTTCCCCAGGAACCACCGTTAAAAACCTAGGAGTGTGTTTTGAACAGACCCTCACTATGAAGAATCATGTCACTCACACTGTGGGCTCATGCTTCCACACATTAGGCCTCCTAAGGAGAGCTTTCCCCTATCCAACGGATTCCACCAGAAAGACCTTGACTCAAACTCTAGTACTGAGTTGGATTACTGCAGTGCCCTACTGATGAGCGACACCGAGTCCTCCTTAAACCGACTCCAAATGATACAAAACACTGCTGCCCGCCTGATACTAAATACCCCTCATAGATCTGCTTCCCTCCCTCTCCTTCATCAATTGCACTGGCTACCCATTAGACAACAAGTGAAATTTAAGTTATGCTGCCTCACCCATAAAGCTATATGGGGGTACGACCCCACCTACCTGGCGGAGAGACTACACCCACACACCCCACTTTGGACTCTACGCTCAAGCTCAAAGCCCTTTTCAATACACCCCGAATGAAACAGTCAAGGACTGGAGGCAAGTCCTTCTCTGACCAAGCCCCTCTCATATGGAACCAACTCCCTCTTGCCTTAAGACAATGCCCTGACCACTTGAAATTGAGGAAAGCTCCAAAAACCACTCTGTTCTCAGCCTAGCCTGTGCCACCGCTTTCATTTGCACCTCCTGAGCGCTTAAATACCCCCGGGGGTGATTTTAAGCGCTATACAAATAATACATCAAATCAAATCTAAATCAAATCATATGGCAGCCCTGCACTACAAGGGAAAGACGACAACCTGCTAAACAAATCTCAAGTTTTAATTTATAGAAGAGTCCTTCAAATCCATCAGACAACATCTCCAGACAAGTAAGGCTAGAATTGAGAGTAATTAATGAATCACTGGGGAGAAAGGTATGCAACCATTAAACAATGGTATAGCCTGCAGCAAAACGCAGCAGATTCGGAATTAAATAAGGCATTGTGGGACGAGTTAGCGAACAATGTAAAGTCCACATACAACAGTTACCTAAAAAAAGCCTTATCTGATACTGGTACATGTGAGCTCTGGGAAACCAGTGTGTCCTATTCAGCCTTCAAGCAAGCTATAAATAAGTCAGCAACATTTAAACAAATTGCTAGTCGACAAAAACATCCTTAGTAAGAGAAAACATGCCTGGATGGTAATAACTATTAGAAGACACTTACCCCAGAGCTGTACAGCCTACCAGAAGTTGCAACTAATAACCCTGTGCCTAGGCAAACTGTCATTCATTACAAATCAGCCAACATGGGCATACAGAGGGCCGAAAGATTGCAGACTATGCAGGAGCAATAAATAGGCCTATGTTCACCTAGTCTGCATTTGTCCAAAACTATAACAAGCACGAACCACCTTTCTAAAACATGCCATGAACGCCAGAGGCGTAAGGACATGCAGATCCGCTATTAAAGCAGGCTTGGACCTAAGAGATACCGCACAGAACAGTCAACTAATAAAGTACCTCTCTGTGCAGGCAAAGATATTAATAAATACATAAATAAATAAATACATAATTACAATAAATAAACCATGATGATCCCTGAGCATGGTACCTTAACATCAAATAAGACTGACTGGTCCTGACCCAGAACTTGTATTATTTTTGTAGAGTTGGCCAAGAACGTTTGAAGAAACATTCCCCCTTGTGCAGCTGATTAGGCAGTAATTACGCTTTGGATTAATCACCTGCTAACTACGAACATTTGAAAACCTTAGCATATTATTAAGAGATTGATTAACTGATTGTTGCCATTTTATACAGACTCAAGAGAAGATAACAATTTTATGATTTGTATAATACCAATTTCTACTACAGTTCACTAATTTATTAGAACATGTATTGTTGCGGTTTTAATTAACATAAACAATAAAAATATTCTTCTTCTATATACATGACATTATACGCGAAGCAGTGGACCTAGTCTAACAACACCCTAGACACCACTGAGGTCCAGCAACATCCCCCTAAGAAGTCCCAGGAGCTCCAAAGATTCAGGATATTTTGTTTGGACTGCAAAAATGTCTGCACTTTGATTGCTGCAGTTATGGAGGCCACACAAGTTCATGAGTGTTAATGTGTTTTGCTGAGTAACACTTATATCCTCAGTTCTGAGTATTTAAATTAAACTTTTCCCAGTTTGTTTTAAAAAAAAATCAAAATTCTAGAAACCTAAAAGAAAGTTCATAAAAATCACAAAAACACAAAGGAAATCATCAGAACCTTCTTTCTTGGTTGTATTAATGTGTATGTATAGGAAAGTATAAGAAAGAACATTAGTGAATACGTTTCTTTATTAGGGAGTGAGTGAATGTGTAAGTAGATGTGTAAGTATTTGAGTGAGTGTGTTGGTGAATGAGTGGGTGTGACAGTGACTTTATGCGGTCATGAATGTGTGAATGTTTGTTTCAGTGAGTGGGTACATGAGTGGCTCTATTGGTAAATTAGTGAGTGTGAGTGTCTGTATGGGTATGTTAATTGCTGTGTGAGTGGCTGTATGGGTGTATGAGTAGATGTATGACTGGCTGTATGAGTGATTGAGTGGGTGTGCGAGTAGATGTATTTGTGTGAATGGATATGTGATACGCGTTAAGGAATTGTGAATGAGTATGTGAGTGTTTGTTATAGGTAAGTGAGTGGGTTTATAAGTGGCTGCAAATTGTTTATGAGATTCAGCATGGGTGGGTGTATGGGTCAGTGAATGGGTTTGTTAGTGTCTGCATAGGTGAGTGATTGGGTGTGCCAGTGGTTACATGGAGACTGACTGGGTGTGTTAATGAGTGTATGGGTGACTAAGTAGGTGTATGGGTGGCTATATGGTTGAATGAGTGTGCGTGAGTGTCTGTATGGGTGGGTCAGTGTGTATGAGTACCTATGCAAATTGCTGAGTGTCTATTTCGATGACAGTATGGGAGACTCAGTGTGTGTTTTAGTAGCTGTATAGATGATTGCCTGGCTGTGTTAGTAGCTATATAGGTGACTGAGTAGGCATATCAGTGACTGGGTGAGTGAGTGGATGTGGTTGTGACTGTGTGGGTGAGTGATTAGGTGTTTCAGTGGTTATATGGCAGATTGTCTGGGTTTCTTAGTAATTCTATGGGTGAGAAAGTGGTTGTGTGAGTGCTGTATGGATGAGCAGTTATCTCTGTCAGTGTTACCATTGGTGAGGGGTTGTTTTGAGTGTAAGTAAGTGGGTGCAACACTGGGTGTCTTAGTGGCTGTATGGGTTGGTGAGTGAGTGGGCGAGGGAATCAGTGAATATATGAGAGATTGAGTGTGTATGTCAATAGCTCTATGGGTGATGACTGGCTGTTTTAGTAGCTATGCAGATGAATGCCTGGCTGTGTCAGTAAATGTATGGGTACATGACTGAGTTAGTGAGACGTTGTTTGGGTGATTTAGTGGATGTGTCAGTAGGTGAATAAGTGAGTGAATGGGTGGGTGAATGGCAGTATGTATGAGTGAAGGGGTGCATGAGTAGCTGTATGGGTGAGGGAGTGACTATGTGAGTGCCATATGGACGAGTGACTATCTCTGTCAGTGGTAGCATTGATACATGAGTGGGTGTGCTAGTTCCTGTATGAGTAGGTATATGAGAAACTTTATGGACGAGTAACTGGGTATGTGAGTGGGTACATGGGTGTATCAATGGGTGTGACAATGGTTTAAGGGTGAGTAAGCTGATTTGTCAGTTGTTGTAAATGATTAAAAGGAGGCTGTATAAATAGGCATATGGGTGAGTCAGTGAAATGAATAATACAAAGATGTCTCAACCCTGGTTTGATGACTCGCTTAAAGGCGTCAAACAGGAATTATGAAGAATAGAGCGCACATGGCGCTCAGGTTATAAGAGAGAGGAGCGGGATACATATAAATCCTGTCTAGGTAACTATAAAACACTACTTTTTGCAGTCAAATCTAAATATTATACATCACAAAATTTATTCAGCTACCAATGCTCCTAAAACTCTTTTCCAAACTATTAAAAAATGATTCATGTCAATGGGTTCTGATCTAACAATCATTAATCAAGAATTCTGTGTCCTACTAGCTTGTTCCTTTCAGGAAAAAGTTTTGCATATTTTTAAAAAGTTCATCAGCAATGGCTCCACAAATACATCTATAGGATCAAGCTGCTAGTCAGTTAGCTTTGGACAATTTACGACTCCCTCAGTGGCACATATTGCTGAACATATCCAAAAGATTAAAGCAGGTTCTCCTCATGACCCATGTCCTCCTAAGATTCTTCATCTTTTCCCAGAAATCATAGCATGCCATTTATCTACTATCTTATCCACACAGGGATTTTTCCTACCTCCTGGAAAGCAGCCTCGGAAACATAATCGTGACTGTGAGAAGTTGGCCTGGGATATGCTGTCCACTAATTAAAGTGGGCACCGTGCACCAGTCGAAACAAAACCTATGGTGATTAGATTAAAGATAACCTTTAGAAAGCGTTCCCAGTGGTAGCTGTGAAGAGCAGCCTTCAGGCTTAGTCTTGAAGGAATGGTAAGCAGCTTCTTTAACCATAATGCAATCTTAGAGTATTGGTAAATGTATGGGAAACCACACAGTAGTTACAAAAATATATATTTATTAATATAATACTGTCTAGTCAGTGACATCCCTGATAACATCACTGATGACATCTCATCATGTCTGTGAGCGGATTGGAATTTAGTGCCCAGGCCTACTGGCGCAGGTATCCAACTTTTGCAGACTTTTTATCCAGCACCCCAACATCTAAAGAACCCCAAAATGAATACTTTAAATGTCTTTGGGACAAATGTTCTAAGATTAAAACAGGTAACCAGAGAGGATGAGGATTCATTAATAAATAAAGTGACACATTGGATAAGAAGTAAACGCCAATGCCTTTCCATAGCATGATCTGACATTATAAAAGCCGAACGTCTCCAGCAAGAATCTGGAAACATGGACGGCCTAATGTTAACCTTTCATTCTAAGTTTATTGCAGATAATCTAAAAGCCATGAATCTACAAATTCACTCATTTTTTGAATCTAGAATTATTTTTAGACAGAACAAAACTCCTACAGATGAGAGAAATGGTGTTTTGCACGACCAAGAGGGGATGAACAATTTGGACTTTGTAGATTGACTGAATGAGCAGGGCATAGAGAATCTAACTACCAAAAGCACACATAGTCATATAGACCTGGTGTCCCTTCTACTAGGATCTGATCCCCAAGTTACTCATGCTGCTCACCCACATAAGAAACACGTACATAAAACCCAGGTACTTTATATGATTGCTCTTCTGATACGCTTGTTGATTTAGCTTCAGAATCCCTGAAAATTGAATCTTTGAACATAGCCGGGCTCAATCAATACCTTGTAGAGCCAAATTGGCATGAGTATATTGGTAACTTGAACCTATGTCTCTTCCAGGAGACCTGGGCAATAGGGCTTCTACACAAATTTGGCCATATAACACTTACTATAGAGGCTCTACCATAAAAAAAGGTTGACCTTCGGGCGGCTTGATCATTTCGATAAAACTGTATGTAAACGTTACAGGGTTGTTTCCTGGCAACAACTCTGTTCTTACTATATGTGAATGATCTGGTCCAGTACCTACCCATGATTCACCTAACCTCAGAGGTACCCATACCTGCACCTTAACATTCGCGGATGATATAATCTAATTGTCCCAAACACCAAGGGGGCCATAAAACCTATTCAACAGCCTCAAAAATTACTACATATTAAAGAGCCTTGAGATAAACCCTACTAAAACCAAATACATGGCTATCAGACCACATAAAAGCGTCATAAATAAAATAGCTTTGAATGGGGTGCCCTTGGAGTGTGTTTCCAACTTTATATGTCTGGGGGTTACGCTTAACTCAAATCTTTCATGGAAGCCATAAATAAATAAATGTCGGGCAATCCTAATGCAAAACTCGATACTAAGCATGGGCGTATTTTGCGAATCTCGCGTTCGCGAATTTTGCGGATTTGCGAACTCGCAATCCGCAAATTCCGCGAATTCTCGCGAATTTGCGGATTTTTTTTTTTTGTGTTTGCGCGGGTTTCTGCCAGTTCGCGAGGGTTTTTTACAATGTCGCAAATTGCGAACTTACCTGTCGGGTCGCAAGTTTCGCGAACTTGTTGTTTCTACGTGTCCAGCCTGTTTGGGACACTCTTCTTCATCACTGCCACTCTCTGTCACCACTGCCACTCTCTGACTACTCATGCCACCCTCTGGCCCACCCATGCCACCCTCTGTTTCATCACAGCACCCTCTGGTTGTCCAGTCAGTGTACATTATTGTGGCAACGCAAGCACACCTTCCCTGCCTCAAGTGACCTGAATTAATTTGGGGCTGATTAATGTGTCACAGAATATTTTTTTAGCTGGCACCTGCTTCCTTAGTGCTTCCTGATTAGTGATCTTTTGCACTTGCTAAGTGCTTTCATTGTTGCAAAATTAGTTACAACACCTGCCCTGCCCCAACTGACAATAATGCATTAGGGGCTGATTAATGGATTTGAACTTCCAGCCTGGCTCCTGCTTGTCTCCCTTAGCTGTAATTCAGGACCTTTGTGGCATATGTGTAACTATTCTGAGGATCAGAGCAGGGTCACATAATAGTTTCAACTGGCAACTGAACTCTGGAGGGGCCCCTCAGGAAGCACTACAGGAAATGGCTACTAATGATGAGCCTGAACTTTTGAACCTGGTAAGTAGTTACTTTCAGTTTTGCTAAGATCGTATTTCTGCAATTTTGCACTTATTCGCGGGGGCGCGAACTCACGCGAACAGTGCGAACAGTGCGAGCAAAATCCGCTGCTCGCGGATTTGCGGATTTTGCGGGAGATTCGCGAATCTCGCGGATTGCGAATTTACCGAAAATCCGCAAAATCCGCGAGCAACGGATTTTCCGCCCATGGTTACTCGATACCCATTGTAAGGAAACAATACTAAACTGTGTCAAAGGCTATTACCTCCGCTCTGTAAGTATGTACATTTACAGCCCAAGCAGCCGCCCTTTATGAATCAGAGTTAAAGGGAGGTGAAATTTTACAGCCTTGTTTTTTTGGGGAAAATACAATTTCAAGAATGTTTACATCTCTCCCCCAAAATACCCCAGTGATCACCTAACATACATTATTGGTATAAAAACACCGGAACATTTAGCAGCACGGAGATCACTACGTTATTGGTATAGAATCTGGACTACTGTGGAATTAGAAACTTACAGGCAGACCTTGAGCGAACTATTGGAACTTTATGTATCTTTTCCATGGTTGGCCCATATTCAAAATTAGCTCCTTGACTAAGGTGTGAGTAGGTTTTTGGTAATCCTCAACCTCCTGATGCCAGAATCAAAGAGCAAGATAAAGCACATCTATTGGAATTTTACTTTGCACAAAGTCACAAAGAGACTTACTGCACATTTTTTGTCTTTTAAAATGACACCGAGCTTGGCGCCATTTTTGGAAGAAGTTGAACCTCATCTCGCAAAGATAATTTATCTGAAATTTAGATATGAGATCCTTCATATAGATGTCTTTACAGCTAAATGGGCGATGTCTCAAACTAAGGAAAGGGACTCCAAGTGACCTTATGTCCATAAGGGGCTAACAAAGATATTGCACATGTTTTATATTTTCTGTACAGCATATGTAATTCTAAGACGAAAATGGATTAAGCATCTATGTAAAAGATTGAATATGTGGAGTTACATGGTGAGCCTGGGAATACTAAAATCAGATAGCTCACAAGCTATTGTATTCGGCATTAGTAGATTTGTGTTGGTTGCCAGCTCTACAATGAAAAAGAGAGGGCTGCAATTTGTATATAAATATACTAGATTTGTCTTACTGCTTGTCTTTTTAATATATACTATGAATTATTGTTCTACTTCCGCTCAGACAAAGGCAATTTAGTAAGGATACTTTTAATTGCTTATTAGTTAAGTTTTAATTATTTTTAGCATGATTTTAACTCATTTTAATGTCAGTACTGGCTAACTGAGTAGGTATTTTGCACATTATTTTAATCTGGACAACGCTTCATAGTACCGTGCCAAAATGGGAATCTTAATTTGTATAATTTTTTGCACATTATTCCTTAGCGAAAATTGCACCTAATGATTTTACTTGTACTTTACAGGAACAGGCACTGCAAGACATTTTCTAAATGGAAAGCTATCCAATGGAACAGCATTCCATTGCTTTATGCCTTATCAGCTCCTGTGATATATAACTACCTTTTCAAAATGTTGATACCAGAATTGTGGCTATAAACCAGTAATACTTGATAATGATAAGAAAGGGGGGATGCCCCTTTCATGAATGGTCCTATTTGTGATTCAGAATGAGATTTTACCAAGTTACAAAGTGCAATTAGGACATGGCAAACCGTAACCAGTAGATATCGTACCATAACATAACTAAACATAACTTAACATAACTTAACCCTTTTTCTCACCTGTGGAACTCTTCAAGAAGCATGTTACTTTGCTCACAGATGTATCCCAGAGGGCAGACAGTATTATCATGGCCAACAAAATAGATCAGACATCTGTCACCCACTGAAGAAGAGCAACCAGCAGGGGCCAATAACATCTGTCAGCATCGAAAGCCAGGCCCGTGCCATCCACTCCCAGTGAGGGGTTGGATAGGACTCATGGCTAGGAGATCCCTAATTGTTCCTGATGTTTCCCAGGCATCTGATGATTCTTAGAGTGTGGGCACCCAGATCAGAGTGTTAGGTACCCTATTGCCACTCTCCTTTCCAACATTCCAGGGGTCATTCAGCCGAGGGTCTGTAACCTGAGACAGAATAGGTGCCTGTCAAGCCAGGACGTCTCGTGTGAAACCACCTCCTCCCCAAACGGTTACACATTCTGTTTGTGTCATTCTTGGGACTGCCCTGGTGCAGGTCTATGGCCTCTGTCTCCTTGACAGTGCATGGATCACCTCCCGTTTTGGTAACGGATTCATCAGCATTAAGATTGGGGTGCACTGTTCTCAGAACAGGCAACCCCTGATTATCTGGGCCTCCATACTCTCTGTTTGGGAATAGTACTCCCTAAACCCTAAGCTTTCACAGAAACATGGGAAGCCACCCTTTACAGCTCATCTAACACCAGTGGTAATTAATTTCCAGGTCATCTGGAGACAAATTGTGACCGTTCTATAGGCCACTTTCCCACCCCAGTCCAGGAACACCAGAGCAATAGGGCAATAATACAAAGTCCTGCCCATAGGCCTGAGTTACCCTACACATCTGTTTGTTTTACTGCTCTGTGGGCACCAGTCCTTTCCACCACCATGGCCTGACTGGCACAGATATTTTTTGAGGAGTGACAGTATCACATTACCTATGACCTATTGGAAGTGGTGACTCCCACCCTCAGGGATAACAAGTTAACCCTTTGAATCTATCTCACAGCGGTGGGACACCCAGGCATGTTATTCCCTTTGTTTCTAGGAACTACATCCCCTTAAGGCCACAATGGCCATCTGTGTGTTGCTCCCACCAGTGGATGGTCTCTCAGAGCAGACCATTCCCCCTTACTTGTGCTCCAACAAGGAGCAATAAACGTGTCAGAGTAGAAAATAGAGTGTCCACCCATTCTTAGAATCAATAAAACAGTATTTATAAAATGCTGCTATTTACCCACAATGATATGGGAACAAGATGCTAAGATTGAATAACCAGGTCTCGAGTTTCCCTCTGAATTCCTGAAGAGAAGGTGAGGTTTGGAGGTAGAGGATGAGGTGGAGGTGGTTTGAGGCCTTTGTCATGAAGTAGGAGAAGGAGCCTCCTCAACTGTTGATTCAGTGGGTGCAGGGGGTGTGATCAAGGATGTGGGGGTAGAGTGCAGGTGTCTGGAGGGTTGGTGGAATCTCAAGCATTAGTTTATGTGTACTGGTCCTTGATTGTGCAGGGCTTTTTCAAGTATTTGAATTGGCTTATCTTGTGAATGGAGATCCAGTGGAGTGTTTTTAAGTGAGGAATGATGTGGGTCCATTTGCAGAGTTGAGGGTGAGTCTGGCTGCTAAGTTCTCTATAGCCTGAAGTTTCTTAAGGAGGGTGTGGTGATTCCTGCATAGAGTGTTGCCTAGAAAACTAGTGACAAGGGTTTGATTAATGGTGCAACTGGTGGTGACTGAAAATCACTTGAAGATATTCCAGAGAATGCAGAGAATGAGGAAGCAGGCAGAGGAGACTGCATTGATTTGATTTTTATGGTGAATTTGTGGTGCATGATGATGCCAAGGTTACTGGTGTGGTCAGTGGGGATAGGTGAGGGGTCCAGTACTGTAGGCCACCAGGAGTTGTTCCACGGGGAGTTGTTTCTAAAGAGCAGTACTTCTGAATTATCAGTGTTGAGTTTAAGGAAATTGTTTTTCATCCAGTTGGAAGTTGTCCGTCATGTTGGATAGGTCTTCAGATTGAGAGAGGATGACCTGTGTGTTGTCCACGTAGGATACAATGTTAGTTCCATGGGTTCTCACAATGTTGACCGGGGTGTCTTGTAGGTGCTGAACAGAGGAGGGCTGAGTGATAAAACTTGAGGGATGATACAGAAGATGTTATTGGATTTTGAGGTGAAAGGTGGTATGCGGACTCTTGGGTTCTTCTTTTGAGAAAACAAGTAATCCATTTGAGGGTGGTCTCTTGAATTTTGACCTGATGAAGCATCTTGGTGGGACAACGTTTCAAAGGCTGCTAAGAGGTCAAGGTAGACCAGGACACATACAAAAGAGTGCTGCATTGAGGGTCTCCATCTACGAGGAATGTAGGTTGGGTCAGGCATACATCCTTTTGCTCTTGCACGCTGGAAGCTTTTAATGACTGTTTGTTTTCATAGGAGTCTTATTGTCCTTATTAAGGCATGGGTACTTGCATGAGGACCACGTTCTTGACTTCGAATTGGTCGCCACATCTGGTATGTGACTGGCATGCTCCAGAGGCAGATGTGGAAGATAGGAGTGTTTGTTTGTGTCCTCCTCAGTAGAGTGTCTCACAGTGGTGTAGAGTTTAGTAGGGTTGTGTTTTGTTTAGTTGTATAGAGTAGAGTAGAATGTTGTAAAGTGGAGTGGCATAGAATAGTGTCAAGTAGAGCCGCTCAGACTAGGGTAAATGGTCATACAAAGGACCAGAGTGGAGCGGCATAGCATAGAGTGAAGTGAAATGTCATAGAGTGGGGTGCTGTTTTGTAAAGTAGAGTGCTGTGGAGTGGTGTAGCACAGAGTGGACTAAAGTTTCATAGAATGCAGTGGTGTGTCATAGAGTGATCTGGCATGGAGTGTTATCGAGTGTCAGAAACTGTCATAGAGTGTCGTAGAGTTGAGTGGCATGGAGGGGGGTTGAGTAGAGTGGTATAGAGTAGAGTAGTAGTGTGCAGTGGATTAGACTGGAGAAGTTTGTCATAGGGTACAGTGAAGTAAATTAGGTTGGAGTTGCATAGAGGGAGTTGCTCAGAGTTTTGATGAGGGGCGCACAGTGGCAGAGTGTAACAGAGCTTTACATAGTGACATAAACTGTAGAACAGTGTTGCCCAGTGGAGTGGCTTAGAGTGGAGTAGAGTTTGGTAGAATAGAGAGGTTAAAGTGTCATAGAGTGGAGTAATGCATTGTCCAACCCAGTAGACTGCAGTGGCATAGATTTGAGTTGTGTAGAGTTCCGTGACATACATAACGTATTGTATTGTACAGTGTCATGTTGTGGCATACAGTGCTGTGGCATACAGTGGAGTGGCTTAGAGTGGTGTGGTGTAGAGTATTGTGGCTTACAGTTACCTAGCATAGAGTGGAGTAGAGTGGCACAGAGTGTGGTGGTATATAGTGGAATAGTAGTTGATTACATTGGAGTGGAGTAGAGTGGCATAAGGTGGACAATTGAACTGGAGTGGAGTGCCATATAGTGCAGTGCTGTACAATTCAATAGTGGGGTGGACTGGCATACACTGGAGTGGCATAGAGTGAAATAGTATATAGTAGATTTGCAGAGAGTGGATAGTCATTGAGTGGATAAGAGTGACACGCTACAGATTGCAGTGTTATAGTTTTGTATAGCATAAAGTAGAATGGCAGAGAGTAGATTGCATAGTGTGTTGTAGAGTTTCTTTGAGGAAGAGGTGTTGAGCAGTGGCCAGGGTGGCTGCCTCCAGAGCATGGGGCTTGTGATTAAATCCCTAGCACTTGCTCAGATTAGCATCATGTGACTCTGGGTAATAGCTCACTTCACCTCCCCGATGGCCCTGAGCAGCTTGAAACCCTTAATGGCTGAAATGTTTGTGCATTACAAATAGGAATTATTATTAGAGTGAAGTGACTGATGTGTCGAACAGTGGAGTTGGCTGTTGTACAGTGGAATGGGGTGGCATGTCATAGATTTTAGTTTAAAAAGATGTAGTGTGAAAATGGTTGAATGGATGTACATGGAATTTGGCAAAAATGTAGAATATAGTGTGCTGAGTAATGCCAGGTAGTGCCATGCGCTGAATTGTGTTTCTCCAGATTTACCAAGCAACCCAGAGTGACACATGGTGGCCTTGCATTGGTTGGTAAATCTGACTAAGTATTGTGTGATATATTCTGCAGGGTACACCACAGTGACTTTGTGGTAAACTGTGATACATGCCAATGACAAGGCTGTATATGACTAGGGATTGTTGGAATGAAATGGCAGAATTTGGTCGTGCATTTGTAGACTGAGTTCTGGGCAAATTCTTCCATCCGCAGCATGGCAGAATTTTTTCCCCATAAATTTCCAGGATTGAGAATGAGATTTGCCATCCCCTAGTGGCATTTTACAACATGGGCAGTTGCAGTGGTTTCAACCAGAGGGATGCCTTATGAGTAGATTTGCTAGTGCTTGAGAAGATTTTCTACTCTAGCGGCAGCAAAATCAACTGGAATGGCTGGGTACTCTTGTACACCACACAGTGCTATTCACGGAGAATTGTCAGTGCTGTTTATACAACTGGCTCTAAATTGCAGCACAAACAGTGCAACATGCATATTTCCACCCATTTGCCGAACTCAGCCTAACCTTGCAGAGTTCTTATACAACTCAATGGAAATCTGCAGAGTGGAACTCTGCAAGTCCCACCCACCCCTTTATGTGAACGGATATTGACTGCCTTTGCAAAATTACAGGCAGCCATATTATTTTTACTACACTTTAGCTGTGTTCTGGGTTACACCAAAAATATAAGTCATTTTGCTTTTATGTTGTCCCTTCTTATTAAAGTGGTGATTGGTAGGGAAATGTATTTATATTTTTCTATCTACTTATACAAAGGTTTATGGGGTGCCACTCATATTTAATTTTTTAATACATCCTTGGTAGTACTTTGTGATTTAAAGAAATATATATATAGAAAATATATAGAATCATTTCTATAATTTTCCTTACCTGTTAACAATTTAATAAAGTTAAAGGTAAGGAGTATATATAAAACCCCATCTATATCTAGGCCCCTAAATCAGAAAACAACTTAAAAATTAGATGTGGCCACAGATATCACTATGTTCAAATGACTTATAAGTTTAAAAATACTTACCCTACTTACCTCTACTTCTCAAAAGGGTAATCTTCACACCATAATTTATAATCTTGTCAAATTTCATCCAAATCCGTTGAGCTGTTTTTAATCGCTACATGCAATACACATTTCTATCTAAGGGTCAATAGAGCAAAACATGTTTGCCTCCAATAACTTGTAAGAAAAGAACATGTTTTTATCAATGATAAATTTAAATTGTTTTTTTTCTTTTTTAGGGATACTTGGCCTGAGAAGCAAAAAGTGGTACAAAGAAAAATCAAGGACATCCTTAAATATGACGCCAGCAAAAGTAACCCCTTGTCTCCCACCACCCTGCCTCAGGCTGACTGCTTGATTTTGCCTTATTGTTTGGAGATCCACATGACAGATAAAGAAGGGTTCTGCAGTGCTTTAAGAAATTTCTCAACACTGTTAAAAAATGGAGGACATTTAATAATGATAGGGTGCCTTGAAGCAACTTTTTACATGATTGCCGGTTTTAAGTTTCCTCATCTATGTATTGATGAAAGTTTTGTCAGGAAAGCACTAAGCGAGGCTGACTATGTCATTGAGAAGCTGCAGGTGTTTCCTAGGAGGGTTAATCAATTGCATGATGTGCTAGATTACAGTAGTGTAATACTTGTTCATGCTCGAAAATCAACACCAGTTTCATGTTCAGATGAACCTTAATTGATAGACATAACGTCTACAAAGAGGAAATGAATAGTTTGTTCCTCACCTGACTCGAGTTTCTTCTGTCTTCTCCTTTGTTGACCCTAATGCTTCTGACACCAGTGGTGCTCTGCTCTCTGCCTCTCCTCACTGCTTTTGCTGGGACCACTTTCCCTTGGCTCTGCCAGGTTCTGTTTCAGTCAATATCCCCTTGTTCTTTAATGCAAAGTAAAATGGATTGTGGTTCAATCAATAACAACTGGAAAGAGTGTTGATTTGATCTTGTATTTGATTCCATTTTGCAGCTGAAAAGATGTATTACATCTTACAATAAAATCTTTTGTGGTTTGTTCCACAATGCTATAGCTCTGAGTGTGTGTGTCCATGTTCATTATTTTGTGATACACTATGCAATGGGATGGAAGCATTCACTTCTGCAAACTTATCTTAAGATAAAATAATTTTTAATACATATTTAAAAGACTGTCTATCAACTGAACTACTGCAACAGCAAGGACAGTCCATCCTACTTTATTCCCTCCTCTCACCCTTCCTTTCTTCTGAAAAACCACCCTTTTTACCCATCCCCCCACCCTAGACACCCTGCTCCTTTTATTCCCTGCAGACATCTTATGTATTGTTTAGACATTTTACAATGGCCTATTCGTTGGTATCTATGGGCCTGACTTATATTTTGACATGTTGCCCATCCATCCTCTGTGATGGAGGGTTCAATCCACGCGTCTTCAAAGGTACATGTAATTCACACACTTGAGATGACTGGACAAAGTAATCACACCAGCAGACCACACTCTAAGGCACACTTCCTTTCATACCATGAACTTGTACCTTTCTCCTTTGTAAGCTGCAAGGAATAGGGTGTATGTGTTGCCTTGTACTACTGCTTTATGGTTTTATTTATTCTCTCCACTAATCTAGATATTTCTAAAATTATATTTTTATCTGCCCCATGTCCGAAAAAAGCTACCCCAGATTTTCAGATACAGAATTAAATGTTATGCTAGAGGAGCTATTTAGGATAGATCTATAATTGTTGGTGCCCGTGTACACCTTTTACTGAGAAAAGGTAAATGTGAGAGAGGTGTCACAAGTGTGAATGCTGTTGCTAACAACAGGCACTCCGAGGGGGAATCTGCAAGGGAGAGTTCTCTCACTCCCTGGCTTTGAATCCTCTGCATTGAGGGTTTTGCAGGAATCCCTGGTGGATTTGAGATTGTCATTGAGCAACTCTGACCTCATGTGTTCATACTCCTATATATATAAATATTTGTCATGTTTTTATTTTTGAAGGTGCATTTTTACCTAAAGAAAACAACAATCTAATTGTCATAGTATATCATCTCTTCCTTCTAACTTAGTAATCTCTGCCCCCCACACGCACCACCAGGTGCAAGCTCGCCCTGTCAGGGCCCCCTTACTTGTATGTCCACCACCCTTTTCATGTATCGTTAACTGACATAATCTTTGCACCAAATGATTGAATGAATGAATGTTGGATTTATAGAGCGCGTGGTTACCCAGAAGCGTCCCAGCGCTGTACCACTATGGAACCCGTCCTGGCTTTCCCTGTAAGATGGTCCCTTACTGGGCATCCCCGGCGGTGATGGGGCCGGAGGGGAGATTAAGCAAGCTATTGCCCAGAGTTGCAGCATGGGACCCCATGGTTAGAGTGGCACCGAGGCGAGATTTAATAATAATAATAATAATAATAATAATAATAATAATAATAATAATAATAATAATAATAATAATAGTAATCATAATGATGATATAACATTCTTTACATTATATTTTCAACTTTGATTGAACTCATGTTTATAATTCAAAAACAAGTAGTTATAGCTCATAATTCAATTCAGATTCAAGATTGTGATTGTATTCAATTAGATTTGATCATCACATTGCAATGAATAACGATGCATTCTCAAAATACAATAATTATAACATATGGGAACGCAATGTGGCCTGGAAGGAATTGGATTAATATTTGGTGTGGGCTACTATCCTCTCGAGAAATGATTACAATTAATCACAGTGAACACTAAAATTCTGTACATTATTCTGAGCTCATTCCCCTGGTAGCTATGGCAGGGATCAGATTGGTTTTACTTTATGCAATACAAAAGCAGTAATGTAGTCAGAATAAAATACTATAAAAATCCCAAAGCAAATTAGGATAATAGAGTACAAATTTAGGAAACAGACGGATAATATAACAACAGAAATGCAATAAGGGTAGCTGGACATTTGATTTTATACTGTATTAAATAAAAATAGTGCCATAATTACTAGGTGCCAGAGAGGGGGAGCTGGGCGCAGTAGACGGGTACTTAGGGGAAACATGAGGGTGACTGCAATTGAGCACTGGTCAACCCGAGCAAAGATCTGACCTTTTAGCTTTTTGTAGCCTTATAGCTAAATAAAAGGTCACCCAGTAGAGCCTTTGAGGCCACTTTTTTTTTCCAGTATATAGGAGGGGACACGTCCAGCCCTTCATGCTCCTCCCTGGTGATAGACAGTAGTTTCAGTCCTCTTTTTTAATTTGCATTTATAATGACCATAAAAGGAGCATACAACAGAGGTCCAGCAGCCTGACAAAATTCATTGTTAAGTCATGTAAAATAAAACAAACACAGCAACTATACATTATATCCCTGACAAATATGAATTGTGCAAATTGTCCATACAAGACAGAAGTTGAAACAACCACGATATGAATCTAAGATATAGTACTTGTAGATACCTAATAGTTCAAGGGCATTTTGGAGGTTTAAAAGAGAGGCTTAGGTTTGGCAAGAGGGTAGATTAAAACATTAGGCTTATGATGTAAGTGACCTACATCTCCATTAGCATAATAAATAACCAGATGAATATTTTGCTGTTAGAACTACGCTATCAGGGAGTTGGGATCATCATGGTTTAACCAATGGGATACCAACCGCGATATCCAAGTCCCCCATTTCTGAGCATTTTGTCCCTTTCACTCATACAGCTTTGTTTGTAAGCTGTTGATAGCCTAAATCTCCACTCATAGAAAGTTGGGGGGTTCAGGGTTGAGCCAGTGCCACTGTCATAGCAATACATAACAATGCCAACTCATTAAGTCCTCTATATCTCCTAGAAACACTAATGTAGAGTAACCCCGGGCAAAGTACTACGCTACACTCGCATAGTTTGCGAAGTTTGCGCTACTTCACACTTCATGAATTGCACGTAGCATAGTGCAAACACATGTAGCATTGCGTAGCTGTGATTTTTTGTTGGCTCGTGGTCCTCAATGTCAAGTTAGCGACCGCAAGCGAGCAAAATGACATTCTTGCGAGACTTTTTCCGTGTTGCTGATCGCGAGCGTGGAAAATAAACCTCCTGCCAAGATTCTTAATGTGGGGCGGTCAGGTTTCTCATTGCGAGGGGTCGTACATGCTCGCGACCGCTTGCGATTAGAAACTACCAGTCCACGTTTACAAAGCTGCTGCTTGCGTAGAAATCTACTTGATGGGCAAAAAATGACCGCTTGCACGGTGCAAGATGTGGTTGCACTGACTGCACAGTGCGGACAAGCATCTGGCACTGTGCAAATAGTGAGAACAGCATTTTGCACAGTGTACTACGCAGTTCGCATAGCTACGTGTAGCTCGTGTATTGCAAAGTAAACTTTGTGTAGCTACGCGTAGCAATACTACGCGAACTACGTCCATGGTTAATGTAGAATTAATTGTTTTTTTGCCTCCAATAATATATTCTAGAAATGTACCCATGTTGTAAAAAAGAGGACAATCAAGTTGCACCTCCTATGTAGGAGATGGCCCCCTGTGCAGAGCTCTCTAACCCACTTGGTGGGTTGACAATTAAAACAAAAAGTGATGTAGCCGATGGCTTTGGTTGTGAAATGAAGTATATTCACATCAATCCATCAAGTTTAAACTTCTTCAAAGTGTATGAAAGGTAAGATCATCCATTCAAAATTGAATATAAATGTACATCATTCCCAATGCAATTCGGGCAACATAGTGCCCTTTGTCAGGGGCGACATCTGTAAATGTAACCAAAACAGGGTCTTGAAAACTGGACATTCACTGTATGTCTGTCAGTGAGTGTCATGTCAATGTCAAAGGCTTTTATATAGCGCAACAAATCACCAAAAGAGGTCTCAGGGCGCTTGGCAAAAAAGAAAGCAACAACCCTGAGGGAAAATAGACCGTGACAGAAGCATTAATTAGGGAAGAGCCAGGTCTTCAAACTCTTACGGAAAGCTTGTTGATTGGAAAGAGACCGTAGATGCACAGGAAACTTATTCCACAATTGCGGAGCCAAGTCCAAAAAAGCCCTGCAACCATCTCTGGAAGTGCGAGCTTAAGGCTGGGAAAGTAGAGACTTCGAGCTGGAGCGCAAGGTTCTGGCGGGTCTATACCAGACTAGTTTTTTAGCAAGGTACAAAGGGCCTGTGCCATGAAGAAGTTTATGAGTGAGGCTCAAGATCTTGAATTGGCATCTCTGGTGCACAGGAAGCCAGTGCAGTTTTTTGAGAGTTGGAGTAGATGTGTGGCTCACTGGTTAGAAGCGGCAGACCCTGAAGCAGAGGTCGGCCCAGGACGAGGGTTCAATTCCCGACACAGCGGGGTCTTGAGTCAATGTCCGCAGACTCGATAATTCTCGCCTAGGTGCCAACTCTAACCATGGGTCCCACTCTGCAACTCTGGGCAATAGCTTGCTTAATCTCCACAACGGCCCTAGCAGCACCGGGGATGCCTGGCTTCACCATGGGGGTGCCCTGTCACAGGGAAAGCCAGGACGGGTTCCCCAGCGGTATACAGTGCCAGGATGCCACATGATGGGGTAACAGCGCACTTTACAAGTATACATACATACATGCAGAGTGTGGAAGTAGACCCAATACAAGTCTTGCGGCCGCGTTCTGAACAATTTGTAATTTGGTCAATAGGTCCTCATTAATCAAAACGAACATAGCGTTTCCATTGTCTAAACGGCTAATGATAAGCCCCTGAACCAGAGTCTTTCTTGCCTCCAAAGGAAGCCGCCTGTTTGGGGAGGCGGTGACATTGTGGTCTGGTGAGTGGTGGCCTTTAGAACTGGGACCTGTTCCCATCCCAAAGCAGACCGTGAAAAACTTAGGAGTGCTATTCGATCTAGCCCTGACATTTAAAGAATATGTCAACCAAGTTGCCGGCACATGTTTTAGGGCCATTGGACTGTTGAGAAGGGTCTTCCCCTATCTACCTGACAACCACAGGAAGACTTTAGTCCAGGCACTAGTTATTAGTAGATTGGACTACTGCAATGGCCTTCTTTTGTCAACCAATGAAGGCCAATTGAACAAACTGCAAGTAGTCCAAAACACAGCGGCGAGGTTAGTCCTTAATGTTCCATCCAGGACTCCCTCCCGACCTCTACTGGCTGAACTCCACTGGCTGCCAGTGCGGCAACGCACTAAATTTAATATCTTGTGTACTATCCACAAATGTCTGATAGGAAAGGGCCCCAAATATCTTACAAAGGCCTTTCAACCCTATGTCCCAGGCCGCTCCTTACGATCCAGTAACCTCCATCTATTACAGGTCCCTAAAATAAAAAAGTCTCGACAAGGAGGCCGTGCTCTGGCACACACTGGACCCGCTCTCTGGAACTCCCTCCCCCCAGCATTAAAACATATTACTAATAACCTATCCTTCCGAAAAACCCTCAAAACCCACCTTTTCACTAGTAGTTAAAATACTTATCATGCCCCAGTTACTCCTTGACTTGACCTGGTACAGTATATGCTCCTTCTACTACCGAAAGCGCGGATGGTCTATTCAGGCGCTATACAAGCACATAAATAAATAAATAAAAGCCATTTAATGATTTTGCGTAACTGTCTAAGAATTCCAGAACAGATTCCTGAGACTTGATTGACATGAGCTTTCATGGAGAGAGCGCAGTCAAGCATTATGCCCAAGTTGCGTACCACTTCTTTAGGTTCTGGGCACGGGCCCAGTTCGTGAGGCTACCATTCTTGAGACTAGATAGTTTTGGCCTTACCAAATAGCAAAATTTCGGTCTTGCTATAATTGAGTTGGAGCTTATTATCACTCATCCAATTACTAATGTGGATCAAGCATTGCTTCTATCTTACACAGGTGTCAAGAAACTGAGCACCTGCGTATCATCAGTGTATGACACTGTAGAAAAGCCACAATAATTTATAATATTGGCTAAAGGGGTCAGATACAATTTGAACAACAGGGGACTGAGAATCAACCCCTGAGGTACCCCCACGGTAAGAGGGATGTTCTTGGATGCAAGGGTTTTCATCTTGAGATAGGTGTAGCGTCCTGTGAGATAATCCCTGAACCAGGCTAGGGTGTTGCCCCTGACACCAATCACCCCCAGCCGATGTATCAGGATGTGGTGAGAGATGGTGTCAAAGGCCGCCTATAGGTCCAACAGGACAAAAATGGCAGACTCCACTCTATCCAGGGAGAGTCGGATGTTATCAACTACCTCAATTACTGCGGTCTCTGTTCCATGGGCAGCCCGAAACTCCGACTGTGAAGAATCAAACAGAGCATGTGTTTCAACATAGGTGGAGACTCGTTTGTTTACTAGATGTTCAAGTACTTTCCCAAAATAGGGCAAATGAGATATGGGTCTGTAATTGGATTGTATAGACGAATCACTGTTGGGCTTTTTAAGGATAGGTTTAACCAGGGCCAGCTTCCAGCTACTAGGAATGGAAGCATTCTCAAAAGAATTTTTAAAGATGTTAGTCAGTGTGTCAGCCAATAGCCGAAGTATCACGCTACATCTACGTGGGGACAGTGAATCGGTGGGGGAACCTGATTTAATTTTCTTAAGGACCTCTAACACTTCACCTGTGGTGGTATGTTCAAATACAGTTAAGGACAGGATGGGCGTAAATTCAGTAGGGGTCACAGTGTCTAAAACTACAGCACCCGATGGGGCCGCATCCTGGCCGGAGGCTGGAAACGAGGAATAAATGACTTTAATTTTAATATCAAAGTAGGCAGACAATGAGTTCACCCATTCTATGGTAGGGATGAATGCGGAGCGTTCCACCAGAGGGGTGGTGAACTCCTTCACAATTTTGTACAATTCTTTACTCGAATAGGCCGACTTATTTATTCTCTGTGAAAGATAGAGCGTTTTGTCTTTCTTTATATGTTTTAAATATTTAGAATGAATTAGTTTGTAACTGTCGTGGTTTTCCTACGTTCTATATTTCCGCCATTGCCTTTCAGCAGATCTGCTACTCGCTTTCTCCAGCTTCAAATCCTCCGTAAACCAAGGTGAGGCAATACTCTTAGTATTGACTGAGATTTCTGGGACAATTTCATCCAGAGTATTTTTAATGGATTGTTCCACTTGGACTGCCATTAATTCAATATTATCTTGATTATTTTTCGGAGATACAAAATGTGTCAGAAAAGCCTCAGGTGTAAGTTTGTGCCAAGGTCTAGTAAATCAGTTTCTTTCTGAGTGATTCTCCTAGACCCCAGGGGTTTAGGGGATTTAAAATTGACCAAGAAATGATCAGTGGGTGTCGGTGGTTCACAATTTAGGTTAGCCATATTAGTGAAAATTAAGTCAAGAGAGTGACCGGCCTGATGGGTGGGGACGAGTGCCCTTTGCACGAGACCCAGGGTTTCCAATGCAGCTATTAGATTACAGGAGTGATTATCATGTGTTAGCTCCACATGATGATTAAAATCCCAAAATAGGATAAAATTGTTAGTTTCCAACACATGGGATGCTAGTATATCTAGTATATTGTTGGTAAATTGTTTTTTTTCTCCCGGGGACCTATAAACCAGAGCTGCCCTTCCAAAGGAGTTAGCATTGAGTTTCATGTTTATTATTAAGATTTTAAGACATCCGCTTGAAAGTGCATCCTGCCTGTGCACAAAATCTGGCTTCTGGAACTCATTTTCAAACTTAAAGAAGGCCTACATTTATGGGAGGCCTAATTTGGGTGTTTTCGATCTAGAGATAGGAACCCATCCCAATTGGACTTGGCTGAGGGGACCAGGGACCTGTTTTTATGTACAGGTTGGGGGCTGCCAGAATGCCCTCTCCTGGGTGTGGCCAGCCAATCCCACTCAGGGGAACTGCAGTAGAGTGGAACCTAGGCACTTGCAGGCACCTGGATTTATTGTATTTATTTTATTTTATACACTTATAAGGCGCGCAGCTACCCAAAAAGGGTTTCCCAGCGCCGAGACACAGTACAAGCTAGATTTAGTGAAATGGAGCAAGCAGAATATATTTCTCAAATAACCAGGTCTTGATGCTTCTCCTGAACCTGGCATAGTTCTCCTCCTTGCGAATGTGTGAAGGGAGTGAATTCCAGAGTGTGGGTCCTAGATGTGAAAAGGACCTCCCTCCCATTCTTGCTAACCTGTACCTAGGTACACAGAATTTAGCTGCTGATTGTGAACGCAGGTTTCTTTCTGGAATGTAAGGGCGGGCTAATGCCTGAAGATATTTGGGTGCCGTGCCAGCTTTAATCCTGAACATGTATCTCGAGGCTTTGAACCTAATCCGGTTCTCAAACCTGAGCCAATGCAGGTCCCTCAGGTAATTTGATATGCTGGTTGTTTTAGGGATGTTGCATAGTAGTCTGACGGCTGAATTTCGTACTAGTTGCAGTCACCGAACCATGGCCTGATTTGAGCCAAGATACAGGATGTTGCCGTAGTCAAGCCTAGAAGTTATGAGGGCGTTGACTACAGTTGTTTGGGTAGCGGAGGTCAACATTTACAGGATTTTTCTTAGCCACTTCATGATGGTAAAACAGAGGCCAACAACCTTGTTAGCCTGTTGTCTCATGGAGAGAACATTATGGATAAGTACCCCTAGATTACGTACATGAGTAGCTGGTTGTGGAAGTTTTCCCAGGCAAGAGGGCCAATGTGCGAGGTTCCATAGGTCATGGTTTTACCCCAGAAGGAGGACCTCCGTTTATTCTCCATTTAGTTTCAACTGGTTGTTCGACATCCAGCTGAAAATGTCATGGAGACCTTGTTTAAGAGTAGAGGGAACTGATGAATTTGATTCAGGCAGTGAAAAGATGATCTGAGAGTCATCCGCAAATGTCATGAGGGTAATTCCTGATTTATCTGCAACATCTGCCAAAGGACGAAGGTATAGGTTGAAAAATAGAGGTCTCAAAATGGAGCCTTGAGGTACTCCATGGGGGTGCTGAAAGTTTCAGAGCAAGCGAGGGAGGAGGTTATCTGAAACGTCCGATTTGTCAGGAAAGACCTGATCCATTCAAGTGCAGTTCTGCAAATGCCATTCCTATTCAGCGTAGCAAGCAGCTTTTCATGCGAGATGGTGTCAAAGGCCGCACTCAAATGAAGAAGAATGAGTGCGACCATTTGACCCTCGTCCAGGAGCTTTCGGATGTTCTCGGTTACTCCTAGCAGAGCAGTCTCAGTAAAGAAGCCAGCCCTGAAACCTGACTGTGACGGATGAAGAAGGGAATTTTCTTCAGTGAACTGAGTTAGAGCGGCGTGAATATGTCTTTCTAGAAGTTTTGAGAAAGCTGGTAAGAGTGATATGGGTTGGTTGTTGGCCAGTATCTCAGGATTGGCTGTGGGTTTCTTCAAAAGAGGACTGACTATGGCGTGCTTCCAAAGTGTAGGCACGGTCGAGACCCTAAGAGGGGAATCTAAAGTGTCAACGATAATATTCAAGGAGGGAACCTCCAGTTTTTTCAAGACACTAATGGGAATAGGGTCGCTGGGGGAGCCAGACTTTATGGTTTTGAGGGTAGACATCAGCGTCTCATTAGTCATCAAGGCCCACTGTGGCAGCCCAAAGTCCTTCCTGGGTGCAAGTATAGGCTTTAGTTTATTTTCAACTGTCATCTCACTAGTCTTTGTTGCTGAGGTAAGGTTTCTGACGTGAGTATGAAGTGGATGTGTGCTATTGGCTGTTGTTGTAGGATTACTGCACATTTAAATTGGGTGATTGTGTTAAGGTATTGCCTCCCCAGACACTCACCACTCCCTGCGATGACTGTGGCCTCATTCCTTGCCTGGTTGGGTTCTCTCCCAGCTGCTGTTGCCATGTGTTTGGCCAACCACCTGGTCCTGTTGTGGAGTGTGCTTTCTGACTGATTTCCTTGTGGCTGAATGCACCATGCACTCTGGTTGATCTGGGCCTGGTTGATCTGGGCTTCGTTTTGTAGATGGAGATTCTGTAGATTTGGCTCAGGTTTACTGATCTTTACTCATGACAAGTTTTCAGGCAACATTAGTTGGTCATGTGGCCCATTCAATGACAGTAGTAGCACACTCTGCGTCTGGCTGCTGCCAGCCTCCTTGACTTCTTGACACCATACACAGGCACAGACATGCTCTCTCTGATGCCGGCCATCCCAACTGTTCCTTCACTGGGTTACACCAATCTGCTGGTCGAGTGGGTCAATGGGCCTCATTGATTCCAGCGGAACCCCAGCTCAGTGCTAATAGGCCCTGAAGTTCAACTTTCCCATCCATCAAATGCAACCCATTGAACCCCAGTGGCAAAGGGAGCATACGCTCCAACCCATACAGTAGAGCACTCACAGGTAAGTAGTCGGTTCATAGCAGTTCTCAAAAGTGACTCCGCCATTGGCGGATGGATGGTCGTAGTCTTCCGGGTCTAACATTGAGGGGCGAGCCAAAGGGTACACTCCCCCTAGGGTATGCTCAGGCTGTAGAATAAATGACAGGAAGTAAGCTGGAGGACAAGTTTGTATCAAGGAAAACGGCATACAGCACCAAGATATTTTATTTTATTCATTTATTTTATTTGGAATGTTTTATATAGCGCTGGCTTGACCCGTAGGTATCAGAGCGCTTTACATGAGGACGCAAATTTTTTCAGTGGTCTGCTTAATTCAGACACTCTGTTCATCACCACCCCCTTTTCTGAATCGCAAATATTTTCAGAGCATACGTACAAGTCACATGAGTTACATGAGTTACTGGAGCGAACTTACATGCGTTAAAAACATAGCTGTAAGGAAAATTAAGCTGGCCAGGGGGAGAGATTCAGGGGAGACAGGATAGGAGCATGGGAGGTAGACCAAGAATGAGCGAGGGAAAAAGGAGGGGGATGGTGACAGAAAGATGGGAGATGAGGAAAAACAGTGTCTGATGTCCTGTGTGCTGTGATCCCAGACTTCTGCTGTATGTGTTTTTCTTTGAGCTGTGTGCACTCTCAGAGGAATCTCTGAATCTCTGAATCTGCAGGGCATAAATACAGGATCCCTCCCCAACAGGTGGACAAGGAGTGCTTCGGCAAGGGGTGCTATTCCCACACTTCCACTGAGTGTGGCTCCCTTGATGCTTGATCCCTCCCCAACAGGGGAAGAAGGAGTGCTTTGGTAAAGGGCACATAAAATGGTCATAAATGTAGGGATAATGATGTATTGCTTTGTGAAAGGTAGGGCCGATTTCGACCGAAAACCTTAAAGTATTGCCCGGCGTTAGCCGCCTCTCATACCACTCGAAATTATCAAACAAAGAGGCAGGCGCTGGAGACTGGAAGCAGGAAACAGGAGTTCATTCCGACGGAGCAGAACACGTCAAATCAGACAACAGGATATCTTTTCCAGGTGCTCTAACGGCATCTCTGAGGCCTGGCCTCTCATACACAGGTTTATGGTCTTTATTACAGTTTATTACATGTGGCACATTCTTGCAAACACTTTGAAGTACGGAAAGACATCCTCAGAATCCCCGCTTCAAGCCCGTTCCCACCCACATTTACAGTAGAAGTCCCCACCCCGATCTCAGTAGGTGATGACTGTCGCACTGCTGGACGTTCCGCCGGTTCCAGGAATGTGTGCGGTTGATCGGATCTCATGGGGTGGGGGCTTTGATCAGTCGTAGATCCCTTGAAGTGGGGCAGCTTCGTACTGTAGGGGGCAATAAACTGCATCCGCAGGGCCAGGTGGTGGCCTGGGATCGGGCCTGACAATCGGGTACAGAGGAAGGGGGTTTATCAAAGGATGTGCGATCATGATCATTAATGGGATGAAGGGAGGTGTTTAGCTGGGTACAGGATGTGGCTCCGAGGAAGGGTCATGCTGAAGGGGAGGTTTATGGCCCAAGCATGTGAGAGCGGGGGCTGTCAGCGTGCGGGGGATGCTTGCGAGGTCAGAGGGAGAGAGAGAGAGACGCGCTGGCTATCGGCTGTGGGCAGAGAGGCCATGGCATTCAAAAGGTCTGCTACTTACGTGCACATACAAGCCTGAAAAGGGACAAGATGGCGCCGATAATGTTGATGTCGCAAACTAGATTTTAAAAGTCCTCCCTTTTCAACATATCTAGCCAGCTTGAAAACCTATTTCTATCCCCATTATATTTCGAACTTCTACTTCATACAAAGCTTTCATGCGTTCAGCTTCAAAGTCCAAAGTCTTGGGGCAGATACATTTAGCACAAAGTGAGCACAGGGGTGACAAGCATTGAAGACCCAGGCGGAATCCACATATTACGACAATCGATATCAACACGATCATAAACAACCTCCACCCCCAGTCCTTTACATCACTCCAGAACCAACTCCCAAGCGACCATTCTTCTTGTTCCTGGTGAACTTCTGAGGAAAGTCTGTGGAGGTGTTCAATGGATTCGTAAACTGAGGGTGAATTGTCCGATATGTAGGTGCAACAGCTGGACCCAATGATACGGCATGCTCCTCCACGATCCGCTAGAACCACATCTAGAACAAGGCGGTTCTGAAGAGCCACCAGGCGGACTGCCTGAAGTTCGGCTGTATTGTTTGTAAGGATGCCAGCTGTAATGTTCATTGTCGTTTCAACTGCCTGGGTCAAATGTCGGATGGCACGGCTGTTTACCATTGGACCCCAGAGTGGAACAAGTCCCTTCATTGCATCCAGGAACAGTGTTCCAGTGGAGTCGGTTTGCTCAATGTCTCTTGCTCGCTTTTGTCGGTGATGGTTTGCTGGAGCCACATAGGTCGGAGGAAGAATGAAGGCAATGTAACAGGTACCCCCCCAGCCTTTGGGGAGCCAAGTGTAGGCTTTTGTACCACAAACAAAGTACATATTCGGAGAAGTGACAAAAGAGTGTGAATCAGTGGAGTCCAAAGTTCTGGTGATGCGGCAAGTGCTGTGGCCTACCAGCTGTGTCCCAAGGCCTTCGACGCATACAAGGCCCGAGACATTGACGACAGATAGGGCCACAGTCAGGGTGGCAGCTGTTCGTTTCCGGAGGTAGGAGAATGTGGGTCTGGCTGGGTTGTTGAACACCTGCATTTCAATCCGTTCTTTGGCAGGGATGTCCATATGAATAGAGTCATGGGATGTCAGAGGGCAAAAGGGGGCAGCAGCTCTTCCTGTTTTGTTCTGCCAAACCTCATGATAGAAGTGTGCCATAGTTCTGCTGGAAGTGGCATTATCCCTGTAGCTTTCTTGCAAGAGGATCAGCCAAGCAAAGCAGGAGCCGTGAACGGAGAAAGGTGAAGGCATGAAGGGGATAGAATGTCCAGTGGCGTGGGGTAACAACCCACAGATCCAGCAGTTTGTGGCATTGGCGACAAGGTTGTGCTGGTGTAGCAACTGCACAAAGGAGTTGTTCCAAAACTCCTTACGTCTTTCTCGGAGTTGAGGTGAAAGAGAGACCAGTTAGTGTTCTTTCATTCTGGTAGGCTGTGCAGTGGTTAGAAATGTCTTATGAGTTGGTGCGCTCTCTTCCAAGATCCAGAGGGTGGTCATGAGGAGGAGGCAAAAGAGAAGGGCGATAAAGAGAGCAATAGTTTTTGAGCTGTGAATTCTGTCAGTCTTTGGCTTTCTGTAGTGGGTCTTCGGATGTCTGGTTGCTTCCATCATCTTCGTGTCGGGTGCTTCCATCATCTTCATATCGGCCGCTTCCATCATCTTCAAGGGGCTCGTTAGTGGGCAGAACCACAAACTTCGTTTGGCTTCTCTCCTGGCAGCCTTAGTAGTGTTAGGCCACCGCTCTGAGAATTGTAACTTAGTCAGTGGTCTGCTTAGCCGAAGCTCCCTCCTTTTGTCGCAGGTTATACCCTTCTCTGGATGGCACAGTGGGATCGGGGAATTCCGCCAGTTCAAGTGTCTCTTTATCAGGGTTACAGCTCAGGGATGGTCGATCCTTCTTCAGGAGCTCTTCTTGGGTGGCCACGTCTTCGGTTGAGGGGATCTTCTTACAGTGGTGTGCATGCAGCCAGTTATTCTTTCCTTCCACTCGAAGAGCTGTTCGGGGATGTGATGAAGACTTGCCAGGGGCCCGTCCACCGGGGTTCCAGACTCTGTGCACACTGAAAGTTACGTATCAGCACGTAGTCACCGGTTTGGATGTCGTGTCCGGGGCCCCTGAAGCATCAGGAATGGCCTGCAGCACCTGTTGATGGATAACAGAACAGAGTCTTAGTCAGATTGTACAAGTAGTCAGACATTAGGATGTCCGGGACGTCGTGGATGGATGTCGGTTTTGGTGCAGACCAAATGCTCATAGGTCGGCCGAAAACGACCTCGTAAGGGGTCAAGTGGTGTTTGGTGGGGGTGGAACGCATTGATAGCAATGCCAGTGGGAGAGTGTCTGGCTATTTCAGTCCTGTGGTAGCCACTGTCTTAGCTAGTTTGAGCTTCAGTATGGCATTATGTCGCTCAACTAGTCCAGCAGATTGGGGGTGGAAGACTGCGTGACATTTTTGTTTTACACCCAACCCCTTCAAGATGAGTTGGATAACCTCGGCTACGAAGTGGGGGCCATTGTCACTCCAAAAAATTTGACAAAGGCCGTAGCGAGGGAAGAATTCTTTTAGTAATACCTTTGCAGTGGCAATGGCAGTGTTTTCGCGAGTTGGATAGGCTTCCACCCACTTGCTAAATGCGCACACGACAACAAGTACATATTTCAGACCTTGGCATCTTTCTAGTTGGATGTAGTCCATCTGTAGGACTTCAAATGGATGATTGGGGACCCCAAACCCTCCCCGGGGTACTACAGTTCCTTTCCCAGGGTTGTATTGCAGGCATATCAGACATTGTTGGACCAGATGTTTAGCTGAGTCTGTAATCTTGTCATTGTGCAAAGCTTTGGAGACAAGTTCGGTCATAGGGTCAGATCCTATGTGTGCAGGGGAGTGTGCCATGGTCAATATGGGGATCAGGTACGAGTTGGGTAGCAGCCATTTGTTTGTGTCTTTTGCTCACCAGCAGCCTTTATCGTCTTTTAATCTCACCCGCTTGAAAGAGACTCCAACTTAGTAATTTCCAGGGGAGCCATTGCCGCAATTGCAATGCCACCACCTCTCTTCCCTACTCTGTCATGTCTAATAATCTGGTATTCATGAGGGAAGGCTATTGCTATATCAGGAGAAGCCTGGCTGTGAAGACAGGTTTCGGAGAAGAAACAGATATCAGGTTTTTTATTGTCCAATAGGCACCAGAGTTCAAGAGCATGCTTAGGAATGGACCTGGTGTTAAGATACAGCTCTTTAACAGTGTCACGATCTGCAATAGTGCTGGTGCTACTTGTTATTTGAGGGTTGGCAGGTGCTCTCACATGCGGGCTCCTCGAATTTACATTTGTAGCTACAGTGGAGGAAGCAAAGGTTGGATAGATTACCTCGGGACAATCTGAGTGATCAGTTGATAACTTACACATATTAAATGATAGAAGTTCCTGCCGACTATAGCAAATCATGATTGCAGCACAAAAGATATCAACCCACTAGCAATAATAAATAAAATGATGAATTTACCAGAGGTTAGCGCGGAAGGCGGCGTCCAGGCGCGGACGGGCGCAGACAGGCTTGCCTTGCGCGTCTGCGCCAGTGACGGGAATATGTAGGGAAAAAGGGCGGGGCAGCTCTGATGACCCTGCAAGGTGTACTGCTACTTCCTGTCCCTCCGCACTATTGGCACAAGCCATGGCAGAACGGGGACCAGCAGTGAAAGAAACAGTAATGTAAACAGTTGCAGTAGTAGTCACCGCAAACAGAGTTAAAAGACAGATGTAACAAATGAACACATGATGATTTTTTAAAAATATCACAGAGCGATAAAAACATAAACAGCCCACAGGTTGCCAGCAGATATATATTTCCCCTAAATCACACTCACGCACGGGAGCAGTTCGAACACCACAGTTCAAACACCACAGCAAGGGTGCCAATCTCATGGGAAAAACAACCTTATAACCACATGCATAAGGTGAACACCGGTTAAAGAATGGTGAGTCTGCCACGTTGCTTAAGTAGTAAACATCATCTAAAGTATCCAAATGTATAACAGCGGATAGCCATGAAGGTGCAACAGGAGAAAATACTACTTAGCATCCATCCTGTCTACGTAAGTAAGTGCTCTGTGAAGATTGATCGCAGTACACTAGTGCACATATGGGTAAAAACATGATGTGAACTTAAACGCCAAATAGGGAAGCTAGGATGCTTACGGAATCGTGACTTAGAAAAATAGGTGACCTTGGTGTCTGAGTGAGCCATTACGTGTGATTGTGGTACCTGCTTTAAAATAGACAATGATTAGAGAAACTCTCACAGAATCGTGACTTCAAAGTGTGGGTATCACAGGTGTCCCTGTAAAGGGTAATCACAGATATTCATTGCCTTATGAGCGGGAGGCCGAGGATGTAAAACTGGCAGTGAAGAGTCCGGAAACAATACTTACATACAAGACAGAAGCTTAAAAGTTTAGAAGATTACTGCGATGACCAGCCCTTCCAACTGGTGTAATATTGGGTGTGAGAACGCTGTGTGAAATGCTGAATAATAAGGTCTCATGTAGTGTTGGTCACATATAGTGTAGCATACCGGGGAGGGTTGAGAAAGTGCTCTATACCCCTGTACAGTTTGGATGTGGCAGTGTCTGAGATCAGGCCTATTGTTCCCTTGGTTGTTGTTTGTCAGACCCTGTGTTATTTGCTTAGACAAGCTGGGTGTGCTGGTGAGCAAATCTGTGCACCTTGATGGGGGTTGTCATCTATAGTACTCTTTTCCTTCTTGGTGCCCATGTCTCCAACAGATCCAGGATGCGTTGTGTCTGCCCCACTCTGCAGGGATCAGGAACTTCTTATCAGATGACATGCTACTCTCTGTTTTAGAGGGTCATGGTCTGATGAACAGACTTCGGATATTCTAAAGCATTAGGGGAAAGCAGGTGGCAAGATAACTTGCTTACAACAAGAGTAAGGTAGGGGGCAGGGACTGGTTGTGCAGCGGGTAACAAACTGGAATGTCTGATTAACCTGGTGTATTCTTCTGCTGACTTGGTGCTAAATTGTTGCTTATTCGTGCGTGGACTACCAAGTTTTATGGGGCATCTCGGCATCCTGCCTGTGCACAAAACCTGGCTTCTGGAACTCATTTTCAAACTTGAAGAGGGCCTACATTTATGGGAGGCCTAATTTGGGTCTTTTCGATCTAGTGATAGGAACCCATCCCAAATGGACTTGGCTGAGGGGACCAGGGACCTGTTTTTATGTACTGGTTGGGGGCTGCCAGAATGCCCTCCCCTGGGTGTGACCAGCCAATCCCACTCAGGGGAACTGCAGTAGAGTGGGACCTAGGCCCCTGCAGGCACCTGGATTTATTTTTTTTATTTTATTTTATACACATATAAGGCGCGCAGCTACCTAAAAAGGGTTTCCCGGCGCCGAGACACAGTACAAGATAGATTTAGTGAAATGGAGCAAGCAGAATCTATTTCTCAAATAACCAGGTCTTGATGCTTCTCCTGAACCTGGCATAGTTCTCCTCCTTGCGAATGTGTGGAGGGAGTGAATTCCAGGGAGTGGGTCCTATATGTGAAAAGTACCTCCCGCCTATTCTTGGAAACCTGTACCTAGATACACAGAATGTAGCTGCTGATTGTGAACGCAGGTTTCATTCTGGAAAGTAGGGGCAGGCTAATGCCTGAAGATATTTGGGTGCCGTGCCAGCTTTAATCCTGAACATGTAGCTCAAGGCTTTGAACCTAATCCGGTTCTCAACCGTGAGCCAATGCAGGTCCCTCAGGTAATTTGATACGCTGGTTGCTTTAGGGATGTTGCATAGTAGTCGGACGCCTGAATTTTGTACTAGTTGCAGTCGCCTAACCACGGCCTGATTTGAGCCAAGATACAGGATGTTGCCGTAGTCAAGCCTAGAAATTATGAGGGCGTTGACTACGGTCGTTTTGGTAGCAGAGGGCAACATCCACATGTTTTTTCTTAGCCACTTCATGATGGGAAAATAGAGGCCAACGACTTTGTTAGCCTGTTGTCTCATGGAGAGAACTTTATCGATAAGTACCCCTAGATTATGTACCTGAGTAGCTGGTTGTGGAAGTTTTCCCAGGCAAGAGGGCCAATGTGCAGGGTTCCATAGGTCATGGTTTTTCCCCAGAAGGAGGACCTCCATTTTTTCTCCGTTTAGTTTCAACTGGTTGTTCGACATCCAGCTGAAAATGTCATGGAGACCTTGTTTAAGAGTAGAGGGAACTGAGGAATTGGATTCAGACAGTGAAAAGATGATGTGAGAGTCATCCGCATAGGTCATGAGGGTAAGTCCTGATTTATCTGCAACATCTGCCAAAGGACGAAGGTATAGGTTGAAAAATAGAGGGCTCAAAATGGAGCCTTGAGGTACTCCATGGGGGCGCTGAAAGTTTCAGAGCAAGCGAGGGAGGAGGTTATCTGAAACGTCCGATTTGTCAGGAAAGACCTGATCCATTCAAGTGCAGTTCCGCAAATGCCATTCCTATTCAGCGTTGCAAGTAGCTTTTCATGCGAGATGGTGTCAAAGGCCGCACTCAAATCAAGAAGAATGAGTGCGACCGTTTGACCCTCGTCCAGGAGTTTTCGGATGTTCTCAGTTACTCCTAGCAGAGCAGTCTCAGTAGAGAAGCCAGCCCTGAAACCTGACTGTGACGGATGAAGAAGGGAATTTTCTTCAGTGAAGTGAGTTAGAGCGGCGTGAATATGTCTTTCTAGAAGTTTCGAGAAAGCTGGTAAGAGTGATATGGGTCGGTAGTTGGCCAGTTTTTCGGGAACGGCTGTGGCTTTCTTCAAAAGAGTACTGACCATGGCGTGCTTCCAAAGTGTAGGCACGGTCGAGAGCCTGAGAGAGGAATTTAAAGTGTCAACGATAATATTCAAGGAGGGAACCTCCAGTTTTTTCAAGACACTAATAGGAATAGGTTCGCTGGGGGAGCCAGACTTTATGGTTTTGAGGGTAGACATCAGAGTCTCATTAGTCATCAAGGCCCACTGTGTCAGCCCAAAGTCCTTCCTGGGTGCCAGTATAGGCTTTAGTTTGTTTTCAACTGTCATCTCACTAGTCTTTGTTGTTGAGGTGAGGTTTCTGATGTGATTATGAAGTGGATGTGTGCTATTGGCTGTTGTTTTGGGATTACTGCACATTTAAATTGGGTGATTGTGTTAAGGTATTGCCTCCCCAGACACTCACGACTCCCTGCGATGACTGTGGCCTCATTCCTTGCCTGGTTGGGTTCTCTCCCAGCTGCTGTTGCCATGTGTTTGGCCAACCACCTGGTCCTGTTGTGGAGTGTGCTTTCTGACTGATTTCCTCGTGGCTGAATGCACCATGCGCTCTGGTTGATCTGGGCCTGGTTGATCTGGCCTTGGTTTTGTACATGGGGATTCTGTAGATTTGGCTCAGGTTTACTGATCTTTACTCATGACAAGTTTTCAGGCAACATTAGTTGGTTATGTGGCCCATTCAATGACAGTAATAGCACACTCTGCGTCTGGCTGCTGCCAGCCCCCTTGACTTCTTGACACCATACACGGGCAAGGACATCCCATCTGTTCCTACACTGGGTTACACCAATCTGCTGGTCGAGTGGGTCAAAGGACCTCATTGATTCCAGCAGAACCCCCACTCAGTGCTAATATGCCCTGAAGTTCAACATTCCCATCCATCAAACGCAACCCATTGAACCCCAGTGGCAAAGGGAGCATACACTCCAACCCATACAGTAGAGCACTCACAGGTAAGTAGTCGGTTCATAGCAGTTCTCAAAAGTGACTCCGCCATTGGGGGATAAATGGTCATAGTCTTCCGGGTCTAACATTGAGGGGAGAGCCAAAGGGTACACTCCCCCTATGGTATGCTCAGGCTGTAGAATAAATGACAGGAAGTAAGCTGGAGGACAAGTTTGTATCAAGGAAAACGGCATACAGCACCAAGATATTTTATTGTATTTATTTATTTTATTTGAAAAGTTTTATATAGCGCTGGCTTGACCCGTAGGTATCAGAGCGCTTTACATGAGGATGCACATTTTTTCAGAGCATACTTACAAGTCACATGAGTTACATGAGTTACTGGAGTGAAGTTACATGCATTAAAAACATAGTGGTAATTAAAATTTAGCTGTCCAGGGGGAGAGATGCAGGGGAGAGAGGATAGGAGCATGGGAGGTAGACCAAGAATGAGCGAGGGAAAAAGGAGGGGGATGGTGACAGAAAACGCACGGGAGATGTGGAAAACCAGTGTCTTATGTCCTGTGTGCTGTGATCCCAGACTTCTGCTGTGTGTGTTTTTCTCTGAGCTGTGTGCTCTCTCAGAGGGATCTCTGAAACTCCAGGGCATAAATACTGGATCCCTCCCCAACAGGTGGACAAGGAGTGCTTTGGCAAGGGGTGCAATTCCCATACCTCCGCTGTGTGTGGGTCCCTTGATTCTGGATCCCTCCCCAACAAGGGGAGAAGGAGTGCTTTGGTAAAGGGCTCACACAATGGTGATGAATGAATGAATGAAAATACATTTATACAGCGCGATTGCTGCCCTGGGGCGTCCAAGCGCTAGGGAACCAGAAGAGGGGGTGTAATGAGGCTGACAGAGACTGGGAGAAAGATGGGGGTCTGAGATGATTACGGGGATTTGAATAGATGGGTTTTAAGTTGCTAGGGATAATGATGTGATAATGATAATGATGTATTGCGTGGTATAACAGTTTTAGAATCCACCCATGGGGCATCGTCATTGTCAGTCCAGGCAGGATGGCTCAGTCGTTGGAGACCTTGGTGGCTACTTTTTGGTGGCGTACGGGCTGCAACATGAATCTGGTATCAGAATGCTTTATATAAGAAAAGTTACATCAGTTACAAAAAAACTTTGTAACAAAACATACATAAATTACAGGTTACATCTGTAAATTAGTGGTGCAATAAGATTAGGAGGCAGTTTTGTTGAGAGTTGGAAGAGACAGGCATGGTTTGAGAAAGGAGAGAGAAAGAGATATTGCCTGGGAGGTGCAAAGGGAGAACAGAACTGCATACTCTCCCCCCAAGGAGAGTGGAGCTAGGCCCACGGATCCACCTGGAGGGGAGCCTGAAATAGAACCAGATGGGAGAACCGAGAACAGGAACACCACCAGATCATCAGCGTAGGAGAGGGGGTGACCAAGAAAAAAGAGATCAGGATAGCCTAGTCAAACCACAATTAACACCTTGGCTGCTAATGGTTTTCCCCTCCTGTGCTGAAAAATGCAAATACCAGTGTTACGTGATGAGCTGGGCTCGTCATCAGCGTGCGAGGAGGCTACGCCATGACGAGCCCAGCTCGTCATCAGTGTGGAAGGGGTTAAGACATAGGAGAAGCAATCAGAATAGCACCTCTGTGCACACAGGAGGATAGCACTGACAGGGATGTCTGCCGCTCCCCCCAAATCTGCTGGTAAAACAAGCTGACTCCTAGAGAGATAGTGTCAGGAGAAGAAGTCAAGGTCTTTGCACAACCATTCTGCCACCTGCTAACCTATTTGTAGAAAGGGAGGGCCAGTGAAACAGACACTAGATAGAGGAGGGATCATTTGAACCAGCCAAGATGGCTATTGCAGAAGACTGCATCCGGCATGGAGGGTTAGAACCATAATGAAATTTCTCCTACATGCAGGAATTCCTGAGAAGATGGGAGTGCTACACTAGAATAATGCCATCCGAGCCAAAATATTTCAGCTGTTACAAAACTGCATATCAGGGACCATCGATGTCCACCGGTTCAGATAGAAAAAGAAGGGAGGGAAAATGAATCTCAATAGGCAATATCAGGAGTCTGCTCAGCAGCCTCATCTTGAACCAACTAACACAGTGTTTTTATCCGGCCACATCCCAGCAGCCATGCTGACCAACACCCAACATGACTGACCATCATTCAATTCATTCAGACACCACATATGGATGTCCATGAGGGAAATATTCCCTGACCGCCCAGATGTAGGGGGGGTTGATGGCAGAGAGCAAGAAGCCTGGGGAAACCATGACAAACTTTCTAGACAGAATGAGGGAATTATGTAGGTAGGACACCAGTCAACCATTGTCCGATATGGGCCCCTACGTTGCATTTGTCTTCAATATCCTCAAAAAGGGACTGCCCATCGAAGTACAGAGTTGTCTAGATAGTGTAGTAAGATTAGACTCTAAACCTTGGTGGGAAATACAGGCCCACGGATTACATTAGTCCAGAAAAAGCAGGAAAATGTTTCTTTGGGCGTGGTTCCCACGTAGAGGGAATTGCCATAATCTAGCTGCTGCTGACGAGGGGCTTGGGTGACCGTCCTTCTGCTTCTGCTGGGGATACTTCTGTAGATCTTGCGAAGCTTGGCAGGGTGTTCAAGAGGAGGACACAGCATTGACTTACTGGGTCATTGATAAGGTTCAGTCCAGGATGAACCCCAGGTTGCGTGCGTGGTTGGTGGGTGTCGTTGCAGCTCCCAGCATGGCCGACCACCAAGAGTAGTCCCAGGCAGAGGGGGCGGAGCCGAGGATGAGGACCTTCGTCAGTTTCAGGTGACTATTCTTCATCCATTCTGCGACATGGAGGTTAGTTTTGGCAGTGGTGGGGTCTTTGGTGAGGGAAACGATCAGCTGGGTGCTGTCGGCGTATAAGATGTTGTTGAGGTTGTGCGATCAGACAATGTTGGCGAGCGGTGCCTTGTAGACATTAAAAAGGGTCAGGCTGAGGGATGATCCTTGGGGTACGCCGCTGGTGATCTTGGTGGCTTTGGATCAAAAAAGGGGGAGGCAGACTCTCTGGGTTCTGCCGGTGAGAAAGGAGGGGCTCCAGTCCAGGGCTTTGTCACGGATCCCTGCGTGGTGGAGGCGTGTGCGTAGGATGTGGTTGCAGACGGTGTTGAAGATGGCCGAGAGGTCCAGGAGGACGAGGGCCACGGCCGTTGTCCAGCAGGGTCAGGATGTTGTCAGTGGTGGCAATGAGGACGGTTTTGGTGCTGCGGAATCCAGATTGGGATACGTCCAGGATGTTGTTCTCCTTGAGGAAATGGGTCAGTTGCCTGTTGACAGTCTTCTTGATGACGTATGCCGGCAATGGGAGCAGGGAGATGGGCCGGAAGTTCTTGAGGTCCTTTGGGTCCGCCTTGGGTTTCTTGAGTAGTGCATTGATCTCTGCGTGTTTCCAGCTATCTGGGAAGAAGGAGGTCTTGAAAGAGCTGTTGATGATCTTCCAGAGTTGAGGTGCGATGAAGGAGTTTGCTTTGTTGAAGATGTGGTGAGGGCAGGAATTGGATGGTGAGCCGGAGTGGATTTTGATGATGTCATCATCATTGACATGGTTCCAAGAGAGCAGGAGGCCGGTGTGGTTAGGGAGCAGTTAGACTTAAGTGTCAGCGGCTGTCGGGGGTCTGGGTGTTGAAATTGTTGTGGATGTCTGTGATCTTGCGGTGGAAGAAGGTGGCTAGAGAGACGCGGAGGTCTTGCAATGGAGGGAGTCGTTGGAGCTGGAGCTGGGGTTGGCGAGTTCTTACACAATGTTGAAGTGCACTTTGCTATTGTGCGCATTGTTGTTGATGCATTCCTTGAAGGACGTCCTTTTGGTGGGTCGAATGAGTTGGTGGTGTTTGCCGCTGGCGTTCTTGAGGGCTCCATGGTTGTCTGGTGTCTGTTTGTGGTGATACTTGTTCTTGAAGTCTTCAGCAGATATGCTTGGATGCCTGGAGGTCAATGGTGAACCAGATGGCCCTCTGGTCAGTGCATCTGTTTGAGGGTTTCCTGATTGGAGTGAGAGTGTTGGTGCAGTTGTCGATACATTGCCTGAGGTTGCGGCGGCTGTGTTGGTGGGGTCGGTGGGTGGGTCTTGGGCGAGGGTGGTGGTTAGCTGGTCTTTGGTGACCTTGTTCCAGCTTCAGTGGGGGATTTGTTGTGGGTGATTGTGCGTGGTGTGTTTCTTGAAAGAGAAGTGGATGCAGTGGTGGTCAGTCCAGTGGAGTTAAGTGGTGTGGCTGAAGGTGACGTGGTTGCTGTTGTAAAAAATAGGGTTGAGCGTGTTTCTGGCAGAGTGGGTGGGTGTCGTGAAGAGCTGTTTTAGTTTGAGGTTGGCGAGGTTGTTGAGCAAGGTGGTGGATTTGCTGGCGTTGGTGTTCTTGAGGTGGATGTTCATGTCTCTGAGGAGGATTTAGTCTGTGGAGGCAAGGGCATGCATGCTGACAACATTGGTGATGGAGTCATTGAACTGTTGTCGGGACCTGGGGGGTCTGTAGATGGGGATCCCTCTGAGGGTGGTGTTGAAATCAATGTGGATTGGGAAGTGCAGGTGTTTGGCAGTGCTGAGGGTGTCTTTGGTGTTGGTAGAAAATTATGGGGGTATGCCTGTGGATGATGGCAGTTCCTCCTCCTGGTTTTTTGGTGCGGTCCCGGCAGGACATGCCGATATTCAGTGGCTGGTGAAGCTGCAGCTTCAGCAGAAGAAGGGTCCATGGGTGAGCTTCGGGGCTGCCTGGAAGCAGGTGGATGATCGGCCGGCATTGAGTTAGTGGAGGAGGTTTGCATCGTAGTGGCATCATTTGTCATGCCGCTCACGGGGGCCAGGGTGCTGGAGCTGGGCACAGTCTAGGCTTGGGCGGGCGCAAGCGGGCTTGCCTTAGGTGCAACTGCACAGCGGTCACCGTATGAAGGGGAGGGGGTGGGAGCAGAGTCAGGGAGTTGGGAGCGGCTGAGTCAGGGTGGTGGGGCTGTAGGGGCAGCAGCGGCAGGAACAGAAGGAAAAAAGGAAAAAATTGGACAGAATTGCGCAGGCAAATCAACACTAAAGCAGTCAGCAATGCGGTCAGTGGAGCTTCAGGAGAGAGTGATGGCCTTGGTCCAGAGGTCAAGGTTTCACATGAGCTCCCCCACAGTGGTCGCCATATGAAGGGGAGGTTGCGGGAGCACTGGCTGGGAGGTGGGAGTAGCATAGACAGGGCGGGACTGCAGAGGCAGCAGCGGCGGGAACAGCAGAAAAAAAGGGAGCAGTAATGGACAGAATAGCCCTGGCAAAGCAACACTAAAGCAGTGAGCAATGACAAAAATGCAAGAATTACAGAGAGCAAAAGCGGAACACAGAGTAAATAGAATTCAAAACCAAAGGAAGGTGCACTTCATAGAAGTCAGGACAAGTAACAAGTCAATACTTCATAATTTCTTCTTTTTATTACCTTATTGAAAAAACACCGGCACACAGCCAACCTGTTTCGTTCCCCAGTGCCACAGAAACTTCGTCAGGGCTGTAACAATTACAAAAAACTGACAGAAATATACAGACTAAGTGACAAATATATACATAGTGAGATACTAAATATAAATAAACTGAAAATACAACAAACATATTATTTACACAGATTACCCAAGACATAGAGGCGTGGAAAATGTGTTTGTTAAGACGCATCCAACCACAAAAGGTTGGCCCAAAACATAGTATACAGAAACCGTGTTTGTTTGTAAATATACATACAATCACAAAAATTACATAGATAAATCCAATAATGGAAATGACAATTGTATGTTAACAATATGCCAATATGTTATGCACTTGGTTCTATTTTAAAAAACGATTCAGAAAAGGGGGTGGTGATGAACAGAGTGTCTGAATTAAGCAGACCACTCTTACCCAGTCCAAAGATCAGGGCTTGATCCATCACCGTTATTTATCTCACTGCACCATCCCAGCTCAGAACCTGGCTATATGCAAATCAGTCTGTCCCTGGCCCAGTGCATCATGGGAACAGGGCAGACTAAACTACCAAGCCAATTCTTCACCAGAAAGGAGACAAGCTACCGGGGACCGGTTTCTGGCATTTCAGCCGTCTTCGGCCCGGCTTGCTTGAATCCTGATGGTGCTGTGAGAAAGGGACTCATGTCTGAGTATACCCTGCCACACCTATAGTGGCCAAAAACGATTCAGAAAAGGGGGTGGTGATGATATTTTAAAAAAGACATCTCAAATAGCTAAAAAAGAGCGTACATTTGTACGTGGTGGGAATGATAAAATAGAAAGAGAGAAAAAGAAAAGAAAAGAAAAGAAAAGAAAAAGAGAAGAGCTTAAGAACAGGCTTAATATAAAACCAAGGGAACAACCATAACGAGAAGGAGCAGCAAGGCAGCATGTCTATTTATAATTAATAGCTCCCGATTTTCCGTTTAAACTTATTTTTAAATATAAATACAGATGGAAAACATGTTTTCCTTTGTCTCTATTTATATTAAAAAATGGGAAAATACTAGTACATTTTGTGGCGCTGCCGTGGTCCAGCAGAGAGTTGCCTCGCCATGCGCTCTTCCAGACTTGCAGAAAACCATGACTGTTCTTTACTCTCCATTCCATCATTCGTTCCCCTGTGGAATTGATCCAAAAAAAGAGAAAATACTTTTGCTGCAAATGTCTTTTTCTGAAATGCTGCCTCAGGAGGAGAGAAAAAAGGTTTTGAAATACAAACACTAAATACATAACTAAATACATTACAGAGTATTCGCATAGTGGCCAGATTAGTTTTATTCCCACCCAAACAGATTAGCACCACCTTACAGAGTTTGCCTGTAAGCGCTACTTTACTTTTAATGTCCTTAGCTTTTCAAGTAAAAACACGAATTGATTTGTGAATAATGAGCGTAAAAGCTTTAAGTTGTATTCCCTATGAGTGTTTGCTTTTTCCATAATGTTATTACTTTTATTCAGGTATCTGAATCACTCTTTTCTAGTGCATAATTTGCATTGAGTTGCTTCCAGGTGTTTATAGCGGGCACAATTGGGTTGCAGCTGAATGCAGTGTGAGTTTCACTCAGTGGGGCTGTTTAGTGTTCAGCGTGGAGGAGCACCTGACACTCTGTGCCGATGACAGAAACTGCAAGGCTCTGAGACAAATGACTTGTCATAGCACTTTTAAACATACATGGGAAATCCTGCGAATGGCAAAGTTTTTAGGTGAATGTATTGTGTTGACCAATAACTACTGAGTGCATGTGTGCATTGTCAATTTAAATAAATGTGAAAAAATACTAGCTGCAGCATTGTCTTTTACTTGTGGCAAAAAGAAATGTGGATAAATACAGATAAAATGCCCAAAAAATAAATATGGATAAATACAGATGGAAATGGCAAACAAATAAATACCATAAACCCGGGAGCCCTATTGATAATATATCAGATAAAGACACCCCTGGCATTTCAATACTATTACAGCAGCCACATACTATAGCTCCCAACTTTAGCTCAAATCACACGAGAAAGGTTCACATGTATTTCTCACCTTTTGATATATGAAGGTTCAGTACCCTAAAGAATAGAACATTTTGTGATTGCTCATAGGTGAGTAGTTGGAAAGTCACGACCAATTCACGAAGTCTTAAGGATGGAATAATTTGAGATTGCTCATGGTTGAATTGATGGTAGGTCACGATAAATTCACGTAGTCCTAGGAAGGATAAAATGAAGGAGAATCACATTTAGCAGGTCAACATTAGAAACAAAAAATCACACCAGAGGGGTATAGGCCGGATAGTCAATTCTCATAAAAGACAAGTGGACCCATCTTGAATCACAGTATAGTACCACAAATTCCCTGGGTCATTAAAGGTGAAGATCTAACAAATTAGACCCCGAAATCTCACCTGGTTCAGGAATAAGAACTCCACGAGATTAGACAACAGACTTCGGACTCTTCAAACATTCACATGCTTGACGCTGCAAATCGCAAAACTGGTCGTCAGTAAGAGATAATAGTGTATGCAAATCAACAAAAACTGTCATTCTCTATGTTACATTCAGAGATGAGATAGAGTTCTGAATTCAACAAACATTCTCAACTATTGTAACTGGTGAAACAAGTTCAATATTGGTGTCAGCAAGATGAGTACTAATATCAGGTGTACCCACAAGCAGAGCAACCTGTCACACGTATCTAAGGGCAAGAGAAAAAATTAGGTACCACACAAATTTCTAGCCTGATTTCTTATTAGAAACCCTCGTGCAAATCACCACTCACCCCTCAGTAAATAATCCCACTGCGGGGAAGGTCTGCCACTAGATTCCTGGATCAACATGGACAAAGCCATGACACATCTGACACCGGAATCTCACCTGGCTCAGTGAATAAGCTTCATGAAAATAGAAAGAGGACTCCGGAATCTTCAGTAGTTCATAAGTTGAACGCTTCAGATCATAAAGACTGATAATATTGGGAATGTAAACAAATATACAAGAGATTTCGAAGGACTGTGAATCTCTGTTTCAATTACAGAGGTGAGCCATGCCAGTTACCAGCTCATTCCTCCCAACTCACACCACATTCCGCAAGTACGCTCACCTTTGTTTAACGTGTGAAGCAAGTCCAATAGGTTTGCCAGTGGGATGAGTATTTGTATCGAGTGCCCCCCCCACGTGGATAGGATCGATCCAAGATTAACAAAGATTATTCTACCCATTTTGCATAATCAATTAACAGTTTGACATCATATCCATCCTTTGCATTTTACTTCATGGTATTTATATAATGTTTGTGTTGTAGGCCCTCATCACAGTGACACTAAATAAGTGTTTCTGTAAGGGGGAACATCTGCTTATTAATCTCTCCCTTAGAAACATACAATTGAGTTGTGTAATGTCACTAGGCATAGGAAACAAGTTGTGTTAGTAGTTACTATTATCCTTTACATTGTAGGACCATCACCCACTTCCCCTTCTGGTCTGGATCATTATGAGGAGCAGTCTGGGCAGGTTGCTGGGTAAAATATATATCTCAACCCTGGCTATGGTTTCGTCAACACCGTCAATATCTGCAGTTGAACCAGGACCCACTGTTACGACACACACTTTTCAAAGGCCACAGGGTAGTGTGGGAAGGAGTAGTCCAACACTGAGACAGCTGAGTGTGGCCACTGATGCCCATAGTTTTTATGAAACAGTGGGACACAATATCATGGAGCGGTCTCCAGATATTAAGTCCAGATGGGTCAGGTAACAGGGCTCCTTGAAGCAACAATCAACTTCTCAGGGAGCAAAACTACTGGTTGCATAGGGAGTGCAATGGCCTCATGGAGAAGAATATTCTGTCTTGTGCTTCCATTATGGGGTGGCGCGGGATGGGTTAAAGGGTAGATATCTATGGCTATTAGAAATTCAGCTACCCCTTTATGTAGATCTTCTACACTCCTCCAGCCTCCTTCACAGAAAGGGAGGCCCTGCAAAATAAAGCTGTGAATAGGCCCCCTCAGCAGGGGTTATTAAGCTGGATGAGTAGGATATGATTCCTCTAAAGCTACAGGCAAAAAGAGCAAGACCTAGTTCAGTGAGTCTCTAGTATTCAATCTTGTTGCACATCTATCCCATACGGTGCACAGACAAAATATCGACTCCAAAATATCGACTGGACAGAATATCGACTACAAAAATATCGTTTTTAAGGTAAGTGAAGTAATATCGACTGTATAAAATATAGATAGCAAAAATATCGAATTTTTAATAATATATAATATTTTATAGTGTATTATTATGTAATAATATGTGTGAAAAGTGTGTATTAATGTTATAAAATATTTTATTAAATGAATTTTGTTTTTATAATAATTGCGTAATGTAATTCTGTAGCGGGTTGTGGGTTTATAGGGGAATAGGGTGGGAAGTAATTTAATAATAATTAATTAATTAATATATGTTTGTAAAATATTTGTAATTAATAATTAATCGATAATTAATTATTATTAATTCGTTAATTAATTATTATAATTTTGTACATATTTTTATTAGTAATTAATTGGTAATTATATATATAATTTTGTGTTATTGTTAAGTAATTAATTGGTAAAAAATAATATTAATTATTAAATTAATTACAGCTAATGTGCTAATATATTTACTTTGTTGTTATTGTTAATTAATAATTAATTGGTAATTAAATAATATTGATTAATTTTGGGTAAAGGAGTATTTTTAGGGTTCAGGGTCAGTTTTCAGTTTATGGGTAAAGGGGTATTTTTAGGGTTCAGGGTCAGTTTTCAGTTTTTGGGTAAAGGGGCATTTTTAGGGTTCAGGGTCAGTTTTCAGTTTTAGGGTAAAGGGGTATTTTTAGGGTTCAGGGTCAGTTTTGGGTTTTTGGGTAAAGGGGTATTTTTAGGGTTCAGGGTCAGTTTTCAGTTTTAGGGTAAAGGGGTATTTTTAGGGTTCAGGGTCAGTTTTGGGTTTTTGGGTAAAGGGATATTTTTAGGGTTCAGGGTCAGTTTTCAGTTTAAGGGTAAAGGGGTATTTTTAGGGTTCAGGGTCAGTTTTGGGTTTTTGGGTAAAGGGGTATTTTTTGGGTTCAGGGTCAGTTTTCAGTTTTTGGGTAAAGGGGTATTTTTGGGGTTCAGGGTCAGTTTTCAGTTTATGGGTAAAGGGGTATTTTTTGGGTTCAGGGTCAGTTTTCAGTTTATGGGTAAAGGGGTATTTTTAGGGTTCAGGGTCTGTTTTCAGTTTTTTAATGATATTTTAGCAAGTCGATAATGTGACCGCCGATACTCTTTGGAGTGGGAATAGTATTTTTTACACTTCTGGTATTGTACGGTAATATAATAGTATCTTATTTAATTATAGTATGTTACTATATATATATGTTTTAACAAATATGATAGTAAAAAATTATTTTTATTATTTTCATTTATTATTTAATTAGTATAAGGTAATTTAAGTATTTTTAAGTATATTTGAGTAATTAAATTTTAATATTTATTTAATTAAACACTGTTTTTAATAAAGTCGATATTTTTTATAACTATATTATTGTAAACGATATTTTGTACTCGATATTTTTGTACTTACCTGTTTGTGGATACAAACTCGATATTTTGACTGTCGATATTTTGTCCACGATATTTTTGCAAGTCGATATTTTGTCCCTCGATATTTTTTCAGTGATCCATCCCATACACTTGCCTTGGGGTGAAAATATTTATTGTGAACATGGATTCCAAGGTACTGTGTTGTTAACCTGATGATTTATGTCAATTATACTTTTAAAGGGTAGATATCTATGGCTATTAGAAATTCAGCTACCCCTTTATGTAGATCTTCTACACTCCTCCAGCCTCCTTCACAGAAAGGGAGGCCCTGCAAAATAAAGCTGTGAATAGGCCCCCTCAGCAGGGGTTATTAAGCTGGATGAGTAGGATATGATTCCTCTAAAGCTACAGGCAAAAAGAGCAAGACCTAGTTCAGTGAGTCTCTAGTATTCATACGGTGCACAGACAAAATATCGACTCCAAAATATCGACTGGACAGAATATCGACTACAAAAATATCGTTTTTAAGGTAAGTGAAGTAATATCGACTGTATAAAATATAGATAGCAAAAATATCGAATTTTTAATAATATATAATATTTTATAGTGTATTATTATGTAATAATATGTGTGAAAGGTGTGTATTAATGTTATAAGTGTACCTCACCTCTCCTGGAACCCAGCTCAGGAAAAAGGAGGCCCCGCTCTGTCCGGTGTTGTCTCATTGCAGGTCTCATTGCAGGTCCCGAGCTTCGTGGACCTGTACTATTCAGATGTAAGAGACACCGTTTGTTACAGAGGAACACGATTTTGGACTATTTATGTATATCCTTTACAGACTGTCGTTACGTTCACTTTATGTATGCAGTAGCTAATGCTTAGAACTCTGGCCCTGAAGAAAGCCATGGGATCTTGTCCCTACCGGCTGAAACATGTTGGCCTTGTAAATGCAGTTATATGTTTAGACTGCTTCCTCTGCATTGTTCTTGTTTGTTTGAGGGAAAGGATAAATTACATTAGAGTTTTTCGCCTATTGATCCTTTTACTTCTTGTTTTTAACTGACACATCTTTTGATTTTTGCACTGCACTCGATCCCATCTTTATCATTTGTTCATGGGTACCTTAGCGATTGATGGTGCGACCCAATTGAGTAAGGGCGATGGATGGGTCTCATTGATCAAGAGACATACCACCCCATTTTTGGATGACCAAATGAGAACACTTGATCTACATACCTATTTGATGGGAATCCAACACATCTCTGTACGGGTCTACCAACAATCTCAGTAGGTCCTTCGACAGGTTTGTCCTGGCACACATTCTGATATAGAGACTTGTATAGCTCTATTAGCGCCTAACTCACTTATGTAGGAGTTTTGCCGCAGCTCGGAGTACTTGAAGCTCCGTTATAGACCCCTGGTTCTTTTTGTTGTTAGGATTATAGTTAGGGGGATACGAACTGGGCAGGTCTTTAAATTTCCCTCGGACCCTTCTTCAATTGTTTGTGTTTTACTGTAAAATAGAATTATCTCCAGACCAAGATTTCATCTTATTGTATAAGACACTCCCTAAGATTTTTGACAGTGCTGTCGATCAGGGAAATTGGTCTGTAACAACAGGGCTGGGAGGGGTCACCCTTTTTACAAATTGGGACAATGGTGCTGTTTGACCAAGTGGCAAGCAGTGGGGTGCAGGATACGTTGTTAAAGACATTCAAAAGCAGGAGGGCCCAGATTGTGTGTTAGTATTTAATGAGTTTGATTGGTAGCCCATCGGGGCCATGGGCTTTGTAGCTCGGACTCTGATGTATGGCTTCTTCGATTTCCGATAAGGATATTGGGATTCGTAAAGGGATTTTGGGCCAGGGGAGGACTTCCTTGTGAGAGGGAGAGGCATACATCCTCAAGAAATGAGCTTCCCAGGCCTCATTCATTATATTGCAGCTAATTGGTGTTCATGATAGCCTTATTGATCTAATGTCCAACAATTTGTTGTTTTCTGTTCAGTTGCTAGTGCTTGGATGCCCAAGGATAGCTATGCACTCTACAAGTGTTTAATAATAAAAATAATGTCCTTAACAGCTGCCCAGTAGGTTTTCCCATTCCTTAGTGTAGTGGCATGGGTGAGAGTGGCTCATTGATCTAATATTACTTCCTCCTTCCTGCGCGATAAGTCCACTTTTGTCTAAGTGTCTTGATTAAGAGAGAGTAACTCGGATTGGTTGATAAGGCATTTTGTAATTCAGTTCAATAGTTCAATAAAACTTTATTCGGTCTAATACAACCATCGAAGTATATCAGTAAACAACATACCACATAATATTAACAAAGATGTATGGCTTCTAAAGATAGTCCACACACATCTTAAAGCCAACACTTCTCATTTTATAATTGTCCGTTGGCTGCTGAACACTCACCATTGAACAATCCGGAGCCTTGCTGCGACGCGCCAAGGGGATTTATTAGTGAAGACTTAAAAAGACTCACACAGTTTGACAAATGCGTTAATCACCTATGGATTGGGTTCTTGTTCAGACAAGCAGGAGTTTATGAGTTCCGGTTTATCCCTGACTATTGTATTGAGCAGGTCAGTGTTGTTAACCCATCGCCACACCAATCTTTGGTTAACGTTTGAAGGTACCAAATCCCTCGCATAACATTCTACTTTGGATGGCGGCCTTGGAGACAATTTAAACACACTTGGATAGGGTTACGGTCACCAAATTGAGTAGGCACACCTGATGCTTTCACTAACAAATCTTCAAGGGTGACAGTGATGAAAATGTAATCTACAGTTCTTTCCCAACCCCTCCCCGTAAATGTTGGTTCGGTTGGGTTGTTGTCATTGGTTACAGGGCTATATCCGTGACATTACCTAAAAGCATGTGTCGGTAGATGTTCTTTTCAATCCATGCCGCTGTGACAAGTTTGTCCTCCACTTCCTGGCCCTGAAGCTGAAATATCTTCACTACGGATGTTTAACATTAAAATTGCCACCCAGGCAAATACCGACTCTAATATCCATTTTCTCTATCATGGTGACAAAATCAAATTATTTGAAAGAATTTAAGTTAGGTGAGTTGTGAAAATCATTGTTATAGAAAATGATTGTGTATATAGAGGTCCCCCTTCTGTATAACAATGCTTTGTATTTGTTGCTGTGAGTATGTAAAATGTTAATGCATCCCCTGTCAGTGATGTTCGCCCAGATGGACAGGCCGCCAAATGGGAGGCCTAGTTTGGGGATTGGGGCTCAAACATTAAAACGTACAAACCCAAGTTTTATGAAACATCAGGATATCCTGCTGCCTAACTAGTTTCAGCCAATCTGTTGAGTCTATTTTAGATTTAGGGCTGGCCAAGTTCTAGCTGAGTAAGTTTACGTCGGGGTGTGCGCTGGCCTTAGGCGTTGGTGTGGCAACACAATCCTGTTGCTCTAATGATGCAGGTTACTTTGAAATGTGTGTAGGTATGTAATTATTACCAGTGGATACTAGGGGTGGTGATGACCAATCCTCAGAGTCCATGTCTGACAAGGTCCAACATGTATTTTGTACGGCTGGAAAAGCAGGTTTGTGTGAAAAACTGCTGGTGGTAGGTTTATAGAAAAAAACAATGGTAGTGAACATATGGAAGTTGTGGTCTCTTGACAGTTGAACAGTGACTTGACCATGGACGGTCTCTGTAAATTAATTAAATCAATCAGCTACTGTTCGAAGAGACAGGTCTTGAGGTTCCTTCTGAAGGTGAAGAGGTCTTGGGTCTGCCGCAGATTGGCAGGGAGGGTGTTCCATGTCTTAGCGGTAAGGAAGGAAAAGGATCTGCCGCCGGAGGTCGTTCGTTGGATGCGTGGGACGGTGGCGAGGGAGAGACTGGCAGAGCGGAGCTGGCAGGCGGGGGTGTCGAAATTGAGTCTACTGTTCAAGTAGGCTGGTCCGGTGTAGTGGAGTGCTTTGTGTGTGTGGTTGAGGAGCTTGAAGGTGATCCTCTTGTTGATGGGCAGCCAGTGCAGGTCTCTTAGGTGGGGGGTGATGTGGCTGCGCTGAGGGGGGTTGAGGATCAGGAAGGCGGAGTCATTTTGAATGCGTTGCAGCCGTCGTAGGTGTTTTGCCAGGATTCCTGCATAGAGTGCATTGCCGTAGTTCAGCCTGCTGCTGACAAGGGCTTGGGTCAATGTTCTTCTGGTTTTGGTCGGGATCCATTTGTAGATCTTGCGAAGCATGCGGAGAGTGTTGTAGCAGGAGGAGGAGATGAAGTTGACCTGCTACGACATGGAGAGGGAGGAGTCAAGGATGAATCCTAGGTTACGTGCGTGGTCCGTGGGTGTCGGTGCTGTTCCCAGTGTGGTCAGCCACCAGGGGTCATCCCAGGCCGAGGAGGTGGAGAAGAGGATGAGGACCTCGTCTTGTCAGAGTTCAGTTTTAGGTGGCTGCTCCTCATCCACTCAGCGACGGCCTTCATTCCCTCTTTGAGGTTGGTTTTGGTGGTGTGCGGGTCCTTGGTGAGGGAGAGGATGAGCTGGGTGTCGTCGGCATAGGAAATGATGTTCAGGTTGTGCTGGCTGGCCACTTGTGTGAGGGGGTCCATGTAGATGATGAACAGGGTCGGGCTGAGGTATGAGCCCTGAGGTACGCCGCAGATGATGTTGGTGGCTTCGGATCGGAAGGGTGGGAGGCGGAATTTCTGGGTTCTGCTGGAGAGGAAGGATGTGGTCCAGCCCAGGGCCTTCTCCTGGACTCCGGCTTCTTTGAGGCATGTTGTTAGTGTGTGGCGGCAGACCATGTTGAAGGTCGATGACAGGTCCAAGAAGATGAGGGCTGAAGTTTTGCCGTTGTCTAGTTGTCGCCTGATGTTGTCTGTGGCGGCGATGAGGGCGTCTCGGTGCGGTGGTTTTGTCTGAATCCCGACTAGGATGGGTCTAAGATGTTGTTGTACTCGAGGTGGCGGGTCAGTTGTATGTCTCGTGATTTCTTGATGACCTTTGCCGAGAAGGGGAGCAGGGAGATGGGGCAGAAGTTCTAGAGGTCTTTGGGGTCCACCTTGGGTTCTTGAGGAGGGCATTGATTTCGGCATGCTTCCAGTTTTCTCGGAAAGTCACTGTGTCGAAGGAAATGTTGATGACCTTCCGTAGTTGGAGTGTGATGGTTGTGTCTGCTTTGTTGAATACGTGGTGTGGGCAGGGGTCTGACGGTGATCTTGAGTGGATGGAGTTCATGATTTTGTGTGTTTCATCATCGTTGACGTAGGACCTGGAGGTGAGCTGGTTGGTGCAGGTGGTGTTCGTGGTGGGGTCTGTCATAGTTAGGGTGGTCGAAGTGTTGAAGCTGTCGTGGATGTCAGCGATTTTGCGATGGAAGAAGGTGGCCAGTGAGTTGCACAGGTCTTGCAAGGATGGGATATCATTGGTGTTGGCACTGGGGTTGGAGATTTCTTCACTATGCTGAAAAGCTCTTTGTTGTTGTGTGCGCTGTTGTCCAGGCGGGCTTTGAAGGCTGATCTCTTGGCAGTTCTGATGAGTTGGTGATGTCTGTGGGTGGCATCCTCGTGGGCTGCATAGTTGTCTGGAGTGTGGTTGTGTATCCATTTCTTCTCCAGTTTCCGGCATGTACGTTTGGAAGTCTTGAGCTCTTCGGTGAACCAGGCTGCTTTCTTGCTGAATTGGTTGTTGGAGGGTTTCTTGAGTGGGGCGAGCATGTTGACACAGTTGTAGATCCACGGTCTGAAGTTACGGGCAGCGGCGTCTGGGTCAGTGGGTTCAGTGGGTGGGTTCTGGGTGAGGGTGGAGGTCAACTGGTCTATGATGACTTTGCTCCAGCAGTGGCAGGTCAGCTGTTGGGTGCGGTTGTGCGTGGTAGGTTTCTTGAAGGTGAAGTGGATGCAGTGGTGGTCGGTCCAGTGGAGTTCTGTGGTATGGTTGAAGGCGACATGGGTGCTTGTGGAGAAGATGAGGTCAAGCGTGTGACTGGCAGTGTGGGTGGAGTTAATGGCGAGTTGACGGAGGCCAAGGTAGGTGAGGTTGGCGATCAGGGTGGCTGAGTTGGCTTTGTTCTCAAGGTGGAAGTTCTGGTCCCAGAGGAGAATGTAGTCTGTGGAGGTGAGTGCGTGGGTGCTGGCGAAGTCAGTGATGGAGTCGCTGAATAGAGCCCAGGGACTGGGAGGTCTGTTGATCAGGTGTTCCTCTGAGGGTGGCATTGGGGTCGGAGTGCAGGTGTTCGGCGGAGTTGAGTGTGTCGTCTGTGTGGGTGCAGATCTGGAGGGTGGATTTGTGGGCGATGGCTAGGCCTTCTCCGATTCACTTGGCTGTGTCCCTGCGGGTTATTTTGTAGCCGTCGTAGATGCAGACCCAGTAAGTGCAGTGATGTCATCTTGTTCGGGTGGGCGGGCACTGGGCATAGTCTCTGGGTTCACACTGAGTCGTACAACAGGGGCACACAGAGTCAATCACCCAAGAAATTACTGTCCTGGCACCTGCATGTCCAACATCCTGGGGACCTGTACGGCTGACAATGTAACACACTCCACTGAGACATACAACTGCAGGCAGGGTAAACCGTGACATTGGGACACACACACACACTCCTTTGCCCTGGAGACAGCATCTTTGTCAGTGTATGACACAACCCCACACCCTCAGGAATATACTGCAGAAGTACAACAACATTTCTGACCCCCCGCCTTTCTCCTCCCCTTACGATTACTTACGACAACATTGGGTGCCCAATATAGCATTTGGTACTGTGCCAGCACCTCATCCACAAGGATCTCCAGCTCCTCGCTTGTGAATGGACTGGCATGGATCTTCTCTGTCCTTGCCATCCCTGTGGACATGGAACACCTGTGGTGGAAGTGGGTGGGGAGGGGTCCCAGGCAGCAGATTTATAGCCCCCTGGGATCGTTTCTTAGGTGCTAAGATGCAGCAATTTCTTGTCCAGGTGTGTCTTTTTCAAACCATTCAATGACCGCCTCCGCGGTGGCAGGACACACCTTCCGCGATTTTCAAAACTGCTTCATGCCACAGCAATTATCGCTCCCATTGGCTATAGGAAATGCCCCTTGGCATTGTCACACCACCGGGGCCAGGTGAAACTTACCGCGATTTGGGTGTTAGAGCATGCCCACCACCATCTACCCATGTCTCCATGCCAATGACTACCGCACTTGTGAAGGGGGTGGTGCTTGTGTCATACCCCCAGGGCCAGCCCGTAGCTACCGCAATTTGGGTCACATGCAATGGCAATGTCCATCATGAACGATTCTACAGTGCACTGTGGAAACATGTTTAAGGGCACATCATTGTGCACACAATGCCATTATTCCTTAAAATCCACAGGTGGATGCACATGCCATGGCTGGCTATGTGTGACGTACATTGGTCTGTGCTCCATGCCATGTCAGTTATGCATTTGATGGTTGATGATGCGTGAATCAACAATGTGTAACAAATCAAGGTGGTGTGTGTCATTGCTGACCTTGGCAAGGCTTTTCTCACTGTATGCTGTTGTTACTTGTGCTTTCATATTTGATCATGCACACAAATGACAGTTCGCCGCCTACTGTGATCAATGTGTTGTGGATGTGTGCCAAGTGTACATGATGCATTGAAGTGTGACAGGTACAGCAGATGAATATGAGACAGTTATGTTAATTATACACACATTGGCTGGATGGTACGCTACAAGGCATGTATATGTGAAATATGGGGCTCAGTAGGTGAGCATTCACATTGACCTATGTGTTGTTTGCAGAACTTTTGCATGGGAAATGGAGAGGTGTGCCCTCTGTGTGTCTCACATGTATTAAGACATCAAGAAACCTTCTTAGGGGTCCCACTGATACTTGGTCCTTTTAAAGCAACAAAGAAGAAATTGGCACAGAAGCTGAAATATAAAAGAACATCTTTATTAACCTCAAATGAGTCAGATTATGTCACACAGAAGCCTTAGCAACTGAATGAGGCAGGCTGAGCAGTACACAAAACAGAGGCAATATATATGCTTAGGGTTACATACTCAGCATAAGACCAAGGGGCAGTCCTGGATCATGTAAGCATGCAAAATGACTAATATGGACATACAAGATCTGCTTGCTCAACAAAGTGGAGGAGAGTTACTTCTCCATACAGCAGCGACAATAGCCTGACAGTTATACTAGAGAAGCAGGTGCATTCTACTCGCTAGGCCCTTCTGGGCATGTGCGAAGATGGAAAAGGCTAAATATAGTTCATTTCTAGGCAGATTACAAGAGCAGTCAACACTGAGGGAGGACGTGGCAGCACATGGCTAACTAAAATGGCTGCCAGAAATACAAAATGGATCATGCTAACAAATCCATCCAATATTTAACATGTACACCCATGTAACCGGGGGTGTCACGCATTTCACATGGCAGTCTTTCTTTTTCCATGACATCCCTGATGGTATGTGCTGCAGGCATCTCATGAAGGTTGTCATTGACATGTGTCCATGTTCTTCTCAACTAGGAGGAGGCCTAATCTCCTACACCACTTGACACTGCTGCAGAATATGGAGGATGTTGGGTTCATTCGAAAATTCCGTCTCGACAGACCGACCCTGAAGACCCTTTGTGATATGTTGGAGCCCCGTCTGCAGCCTCATCGCCACTACCCAATTGCATTCACACCAACATACAATGGCAGCCCTCCATTTTTTTTCAACTGGTTCCTTCCAAGAGACTGTGGCCAGCGCGGCAGGCATGTCGCAACCCATGTTCAGCCTGGTGCTGAGGTATGTACTTGCAGCCATGATGATCTATAAGGCTAGAGAAGTACATTTACCCAGGGGAGCAGAATTGGCTATTGTGAAGGGAGACTTCTATCCACTTGGGAACATCCCCAATGTTGGTCTGGTGCCACCACAGGCAAGTAAGCACATTTTTTAGGAATCAAAAACATTGTTACTCGATCAATGTGCAGGTGGTGTGCATTGCGGAAATGATCATGTTGCATGCGGTTGCAAGATTCCCCGGCTCAGCCCATGACTCCTACATCCTGAGGAACAGCAATGTGCCCCTTCTGATGGCTAATCTGCTTCCCGAACGTGCTTGGATAGTGGGCGAGTATAACTTGTGATATGGCGTGCTGTGTGTGTGACCTGCTGCCCTCTGCCTGTGCAACATTGCAATGTGTATTTGTCATTCGCAGGCGACTCTGCATATCCCAGCCGTCCATGGCTGCTGATCCCACTATGGAATCCCAGGACCAAGGCTGACGTCAGGTACAATTAGGCCCATGGCAGGACCCGTCGTGTCGCTCAAGTCAAGATTCGGCTGACTTGACAGGACTGGTGGTGCACTGTCATACTCACTTGGGAAGGTCTTGCCTCTCCTGTCAGGTCTGGTGTGTGCTCTTTGCTTCTGTAGTGTTGCAAAGTATTGTGGTCAGTAAAGTGGCTGGTTGCATACTCAGCTGTCTTGGTGTGTCATAATGGGGTATTACTGTCAGGTGTGTTGTGGGAGTTGTCCTGGAATGTGTATGTTTTTGTTTGGCATTTATTGTTTTTTTTTCATTTTGAAGTGTTTTGTGTATTTGGAGGACATGGCTACATTTTTTGTGTGCACTGTTTTCCTTTGTTGTCGTGTTTTTGCATCATCCGCCACGTTTTATGAGGATTGTCTGCAGCGGTGGCCATGCTGCAGTTCTCCGGCTGGCTCTCCCATTCACTGCAGTATGTGACCGCCGCATCGTACCGTGGGACCATCGGGGATATACTAATTTCCTGTGTGGTATCTCCTCTTTGCTTGCGTTCTTGCTATAGCTTTTCCACTGTGTTTCTGACCGCCGCGGTCGGTTTTTGGAAGTCACTGACCAGGTAGGGTGGTTTTTGGTGGCCCACTACCACCGAGGTTGGTCTTTTTTAGGCGGTTGTTCCTAATCTGACCGCTGGTTTATCCGCAGCCCCGGAGGGCGGTTGTTTCCTGTCTCCATGGCTGTCGGGGTGGTTTTCCGACCGCCATCCTAATGGGGCCCAAAGTATTCTGTGCTATCACTTTTCAGAATTCTAACAATCTTTGTTTAGTGATTAGCTGCCAGAATTCTACAAATTGGGATTAGTCCTTTTTGTTTATTTGTACAAGCGATGAAAGAATAGGAAGTGCACTTCTGATTTGAGGATAGCCTCACTCCCATACTCTTCATGCCCAGATCTAAGCACATTGGTGTGGCCAGTGTGTTTTGGGGAAGCTCCAGTACTGATCTAATGACATTTTTTTATAATGAAAATATTTTTTGCCAGCAGCTACATTGATGTGTCCCCAAAGCTCCGCACCACACTTTTTTTTGTTTTTTATTAAAGGCAATCCCATGTGCTGCAGCGAGAATTGGCTTTTTACTAATTGTGGTAACCATGATAGTGTACTCTCACCCCTAGGTGTTCAAACTGTTTACCGCTTCTAGTGTGGTTAGGCCAAGTGTTAGTCTATGATTAATAGACTTGTGATGATTAAAAAAACAGAATTTAGTTTTTTGGGTAATAATTTCTACCATGTGGTCCTCACAGACCCTGACAAACTTGTCTACTTGGTTTTGGAGCCCCATCGGGACATAGAATGAAGCAGGGTATCATCTGTAAAAAGTAGCACAGGATCTTGGAGGCCTGCAAGCTTGGGGAGTCACCCTTGCAATCTGTTAACTTTTTGATCAAGCCATTCATATGGATCACTAACAGAATATCGACTGACAGAATAATCAGTTGGCAAAATATCGACCCCAGAATATCAACATCGAGAATATCGACTTCCTATCTACAACATTGTAAGAACAAAAATTTTGAAAGACAAATATCATTGTAAAAAATATTGTCATTTTAAAATGTTTAAAAGTTAATGTAAAACATAGTACACAACATATATAATTAGAGTAAACATAGTTAAAAATATCAAAAAGTATTGAAAAATAATAACTAACACATGTACTGTAAAAATAAATTAAACGTACATAATTAAAATATAATGAAAATAGTTAGTCCGTAAAAAGCAACAGTACGGAAATCATTGGATAGCGTAGGGGTTAACAATACTTTTCCCACTCCAAAGATTGCAACAGTAGGGGAAGCTTTGAATAGCGTAGGGGTTATAATTACTATTCCCACTCCAAAGAGTGCAACAGTAGGGAAAGTGCTGGATAGCGTAGGGGTTAAAAGCACTATTCCCACTCCAGAGAGTGCAACAGTAGGGAAAGCATTGGATTGTATAACTGTTAAAATTACTATTCCCACTCCAGTAAGTGCAACAGTAGGGAAAGGTTTGGATATCGTAGGGGTTAAAATTACTATTCCTACTCCAGCGAGTTCAACAGTAGGGAAAACGTTGAATAGCATAGGGATTAAAAATAATATATTTATACATTAAAATAGTTTTTAATTAAAATAATAATTGATTAATTATTTATCAATAAATAATTAAAAAATAACAATTAATTTAAAATATAAATTACCTTACCAACATTAAATTACTTCCCACCATTTTCCCAAATAAAAATACAACTCATTACACATACAATTTTAAATAATGGAAATATTTATCAATTATTAATGTTATAAAAATGAATTACCAATTCATAATTAAGAACACTAAATAAATGAACTACACCAATAACTTATTATTGATAATTACAAATACATAAATTCACACCTTATTCCCTTATAAACTCATATTCCTTCCAAAAATATATTAATACAATTAGCATAATTAATAATTATTTAACATTAATAAACAATTATTAATTAATTATTAAACAATTATTTGTCAATACCAATAAACAAAAAATAATAATTACTTAATTACAATTAAAATACTTCCCACCCCATTACCCTATAAACCCACAGCCCACTACAGAACTAAAACACAAAAGGTAATACAAATAATAATTAATTCATAAAAAATATTATTTCATTAACTATTTTCAAATTACTTCCCACCATTTTCCCCTATAGACCCACCCACAATTAGCATATTTATCAATTAATACAAATAATAATGATTACTAATTAATTAACAATAAATAATTATCAATACCAATGAAAAAGTAATTAATTATTACTTAATTACAATTAAATTACTTCCCACCCTATTCCCCTATAGACCCACAACCCACTACAGAACTAAAACTCCAAATTTAATACAAAATTTTTAATATTATTAATTAACAATAATTAAATTACTTCCCACCCTATTCCCCCATAAACAAACTGCATAATTTACTTTAAAAAAAATACTAACTTCTATAAAATGTATACATATGTATTAAAAAATACAATAATTAACAAAAAACACATTATACATAGTTTTAAAATGCCTACTGATATACACTTCGATATTATTAACCCCTTCCATGCTCATGACGAGCTCAGCTCGTCATGAGGCACAGTTGAGCTGTGCTGATGACGAGCTGAGCTCGTCATGAATATAGGGGAGCAAGAATTTCCAGCACAGGGGAAAAATAATTACAGCAGCGATGTGGTTAACATCGATATTTTTGTATTGATATTAATAACTAGGATATAATGTACTTCAATATTTTTTACTTTAATTGCAATATTCCATTTGATATTCTGTCAACGATATTCTTGACATCGATATTCTGTCCCCTTGATAATGAAAACAAGATATATGTGTATATCGATAAAAAAACCTCTATATTATGTCTGTGCACCCATTCATATAGAGCGTGAAGAGCGCTGGCATGCGAACGCGCCCTTGCCTCACTCCACGACTCACCCCAATATGTTTTGTTAGTCCCCCTTCGTTCCCTTGTTCAACTGCTGGAACAGCTGCTTCACAAATAGAAAAAAACATTGTTTAAACACCAGCTAATCATATCTAAGAGCATTTTGTTATGATTGTACATTTTGTTTTCTCTTTTTTCCAAATATTGTTCTACTGCCATTAAGCCAACTCTGTGGTCAATGCTAGTGGATAGGAAGGTTATGTCCAAAGTCATAAGGATGTAATCATCTTACCAGGGTTCATCCTACAGCTTTAAAAAACAATGCTGGTGTGTTTACTGTAAGAAGGCAACTCCACTACTGAAACCTGAAGAAAATAATCCATATACTGGAAAATCTTTTTCAAAAAAGCCATTCTTTGCAGATATGATTGGTCTATCCGGTACTGGGGTATACTCCTTTGTGGATCTTTGGAATGAAATAAATTACAGGCAAAACAGGGAATATGTTATGCAAAAATTGGTATTGATCTTGGAAATGAGGCCCTCACATTTCCATTTGGTCAGATCGTCTTTCATCTGGACACAAGTTTTTTAGATACCGAGTCTCCCTCCTTGTTAGCATGCCAATGTATCCACTCAACCTTGACATGGGAAGAAAGAGCCACCCCTGAATTAGTCGCTGACGCAGGAGACACAGATGTTCTTTGTCCAATGTGTTTACCCAATTTAAGTTAATCAACATGTACAAACCGTATTTCGAACACATAAGGAAGCCAGTTGATAGTGAACTATACATTCAATTTAGGTATATATATCTGCCCCTTATGTTATTTACTCGAAATGGAATGTACCAGTTCTGATCTTGCAACAGGAGTGATGCACTGGTGTTGATCCACACAATGGCAGGGTTACACCCGTTCAACAGAGGATGCGTGGCTTTGGCTGAAGCAAGTACCTTAGGCACAATCTCCACTTGGCAGGGCAGACTCACAGATAGCAGAGTTCAGGTGCAGAATGAGTTTGGCTGGAAGACTTTTATGTCACTCTGTGTTCAAGTGATGCAGGTCTAGTCCTTTTTACCAAGGAAGGTGAATAGCAGGCAGCAGGGCATCATACTAAGACAGGATTCGAGCAAAGCTGAAGCCCAGCAGAGTGCCAGTCCTTCTACATAGCGTCAGTCCTTCTTCCTGGCAGAGTCTACATAGGTCAAGAACAGTGATGCAGTGTTGGTATCTGAGGACAAGTACTCATACCCAGTTTGACATTTGAAGTTAGATTAGACTTGAAATACAGTTCTCTGAAGTGTGCAGAGGTTCTGCCTTCCTACCCTGGCTGCGGCCTCCCTACATGACGGTATGCAGCCCTTTGTGTGGGAACAGGACACAAACTATTTAAGTGTAAATGAGGCTGGGTTCAGCTCTCCCTCTCATCCTCCTAGGATGGCTCCTCAAGTCACACCTAAGCTCCCAGTGTGTGTGGCTGACTATGGGGGATATGCAAAGCCTAGCTGTCTCCCACCCCAGATAAGTGATCGGAGGCAGGCAGTAGGCACCAAAGTGAGACACCTAACACACAAAACTGAGGACTAGAGATTAACCCTTCCTTTATTCTCCAAGGCTACATTCAAAAGCTCACAACATTGGAAGGACTGTGTGCAAATTAAAATAACGAACAACCGAATTTGGCAATTCCGAAAATGCTCTTCTGGTTAAGTAATATCCTTTTAGGATGGAAACCCCCAAAAGTTGTGAATGTAAATGTAAATGTATTTGAGCTTATATAGCGCACAGCTACCCGCAGTGGGTTTCCCGGCGATTGCTTAGGGAACCCGTCCTGGTATTCCCTTGTGAGATAACCCCGGCAGGGTATCCACAAGGTGAAAGCCAGGCATCCCGCCGCAAGGGGCCGTTGTGGAGATTAAGCAAGCTATTGCCCAGAGTCGCAGAGTGTGAACCCGTGAGTGGAGAAGGCACCGGAGCGAGAATTATTGAGTCCGTTGAACTTTTAGCCCAAGAACCGCCGAGGTGGGGAATTGAACCCTGGTCCAGGGCTGATCTCAGCTTCTGGGTCTGCCGCCTCTAACCCTTGAGCCACACTGCCCTCACCTACTAGATAGTGGCTTCCTTTATCATTGGGCGGCTAGATAAACCCTGGTGCAGACAAATGCTCAGGGAGGCATACATATTATTTTCTTGAATCAGAATCCAATATGCAGAGAAAAATAAAAGTATTAGAAATGTTGAACTGGTGATGACCTACCTAATTTTATTTTTGGGAGTATGTAGGAGAAATTTTGTCTCCACATCCCTCACTGGCAGTATCAATATGTTTCGTCATTTAAGTCTCCCGGGTACTTTTTTAGGGGGAATACCTAATGTGCCAATATTCCTCTCTCCTCGTGGATATGAGGTGCCTGGTCCTCTCATGGTGTATTCCTGTTAGGAATGTCACCTCTTTGCTAAGTATCATAATCATGAAAATGACACTGCCCATAGTATTGCGGAAATCATACCAATCTCATTTCTTTTTCTGTGTGCTTCTCTTTGAAAAATTGTGTTGTCAATTTGGCCATGGTCTTTTTGCATCTAAGGTTGCTCATGTGTTCTAAAATACTAGTTTTTATATACCTGTTGGTTATACCCACATATTGATCTCAACATAGGCAAGTAATCAGATAGATGAGGTTCTCTGAGTTGTAGTTTGTAGGATTTTAAGTACCCAGGGATATTGCTATCCTAGATCAATTGTCTTTGTATGCATGGTTGTGGAACAAGCTTTGCAAAAGCCGCAGGCATACTGTCAGTGAATAGTGGGAGCCCCCAGCATGATAGTCCTGTTCTGTTGCCTGATGTTTTGTGTCTGGTTCAGGTGGTATCAAGGGGTACCTAATGCTGGTCCTCTTTTAAAAGAGAATTGCCGGCTTTTAAGACTCAGCCCGTTAGTTTTTAGAATCCATCCGTTTGTTTACATGACTTTTTTTGATGCAATTCAAAGTGGTACTAAATGTTGCCACACAGATGCTTTTTCTTCCGTATGTTTTACATATCTTTCCAGCAGAGCTTCCCTGTTGTTGTTAATAGCTATTTTTAGGACCCTTCTCTTGTTGACGATAGTTGCACTCCATCAGTTTGTTACTCATTTATTTTAGCTTTTTTCCCAAAAATCTCAATTTCTGCGCAGTTCCTACGAATACACAAGAATTGCCCATACAGCAGGCTTTCACTCAATGACATAAGATGGAAACTGGAATGAGTTTAGGTTGTATCTGTCGGTGGGTTTGTGATGTACCTCACTCACCAATTTCCCATTCCTAGGTAATGTAGTGACTCTGTGGTGATGTTGCAGTGAAAAACAAGAAGTGGTTTCTGCTGTTAACCCATGTAAGAAAGTCTCCTGCTTGATTTTTGTCCCCTCGCCTGATTAGCCGCACATCGTCAATATATCTTCTCCATATTCGTTTTGAGTAGGGATTCTGGGGAGAGTTTATATGTTCTGCTTCAAAATGGGAGACATAAAGACGCGCTAGACTGGGAGTAAATGAGCCGCCCATGGATGTCCCATGGGTCTGAATGTATAAGTTGTCCCCAGAATGAAAGACATATCTTGTTAGCGCTAATTCTGCAAGGCACAGTGTAAATGATCTTGGGGTTTGAGAATCCCAATTGTTGGGAAAAAATATATTTTCAATGACTCTCAGGGTCTCCCTCTGGGGAATATTTGTATATAGTGACTCAATATTGTTGTGAATGTTTCTAGGACCCTAATTAAATATTCCCGATGTATGCCCTTATGTGGTTATAACAAATCATATCCTTATAAAGGCATAAGAATCATATCCATATTTAGTAATAGCCAATGCAATCCAAATACGGCAAGGCTACTTCCTTAGACTCCTAGAAAGTACAACAAGTTCTTTAAACAAACCAAACCTCCAGCAACCTGGGAATTTCCCATGCTTTTCTTTTGATTTGTCCTAGAACTCCTGCGAGCACTGAAAGAACGGCCAGCTCCTAGTGACATCTTTTATTGACGTCTTATGTCCAACCTTACGTCAAACATGGCACCTTCCAGGTATAAATATTCCAGCGTTTGCCTTAAGCAACACACAGTGGTTTGGAGCAGAACGGCTAAATACTTATTCAAAGCCCAGCTGTTGCGAGTGCCAAAGGAAGCTGTCCCTCCCATTTTGACGCACTGAGAAAGACGCTGTCTTTTTCTCCTGCCGAGAAAATCCAGATCCAGTGTTTCCAGTCACCTTTGTGGGTAACTGGGAGATCGAGTCCTGAGAGCGAGATACAAGACCTCCTTCATTCTAAAACCAAGGTACGGAGCTGATTAGATCCTTAGAGAATTCTTGAGTAAGATTCTTGGCAAAACTAACTTAACTTAAAAACTCCTTTACTCCTTCCCATGTACTAGGCTTAGGTTAGGTACACTGGGGTAGGCGTATTTAGAAACATCAGTTGAGTACGTTTAGACAATTTTTATCATTGTATGTAATTGTATATATGTTATACATTTTAAGTATCATATGGCTCAGAAACCATATCAATGCTTTTACATTATTATTTCATAATACTCCTTTTTCTGTACGCACTTTACTTTATGACACGTATTACAATTATAGCAATTCACTTCTCTTGTATGAGAAAGAAGACGGCTCAATAAATAACACCTTTTATTGAAAGCGCCCGTCTCTCTATTTCTCTGCACTCTGTTGAAACTAAGAATGCACGATTGCCTGAGTGAAATAGCTATCTATTGTTTTCACACGACTCTGGAGATATACTCCTTATTCTGGGGGAGCAAAGTTGCCTTAATGTAATTACATTTTCAGATATAAAGTGGACTGTGCACTAGTCCAGTCAGGCCTCTGGGTTTGGATAAAATTGCTGCACGAGGATCCAGATCCAAGGGGTTTAGAATTAAAAACAAAACACCAGTAATTAGAAATGCTAATACTGATTGTATTTATGCACCTACCACTAAGTGTGAGTTTTACTATTGGTACTCAACACTGCCCACTTTTATGTTTTACCAACATATCAGTATAATATTAAATAAATTAGTATAATTTTTTAGAAAATATATCGGGGTAAACGGAAAAGTAAGGCCTTTGATGCTTTCATCAGTTTACCTCCTGGTTTTTTACTCGTTATGTTTCAATCTAGCCACATCCACTACAACTGTTTCTCTGGGAACTCTTGCCTGCTCCACTACAACAAGGCTGCATATAAGAGACTGCTGAAACTGAACAAATCTCATCTTTTGCTCTGGAGAGCAAACCTTAAATACAACAAAAGCATTGCATGTTGCTAAATGGAATAAATGCATAGCCAACTACTTATACCAAATGTGTGCCTTATAACCAGCAATGTAAGGTTCTAACCTCTGGTCTACTCAATGTCCTACAACACCCATGTTTTTATTGTAGTCTGAAATGCACACAGGTTTGCACACTTCAGAAACATGACCTCAAATAGTCACAGGTGAAGTAAGTTCATCATGGATGGGAGTTAGCCTATGGACATCTCTCTTGTCAAAAATGTACATTGTCAGATGCTCATAACTGCACAAGTCACTGTCCCTTCAAAAGATTTTTTACAAACAATCTCTTTCGGGTAATCTTAATGGTTAGAGTGGATGGTGTCACAAGCAGCAGTGTCCACATGGAACAATTCCCTGAACAATGGCACACCAGTATAAGTTGTCTCTGTTTAAATGGTGACATTTGTTAAAATGTTCTCTATCAAATGCTTACACAATTTTCTCTGTAACTCCAAAAGTTGATGGACAACCGGTGAGGGGAAGGGGGGTGGGGGGGGGGGCATTATTGGAATCCTAGCGGTGTAGACCCTGAAATTATAGACATATCCAGTACTTCTCTCAGACAGCATATACATCTTAATTCCTTAACTTGCCCTCTTGCTGGAAATGTTCTGCCTAAAAACCAAACTACCCTTTCCCAGGACTAAAGCTTTATGCACAGCCATTTCTTTCCCTGGAGTATAGATCTATCTGCAACGTGATCAAGGACAGGCCAAACCTTAAAAAGATGGTCACAATCAGGGGGACCTTTTGGCAATGCTAAATGATTATCAACAAAACACAACATCCGAAGTAGAAGTAAATACCAATTATGACTTTTACTTGTAGGAAATATAGCTATTGCCATCAAGGGATTAGTTGTCCAATATGAAGTCAGTGATGGATTCCTTATCAATACCATCAAAAAAGTTAAACCCAAGAACAACTTCAGCTCATCCCGATTTGTGGCAGCCCACGAATAGCTCTAGAGTGGGGCTCAAGTCAGGCACTGTTGTCCCTCAAATACTGTTCTGCAGAACAATTTCATCCCAAAATACATCATTCATCAACAACTACAACAAATGTATAAGCAAAAAAATCCGCAATGCACTGTATACCCTGCAACACCTTTAAAGGCAGCCAACACCTACCATGTTTGGGTCAATCCAGAGTCTAGCACTTCCAGTGGGAGGCCTGGAAGCTGTAGACAGCAATCCAGATGCCACTTCCAGTAATATTGGCACACTAGTGGCTTTCTCTAAAAGCTTTACTTCATCCGCACTAAGAGTGGTGTTGTAATGTACATGTCTTGTGCATCCACCCTATGGTAACACCTCCTCTACTGCATCGTTTTGACAGTAAGAATCAAGAGATTATTTGCAGATTGGGAGTTTGCTGCCATCTACTGGATTCAAAGGTACTTTTCTTTTCTGGGAATTAGTCCTTTGTACAAGTGTGCTTAATATATTCGAGGAAGAAAGCTTCGTGATTTTTCGGGGCTGTGGAATTTCACCTGGGTGCGCAGTTTGTTTTGTTTTTGTTTATTGACTTTGCTCTAAAGCATTTTGAGGCAGTTGGTCCTTGTCTCAGTTTGAATTCAGCGCAAGCTATGTTTTGACTGCTCACGCAATCTATGCACAGAGTGCTCAAGTACACCTACGTTTCTCCACGAGGTGTTTGTGTTTCCATGGTGACCAGATCTGTTCCTGGATGCTCCTGGGCGCGGACACACTGTGAACCACCCGGGACTGCGTCAAATAACGTGCTGCCATCTTTGTTGTTCCTGGTTTCACTTCAGAGGGCTGCTAGAAGTGCCGGTGGAACATCTCTCAGCATTTTGGCTCTTGAATTTCAAGAATCATCACTCCGCCTGCAACTTATCTTTACACCTCAATGTGGATTTAACACTTTGTTTTTCATGAGGTACAGTGCTTTGGGCCCCATCTGCAATCCCCTAAGAATGGGTTTTGAATGGTGTTTGGACGCTAACAGCAGTGGATTCGGATGAGTTATCGCTCACCGGTGCTCAAGTTTGTCTTTATTATACATTTAAAACATGTCTGTTTTACATTCTAGGAGGGCTCAATTAGTAATTCTTGTAATGCTGAGGGGTTTGGGGTAGTGTTGACCTTTTGCACTCATAGAGTTGAGGGTATGCCCATCTGTAATCATCTTAAACTGTTTTAAATGATGTTTGGATGTTAACAGCAGTGTATTTTATGTCAATGTTATATGCGTTTGGTCAATATGCTGTTTTTCTTTATGTATGAAAGGGGGGAAGTGTGTGTGTGGTATCAGTGGTGTATGCAGAAGTGGTAGTACACTGTGTTCCTAGTCTAGTTATTGTATGCAGTATGCAGTTGTGTTGTAAGTGTTGGTCTATGAGTGACGGGTAGGCGCAACAGAAGTCTGTCTTTTGTGTAGCTTCTCTATTTTGTTTTTTTGGTTTTACTCTCTGGAATTGGTTTTTACCTCCTATGAGGTGTTGTATTTCAAGGTTTTGCTCAGAGTCCGGGTGTTGTGTGCTCTGATTTGGGTTGTGGGTAACTTAGTTGGTTACCCCATAGGCTATGTGCCGTTTTCCTGGTTGTGGGTGACGTACGTTTGTCACCCCATCAGTATTTCAAGGTTTTTGGGAGGTGTTTTCCCCAATAGGGAGGTGATTTGCCCTATACAGTATGTTTCAAGGTTTTGGGAGGTGTTTTCCCAATAGGGAGGTGATTTGCCCTTTACAGTATGTTTCAAGGTTTTGGGAGGTGTTTTCCCAATAGGGAGGTGATTTGCCCTTTACAACATGTTTCAAGGTTTTGGGGAGGTGTTTTCCCAATAGGGAGGTGATTTGCCCTTTACAGTATGTTTCAAGGTTTTGGGAGCTGTTTTCCCAATAGGGAGGTGATTTGCCCTATACAGTATGTTTCAAGGTTTTGGGAGGTGTTTTCCCAATAGGGAGGTGATTTGCCCTTTACAACATGTTTCAAGGTTTTGGGGAGGTGTTTTCCCAATAGGGAGGTGATTTGCCCTTTACAATATGTTTCAAGGTTTGGGGAGGTGTTTCCCCTACATTTTTTGTATTTTCCTATGGGAAGGAGGTGGGGTGAGGATGGTTTACCTCCGTTCTTGGGTGTGAAAAATCTAGTCCCTGTCATTATTTAAATTTGTTTTGAGTGTTAGAAGCTTTAGAACTTGGGTGTTGAATCGCTGTGTTATTTGGCTCTTTGTTTCTGAATCTTCTTGACATTCTCTTTGTGCTTTTTCATCTTTGCACATTTACTTCTTTGTGAATTATTTTGCATGTATGCTTATGATTCATTTGTTGATTTTGATAAAAGGGTGATGTGTTGTAATGTACATGTCTTGTGCATCCACCCTATGGTTACACCTGCTCTACTGCTTGGCCCTTGATGATGTCATTGGAATGTTGGGAGGGTTGAACAGTAAGGAGATGTCAGTTGGCATGAGGGGCTGAGCAGTGGAACTGCTCCTGGTAGGGTCTCTGCTCTTTCACATGGATCTAAAGAAGAAATCAAGTTATGATTCTGTACTACACCTACAGACTATGGATCTTTCTTTATTGTAACAAGTGGCTTCATCATTAGATGATTCAACTCTGTCAGAAAATTCACTCTTAGAATCCTGACCTTCCTCTTCTGCCTGAGATGGAGAGGCACTCTCATAATCATGGCCAAAACAATACTCAAAAAGCATACCTACAACGTGATGTTCAGTCATACTGCAGCTTCACATACTTCTTAGTTATACAAGTAACTTGACAAACAAGTAAATACATACAAAGCACATAAAGACCTATATACTGTAAAAAAAAAATAACACTCACTTGCTAGAGACCGCTAAACTCACCAGCACCTACTCTAGATGGACACAGAAAGCACAAACAACATCCCATTAGAAAAATACACATTGTGCACAATTACAAGGACAATGTCACTCACATTCAAAAAAAAGCTAAGTAGGCAGCTAGTATCACAACATTTCCTAAAAATACATTCATGCAGGTTATTGATACTCATTTAGAGTAAACAATATAAAAAAATGTGCTTGCCAAACACATGCAACTAAACAATTTATAGCTGTATCAGTGCTGAAGCCCCAAGCACAAGTTACACCAAAGAAAAATAAAAGTTTTGCACTAAAATGAAAAGGAGAAAAAAAAATGTTACTACCAAAATGATGGCAAACCATGCAGATCATCAGCCAAACCATACTTCACACACAAACATTTCCTGGTGGTCTTGTGGCTTCTGCTCCCCTTGGAGGCAAATGGGCCTAAAAATACAATGCCTATCTGCCTCCAATGGGGGCACAAAAAGTCAAAATATTCACCCCCAAAAGGTAAAAAACCCTATACAATATAATCTCTTGTGGTGTAGTGGATTCTGGCCCCCTTTGGGTGTTAGATGGGCCCACAAATATAAGGCTGATCTGCCCCCGGGGGTGAAATGGCCAAAACACTCTACCCCATAAGGTGAGTGATCCTAGCCCAAGAGATTGCTCCCTGTAAATATGAAACAATTAATCACTGCGTTCTGGGTCAATGCCCACCACAACACAGACTGGGACAGAAACAGACCACACAGCATCAAATTCCCACTGAACCTCTCCAAACATGCCTCTAAGAACTTTATACAAAAAATTCACAAAGAAAATCCAGAGACACTAATAATGAACATTTTCTACAGCCCAGCATGGACTTCATGTTCAACACTATTTATTGTATTTATTTATTTCATTTAAGAAGTTTTATATAGCGTTGGCCTGACCCTAGGGTATTGGAGCGCTTTACAGCAGATACATTGCAGAGATTCACAAAATAGAAGAGCGACACATTAGCAGTGCAGGACAGTCTTAGTCTTCAGAGTCCTTCAAAGTCTTAGGTTTGGAGCAGTGCGCAGTGTCAGGTAGCTGTCAGCTAGATGACAATTTCTAACAATAATGAAAAAATATGTAACATCGAACTTTCACTTGAGCCACCTACCAGCCCTTGTACCAAGGGTGTCTCCTATCCAATAAGGTCTACTCAAAGCTCTGCCACCAACTAATGGCTGCTTCACCACTCTCCACCTCTCAGCAATCCAGACCACCGACCTCACCCCATTGCAACTAAAATATTATGCAACTTGGACTGATTTTAACTATATACCTGAATAAGTCCTCAAATTAATCAGTGGCTTGAAGCTGACATTGCACATTTCTTACTCCCTCCTTGCTACACCTGTCAAAAATCATTTGACTTTGTCCCAGTCTGACATGGCCGTATATCTCAAGTAAGCGCATAATTCTTCTAAGTGATGTTGTTCAGTATATTGTATAAAAACTTATCTCTCATGTCTACATATTGGATTTTAGTCATGTATTAAAATATGTTCAATTTTTCGAAACTGGTGTGGGATCTTTTTGTGCGGGGTTTATCTGTTTGAAGTGTTGCACAAATACTTTACACATTGCGTTCAAGCTAAACAAGACTGCTCTGTGCCAATCTACCAGAGAGGAGCATAGATTAATTTGGGGATTGCTGGTGCCCCTCTATGACTAGAATTGTGGTTATCACTTGACCAGGTCTCCCACCCCACTCAACCAGGAGTCCAATTTGTGCTCAGTGGTGTGGATAAGGGCTTGTGTTTCCACAGTATCATGCAGTGATTTCAGGTATACAAAATTCCCACAAAATATTTGATACCAAAATGATTTTTTGTTTTTTAATTGTCCTTGATTGTCTCTATTTTTCTTATTTCCAAATGTGATTCCTGCCTCACATTTTTGATGCCTGTGATTCTTGCATGCTAGGATGGACTAGGATATCAATGTTAGGTGTGCAGATATATGGCAAAACTCTCCCAACCACAACATTGCCCAGTTTTTCCTCATGCATGTGTCCCTTAGTGCGGGTTCAGAATGCTGGAACTCCTCCCCGTATGATTTGTGGTCACATCAGGTGGCCAATGTTCATGTTGAGATAGGTGTTTCTCGTGTTGAGAAAGAGGTCACTCATGTGGAAAATGTATTCGAGTGGAGCAGAGAAGCAGCATCCTCTGGCCCTCATGCTAATTTTATTCTGTAAACAAGACCCCATCGCTAAATATCAGCGCAAGTAGCCCAATGTGCCAAAACTCTGCTGATCACAGAACTCCATGAATTCTTTCTCAGTTTTAAGGCTACTCTTTGTAACCTGTCCATTTTTTAAAACACTGAGCAGACGTAAATATGGCGTGACTTTTGCTAGTCTCACCAGGTTCTGCTGTTACAAACCTTGAAAATTGTCTAAAGAAACACATTTCCTCACATTTCTATGATGGAAAGTTACATAATCGGCGGGAAGCCACAAACTTCTACCCACAGAGCCTTCCTCTAAGTCTCCCCATAAAAAGGGTAGCTCACTTCTATGGGTAGGCCTAATGCCTGTGACAGGAAACCACCCAAAATGCAACATGGGCACATTACATATTTTCCCTGAAAACTGACCTTTATTTGCAATGTACCAGTTGGCACCTTGAGAAACCAAACAATCCTGCACATTTTTTAAAATAAGACACCCAGGGAAATCCAGTATGGGATGATGTGTGTGGCTCCCACCAGGATGTTTTACCCAGAATCCCTTTCAAACCTGAAATTTAGCACAAAAAAAAGTTCCTCACATTTCTGTCCGAGGTCAAAGTTCCAAAAACAAAGATTTCCTGGCACCCAGCGTTAGCATTGGTCTACCAAGTGAAACGATACCTCACTTGACCTGGGGGATTACTGTGAGGTAGGAAATATGTGCTTTCTTTCTGATTCTGGAACAATATGGTACAGCAATATAAGGTAACATTTACTTACTCACATTTTGAGGTTTGCCTGGTATTTTGGGTATCCAAAAGATTCACAACACCCTGTACTCCCCTGGGTCTTTCATTTACGAAAATATCTAGAAATGGTAAATGTTCCCTAGAAACAATGTACAACCTGGCAGAGAAACGCAGACAAGACAAATATGGATTATCATTTTGTACCCATGCACATCGCGCATATACCTGTAGACCAGATTATTACTGATTGCTAGGAGACACACACCACTGCTGCTAGAATTTTAATATATTGTTGCTGCTAAATTCATTTTTAAACATGACTTAATACGTGTTGCTAAAATCACTTTTAACCATGATTGATACGTGTTTTTAAAATTGGTTCACTCACTGTGCTCATTGTCTGGTGTTTGCAACTTGCACTTGCTAATTGCACAACCCTCTCCCTGTCGCCGCGGGAAGTCCCGTTAGAGCGGAGGGAGTCAGGGTCTTCAGAGCCGCCCACGAGCACAGCCGCCATATTGGGACAGCTCGGGACGCGCTCTAGCCTCTGAAAATCTGAACGAGAGGCAGCTATTTAGCCCTCGCTCGTAAGGATGCGCAGCAGACGTGCGCAGCGGGCGCGCGCCGAAGACGCGCCTAAGACTAGCCCGTCTGCGCCCGTCCGCGCCTGGCCCGGGCCTAGGGCCACCCCCCTTGGCATTATTCCTCCACATGCCACCGGCCTTGCCTTATGTTACTCATCTTCCCAACTGAGGGATCTGAATCCTGGTACCATCAGTTGGCGATGCAAGTGCAGGCCTCTCTCCACTAACATAAATTATATCCCTGAGATATGCCCTGGGTGCAATTACCAACTGCCCCGCCCCAGCCTTGCTCAGAACGATGCCCTCAGCGTACTAGGTAAACCTCCCTGCCACAGATCGGAAGTGCCACCTAAGTCTATATATCGGGCAGCACTTATTAATGTGTGTTCCCTCCCTTGCCATAGTTTACATATTAGGGAATGTATCCTCAGCCAGGACCTGGACATACTTTTTGTCACGGAAACCTGGGGGGACGACGCTTCAGGACCTGACTTTTGTCAGGCAATCCCGGAAGAATATAGTGTGGCCAGGCAGGATAGAATAACAGGAAGAGGTAGTGGTATAGCCATTATTCATAAGGATACATATCGTTCCAGACTTGACCTCATCCAGGGTTTATTTATTTATTTATTTGGCGATTTTTAGAGCGCGCAAATACCCTGGGGTGTCTCGGCGCTGTAGTTGCAGAACTCTCGGGTAGAGGGGAGATTTAGGCTGGGAACAACCATGTTTTCAGTTTTTTTCTGAAGTTGAGCAGGGTCGGAGCACACTTGATGTGGAGGGGCAGTGTGTTCCACAGTTTAGCTGTGGCAACGGAGAAACGTTTGTCGCCCCAATTGGCCCTTCTTGTACGGGGGACTGCGAGTAAGTGAGCTGAGGATGAACGTAGTGTTCTTGTGTGCTCAAGCGGGCGGAAGGCTTTTTTTAGGAATAGAGGGCCGTGGTTGTGGATCGCTTTATATGCTATGCATAAAGCTTTGAATTTAATACGGCTCCTCACCGGCAACCAGTGTAGCTGTCGGATGTAGGGGGAAACAGATGCAAATTTGGGGATGGATAGCAGAGTCCTAGCTGCTGCATTTTGCACTGTTTGCAGTTTGTTGAGGACCTTTTGTTGTGCATTAAGTAGCAAGGCATTGCAGTAGTCTGTTTTGGAAAAGAGTAATGTGCTGACTAAGGTTTTGCCTGCGTATGAAGGTAGATATGGAATTAGTTTTTTAATCCTTTTTAGTATGTGGAAGGAGGAGTAAACCACCGCGTTGGCATGCTGCTGGAATGACAGCTTGTTATCGAAGATACCGCCTAGGTTACGTACCTTCGTAACAGGTTCAGGAGGTTGTCCCATCTGATGGGGGCCAGGCAGGTTGTAGCCTCCCGAATGTCATCACTTCTGTCTTATCAGAATTAAGTTTAAGACAGTTGGATGACATCCAGGAGCTTATTGCCTTCATTCCATTTTGGAAATTAGCTGCCACCGAAGTGCCATCGTTGTGTATCGACACCACCAGTTGGGTGTCGTCAGCATACATAGTGAGGGAGATTCCGTAGGATTTTATGACCCTCGCCAAGTCAGACACATATATGTTGAATAGTGTCGGGCTTAGCGAGGATCCCTGCGGTACTCCACATGGCAGGGAGACAGTCTGGGATGTGTAGTTGCCTAACTTCACAGTTTGTGGGCGGTTTGACAGGAATGAAGCAAGGAGGTCCTTTGCTTTGTCTTTTATTCCTATGGCCTCGACACGGTCGATCAAAGTGACGTGGTCGACCGTGTCGAAGGCCGCGGACAAATCCAAGAGTATCAGGATTACGGCTCCTCCGTTATCCATCGTGGACCTGATCTCGTCTGCTGCTTTTAGAAGTGCAGTCTCTGTTCCGTGGCCCTGTCGAAACCCAAACTGGGTGTCATCTAGTAGATTATTGTTGTGAATGTAGTTTGACAGCTGAGAATTCATGATCTTTTCAAAGATCTTTGCTGGGAATGGGAGGCAGGCAATGGGCCTGTAGCTGGCAGGAAGGAGAGGGTCTAGACTGGGTTTTTTCAGTAGAGGTTTGATTATGGCTTTTTTCCAAACCGATGGGTAGATGCCGGATGCGAACATTGCATTGCAGATGGTGGTTAGTGGCGGGGCAATGACTTCAGGGATGAGGTTAAGAATGCCTGGAGGGCATGGATCTAGAGGTGAGCCGGATTTGGTTCGGGCGATCAAGGGTTGAATGAGTTCTTGGGTGGTAGGTTCAAAAGCTGCAAATATAGGGCCACTATCGGCGGTAGATTGCGAGGAGGGAGTGAGCGATGGGTCAGGGGAGAACGTGTTAAAAATGGCTCTGACTTTGTCCTCAAAGAATTTAGCCAATGCGTCCGAGAGGGCCTGTGATCCTTCTGACCGGGGTGCAAGAGGGTTGGACAGATATGTTACTACCTGGAATAGTTTCCCTGAGGAATTTTTGGCCTGATTAATTTGGTTTGTATGATATATGGTTTTCTCTGATTTTAAAAGTTTTTTATAGTTGGAAAGGTCGCTTTTATAGATAATCTTGTCAGGGGTATGGAAATTGCGGCGCCACTGCCGTTCTAGATTCCTGCAGTGTTGACGCTGAAGTCTGAGCGGCTCGGAAAACCACGGGGCTGAGGGAAGTTTTCTACTATGGTGAGAAGTTTTAGTCGGTGCTAGTTTGTTGCAGGCTTCATTCAGATTCTCCAAGTAGGTATCTGAGGCTGCTATGGGATCATGCTCATTAGGCATTGGGCTGTCCTGTATCATCTGGGTAAGATGATCGAGATTCATATTTTTCCAGTCTCTGAACTTGGTGGGTGGAGAAAGAGTCGGGAGGGGGGGACCGGGCTTAGTGTAAATAGAAAAGCATACTGCGGAGTGATCTGTCCAGACCAAAGGAATAACCTCGGTAATGGAGATCTCAGGGATGTTGGTGAAAAGTCCGTCCAATGTATGTCCTGCTTTGTGGGTGGGATGCTTAACTATTTGTAGGAGACCAGCTGACTCTAAGTCGCCAAGTAGCGTTGTAGTATCAGGATCTTCTGAGGCTTCGAGATGAAAATTGAAATCACCCAATATGGTAAAATGTGGTGATCCAATTGACGTCTCAATGATGTGATCCAAGAGTGATAGAAATTTAGATCTGGATCCTGGGGGGCGGTAGATCAACATGCCTTTGAATGTTGTTTTGCTAGAGAGGCCTATAGTAAAGAGGAGTGCCTCGCATTCAGAGTAGGTTGTCTCTGTTGTAGTTATTTTGAGGTGGTCTTTGTAGATGATCGCTATTCCTCTGCCTTTCCTTATTGGTCTGTCTAGTTTGCATACACAGTAGTTATTAGGCGTAGCATCTCTGAAATCAGGGCCGGAGGCATCGTCCCCCCATGTCTCGGTGATAAATAATATATCTATTTTATGCAAGCCTATGAAATCTGCGATTTCAAATTTGTGTCTTGGCAGGGACCGTACATTTATGAGTGCTGCTGACACTAGTAGGGGGGGGGGTTACAGGAGGAGCAGGCGTAGTCTCAGTGCAAGTGGGGCACTTGAGTGGTCCGATCCAAGGATTGTTGTAGTTGAAGTGAGGTAGGGAGTGAGAGATCTCTGTTGTCTGCTTGATACCAAGGAATTGGGCCGAGGTATACGTTAGTGGTGAGGAGTTGGAGACGGGACAGGGGAGTGCTGGAGCAGGGGGGGTGGCCCTGGGCCCGGTCTCGGCGCGGACGAGCACAGACGAGCTTGCCTTATGCGCGCCTTCGGCACACAATCGTCGCGCCCGCTGCGCTCGTCCGCTGCGCTTCCGGATCCGGTGCATTGTACATAGGGGAGAATTGGGGTGTGGCTGGGGGCGGGGCCAGCGCAAATGGGCGTGGTCTGTTGCCGAAGGGCGGCGTTGCTATGGCAACCCTGGTCCGCGTCAGCATTTAATCGGCTGGGCGGTCGAGTGCTCGTAGCGGATGGTAGGTCAATCAGGTTTTAAAACACACAAGTATCACAGTATCGGTTTAGATTGTGAATCTGCAACATTCGCTATCAATCTCAACCACAAGCAAGCCCTTAAAAGGGATTCTCCTGTACAGACCCCCGGGTCCACGGAACAAATTTTTTGCCACTCTCCCCGATTTTAATGTTCATATCATAGGATCCCCAGACTACCTAATTCTGGGTGATTTTAATTTTCCCCTTGAAGATCAGGAGAACAACGATGCCGTGCAGCTTATTGCTGACTTGCAGACTCTGGGACTGCAGCAACTAGTGAAGGGCCCTACACATCAAGCCGGACATACGTTGGATGGCTTATTCACCAACAATCCCGATGTCATGATGGTGGATGTTTTGCCATTAGTATGGTCTGATCACAAAGCTATTATCTTTACCATAAAATCACGTGCTCCTAACCCTCCTCAATGTAAACGAAGAGGTAGGATAGGAATTCGGGCATGAAAAAGTGCAGATATCCCGCGGTTTATGGATATTCTGACCTCCTCCCCACCCACAGGTTCTGATAGCCCAGATGTATTATCAGCCCAGTTCCAAGAGTGGATCCAGAACGCGGCTAATCAGGTGGCCCCGGAGAAATTTATTTTCTCCAACAGAACTTCTCCTTCGGTAAAATGGTTCACTGAGGAGCTTAGGCTACATCGACAACATTACAGGAACTTGGAGAGGCGGTGGCGCAAGCAGTATTGCCCCGTAGCCAAGCAATCCTACAAAGATGCGCTTGCAATCTATAAAAAGGCCATCGCATTGCTTTCTTCTCTACTCAAATTGAGACTGCTCATAATTCAGCCAGGGAGCAGTTTTCGGTGGTAAACACTCTGTCCAACCCCCCTTCAGGACCTGGAATCGAACCTTCACAAACATTATGTGACTCTTTGGCTATGTTCTTTTCTACTAAGGTTGCTGACATCTATTCATCTTTTACCGGAAACCCTAGAGGGGAGAACAGGGAGGCAAGCCATCAAGCTAATAGTGGACAGGCCACTTTCCCCTCCTTTCATCCAGTCACTATTGACCAGGTTAGCAGGCTTATTGCCACCACCAAGGCAGGCTCCCCTCTCGACCCCTGTCCTCCGATGGTGATGAACGCCATAAATGAGGCAATTTCTTCTCCTCTCACAGACATATGCAGTGCCATTTTTCAAACTGGCATATATCCAGACGGCTGGAAGAATGCTGTTATAAAACCCTTACTTAAAAAACAATCTCTGGACCCTGCAGTCTCGGCCAATTATAGACCACTTGCGGGCCTTCCTTTTCCGGCAAAAATTTGTGAAGCTATAATGAACCAACAGCTTTCTGAGTTCGTCGACTCCCACAATCTTTTAGACGATACTCAGTTCGGATTTAGAAAGGGCCATGGGACCGAGACTGCACTAATAAAAGCATCTGATGAAATTAGATCCATCATGGACCAAGGAGGAGCGGCAGTCCTTATTCTTTTGGATTTGTCAGCGGCCTTCGACACGGTCGATCATGCCATCTTGATCGACCGTGTCACAGCCCTGGGGATTGTCGACTTGACTGGAGATCTTATTTCATCTTTCCTGAACAGTCGCATGCAGACAGTGAAATTAGGTAATTTTTACTCTCCTGTCTCCGCAATCCCCTGTGGGGTCCCCCAGGGCTCCTCGCTAAGTCCGACGCTGTTTAACATCTATGTAGCGGACTTAGCAAGGGTAATAAAAACCCATGGGTTGCATCTGACATCTTATGCAGACGACACCCAACTAGTCCTGGCGGTGCATAAGTATGGTCCAATGGTGGCAGCAAAATTCCAAGAAGCAATGCTGGTCGTTTGCTCCTGGATGTCAACAAATTGTCTGAATTTTAACTCGGATAAGACCGAGGTTATGACCTTTGGCAACCTATCCCCGGAATGGTCACCCATCTGGAGGCCAAGCCAGATGGGCCCCCCGCCTGTCCCAGTTGCCAAGGTCAGAAACCTGGGAGTTATTTTCGACAATAAGCTGGTCTTTAACCATCATGTAAACAAGGTAGTATCATCCGCCTTTTATGTCCTGAAGAAAATCAGGAAACTCATGCCCTATCTTCCAGCATCAGCAGGGAAAACTCTCATTACTACCTTGGTATTCTCGAAGATGGACTACGGGAATGCCCTCTTTCTGAACACTCAAAAACAAGTCCTAATGAAACTCCAGTCCATACAGAATGCAGCAGCCAGAATTCTGCTCGGTATTCCCCGACGCCATCCGACAACTACAGCCATTCAACAGCTTCACTGGCTAAAAGTTGAAAACCGTATTAAATTCAAGGCATTATGTATTGCCTATAAAGCCGTACACAATATAGGACCCAGGTTTCTGAGAGAGGCCTTTAAACTGCACACCCCAAAGAGACAGCTCAGATCTGCAAACATTTGCATGCTCTCAGTCCCTCGAACCAAAACAGTGACCTGTGGTGACAGGCGTTTCATGGTAGCAACAACCAAGCTATGGAACACCCTCCCTCTGATCATTAAAACTGCCCCCAACCTGGTAGGTTTCCGTAAGCTCCTTAAAACCTGGTTATTTGACCAGTAAGCTGGTGGGCATCGGTCCTTATCTGAGTAATCATATGCGCCGAGACACCCAAGGGTAATTGCCGCGCAATAAAAATCTCAAATAAATAAATAAAATAAAAAAAATTACAGCCCATCCAAACATTGCCCAAGTACACACACAAAGTGGTTGGATTTGGTGCTAGGGTGAGTGAAGGTTCAGAAAATAAAATCGTTTTAACAAAAGATTTTACACAAAAAAAAACTGAGCTGTTAAGTGAAAGGTTGAAAACCTGAACCAAAGACTCACAGATCATCAGTTGTAAAGCCACGTAAGACACCTCTTTACAAGCCCTACACACTCCTTTTATATATGACACACAAGACCATTCACACTTCCATCTGCGTACAAATTACATTACAACACTCACATCAACAGACAGAGTGGTGATATTTCCATCTAGCCACATCCTCCACCACTGCTTCTCTAGGAACACTTGCTCCGCTACAGAGACTATCAGAGACTGTTAAAACTGAACAAATGTCATCTTTGAGAGCAATCCCCATTGATATAACAAAAGCATTAAAGGTTGATACATGGAATAAATGGATAGCCAATTTCTTATATCAAATATAAGCCTTATGAACAGCAGTGTAAAGTTTCATCCTCTGATCTATTCAATCTACACCACCCAGGTGCTTATTGTATGTGCTGATTATAGTCTAAAATGGATGCAGGTTTCCGCACATCAGCAACCTGACCTCAAACAGTCTCAGGTTAAATATTGTCATCATGTATGATAGTCAGCAGGTAGATATCTCTCCTGGCAGAAAATCACAAAGATGGAAGTTAATTGTTAGACAAGGCACTGCACTATCACTTCTCAAGTTTTTAACAAATAAGCTCCCTTGGTAAACCATTATGGTTAGAGTGGATTGTGCCAAAAGCAACAGTCTCCACTTTGATAAATTTACTGACTAATTTTCACTTCTCAAGGTTTACAAATTGTTCCTTGTCTATAAGTACTTTGCAGCTGGTGATCTTTTGGTGCCGTGTACCAACCCACACTTGCCTTCTCCATCACAAGAATGCTGTGAGAATTCAAATATGCCACAGACTCTATGAAGCCCTGCCACCTGTAGTGTCTTGTATATATTTGTAAAGTGTGAGACTTCTTGTCCCCGAATGACTCAGTAGGAATGATATAAGTGCTGGGGTGTGTCTAGGAGTTTGTTAAATAAAGTTGGTGACATATTGTGAGTCATTTAATGATTGCACTCCAAAGAATAAAGATGTGTACTGCAGAGCTCAGTGTGTGGTCATGTGCATGCTAATTGCCTCTGTGGGATGCTAAATCAATTATCTAAATAAGGTACTAGGAAAGTGGCAGTGATAATTACCTGAGGTCCTTCAGTACAAGTTGATTTTTGCCCTGTTCCATCAGGCCCACCAGTTCTCAAGTTTGAGTCCTATGTAAATAGCTACATATGTGTGTGTCCAAATAACTAGTTAGGAAAGTGTGAATGTGGCAGAGAGAGGTTCCCGAGGAAGTTCACTACTTATTGTTCGGTTGATGTTTCATCCCACACTTTTGGATTGGAGTTTCCAATAGGGCTTTATTTCTGACAGTGTTTGCAGGTGTCCAGCACTGACCATGTTCCAGTGAACATAGACACTTTCCCTCAGCTTGTGTAGGGAAGCTTTTCCCAGTGCTGGTCACTTGCATTTTTGCCAGTACAACTGACCAGGGAAGCCACTTTAGAACATGTGCTGGACACTGATGAAAACGAGAACCCCAGCTGCATGGTGGCTTCACTGAAAATAGGATTGTTTGGTATCAAACGTTTTGTATTAGCCAACGCACACTGATGCCAGTGTTGGGTTTACCTGTACATGCACTCAGAGGGCACATTAGAGGTACCACCTGAAAACCTACAAGCCTCTGGTGTCCCTCACAATATTCTGTTCTGATCTCTTACGGTGAGAGCCTTTTGCTCTCAGAAGACCCAGAACAAAAACCTGTCTGAGACAAGGTGTAACACCCTACCACAGGATTTACTGCTGGTTAGCCTCCTCTGGCCTGCCCACTTCAAAGAAGCTGCTGCCTTAGGAATGCAAAGCTATCTCCTCTCGAAGAAGAGGAAGCTGACCCCACTGACCAGAGACCCCTTGCTACCTGGACAAGAGGTCACATTAGTTAGTCAGATCAGCGTGCCGCCTACAGGCTAGTAACACCGCTAAGGTAGGCTACTATGAGGTGGCCACAATGTTTCAGAAGTAGCCGCCTTTGTAATGGCATACTTAGGAATTATGGGACACTGTTATGCCCACTTCCCAGGAAATGGTCATGTAGGTGGCATAGTGACCACAAGGCTCAGTGGCGCATTGGCTACTACCAAACACTCCCCTAATGCTACCAAATTCAGTATGTACGGGAGTCTTGGCACCAGAGAAGAAGATCCTGATAACCTACAAAGATGAAGGGCATGAAGAGCTGCAAATGCAGAAGACCAAAGGAAGCACCTGACTTGTCCTTAGTCATGTTGCCCTGTCTGCCGTTCGCTGTTGGCCCTGTGCTCAGAAGCAACGTTTGCAGCTGAGTGCCTCAAAATCTTTGATGACTGCCTGCCTTCAAGAAAGACCAAGACCTCCCAAAGAACAGCAGAACTGCTTTCTGCATTCTTCAGACACACCGAAAGAGAAGACTCTGAGGCCATCTGGCACTACTAAAACTTACACCAGATAGCACAACTGCAACCATTGCCTCTACCCTGACTTGAAGTGAGCCACCAGTGCAAACAAGGTTCCCCAGCTATCAAGAGCATGAGTCCATTGTGGTCTCACCACCTGTGGACTGCCCGACGTTGCCTGCAGCCTCTGCATGCTGGCCCCCTTTACTGTTACTGCTCCTGGTAAGAGTTTACGGAGGCGGAGCTAGTGGTTCGAGCAGCAGCTGTGTGTTGCAGGTGTGCGGTGTGTGTGTGGGGTCCTCGCTGCAAGTTTCACCTGCGGGTTTTCTGTATCCTGTATCCCTGTATCCCGCCTTGACAGTGGCTCGGGGGACGGAGCCCGGTGTCTGGTACAGATGGCTTGAAAGTTAGCCTGGAAGCCCACGAACCCACATGCCCCAAAGCCCGCAAGCCTGCCAGCCCACCAGTGAGGCCAGTGAGGCGAGGTGAGGAGGCGAGGAGCCGGGGATACAGGGAGCTTGAGGGTCGGAGCCAAAGTCCAGTGCCCGTGTCCGAACCGGAGGCACGCGTGTGGCTTCAGGCAGTCAAGTGGCAGAAGAAGTGAGAGGCGGCGTAGAGGTGGCGGCGGTAGAGGCGGTGGCGGCAGCGGTGGCGGCAGTGGGGAGGCAGCATCTGGAGGTGAGAGAGCGAGAGACCAAGGTGAGCAAGGTGAGCGAGGCGGTCAGGAGCGGTTCGCGTTCACCCCTCGCATTTACCCCTTGCCTGCCGCCGTACGTCTGTGCTGTGCGACTCGCTTATACCCCAGGACCCCAGGAACATTCTTTTGGTGTTTCCCGTGGTTTCCAGTGGTCTCCAGTAGTGGGTCTTTTATCAGCTTGGCCCGGGGACTTGTGTGGACTCATGTCGTGCCCTGTCCTTTTTAAAGGTCACTGGAGTTAGTACTTGAATGATAAATGTCTGATATAGACCCTGAACAATTCCTTTGTCAGTGGCAGCAGTGTGTACAGTGTGAACTGGTAATATTATCGCGACAAGCACTCAATCATAGTACCTGCTGAGCAGAAAAAAGAGCAGTACCTGGTCTTGCTCCATCCCATTCTGCCATAAACTTTGTCATAAACTTTGCCATCAATCCGCAGAGTCTACTACGGTTACCACGCCACCCCATCCCCAGTTGCCAGACGGGGGTCGGCGTGCGGCTCGGATTGGGCCACTGCTGAATCGCCCAGGCCTCGGGCAATTTGGTATGTGTATAGCCGTGGGGTATCTGTGGGGCATCTGAGGAGTATTTGAGGCAGAGTCAACTCTTCCAACACACCCAAGGCTGTGTTTTACATTCATTCAACCTCATACGTATTGTCATCTGCTTCCTACTTTTCTTATTAACAGCTGGAGGATCAACAAGTCGAAGTGACGTTAAATCACTTAGGCAATGGTAATGTCTGTTAGGCAACTGCGCTCACAGTCAAAAGTAAAATCAGCAGAAACTCTAGTAACCATCAATCAGACTGTCAAGAGCTCCTCGAGTACCCTAAAACCTCAAAAAACTATCCATGGACGCAGAAGTGGTGCGCATCTGACAGTATTGGAATCTTATCCATCAGTAAAGTCAATGTTTACCAAAAAGGGAAGAAGCTCTAAGTATGGAACAGGATTAAAAAATGGAGATGAAGGAAAGGAGAGAATTTATCAGAGGATTCAATGGACTCCGAAATAATAGCTAGGAATGGAGTAGAGAGTCATACAATAAGACCAGAGGAGCTTTTCCCCGTTGTAACTATACTAAAGATAAATGGGGATGAATGCAATGCAGTACCCCCTTTACCAGTAAGAAGAACAGATCTGCAGCAAGTAGAAGGGGGGATAATAATTTGGAGATGGCCCTATCCAGGCTCGAGGTAGTTTTGTTCTCCTCAAGGCAAGGGCAACAAAGAAGTATTGACATCTCGAGCAGGAGTTCACTCACACACGACTATCATGTATAGTAGCACTCCTACTAAATTATCTTTGGTTACGGACTTACATGATTTTTCAGGTGAAGAACTATCAATGTCATGTCATAACAGGGTAAGGAATTCCCTGTATTCATTGTTTGTAAATGAGAATGCAGGGGCCGAGGGGTAAATGAACACGTTTCTTAAATTGGAAAAAATCGCATCTGCAATTTTGTCTCTGCTGGAGAAAAGTACTTCTAACTCCGATCATATTCTCAAATTCCTGACGCCCATTTTAGGAGGGGTTTTAGATCTTAAACATCATAGACAAGCATGCGCGAAATGTGCTTCCCCTATATTTAGTAAAGCATGTCAAACGCATAATGTAATACATAATGCTGATAAAGTCTCTGGGATAGGGGAGCCAAAAGAACTGCTGGTAGACTTTGAAAGTTCGACACCTGTAAGAAATTCAATCCCAAGCCCGTCCCAAGTTAACATTAATGAGTCTGTAAAGGTCCCCAATTTGGGGGAAAAGTTAAATGTAAGTGTTTCCCCAATTATAGACACAGTGCGTGTTTTTCCAATGTTTAATATGTGTAAATCAAAAAAACCTAAACCTCAACAACTAGATGAAATAATTAACATCTCAGAGAGTTCTGCTGTGGGGGAAGTCTCAACAGTAAGAAAGGGAACCACTAAAAATGATCGAAGGTGGAAAAAGAAGATAAAAAATCGCCGGTTCCCAAAACGCAAGCAGAGAAAGCTGTGGTTCCAACCAGCAAACAAAAAGGAAAACACTTACATAGCCCCTGTTGACGAAAAGAATACAATGTCTGTGGGGCAACTGAAAATTAATATGAGTCTGAATCATGAGCAGGATATTGCCCTTCAGCAAAATAGTTTGATTGTTAGGCTGAACACCAATCTGAATAATGACGGAGAGGGTGAAGGCAGGTTAAGAAGGGTCTCTAACTTGCATAGTAGCACAGGAATTAAAGAGGCCAATTTAAAAAGCTCTGTAACATTCCCGAGAGTAGAACTAAGTGGTGCCGCACAGGAGTCAATTGGTCCTGCCTTGTCATCAACAAATCCAGAAATAAGTAATAGTGGGGGAGTCAGTCGGAGAATGATTATAACCGTTAATAATAATGATGGGGGGAATTTAAATGACGATCTCCCCAGAAGTCTGCAAGATATTAATCTAATTAGGTTTTCCGAGACAGGAGCTGGGCAAGTGAATAAGGCTTTAATTTTTATCCCAATCTTTGATGCTGAGGTAATGACATTGAACAGAAGCGCCCTCCTTAGAATTATATCTGAAATATATGATCTAAAGTTAATTACCAGTAATGATATTGAACTGGTGCATTTAGATTGGAGGTACAAACCATATGTAACTAAAGCCATTTTTACATCTGGGGTAGTGTATTCGCTCTTCTTAGCAAATGTGGACTGCTTCAGGAAAAGAGGAATAGATGTTCTTATTAGCACGGTACCACATGGTGCCCCGCCCAAAAGCCTCGAAATACCTTATCATCTGCAAGGGAAAAGATTCATTGAACATGAGGGAGAGAATATACCCTCAAAATGGTCCTTATACCCGAAGAGGTCCTTAGTATAGACGGAGGAGATGAGGTGTCAAAATGGAGTTGGATCGCAAATACTTTGAATGGGGCAAAAACAATTAACACAAAACCCATAGAGCGGGGGTAGCCTACTGGGGACAATTGTGTTGTGGAATATGGTGGGGCTAGGAAAAGAACATCATAAGCTTAATTCTTTAGAAAACCTAGCCCCCAAGATAATTTTACTACAGGACATGTTGGCAAGGGAAGAGTTCCAGTTAGAGAACTACTATGTGTTCTGTAGTGACGCAAAAAAATCCATAAAGGGGCATGCAAGTGGGGGTTTAGCCATTTTGTTAAGTTGTGAGTTAGCATGGGACCCTGTGATATACAAACATCCATCAAATTGCTGTATCTGTGCTAAGTTAAAAATGGAAAAAGATAACTCGGGACACGCAACGTTTCTGCTTTTGGTAAACATGTACATCCCACCTGGGAAAGCGTTTACTCCATTGGTTGACTCCATTTGCACTTTTGTGCAAGATTTATGTAGTAATGGAGAAAGAGTATGTATAATGATGGTAGGGCTCTTTAATGCTAAAATAAGTAACAGCTCCATCTCATCTTTTTCCAATGTGGACTTGGAGGAGGTTTGGTTTATACCAGAGTCAATATTCCTGGCCACTTTAAAAACTGACAAACGTGGGTTTTCACTTGTGCAAAATATTAGGAATCTTGACCTTGTATTATTAAATGGCAGATTACCAGAGGATTCACCTGCAGCCCTCACCTTTCATGGTACATTTGGCCACTCCCTACTTTTGTATTATTATATGGCAGTGTCTTTTCAATTGTTTGGGGCATGTTCACAGTTTAAAGTGCTTCCCACTAAATTGAGCGACCACAACATCTTGGCGGTAAATTTAGCATTAAATATCGAGAAACCTGAACTCTGGAACCAGAGGAATGTTAACGTAACTTATTCTCAAAATAATGGTTGCACCTGTTGGTCATACAAGAACCTTCCGAACTTTCAGTGGGTATTTAAAAATATTGCGCCTAGTTTATTCTGGGAGAGCCCAATTGTGAGATATGATGGAGTAATGACTGCCATAAGAAATCTGGGAAGAAAGAAGCAAGGCGAAAGAGCCGCCCCCATAGCAATACTCCCCATCGAAATTAAAAAGCTTAATAATAAGATAATGGGCTGATTAGATCCCAATTTAGAGATCCTAGGACATTAAAACAAAAAGAGATATACAGATTAAAACAGGTCCAGAAAAGAAAACTAGCAGCTGACCGTAGGGCCTCCGAAGACGAAAAATGGATTAACCTTTGGGAAGTGGCACTCTTGGGGGATACTACAAAGTACTGGGCCTTAATAGCCAAATTTTGTGTCAGTAGAGAAAAATCTCAACCCATGTTGATCCCAGAAACAGAGTGGTCTATTTATATATCCTTATTGTATGCCCCTAATCTACTAGATGATAAGGTTGAGAGGTCTGTTAATACCATAGCATTGGTGGGTGATGTAGTTCAAGTTCAGGAATTTGTATAGCGCACTACTCACCCAGAGGGTCTCAAGGCGCTTGGGGGAGGGGGTTCAGTATTTATCGAATAGCCAAGTTTTAAGTTGCTTTCTGAAGGAAATGTGGTTCTGTGTAAGGCGGAGGAGAGTGGGGAGAGAATTCCAGGTTTTGGCCGCTAAGTAGGAGAAGGATCTTCCTCCCTTGGTGGATCTGTGGATGCGCGGAATTGCGGCGAGGGCTTGATTGGAGGATCGTAGTTGGCGAGTGGGTGTGTAGAAGGACAGTCGTGTGTTGAGGCATTCGGGTCCTAGTTTGTAGAGGGCTTGTGTGCATGGGTGAGGAGACGGAACGTTATTCTCTTGTTGACGGGAAGCCAGTGGAGGTCTTTCAGGTTACTGGTAATGTGAGCTTGGCAAGGGATGTCCAATATGAGTCTGGCTGATGCGTTTTGGATGCGTTGGAGTTTTTTCTGTAATTTGGCTGTGGTTCTGGCGTAGAGGGTGTTTCCATTGTCCAGTCGGCTAGTGACCAGTGCGTGGGTGACAGTCTTTCTTGTTTCGGTGGGGATCCAACAGAAGATTTTTTTGAGCATGCGAAGTACGTTGAAGCATGAGGATGAGACGGCGTTGATTTGTCTGGTCATCGAGAGGGAAGAGTCTAGGATGAAGCCCAGGTTACGTGAGTGGTATGTAGGTATGGGTGCTGTGCCCAGGGCCGGTGGCCACCATGAGTCGTCCCAGGCAGAGGGGGATGATCCTAGGATGAGGACTTCCGTTTTTTCTGAGTTTAGTTTTAGGCGGCTGTTTTTCATCCATTCGGCTACTTCTTTCATGCCTTCGTGGAGATTGGTGTTGGCGGTGTTAGGGTCTTTGGTGAGGGAAAGGATCAGCTGGGTGTCGTCAGCGTAGGAGATGATGTTGAGGTTGTGTTGTCGCGCGATGGATGCGAGGGGACTCATGTAAATGTTGAAGAGGGTGGGACTGAGTGATGAACCTTGTAGTACTCCTCAGATGACCTCGGAGGCCTCTGATTTGAATGGGGGAAGGCGGACTCTCTGGGTTCTCCCGGCGAGGAGCGAGATGATCCAGTCCAAAGATTTTCCTTGTATGCCGATGTTGCTGAGGTGTTGTATGAGGGTGCTATGACAGACTGTGTCGAAGGTGGCGGAGAGGTCGAGTAGGATGAGGGCAACTGTTTCTCCGTTGTCCAGTAGCATTCGGATGTTGTCTGTCGCTGCAATGAGGGCAGTTTCGGTGCTGTGTTTGGCTCGGAAGCCGGACTGTGAGGTGTCGAGGGAATTGTTGGATTTAAGGAAGGCGGCGAGCTGGCTATTAACGGCTTTCTCAATTACTTTGGCGGGGAATAGGAGGAGGGAAATGAGGCGGTAATTCTTAAGTTCAGAGGGGTCTGCTGTGGGTTTCTTCAGGAGGGCGCTGAGTTCGGCGTGTTTCCAGCTTTCTGGGAAGGTAGCAGAGTTGAAGGAGCAGTTGATGACATCAAGGAGATTGGGTGCGATGATGGAGTCTGCTTTGTTGGAGATCTGGTGGGGACGAGGGTTGGTTGGCGATCCTGAATGGATGGAGTTCATTAGGCGGACAGTGTCTTCAGTGGTGATTGGGTTCCAGGCGCTAAGGTTGTTAGAGTGCGGTTTAGGTTCAGAGGTGGGTGGAGTGGACTGTTCTTTGGATATGTTCTCAAAGCTGTTATGTATGTCGGTGATTTTGTTGTGGGAGAAAGAGGATAACGAATCGCAGAGGTATTGGGAGGGAGTAATGTTGTTTGAGCCTACGGTGGGGTTGGTAAATTCTTTGACAATGTTGAATAGTTCCTTGCTGTTTTGGGCGTTTTTGTCCAGAGTACGGCATATCTTCTTGGATTTCTTAAGGTCATCGTTGAACCAGGGGGCCTTTTTGCTACCCTGTTTGGTTTGGTGGTTTTTCAAGGGTGCTAATTCGTCAGTGCTGTGAGTGATCCATTGATTGAGTTTGGTAGCAGCTTGGTTTGGGTCTGATGATAGGGCGGGAGGGTTTTGGTTGAGCGATGTGAGGAGTTGGTCGGTGGTGATTTATTTCAAGTTTCTTTGAGGAAAAGGTTGTGGGGGGTTGTGGGTCGAGGTTGTTTTGTAGCTGAAGTGAACACAGCTGTGGTCCGTCCAATGGAGAGCTGTGGTGTGATCGAAGGAGATGTGTTTGCTGGAGGTGAAGATAGAGTCGAGCGTAGGTCCGGCTATGTGGGTGGGGGTGTCAACGAGTTGTTTGAGTCCGAGATTGGCTAGGTTGTCTAGAAGGGTGGTGGTGTGGCTGTCGTTTTTCTTTTCCAGGTGGAAGTTGATGTCTCCCAGTAGGATGTAGTTCTCGGAGGCGAGGGCATGTGGACTGATGAAGTCAGTGATGTCTTCGCTGAATTGTGTGCGGGTTCCTGGTGGTCTATAGATGAGGGTACCTCTAAGTGTGGTCCTGGGGTCGGTGTGGATCTGGAAGTGGTGGTGTTCGGCGGTAGCGAGGTTATCGTCGGAGCTGGTCGTGATTCGGATGGTGTTCTTATGGACGATGGCGATGCCTCCTCCTGTTTGGTTGGTGCGGTCATTTTCGGATGATCTTGTAAACGTCCGGGATGGCTATGGCGATGTCGGGTGCTGATGATGCGTTCATCCAGGTTTCTGTAAGGAAGGCGATGTCCGGTGATGCAGTGTCGAGTAGGTCCCAGAGTTCAGTGGCGTGTCTGTGGATAGAGCGGGTGTTCAGCAGGATGCACTTCAGGTGGTTAGAGTCGGAGCGGTGTTTTGAGGAGGAAGATTTGGTGTGGGTCTTGATGCAGGCGAACTTGCAGGAGAGGCAGGCGAAGGGTCCGTGGTTGCGTCCTGGGGCAGCTTCGCAGCATTGTGGTGTGCGTCCGGGGTTAAGGGCAAAGAGGGTGGTGGCGTCATACGTTATGCAGGAGGAGCGGGTTTTGCAAGGACCATGGGGCCTGGCACTGGGCACGGTCCTGGCGCGGACGGGCGTAGACGGGCTTACCTTTGGCGCACCTAAGGCACGCATGGGGCCCGTCCGCTGCGTGTTAACGCTGCGCGCAAATGCATCTGTCATATGTGGAGAAGTAGAGAGGGGAGGGGCGAGGGAGGATCAGCTGGCAAGGTGTAGGGGATGGGCGGGGGCGAGGTGTAGGGGACGGGCTCCGAGGCACAACAACAACAAAATGGCAGCAGCAAAAACAAAACTAGAGAGAGGCTGGGGCACAAAGCCAAATTAAGCAGCTTACACAATTTGTGAATAAAGCGCTACAAATAATCAAAGCACAACACAGGCAATGCACTTTTAAATCAGAGCAACACAGCGAGCGCTAAAGCTATAATTATTTCTACAATTCGGCAAAGCTTATCGCAATACAGCTCTAATATAGACAGCAGCCAGCAGATGTAGAATTCTCAGATGAGAGCAAGGAGCGCAGCCCAAACGATATCAAGAGTAGAGCAGGGAGCGTGGGGAGCGACCGCTACTGAGAGCGTCAGGCCAGTCACAGCGCTTCCGAGGGCGGGAGCAGGGCTCTGCAGTCAGTGGGAGGGAGGATCAGCTGGGAGGTGGGGGCGAGGTGTAGGGGAGGGGCTCCGAGGCACAACAACAACAAAATGGCAGCAGCAAAAACTAAACTAGAGAGAGGCTGGGGCACAAAGCCAAATTAAGCAGCTTACACAATTTGTGGATAAAGCGCTACAAATAATCAAAGCACAACACAGGCAATGCACTTTTAAATCAGAGCAACACAGCGAGCGCTAAAGCTATAATTATTTCTACAATTCGGTAAAGCTTATCGCAATACAGCGCTAATATAGACAGCAGCCAGCAGATGTAAAATTCTCGGATGAGAGCAAGGAGCGCAGCCCAAACGATACCAAGAGTAGAGCAGGGAGCGACCGCTACTGAGAGCGTCAGGAGCACCATCAGAAGCACCATCAGTGAGGGAAATTGAAGGATACATTAAGGGGGCGAGATACTCCGGTGCAATGGGACCGGATGATGTCCCTGTAGCCATAATAAAAAAGGATTGTGGTGATTGGGCAAAAGTATTACAACCTCTGTTTGTCCATTGCTACAATTTTGGGGACATCCTTTACTCCTGGAAGGGAAGCATAATAGTCCCGCTATATAAGAAGGGCCCTAAAACCTCACTGGCAAGTTTTAGGCAAATTTCCCTTCTAGATGCAACAGGAAAATTGTTCGCAAAAAGTATCCTTGTTCACTTACAAGAGTGGGTATTTGGAAATAATTGAGTTCCCCTTTTAAACATTCAGGGTTCCGGAAGAAAAGTGGCACTTTAGATAACATCTGTGATCTGCAAAACCTAATCGATAAATATCCTGTGGGTCGGAGGACTCCGTTGTATACAGCAATTATTGCTTTCTCCACAGCGATAGGGTAGATCGGGGGACGCTGTGGAGGAAATTGACTAATATGGGGATCCCAGGGAACCTGTTATGAGAAATAATTGCTCTCCACTCCTCGACATGGACCCGAGTTTTGTTAGGGGGGACTCAAGGCCTTTCAAAGAAAATTTCTACTAACAATGGGTTAAAGCAGGGGTGCCTTTTGGCCCCTTTACTCTTCTCAATCTACATAAATGACCTAACGAGTCAGATAGGAGAGAGTAAAGGGGATCCTCCACAAGTGGGTGACCTAAAAATAATTTATTTGTGGTATGCGTAGGACGCAATAAAAATGGACTTAACCCCAATTGGGCTGCAGAGACGACTAACGGAATTGGTTCGGTACACTAAGGAATACTTTTTAAAAATAAATGTTTCAAAGAGTAAAGTGATGATTTTTAGTTACAATGGCTGTAAGGTTAGATCAAATTTGAAATGGTTTTTAGGAGATGAAAAAAATTGAAATAGTAACATTTTATCCTTACTTAGGAAATATTTTCACAAATAGGTGTTCTGCTAACAGACATATGGACCACTGCAAAAGTAAAGCTATCTCACAAGCCTCTGCAATTAATCCCTTGTACTTGCAATACGGGAAAAGACATTTTTTGCATACTATTGCAGTATATAAAATAAAGATCCCCCCGACCTTGAATTATGCAAGTGAAACGATAGATGAATGTGAATGGGCAAAGTTCGAGAAAGTGGAAGGAAAAATCTGGCGCCAATTATGCAATCTGAGTCATGCTGCGTCAATCGCGGCTCTTAGGCTCAAATTTGGCCTTCTTTCAACATATGTCTTAACAATGGCAGCTTGTTTACGGTGGGGTAACGCATTGATAAATGGTCAGGAGAATCTATTAAGGTTGGCATTGCATAAGGAAATTTTCATTGATATGTTGCCGAAAAGTGTAATTTTTAGGAATTATTTAAAGGCTCTAAGCAGTTTTGGTATAGATTTTGAAGGGGCAGCAGGTTTGGATAAAATCGCATTAAAGCATATAATTAAAAGAACTATATATGTGATTTCACGGGAAAGAGATCTGAAAATATGCCGCGTGAATGGAAGGTTGGACTGTATTGCGGAGATCTCTACAGTTAAAAATCCTCAGCCGTACGTTCTTAGGAACTTGAATCATGGAGTTCGCAGAGTGATTTTATTATTCGGAATGAACCTGCTGCCTCTGAGGATTGTAACAGGTGCCTGGGAGGGTATCCCCAAAAACGAAACACACTGTGATTTATGCAATGACGGTATACAAGACCTTAATCATGTTCTGATTGTGTGTCCAGCGCTCCTTTCAATACGCCGCAAATATTTAAGGCATGGTTTTTTACAGTATAAAATCTCAACAGCAGCAACTTTCTTCTGCTCCCCCCCATCTGAATTGATATGTTTTAAAAATTTTCGTTTTTAAAGAATTTTTGAATATTTATTAAAAATTCATGGGCGAGGGTGACCCGTAGGTTTTTATAGTTTTGTGCGATATGATCACATTCATTAGCACTTTTTTATGCACTTCAAGCACTTTAATCAGTTGCCAAATATGATAATCGATATTCAACTCTTATTGTGCTTTCCAGTAAGTTAGTTAATTTACCACGCGCATCTTCTTAGTGAAGTAGTGTGGCTCACTGGTTAGAGGCGGCAGACCCAAAAGCAGAGGACGGCCCGGGACCAGGGTTCGATTCCCGGCGTGGCAGGTTTCTGGACCAGGGTCAGCGGACTCGATAATTCTCTCGCCTCGGAGCCCACTCTGATCAGCGATCACACTCGGCAACTCTGGGCATTAGCTTGCCTCATCTTCACTAACAGCCCCACCAGACCGCCGGGGATGCCTGGTCTCACCCTGGAGATACCCATTAATGGACCATCTCTCAGGGAAGCCAGGAAGGGTTTCGCAGCGGTCGAAGCGCCTTGGGACCCTCCGGGTAAGTAGTGCCTATACATTATACATTTACATCCTTAGAAACATAGTTTCTAGTTAGTCATTTGTGAGAAATGTCCTAGAATAGGGTATTCAATGCACTGGCACTTTATGTAATGCATTAGAACTTAATTTAGCACTTCATAAAAATATTTGCTGCTATTACTATTCCATGCTCATCTCCCTAAAAAAGTTTTTATCTATTTACCTAAATTGTTATGTGTATATTGGATGATAATTGTACTTTTTTCTTAACTATGTGCCACCCCAAACATAGATTATTTTATTAAACCAGGGTGATAGCGAAAAATGTTTTACTCACCTGAAAATAATTGTTATTGGCCTCAAGTATACTCTACTAGAACATTGTTGTCCACCATAGTGACGAGCTTAATGAAAGAAAAGGATTACCACCTCTGGGAGGATGCAATTTAGGAAAATTGAAGTTGTAACTTTTTGTGTTTTAGACACTGATCTCTGTTGCCCTCCGTAGTGCAGAGTCTAATGAAGAAAAGTGATTACGTACTCTTGGGTGTAATTTAGGAAAATTGAAGTTGTAACTTTTCGTGTTTTAAATATTATGATTTGTATGAAATGTTGTTCTATTTGTATTTTATGAGGAATTCCTTGGAATTCAAAATCATAATAAAATAAATTGAATTGGTAAGAGAAACACGATGCCTAAATTCACTTCAGCATCCGATACCCTGGTCTCTGGTGAAGAGGGCCCTAGGTGTCCCCACGTCCTCAAGCATCACAAGTCTTGAATGCCCCTGTTGGTTCAAACAGACTGGCTTCCTAGCAAAACCAGCAGCTTTTTTTTATAGAAACCTATCCCCATTGAAACCTATTAGGCTCTGAGACGCTGATTTGTACCCTGCACTTGGCCACCATCATGCTGCTAGTGCCACCTTGGGTTTGTCCATCACTAACCTTAACGCCTGCATATTGGACCCGTGAGTCGATGTTCTGTAACTTGTTCTTACTTTCATAGGATCACATTGTGTAGTATGGCCTGGGCCTTACTTGCACACATTGCTATGTTAGCATAAGCTTATTACAAGTTTAAACACCATTTTACCTTTTTGCTGCTTTTGCACACAACACTATATGTAACTGTTGTTGTAAGATAGGCTGCTTGATTTGTTTCACATGATAATGGCTTGTTTTCAATGTCCCTAGGCTTACAGCTCGACCGTAGACTGCACAGTGAGTGCTGAAACCTCCAAGGTTATCTTAACAATGTTATGTGTTGTTCGGGCTGATCGTCTCATGAACTAGACATAACATCACGCAGCTGCAGCTAACTGAAAACCCTGGCGTATTTAATATCACACTGCATGAATGATTTAGAGACTCTGAAAGGAAGCCCGTTTCCAGAGAGACAGAGAGCTCTTGCAGATCCTGATGTTATTAACTTCTGTTGATCTTGGAGGTATGGAGTCCCCATTCAAGCCTAAGATACCTTCTATATTTTATAAAACATAGTTCCTAGCTAGGAAGGGTGGCATAGTAGGTGCTATATAACCTGTTCCCACCATCATTATAATATGATTTCTCCTTTTGTATTTTATGGAGTTGTAACTATGATGATCATATTATTTTTAATCATATGTCTGTTTATGCTCGCAAAAATACTGCATCTTAGAGCACGGCGTTAAAATAAATATTTTAAATTTGATTGTGTCTCTTTCTTTACCCATGTCTTGGACTGGCATGAGAATATAACGAAAGAGTGTTCCCCATTGTCGCTCCATGGCGTTAAATCGTCAAGTGCTTGTGTATTTCAGATCAGAGTTCTGACGTTTCGCCCTCCTCAACCCACTGCTCAGCTGCAGCTTTAAACATTCGACAAAGCAAGCAGATTGTCTCACAGCAGAAGGCCTATGATTAAAAAAACCAGAGGCAGTAAGTAATTAGTAATTATTTAATGTTTGTTTCATAACATGCTCTGCTCTCTTGTACTTACGTGGTTGAGGTACCTGGAAAACTGCCAGGCTACCCGACCGAGTCACGAGTGATAATCATAACGTGCCTATATTTCTTTGCACATTAATTCTACTAGAAAGGAAAACTTTACTTGCCTTGAATAGAAAATAAATTGATTTTAAAATAGTGCCCTAAAAGTGGCATCCTTATACTGCTGGGCACAGTTCATGACAGGAGCCCTGCTGAGTGCAACTTACGCAACATGTAAGTTTCAGTTTGAAAAAGAAATAAAAATGGAACTAACCATATCAATCTTCAAACGGTTAAAAAACAACTTGCACACAAATGTTTCATTACCAGAGCAAAGACATAATGCACAGCCCTGCAGGACAAGTGAGGACCAAATACATTTAAATAACAAGTTATATTGGCCTCAAACCTAGTGAGAAGAAAGTACCAGCCTTGAGGGAGTTGAAGAAACATGACCTGTGTTGCTGAGCCTTTCGCAGACTGTGGCAAGACTGGACAGCTGCATTGCGGACCTGCAGATGCAGAGGAGTGACTCCTTCACTCCACAAGAGATTATCTTCATTAGTGTTTGATGCTCTACAAGTCCTGTACAGTGCACGAGCACCGATGATGCAGCAGATTGAGAGGGTGACGGAGTCTGGCCCAAAAAAAGGCCAGCGAAGTCCAAAGTGCCCAGAGGTCGAAGTGCAGTTGTTTCAGGTTAGAATTGTGTCCATGACTATTCTAAGGTGCTATAGCCAGGTAAGCCCTTAAGAAACCATGGGAGTGGGTTGGAAAGATTCAGGGGACCCTCCCAGAGGAGGGTCTGGACAAGGGGCAGGTTACTCCCATGTTTTTTGTCCACTTTCATGCCAGAGCGGGAGTCAAGGGCTCCCAGGACTGGTTTGAAGTGGACTTTGCACAGGGACACCAAATATGTCCCTCATGCAGACTTTTAGTCGCCGGAAAATGCACTCACCCAGCCCTTATACACTAAATCCTGTCAGGGAGGTGGTCCACCACCCAGTGATAGGATGCCTATAGTTCTACCTTCATCTGCTCGAGCTTGGCTCAGCAGCAGGACGGCAGAATTGTGCCTCAGATCGGCAGCAACAATTTTGTGCTGTTAGAGAGTTAAAATCGATTTACAAAAGGGGGTGGTGATGAACAGAGTGTCTGAATTGAGCAGACCACTCTTACCCAGTCCAAAGATCAGGGCTTGATCCATCACCGTTATTTATCTCACTGCCCCATCCCAGCTCAGAACCTGGCTATATGCAAATCAGTCTGTCCCTGGCCCAGTGCATCATGGGAACAGGGCAGACTAAACTACCAAGCCAATTCTTTACCAGAAAGGAGCCAAGCTACCGGGGACCGGTTTCTGGCATTTCAGCCTCTTCGGCCCGGCTTGCTTGAATCCTGATGGAGCAGTGAGAAAGGGACTCATGTCTGAGTATACCCTGCCACACCTATAGTGGCCAAAATCGATTTACAAAAGGGGGTGGTGATGAACAGAGTGTCTGAATTGAGCAGACCACTCTTACCCAGTCCAAAGATCAGGGCTTGATCCATCACCGTTATTTATCTCACTGCCCCATCCCAGCTCAGAACCTGGCTATATGCAAATCAGTCTGTCCCTGGCCCAGTGCATCATGGGAACAGGGCAGACTAAACTACCAAGCCAATTCTTTACCAGAAAGGAGCCAAGCTACCGGGGACCGGTTTCTGGCATTTCAGCCTCTTCGGCCCGGCTTGCTTGAATCCTGATGGAGCAGTGAGAAAGGGACTCATGTCTGAGTATACCCTGCCACACCTATAGTGGCCAAAATCGATTTACAAAAGGGGGTGGTGATGAACAGAGTGTCTGAATTGAGCAGACCACTCTTACACAGTCCAAAGATCAGGGCTTGATCCATCACCGTTATTTATCTCACTGCCCCATCCCAGCTCAGAACCTGGCTATATGCAAATCAGTCTGTCCCTGACAGGAACAGACTAATTTGCATACAGTCAGGTTCTGAAACTGGGATGGTGCAGTGAGCTAAAAAACGGTGTTGGATCTAGCCCTGATCTTTTGACTGGGTGAGAGCTTTCTGTTTAATTCAGAGACTCTGTCCCTCACCACCCCTTTTTGTAAATACTTTTGTCCACCCTAAGCGTGGAAGGGTATTCTCAGATGTGAGACCCTTGCTCATTGCACCATCAGGATTCAAGCAAACCGGGCCGAAGACGGCTGTAATGCCAGAAACCGGTCCCCGGGAGCTTGTTTCCTTCCCAGTGTAAGAATTGGCTTCTGTAGTTTGGTTTGTCCTGTTCCCATCATGCACTGGGACAGGAACAGACTAATTTGCATACAGTCAGGTTCTGAAACTGGGATGGTGCAGTGAGCTAAAAAACGGTGTTGGATCTAGCCCTGATCTTTTGACTGGGTGAGAGCTTTCTGTTTAATTCAGAGACTCTGTCCCTCACCACCCCTTTTTGTAAATACTTTTGTCCACCCTAAGCGTGGAAGGGTATTCTCAGATGTGAGACCCTTGCTCATTGCACCATCAGGATTCAAGCAAACCGGGCCGAAGACGGCTGTAATGCCAGAAACCGGTCCCCGGGAGCTTGTTTCCTTCCCAGTGTAAGAATTGGCTTCTGTAGTTTGGTTTGTCCTGTTCCCATCATGCACTGGGACAGGAACAGACTAATTTGCATACAGTCAGGTTCTGAAACTGGGATGGTGCAGTGAGCTAAAAAACGGTGTTGGATCTAGCCCTGATCTTTTGACTGGGTGAGAGCTTTCTGTTTAATTCAGAGACTCTGTCCCTCACCACCCCTTTTTGTAAATACGTTAGAGAGTTAAAAGGCTGGTAGCAAGATCACAAAGGACCCCACAAAACTTGACTCTGAGGGGTAGAATCACATATCCCAAACTGGTTACTGGTGTGGGGGTATGATTCCAACATGTTTGACATCAAACACGATAGGGTTTATTTCAGCTGTTTGAGAGTTGTTCATCATGCAGTTGCGTAATGCCACTCTATATAGTGTATATGGCTGCTTCACTGACAACTCGGGAGAATCTACTCTGTAGGCTGCAGGCATGTCATGTGCATGCAGGGGCATCCTCTCACTTAATACCCAACAAAATGCCCTCAGGATTGTAAAAGCCTGCTCTAGGGGTGACTATTAGGTTTTAAGTGACCCTTATATAAGTAGTGGTACATGCACCAACTTACACAGGCTGCAAATGCAGACCTGTAGTTCCATTTTTTATTGCCTCTCATAGGTCGCATCATAACTGCTTCAGCCCATGGGAGGCCTCTGGTATACCTATGCCATGGGTACATGTGTACCATATACAAGGGAAGGACAAGGGTTCCCCAGTATCCAATCTGGAGTGTACCTAAGTACATAACATAACAGTTTAGGTAGAAAGCAGATAGATTAGGTCACTGGTTAGCAGGATTCCAGTCAGACCAGTCAAGAGTGTATTACATTTATCACAAGTGGGTGTAACCATAAGAAACAGATCCTATTTTCCTACAGTGTCGAAAACTCCTCCAAGGACATTTGTTATACTGTTCTGTTCCTTACCACGCCACATACCCTTGAGGTGCGTGACATGCTTGATTTGCACTTTGTGTATAAAGTTGAAAGTATCTTCACCAATGTGGGCAGAAACAGGGCCAAGGATATAAAGCCCACTCTGCCCAATGGTACCACCTCTCGTAGGTTTTTGATAAGTTTGCTGATCTTGACCAGGTGCAAGTTGAAGATCTTATTGCTAAGACCAAATCTGGTTCACTGAAGGATCCCTGCCCTGTGGCAGTGGTAACATTGGCACAAGAGTTTATACCGGACAATCTGTGAAAAATATTTAACATCGTTTTTAAGACAGGCTGCTTTTCTAAGCTGTGGAAAGACGCATCCAATCTGCCTATCCGAGAGAAATCTAACCGAGACACTGATGACACTAATAATTACTGTCCTATATTGCACCTTCCTTTTCCTGCTAAACTTTTAGAAAGGGCAATAAATGAGCAGCTCATGAATTATGTTACCGAACAATCTGGCTAGATGAGATACAACATGGTTTTAGAGCTGGCTATAGTGCAGAATCAGCGCTGATTAAATCAGTTGAAGTAATGAGGCTAGCGCTGGGTTATGGTTGGAGGGCTGCCCTCCTTTTATAAGTCTTGTCAGCGGCCTTCAACACCGTCCACCATACCATCTTGGTTGATAGACTAGCAGCAATTGGAGTGCTGTGAATGATGCTCAGTCTGCTCAAATCTTTCTTGAAAAAGAGGATGCAATTTTTTGCCTTGGATCTATTTAAGTTTGATCCGTTTCAGCTCCCATGTGGAGTGCCACAACGCTCTTTGATTAGCCCTACTCTTTTTAATATTTAAATACGGGTTAAGAGCAGTGAATGGAAGATCCCCATTATTTAGACAGGGTGCAAATGTGTTTAACAGAAACAGTGGCCAATCCTTTATTGATTATATTCTTCTTGAAGTGCGACTTTGGAAAGATCTGGTCGACATGAAAGTGGGTGCTACAACCAACAGCGATCACAGCCCCCATTTTCCTTAGTATGAAGCCCTTGTAGGATGTCCCCCGTAATCCCAGGGGCAACTTACCCTGAGTATTAGCAAGGAGATCTATTCATCTAATGATAGGCTTGGCTTACAATAAACTGGCAGGAGATAGTTTTGCATGAAAATAAATCAAGGGCATGCATCACTGGCAGCGGGTACTCTTGAGCTTCTGTCCCTGGCTGCAAGTAGTGGCGGAGCGTTTAAAGTCGTTGCTGCCCACTCACATATCTTTTATTGACTCCTTTATTATTTTACAGGGCCAAGGTCAGATCTAAGGTATACAAGGGACTGTTAACAGAAGCTCTCAAATCTAGCCTCTGTAATCAAAGTCAAAGATAGTACTCTAATCAAAGCCATCTGGAAGCTCTACAAGGCCACCTTGCACCAGGGGAGAAGGACCTGGGATGAATTCTGGTGGCAGCAACTATAAGAAACATGTGCTGAGAAAGATTTAAAACCATTCTGGTCCTAGTCACCTGGGGCAACATATCAGGGGACCAATCAATCCCTAACCATATCACAGACCAGGCTTGGTTATGCATCTTATGGATGTGGCTGTCTTCCCTAGCCCATCCCTGAATGATTAATTATTTATATTGGAAGAGACTGAGGATTAAATCTGCCGAAGAATGCAACTAAGTCAGCAGGCCCTGATGGCATCCCGGGGGAACCTTTATTTATCAGATATCCAAAGCTGGGCCGCTACATTTTCCTTCTATTAGACGCCGTAGCCAGCGGAGGACCAATCCCAGAGTCATGGAAGGGGGCTGAGGTCGTCCCAATATCCAAAAAATTGTGAAAGAGAGGAGCCCTCTAACTATAGGACCTTTAGCCTGATCAATGCCCTTCAAAAGGTTGTTTGTAGTGCCCTCCTGTAGAAGATCGAGTTATGGGCAGATGATTACGCAATTCCATATACACAAACAGGTCTGGCTACTGGAACTATATCTAGATCTAATTCAAGTCTTCCAGGACTGGATGCTCTATATTCAATTTAGGATTTGGACTCTACCTGTGGATGACGTAACAGCTAGGAGGCACTTAAGTGCTCCATGCCTGAGCACCTGTCCTGGTTGCAGGGCATCAGTGGAGTCCGTTTCCCACCCAATGTTTGCATGTCCAGCATATGTGCAACCCCAGTCCAAATGGCTAAAATGAATTTGCCGGCATTTGGGCACACGCGACCATCAGTAATCCTTACGTATTTTAAAATCGTACCCTAGACCACTGCTTGTCTGACAAGTGGCTAAATTCCTAGGCCAATTGTGGGGCATCAGGAGAAAGGCCTTAATGAGAGAACACCATGGGTAATACCAGGTTGATTTCCAGACCAAGATGAGCTACGGATCATCATCTTCCCCACCCATGAATTTTGGGATCCTTGTAGATGCAACACACAGGCACTTTATTGTAAATACCCACCCTGTAGTTATTCCTTGAAAGGGCCCAAGAGGTTATGAAAAGCAGTTACCGCATTGTTATTGTTGCAGCCTCATGTTGGACCCTTTTCCTCATTGATATTGACTTAATCACATTTTACTTTTTGAATCCACTTGTCAGCTCAATTTAAGTCTTGCTTTTATTCCTTATTTTATTTTTATCATTCTTGTTGATGCATTTTTAAATGAAATTAATTTTACTATTGCATGTAAAATGATTCTGGATGCTGAATTGTTTTCCATAGAGCTTTTGTCGAAATGATATGGTACTCCCCCCTGACCTATTTCTTCGATTGTTTCCCATCTGACGTGTGGTATGTGCCCGGATTGTGAGTCTTAAATTACGGCACACTGTCCAAATTTGATGCACATTTTTATGAAGACTGACGCAGAAATAATATTGTTGTGGAAGAAAGAACCTCCGTGCTTGTATCGCTTATTTCGACTTTTTATCTGTATCTAACTGTTACACAGATTTTATGACATGTGTGTAAAAATAAAGCTGATAAAAGAAAAGAATATTCATATTGCTGCCCTTGCCCCATCTTACGCAGATGACACTCAGATTGTCGTGGCAGTCACGAAGCAACCTCACTCCATTGGTAAAAAAAAATTGTAAATTGATACTTGTATAGCGCACTACTCACCCGCAAGGGTCTCAAGGCGCTTGTACGAATAACGCTGTGGAACCCATCCTGGCTTTCCCTGTGAGGCATCCATTCCTGGGCACCCCCAAGGTAGAGGCCAGGCATCCTTAGCGTTGTGGGGGCCGTTGTGGAGATTAAGCAAGCTATTGCCCAGAGTTGCAGAGTGGGACTCTATGATTGGAATAGTTACTGAGACAAGAATTATCAGGTCCATGGAATTTTTGAGCCCAAGTCCCGCCGAGGCGGGGAATTGAACCCTGGTCCTGGGATAGACCTCTGCATCAGGGTCTGCCGCTCTAATCATTGAGCCACACTTCATTGGTAAGCAATTTAACTGCATGACAGAGGAAGGCTCATAAACGAGCGATAATTGCTTAAAGCTGAACTCTAATAAGACAGAGGTGGTGCTTTTTGACAATGATCCTTCATATTGGTCACTGAGCTGGTGAGTAACGGACTTGGACGACGTGCCAAAAACAATCAAAAAAAGCCAAAAATCAAGGGGTCATCATAGAGAATAAGCTCTCTTTTGTCAATCAGATCTATGCTCTAACATCCGCTACATTTTTTATTCTAAGAAAAATCAAAAAGATTGTATCATTTATTCTGGCAAACTCCGAAAACATGGCTATATCGGCATTGGTGTTGACCAGAATAGATTATTGTAATGGTCTATACCTGAATCTTCAGCTGCATCACCTAAAAAACTACCGGTACTGCAAAACATAGCAATTGTGTCACACACCACTAAACATGTCTCGGTGAGGCAGATGATCAAGCAGCTACATTGGTTGCCAGTAAAAGAGAGAATACCATTTAAGGCTCTGTGCTTTGCTTGTAAAGTCTTGCACAATCAGGGACCACAATATCCTGGTCATGAATTTTGATTGTACTCCCCTAACCGACCACTTAGATCCTCTGATTCCAGGACTTTGGTGGGACTAAAATAGAGGAGAATGAACTTGGGCGGCAGAAGGTTTTACTGGGGAACTTAAGCAATTTGGAACAAGCTTACATTATTGACCCATTCAGCTACCTCTCTACAAACATTTATATGGATGCTGAAGATGTGGCTGTTCAGCAACTCAGATCTCTGCTAAGATATTTGCCTTCTTCACCGATCAGAGAAGCTAGCGCCAGGACACATAACAGGAACAGTGCTCTTTATAAATGTATCACATTAACATAGAGAAGTCTCCTGAGGCATTATGCAAAAATCTAACTATTTCTGTTTGTTCAATCACAACTTCTTATGCTCTTCTCTCTCTGCTGAGTTTCATGTGATGCACTACATGATGCCAACGGTTTAGTAACATATTTTAAAATATGCGTGTGCAGCGTGGGAAGCAGGAACTGATATCCAGGCCGTTAGGGGCTCAGCGAGCGTCTGTGTTCCCAATGGCAAATGAATGGTAAGTGACTGACACTTATTATCTGCTGTGCACAGCCTTGCAGTGTGGAACATGGACAGCGAGGCTAACGTCCTCATTTGCACAGCCGTAAAAATGTAGGCATAAAAATGCCTGGGGAGGGAGAACATTTACAATGAAGTGGCGGAGTGTGTTGTTAGCCTCGTGGGCTTAACAACACACTCCCCCACTATGGAAACATAAGGCTGCACCATGTTTACAAGAATGTGGTGCAGCCTTGTTATGTTATGTTAATAGAATTTACTATAGCACACTTCTCACCCGTGGGCATCTCGGCGCTGTGAACAGAACCTGGTTTGATATGTGCCAAAGTCAAATTAGCATAGAAAAGATTTGAGTAGTTGTCTAAATGTGCTGTATGTGGGAGCTTCTCTGAGAGTTTGGGGTAATGTATTCCAATATGTTTACGCAAGATAGGAGAAGGCCTTGCACCCAGAGTGTGCTTGATGCATCCAGGGCATGCACAAAACGGCTTGGGTGCTTGGTCTCAAGTAGCATCCGGGGAATGTAGTTTATGAGTTTTCTTTGCAGGTAATGAGGGCCTTTGCCTCTCAAGGCATTATATGTGAGGGAGAAGATTTTGAAAAAGGAACGCTTTATCGGAAGCCAATGTAGTTCCTTCAGTAAGGTTGCAGAGACAGTGCCTTTAGGACGATTCATGACTAATCTAGCCGTGGTCTACTGAACTACCAGTAGCTTGGATAGTACGGAGTCTCCAACACCAACTAGCAGAGCATTTCCGTTGTATATTCCCATGTGATGGCGCTAAGTTCAACGATTTAGCGCCAATGAAGGCACCTCTGCATGCCGGGGAGCATTCATTACGTGTGGGAAGGTGTCCTTTTCTGCTCATAAACAATCCTAAAATGGCCTTTTGTGACTTCATGAATGCTGCTTCAAGCCAATGAAGGTATGGGACTTGTTAGAGATTTCTGGAAACTGTGGTTCCTAAACTGGTTCAAATGGTTACTAAGAACAATCCAGTTCATGCCGTACAACATTACGGTAATTACTTATTTATTATTCAGTGTTTTGTAGAAACCTTTTTAACAAATTATACTGAACAATATTTGGTTTGTTTGGATGCATTTGCGAAACGTTTTGGGGGAGGATAACATCCAATGTTATCAAAATACTGGATAACTCCACTTGGTATCAAAACTATTTCAATTGAATTCAATTTCAATTTTATTTTTATTTATTTGATTTGGTACTCGACTGAGAACCACAAATATTTCATGCATAATATTCAATTTTTTACACTATTTTGTTAAAATTTTTAATTCTAATACAAAGTTAAAAATGATTTTAAAAATTTGTAAAAATTGTAACAAACAAATTCATTTGGTGGAGTTTTACGTAAAATAATCAGTTCCTTTGCTGAGTTAATTCTACATTTGGTATAAACTGGTTGTAAAAACCTCTTTCTTGCCATTACCACTTTCGCATTTGGGCAAATAAATATCAAATGCTCCAAATCCTGCTCCCCGCCTTTACACAAATTACACATAGAGCTTTCTTTTGAGTGCCACTTGGATGTTACGGTTTTTACAGGTAGTATCCCGAGTCGGAGCAGAAAAATCGATCTCCTAACCCCATGATTTAAATTAAAAGTGATATATTGCTGAGGTTTCTTAAATGCTATAGTTTCAGTAAAATTCTTAGATAAAGACAGTTTAGAGGACTACAGAGAGTCAAGGTCGTAACTAAGTCTTGGAGTGAAATGCTTTACAACGAGTTTCAACTGGGCTGGTGTCCAAGCTAGTAACAGGTTGATGTTAGTCTCTGATAACTTAAAAGCAGCTAACGCGTTTTTTTAAAATACATGTTTGGAAGAATCGCAGTCAAATGTTTCTATTTTGAGCAGAGATCGAAGTGTTCCTTCTTCCAAGTGAAGGAGATTATATGCCCACCTGATGATATTGGCAATTCCACGGGTATAGGAACTGGTTAGTGAAAAGGTGGAGAGCTTGTACTGGTACAGCCTGAGACACCTTTGTTAACTTCCGTAGAATTTTTCCTTCTTTCAAATCCAAGAAACTCCATTGGCTTACTGGAATATATTCCAGAGCATATGACAGTACTGGTGGAATCTTGACGCTGTAGACCCTAAGCAGGGAAGAAAAATGCCTTTGTCTTGATGCTCAATCAATCAATCAAAAGCATTTATAGAGCGCACTACCTACCCGTAGTGTCTCAAGGCGCTTGGGGGGAGGGGGGGTGCCGCTACTGCTCGAACAGCCAGGTCTTGAGCTTCTTCCTGAAGGAGAGGTGGTCTTGGGTCAGGCGCAGGTCGGCCGGGAGGGAGTTCCAGGTCTTGGCGGCCAGGTAGGAGAAGGACCTTCCTCCTGCGGTGGCTCTACGGATGCGTGAGACGGTGGCGAGCGCGTGGCTGGCAGATCGGAGGTGGCGTTTGGGAGCGTAGAAGTTGATGCAGTTGTTGAGGTAGCTCGGGCCTTGATCATGGAGAGCTTTGTGTGCGTGGGTAAGGAGGCGGAAGGTGATTCTCTTGTTGACTGGGAGCCAGTGCAGGTCTCTTAGGTGTCTGGAGATGTGGCTGTGTCGTGGGATGTCGAGGATGAGTCTGGCTGAGGCGTTCTGGATGCGCTGGAGTCTCTTCTGGATCTTGGCGGTGGTTCCGGCGTAGAGTGCGTTGCCGTAGTCCAGTCGGCTGGTGACGAGGGCCTGGGTGACCGTCTTCCTGGTCTCCGTGGGGATCCACATTGATAGAGCTCCCGCGTGTACATCAGATTTCCTGGTCAGAATCAAAATGTGTGGCCGATTTTGCAGAGATTTTGTGAAAATTCTGCCTAAATGGGTATATTCATTTACCTCCTCCACATTTTTCCCCCTGGGGCCCAGGTGAATTTTGTGCTCTTTTTCCATCCTGAAAATGAAACTATTTTTGTTTTTGTGATGTTAGGTATTAGATAATTAGTGCATGAAGGCTTCTTTGTAGACCAAATGGGGTTAGATCTAATATAATTATATCGTCTGCATATAACATTGTATGTATATTGTGGAAGGCTAATTTTGGTGGAAAATTGCATACTTGCTGAAGACATTGATGCATATCACTGAGGTAAAGGGAAAACAATAGGGTAGCAAGAAGGCATCCTTGTCTAAGGCCATTTCGGGTCGGGATTGGGCTAGTTAAACCCGTTTACCTCCCCATTTGAACCTGGCACCAGGTATCTGTATGCAGTTAAATTAATATACGTAATAGCTGATCAGGGAGGCCCATTTTGTTAAGTTTCTTCCAGAGTGTTCCTCTATCCACTCTATCGAACGCGGTGGTAAAATCGATGAAAGCAGCATATACAGCCTGGGATTTAATTGTCACGTATTTATCTAGGATGGTTTGCAACACCGCAATATTGTCAGTGACCGAATGCTTTGGTATGAATCCAGCCTGGAAGAGAGGAATTAATCCAGAAGAAAAGGCCCAGTTTTTAAGATGATCTAATACTGCGGCCGTAAAGCTCTTTCCTGTAGCGTCCAGAAGGGCTATCTGTCTATAATTACCGGGTTGCAACCTTGATCCCTTCTTGTGTATAGGTATAATGATGCTCCCCTTCCAAGATTTGGGGATTTCCCAAGTGCTAAAAATGTAGTTGGAGAGGGGGATAGCATCTTTCTCCATTCTTTGGGGTTGGACTGGAGGACCGTGATTGGTATTTGGTCGGACCAGTTGCTCCTGTTGTTCTCGCCTTTCTTATATGTATCTCGATAGAAAAAGGGCTAGATATTCCGCTGTTTAAGGGTTTTATTTCTGAGATCCTTTGAAAATTATGGACCATTTCTGAGTTAGTATTTAATTTATATAAATTAGCAAGGTAGAGTTCCCATTATTTTGGGGGCACTGGAGTAGCTTGTAATGCTTTTTTCGTACCAGATTCTTTGGCTATTATACTCCAGTAGGCACGTTGATTGTTTTGTTTTGCTGCAATCTGCAGATCCACCCAGTTTTTGTCTTGGGTTATTCTCTATGTTTTTCTTTTTCTCTCCTGCGTTGGTTCTTCATTTTGTTAATTTCTACCTGTTTGGACAGTGAACTTTCTAGGAACTGTGCTCTTATCAGTTTGTTTAAAAGTTTTGTATCGGTAGCTAACTTTGTTTTTTTGTTTTGAATCTTTGTTGGTCTCGGTTGCATCAACTTTTCCAGCAGTTTTTGTGTTAATTTTTTAATAACCATTTCAAAATTTGTTTTTGCGTCTGTAGAGTCCCTTGCTTGAAGAAGTTGCGTTGAATCAATTATGGTAGTTATCTTATTAAGCGTAGCTGAATTCCAATGAATCCGCCTTGGTTTTGGATTTACCATAACTGTGCTATACCTGTACATAATTTGACTAGACGGGCATAGATGTGTTCTCCATTTTGTACGTAATTGTAAAATAGCATGATCGCTACCATGGACAAAATTAATTTTAAGTTATGAGACGGGCCCGAACAACTCAAAGCTACAGATCATATAGTCCAGCAATGAGGAACTACTATTTCCCTGTCTCGTGTTTGAGGCAGGAATGTCTCCTTCCACGTTGCCATTTAATATAATTCCATTTAACATTGGGAGCAAAGCTATTTGGATTTTTCCTCTTTTATCCACCTTATTTCCTTTAGGAAATAGTGGTACGGAGATTTCCAGTGCCTCCTCTTTGTACCAATTTGCCCATTTTAGTAATTCCTTGTTGGATAATTTCCCATTAAAGTCACCCATTATGAGAAACGATGGATAATCTTGACTTTCAATTATTTGTTCGATGTCTTCTAGAATTTCTATTGCAAGTGCATTCATTTTTACTCCAGGGGGGATATAGACATTAAAAATTAATAGGTTTTTTTAAGGATTCTGAAAAATGTGTCCCGCACTTGATTTTAATACATTGATAATTATTTGATTTAGTTGGGATTATTTCTTGGGCCCAGTTATAATCTTCGTTTAATAAAATCGCTATCCCAACTTTCGCATGACCCCGTTCAACCTGCGCTACAGAGATATCATATACAAAATATTTCTCTTGATTAAAATTTTGTGTAGTCCATGTTTCTTGTACAGCCACTATAGCTGGAGAATGTTTTACTAGTTCCACCATTTTTTTCTTTAGTTTTTCCCGCTATGTTCCAGGAGGAGATCGTTAAGCCTGTGCTAAACAGGAGATTTGATATCCTTAATTTGTTTATTGCTATTCAAGGTCTCGGAGATCCAATCCCATGACTGCTCCTTCTTTGTTATTTCCTTGCTGAGGGTGTTTTTGCTCCAGATTTCTCTTTCACAATTCTTTATGGAAATAAATACATTTTTTGCAGCACGGTCTAAGGAATAGATCTTTGTGTTTATCAGTTGGTGCATTTTTTGAGATCCTTCTGATGTATACTTCACATTTTGGGCTTTGTGCTTTAATACGGGGATCAAATCATACCTTTTTTTGTGGAGAGTCTCACTCTCTAATAATATAATTCCTGGTAAGACGGGATACCAGAATTCTACGATTGCAGTCATTGTTTTTGCTTTGTCTGGGAACATAACTAATTTCATTTCATTTCACACTGGGGATTGTAACGGCTGAATATTTTGAAGTAGACTAATGATTCGATCGCGGTTGAGTGGAGCTTCATCGGTAGGGAATAATTCTGTAATTTGTCGAAAAATTAGATCTAATCTCCTCTGCTTGTGGTTCTTTTTCTGTGTATATGATAATCTTTCAGGGGTCCCTCTTAGTGCCGGACTTGCAGGGCCATGTATAAAATGTGTTGCCATTTGGATTTAATATACTCTGTTGATTAGGATTTTTGCTTTGGGTTTCCGCCGGCAACTTCTGGTGGTTTATCTTTGGGATCTGGAGCAATTCAGCTCTTCCTTCATTGCCTAATAAACCATTAGGTAAATGAGTATTGTTCTGAAATTTCTCTTTTTCAGCTTGATTTTCCTTTGGTATTGATTCTTATTTATTCTTTCTGGGTCCTGTGCGTCATCATTAGTTAGGCCAATCTCGGTGATTACTTTAGGGGGAGATGTTACAGGACTAGTCAAATTAGATTTGATTTTACTTTTTGTGAAAATTGGATAGTAAGCCACAGGGAGATGATGTGATACTGATTTAATTTCGTCCTTAAAAAGGTTTCTAAGAGAATATGTCACAATATCTTCCTGCATGCCCTTTGTTTTAACAGTTGATTTATTTCCGTAGTGTGTGGCAATTTCTTTTTTCGAAGGAAGTAGCAGTTTTTTTGTTTCAACTTTTGAGGTGTGCAGTTTTCCCCTTGACATTTATTACAAATTCCTGTTAATTTTGTTGATTATATTTGCTCTTTCTTCTTTTTTTCTTTGACTAGAAATTGTAAAATTCCTAGTTGTGTGTCAAGCGTTTGGTCAGAGTTCTCCAATATGCTGCCTAGATGGATGGATACTGATTCCAGGATATTTTGCAAGGTAAACAATAATTTTGATACAGGGGTGTAGTTGTTGGTCAGACCTGTAGTTTTAAATAGAGAGAGATCTGGCGAATTTTCGAGGAATCCCTCTAGATCTGACAGTTTTTGTGGAGTACTCTTCTGTATATTGTCAGTCCCCTTTTGGGGTCCCGTGTGAAATGTTAAATATCTGGGCAAGTGCTATTGTATTCTTGAGATTGTTGTATTTTAGATGAATCCGGTATTATTGATCCTGTTGTCTTTAGATTCAGAATTGAAACCTCCTGGTCGATTAAAATACTTTTTTTGCGCAACCTCAGGAGTTGTTTGGATTTGATTTTGAGTTTGATGCATTCCATCTTTTTCATCCTCGATCTTCCCTACTTTTTCCTTGTTTTTCTGATCTTTTTATATTTGCCCCTGGTCATCTGGGTTTAATTTTTCAAAGTACTTTTTAATCCCAGGAGTTACTGCAGTCTTTCCATTTCTTACCATCTTGTTAGTGCTCTTTCTGATTGCCTCTTCCGTTCCCATCCTTTTCATGAAGATGGTTCTAGATCTTATTTTTTATACGCCATTGCAGTATAGTAGATCACTCAATTTGGTTTGAATTGAAATTTTAGCCGTTCAGTTTATGATGGAGATTTGTTGCCTGGGGGACTTAAATGGGAGTATACTTTACTTATTTTCCCCTTCTGCCCCCTACTTTTGATGCAGCGTTAGAGAAGCAACTCTAATCTGATTCCAATCGATATAGTGAAGGAAGTTAAAGCTCCAGGGGCCAGTAAACCGGTGCGCTGCTCATGCAACACCGAAACTAGCACCCTGTTCCCCTCTCTAGTCCGTTTCTTATAAAGTTGTATAATTTAGGAAAACAGCTCAGGACTCCTCGCAGCTCCTACTATGCCCAGGACTCTCACAATTTTTTATTTTCGCCACATCCAGGGGGTTTTCGCTCTTTGATAACATTTGCAACAACTGCCGCATCCTAGGGACTCTCCAAGCTCCTGGCCCGAGACACAGCTCGCGGCTCCTACCACATCCAGGGGGCCCTCACAGCCTCGGCCGTTCGAATGGCGCCACTCGCGGCTGTTGCCACGTCCCAGGGGTTCTCAGGTTCTCCCAGAGAACAACTCGCAGCTCCTAGCACATCCGGGTGGGGCTCTTGCAGCTTCTGGCTGCGCCCGAGTTACCGCTCACGGCTCCTGCCGCGTTGGGGAGCTTTCGTTGCTCTCATGGCTCCGGTCACTCCTGGGGCATAGCCTCCAGCGCCAACCACGTCCAGGGAAGCCCCCGATATACAGCCCACAATTCCAGCCGCGTCCGGGAAGCTCCCACAGCTCTCGCGGCTCCGCTCGTGGCTGAGGCACAGCGTGCGGCACCCACCGCGTCCGAGGGGGCTCCCAAGACTCCGGCCGCACTCGTGACGCAGCTCGCAGCTCGCAGCTCCTGCCGCGTCCGAGGTTCTTCGGCGTTCCACGCTCCACGTTCCTTCAATTGCTCATCCTACGTCCTCAAGAATCACAAGTCTGGAACGCCCCTGTTGGTTCAACGCGACGGGCTTCCTAGCCAGAACCTGTAGCCTTTTTATTGATACCTATCCCCATTGAAACCAATTAGGCTCCGAGACACTGATTTGAACCCTGCATTCGGCCTTGGGTTTCGCCCAACACTCACCTTAACGCCTAGATATTGGACCTGTTAGTAAAAGTAACTTGTTATTCATTTCATAGGATAACATTACAAAACTCAGAAATAGCACTGTGTCCAGTTTTTGAAGTGAAAATAATGTATCTGATCCCTGAAAGTATATAAAGATGCTGGCCATTTTAAAAAATAGGTGCAGACCTCCTTGAGTTGTGTTGTCGTTTATTGATCTGTGTGTATTTGCAGATGCCTTGAACTCCTGTGTGTTAAGACCACACTACACCCTAACAGAGCACTTAGGGAATAGATATCAAGGCCCTGTCCAGTCATAAGGGAACACGTGATCACTTTACATGATATATCAAATTACTGATATGTCAAATGGGGAGCTGGCTTCAAACAGGCTGCGCTTAGTTTGTCCAGGGAAGACATGGCTTGGCAGTTCGGTCTGGACTTTTCCCATGAGGCACAGGGTCAAGTCTGATTTGCATATGGCCATGCCTAAACTGGGGTGGTGTGGTGAGCAAAATACCAATGGAGTAAACCCAGATCTGTGACTGGGGGTGTATGTTTTGCCAATGTGCAACATTCCGTCCATCAACTGGTCTGTTTTGTTGTTCGCCCTATGTGGGAAGGGTATGTCCAGACCTGGGTCCCGTGCTCACTAAGACACTGCTGTCAAGCTATCCTGGCTGAAGATGGCTGATAGCCAGAATCCAGGTCTAATGCTTGATTCCGGTCCCGGGAAGACATTTCTTGGCAGTTCTGACTGGACTGTTCCAATGAGGCACATGGTCAAGGCTGATTTTCATATTGCCATGTCTGAACTGGGGTGGCTTGGTGAGCATAATAACGATGGATTAAACCAAGATTTGTGACTGGGGGTGAATGTTTTGCCAATGTGCAATATTCCGTCCATCACCTTATGTTTTTTGCTGATCACACTAAGTGGGAAGGGTATGCCCAAACGTGGGTCCTGTGCTCACTACGCCACTGGGGTCAAGCTATCCTGCGTGATGATGGCTGATACCCCAAAACCGATCCTAGGATGCCTTGAACTCCTGTGTGTTAAGACCACACTACACCCTAACAGAGCACTTAGGGAATAGATATCAAGGCCCTGTCCAGTCATAAGGGAACACGTGATCACTTTACATGATATATCAAATTACTGATATGTCAAATGGGGAGCTGGCTTCAAACAGGCTGCGCTTAGTTTGTCCAGGGAAGACATGGCTTGGCAGTTCGGTCTGGACTTTTCCCATGAGGCACAGGGTCAAGTCTGATTTGCATATGGCCATGCCTAAACTGGGGCGGTGTGGTGAGCAAAATAACCCAGATCTGTGACGGGGGGTGTATGTTTTGCCAATGTGCAACATTCCGTCCATCAACTGGTCTGTTTTGTTGTACGCCCTATGTGGGAAGGGTATGTCCAGACCTGGGTCCCGTGCTCACTAAGACACTGCTGTCATGCTATCCTGGCTGAAGATGGCTGATAGCCAGAATCCAGGTCTAATGCTTGATTCCGGTCCAGGGAAGACATTTCTTGGCAGTTCTGACTGGACTGTTCCAATGAGGCACATGGTCAAGGCTGATTTTCATATTGCCATGTCTGAACTGGGGTGGCTTGGTGAGCATAATAACGATGGATTAAACCAAGATTTGTGACTGGGGGTGAATGTTTTGCCAATGTGCAATATTCCGTCCATCACCTTATGTTTTTTGCTGATCACACTAAGTGGGAAGGGTATGCCCAAACGTGGGTCCTGTGCTCACTACGCCACTGGGGTCAAGCTATCCTGCGTGATGATGGCTGATACCCCAAAACCGATCCTAGGATGCTTGATTCCGGTCCAGGGAAGACATGGCTTGGCAGTTCGGGCTGGACTGTTCCCATGAGGCACAGGGTCAAGACTGATTGGCATATGTCCATGTCTGAACTGGGATGGCGTGGTGAGCAAAATAACAATGGATTAAACTCAGATCTGTGACTGGGGTGAATGTTTTGCCAATTTGCAACATCCATCCATCACCTTGTCTATTTTGCTGTTCGCCCTATGAGAGGAGACAATGCCTAGATGTGGGTCCCGTGTTCACTACGCCACTGGGTTCAAGGTAGCCTGGATGATGATGGCTGATACCCTGAAACCGGTCCTAGGAAGCTTGATTCCGGTCCAGGGATGACATGGCTTGGCCTTGAGGCACAGGGTCAAGACTGAATTGCATATGGCCATGTCTGAACTGAGATGGCGTGGTGAGCAAAATAACAATGGATTCAACTCAGATCTGTGACTGGGGTGAATGTTTTGCCAATAGGCAACATTCCGTCCATCGCCTTGTGTGTTTTGCTGTGTTTTCAATCAGCCACCAAATGTTGAAGGCCTACAGTTCAGGGGATACAATTTAGCCCAAGATCTTGGCTACAGGAGATGCTTGAGGTTGGAGCTTCTTGGAGCCTAAAGATCTCTAGAGGAGAGAGTCAACAATCCTTGCCTACTGCAAGTAGATGCAGTGCACAGGGATTCTGTTCAAGACGGTCTGACGAGGTATATTTGCCTCAAACCTGGTGAGAAAATAGTGCAGGCCTTGAGGGAGTTGAGGAAACATGACCTGTGTTGCTGAGCCTTTCACAATCTGTGGGAGCCCGGGATCAGAAGACCAGACAGCTGCATTGTGGACTGGCAGATGCAGGGGAGTGACGCCTTCACTCCAAGGGAGATTATATTCAGTTGTCTTTGATGCTCCGCAGGTCCTGCATGGATCCTGTGTGGTGCACATGCACAGACGATGCAGCAGACTGAGAGGGAGATGGAGTCAGCCCAAACAAACTCCAGCGAAGTCCAGGGTGCCCAGACAGCTGAAGTGCATTTGTTTCATGTTAGAATCTTGTCCATGACTGATCTAAGGTGCTACAGCCTGGTAAGCCCTTTAGTATCCATGGGAGAGGGTTAGAAAGTTTCAGGGGACCCTCCCAGAGGAGGGTCTCAACAGGGGGGAGGTTACTCCCATGTCCTTTGTCCAGTTTCATGCCAAAGCCGGATCCAACGGCTCCCAGGACCGGTTTGAAGTCGACTATGCACAGGGACACCAAATATGCCTCTCATGCAGACTTTCAGTCGCTGGCAAATGCACCCACCCAGCCCTTATACACTAAATCCTGTCAGGGAGGTGGTCACACCTCTCTTTGACAGGATGCCTATTGTTCTGCCTTCCCCTGCTCAAGCTTAGCTCAGCAGCAGGAGGGCAGTATTGTGTCTGTTGTCGTCAGCAATCATTTTGTGCTGTTTGATAGTGAGAAGGCTAGTAAACGGATCACAAAGGACCCCAAGAAACTCGCTGAGGGGTAGAATTATATCTTCCACACTGCTTTCTGGTGCCGGGGCATGATTCCAACATGTTTGACACCAAACACAATAGGGTTTGTTTCAGCAATTTTAGAGTTGGTCATCAATGGGTTGTTTAATGCCCCTCTATATAGTCTGTATGGCTGCTTCTCTGACAACCCGGGAGAATTGACTATGTAGGCTACAGGGGTGTTCTGTTCCTGCAGGGGCATCCTCTCACTTGGAACCCAGCAGGATTGTACAGGCATGCTATAGGGGTTTAAAGTGCTGTGACCCTTATATAAGTAAGTGGTGCATGCGCCAACTTACAGAGGCTACAAATGCATGCCTGCAGTTCCATCTTCTATGGTCTCTTACAGGTGACATCATACATGCTTCAGGCCATGTAGGCCTCTGGGGTACCTATGCCCTGGGTACATGTGTACAATATACCAGGGAAGGACAAAGGTTCCCCAGTATTCAATCTGGACTGGGGTGTACCTAAGTACATAACATAACAGATTAGGTAGAAAGCAGATAGATTGGGTTCCAGGTTAGCGGGATTCCAGTCAGACTAGTCAAGAGTGTATTACATTTATCAAAAGGGGGGGTAACCATAAGAAGCAGGTCCTACTTTCCTACAGTGACAAAAAATGAATGTTCTGTTCCTTACAATGCCAGATGCCCTTGAGGTTGTGCCAACTCAGTCTTTGTGTGACAAGCTTAATTTCACATTGTGCATAAAGTTGAGAGTATCTTTAACAATGTGGGCAGACACAGGGCCAAGAATGTAAAGCCCACTCTGCCCAATGGTACAACCTCACATAGGCCTTTAGGTGACCCAAGCTTTAATAAGTTTGCTGATCTGACTTAGACAAGGCGCAAGCTGAAGATCTTATCGCTAAGACCAAATCTGCCCAGTGACAGTGGTAAAATTGACGCCATAGATTATAGCGGACCATCTGTGAAAAATAAGTGACATCATTTTTAAGACAAGCTGCTTTCCTAAGATGTAAAACGTAGCATCAATTCTGCCTATCCTGGAGAAACCTAACCTAGACCCAGATGACACTAATAATTACCATCCTATATCACACCTTCCTTTTCCTGCGAAACTTTTAGAAAGGGCAATAAATAAGCAGCTCATGGATTATGTTACCGAACACTGCTGGCCAGATGAGATACACCATGGTATTAGAGCTGGCGATAGTACAGAGTCTGCGCTGATAAAATCAGTTGAAGAAACCAGGCTAGTGCTGGATTATGGTCGGAGGGCTGCCCTCATTTTATAAGACTTGCCGGCAGCCCTTGACACCGTCCATCATACTGTCTTGGTGGATAGACTAGCAGCAATTGGAGTGAATGAATGGCACACAGTCTGCTTAAAACTTTCTTGAAAGCGAAGACACAATTTGTTGCCTTGGATCTATTTAATTTTGATCCGTTTCAGCTCACATGTGGAGTGCCACAAGGGTCTTCTATTAGCCCTACTCTTTGGGTTGAGAGCAGCAAATGGTAGATCTCCCTTAGATAGACCGGGTGCAAATATGTTAATTGAAACAGTGGCCAGTCCCGTATTGATTATCATCTTCTTGACGGAAGACTTTGGAAAAGTCTGATCGACATGACAGAGGCTGTAACAACTGAGAGTAATCACGGACCCTTTTGACTTAGTATGAATCCCTTGTCGGATGTCCCCCCTAATCCCCGGAGCAACTTACCCAGAGTATTAGCAAGGCAATCTATCCATCTAATGATAGGCTTACAATAAAATGACTGAAGATAGTTTTGCATGAAAACAAGATCAAGGTCATTCATCACTGGCAGTGGGTACTCTTTAGCTTCAGTCCCTGGCTGCAAGTAGTGATGGAGTGATTAATGTCGCTGCTGCCCACTCATATATCGTTTATCGACTCAGTTCAAATTTTACAGTGCCAAGGTCAGATCTAAGACTTAGTACCTTATCAGGGGCAACCTTGTAGTATACAATGACCTAAGCGCTTAAATCTAGCCTTTGTAATCAACGCCAAAGGAATGTCTGACATAATATCGACAGACAGAATATCGACATGCAAAAATATCGGAGCAAAAATATCGACAGCAAAAATATCGGAATCCTATCTTCATTAAGGTAAGTACAAAAATATCGAAAAAATAATATCGAAGTACAAAAATATCGGAATCAAAAATATCGTTTTTTTAAATATATTAATAATAATGTAAAAATATTATTTAAATACATATAATTTTACAAGTATTAAATAAAAATATTAAAACAAAATTAAAACTAATACATATAGATTTAAAATTAATATAACACTAAAAAATTTTAAGTAATTTTAATTTTTTTCATCTAATTTATTTGATGTAATGTAATATTTTTTTGTTTTTACCCTGTACACCTGTACCCCAAAAACCCAAAACTGACCCTGAACCCTAAAAATATCCCTGTACCCCAAAAACCCAAAACTGACCCTAAACCCTAAAAATACCCCTTTACCCAAAAACGCAAAACTGACCCTGAACCCTAAAAATACCCCTTTACCCAAAAACTGAAAACTGACCCTAAACCCTAAAAATACCCCTTTACCCAAAAACTGAAAACTGACCCTGAACCCTAAAAATACCCCTTTACCCAAAAACTGAAAACTGACCCTGAACCCTAAAAATACCCCTTTACCCATGAACTGAAAACTGACCCTTATCCCTAAAAATACCCCTTTACCCAAAAACTGAAAACTGACCCTGAACCCTAAAAATACCCCTTTACCCAAAAACTGAAAACTGACCCTGAACCCTAAAAATACCCCTTTACCCAAAAACTGAAAACTGACCCTGAACCCTAAACATACCCCTTTACCCAAAAACTGAAAACTGACCCTGAACCCTAAAAATACCCTTTTACCCATGAACTGAAAACTGACCCTGAACCCTAAAAATACCCCTTTACCCAAAAACTGAAAACTGACCCTGAACCCTAAAAATACCCCTTTACCCATGAACTGAAAACTGACCCTGAACCCTAAAAATACCCCTGTACCCAAAATTAATTATTATTATTTAATTACCAATTAATTATTAATTAACAATAACAATAAAGTAAATATATTAGCACATTTGCTGTAATTAATTTAATTTAATAATTAATATTATTTTGCCCCATTAATTAATTAAGAATAACAATAAATTATATATAAAAAATGACTATAATTAATGTAATAAAATAATTAATAATAATTAATTACCAACTAATTAATAATTATAAATATGTAAAAAATTATAATAATTAATTAACTAAATAATAGAAATTAATTACCAATTAATTATTAATTAAAATATGTACAAACATATATCAATTAATTAATTATTATTAAATTACTTCCCACCCTATTCCCCTATAAACCCGTAACCCGCTACAGAACATATTTATCAATTAATCAATTAATTAAAAATAATTAAAAATTAATTCTCAATTAATTAATTAATAATTCCTACGAATTAATAATTAATTTAACATAATTAAATTACTTCCCACCCTATTCCCCTATAAACCCACAACCCGCTACAGTGGTAAAAGACAATATTTAATTAAATTACATTACAAATAAATAATAAAACATAATAAATACAATATAATATACACTAAATGTATTTAAAAATTGATATTAGTAACATCAAAGTTATTAATTTCGATATTGTTAACATCGATATTTACAACTTCGATATTACTGATATCATACCAATATCGATATTCAGACTGTCAATATTACTTACCTTCGATATTTTTGTATATCGATATTTAAACTTCGATATTTTGGTATATCGATATTTAAAACTCGATATTTTGTCTGTGTACCACGCCAAAGATAGTACTCTAATCAAAGCCATGTGGAAGCTCTACAAGGCCACCTTGCACCAGGCGAGAATGGCCTGGGATGAATCCCGGTGGCTGCAACTAAAAGAAACCTGTGCTGAGAAAGATTTCAAATCATTCTGGTCACTAGACACCTGGGGCAACAAGTCAGTTTCCCAATCACTCCCCAACCATATCACAGGCCAGGCATGGATGGTTCATTTTTTAAAGCTTTAAAAAGATCCTGCGGTCATGCATCTCATTGAGGTGGCTGTCTTCCCTTGCCCATCCTTGAAAGATTAATTATTTACATTCGGAGAGCCGAATAATGCAATCTAAGGCAGCAGACCCTGATGGCATCCTGGGGGACCTTTTTTTATCAGATACCAAAATCTGGGCTGCTACTTTTTTCTTCTGTCAAATGCTGTAGCCAGCGGAGGGGGCAAAGGTGGTCCCAATAAACAAAAATGGTGACAGAGAGGAGCCCTCCCACCATAGGACCATTAGCCTGTGGTAAATTTAATTACCTGGTACTGAATTTCTATGCGGTAAAGTCAATAAGAATAACTCATAATAAATAAGAGGCAAAATCCGTGATATTTGAGGTTTCTCAAAGTGGGTTTTATTCCTTAAAAAGGAATTGGGTTATTAGCATATTGGCTCGAGCCAAGGTGGCATACCGTTCCGTCACCACGCAGGTTCGGGAAGGGACAGACTGACAGAGTCAATGGTAATAACGGATATGCAAGTATACGACAAGTATGCGACAAGTATGCGACAATACATTATTGACAGGCATTCATATATATAGTCAATGCATTACAGTAAAAGCATATGCAGGAGGCGTAACAGATGAGAAGAGAGATAAGAATGCATGTACGTAATACAGAAAGGCGTTACAATAGGCGTGCATGAAGGCGTGAACAAGAACGTCATGTATCATGATGTCACAAGTAGGCGGATCCATGAGTGAATCCGGCAGTGTCAGCAGAAATATATGGCAGAGATGCGCGCGCAGCAGTATGACGTGTAATGTACGTGTAACTTGAGGGGTGAAGGGGGACTTGACATTTAGCCCTACATGAGGAGACAGAAGTCTGGAGTGTCAGATCAACCTAATCCCAAATCGTATCTAATATCCCATGTTTTAGGAACAGTATTATCTGGAAGGAAAAGGTCTCTCGGACAAGAGGCTATTCTATACTGATTATGAGTGCGTGTATGAGAGTCTACGTGTCAGCATGAGATGCGAGGGGTGCGAGGGAGGGCATGGGCCTACCATAGAAACAGAGCCATGAATTACTTGCACAGAGACAGTGATGGCCGAGCCCTTTACTCTGCAGCTGGAAGGATGTTGACGTGAACCACTAGACAGGAATGTATTTTCGAGGAGTGAAACAGATAATTCGAAGGTTGAATACAGTCTTGGCAGGCAACAGGCTGAGCCAGGCACCGTTAGCCGTGCAGAAAGTAAGGCAGAGGTCACCAGTACAGATGCAGGCTCAGGTTTGAGATTCAGAGTCAGAAGGCAGAAAAAGGCTCGATGGCAGAGTCCAGGGCCTACTTCACCAGAACTGAAAAATGTGTAAAGTACACTACACAAAGACGTTGGCATGGCATATTTAGGAACGGACTATTTGACCCATTCATGGTGGGTCTGAAAGAGGACATGTTAACGTTGGACGCAAATATATTTGCGTCTTCATAGCTTGAAGTGGAGGGAACACACATGTACTTGTAGCGTGTACACGGAGTCGGTGGGGTCTAAGATAGGGGACACAATTGATCATAAAATTTATATTACCTCATTCCCTCCTTGTCCCCTACGGACCCTTCATGATATATCGATCTGCATGAACCGATTAATCTGTTCATGTAACATCATTTGCTCTTCTTTCTTTTTTTGGCGGTTTGAATGGGAATTTGAATTCGGAATACATGATGTGGCACACAGGCCGCAAATCGCCGGTCCACATTGTAAACACAGGCAACAACTGAATACTATGAGAAGGCCAATGCCTAGGAAGGATAGGATCTTCCATCCCCAAGCGGTCAACGTTGTCCAGAACCAACCGGACCAAGTCCAGGTGCCTGGATTCTGATGTATCAGACTTGCAATTTTATGAAGACGTGTTATGGCTTCATATACCGTTGGCGCGTTTTCTGGAATGAAAACACAGCAACTTGACCCGATGACCTTACAGGCTCCACCCCTATCAGCTAGGATGACGTCAATGACGAGACGATTTTGAAGAACAACAACCCGCATCGCGGACTGTTCCTCTGTTAAGTTACCTAGAGCGGAAGTAGTTTCATTCACTACTGCTTCGAGGGTTCTAGTTAATCTACGTATCAGTTTACTATTAGTAACAGTACCTAAGTAGGGGAAGAAACCTTTATTGAAGTCGGTGTATTGTTCCCATGCCGTTTCAGTGTAGTCGACAATCGGGAGATCTCTTCTAAGTCTGCTGTTTACTAGATTGGTATTTCTGTGATAATCAGGAGGAGCTAGGAAAACAGGTGGCAGAAGGAATGCAATGTAACAGGTACCATCCCAATCTGGAGGCAAACGTATGTATGCGGTATGGCCACAGACAAAGTAGGAATGACGGGTAGCTCTAAATGTGGATTTGCCTTGATCACTGAATTCGATCACAGTAGTACATTCACTATGACCTAAGTGTATGGAACCATTCTTTCTGATACATAATTCACCTTTGACTGGTAACACTGACATGGCAGGTAAGACTGGTGCAGTTTCGGATTCAACAGTCAGAATCATGAGGTTAATTGTGTAATTACCTAATCCATATACTTCATTTTCTAGATCCGTTCCTGTTCTAGTGGGAAGTCCCTTCTTGTCGGGGTAGCAGACTTTAAGTAAAACTAAGTTCAGGTTTCCCCAAACCCAATTCCCATCGTAAACAGCAATGTCAGAATCTAGGGAATTAATCAATCTAAACCATGCCCCACAGGAGCCATTGTGAGTGAACGGATATGGAAAGAGGGGCAGAACTCCCTTGTATCTCTGGTAGGGAGGGAGTCGGCCACATATCCAACAGTTTGTAGCATTGTTAGTCTGATGGGAGTGATGTAACATACTAATGAATGTGTTGTTGCGCAGCGCAAGTCTATAGGACAATTCATGGGGAGGTAATTCGCTAAAAGAATGTTCGGCAGTAACATTGTAAGCAGATTGTGCACGCTTGAAAATAGGGTAGTACATGTGTAATAATATACTGACAGCAATAATAAGAAGGCTTAGAAAAAACATAATCAACAACGTCACTATACAGTGACTACGAAGTGATTTACAATATGCACGTTTCTTGAGTTGTCTCTGTCTATCTCTCTCTCTATCTCGGTCTAGGGGATACATGTCAGAAACTAATTTAACCGATTCACCTAGGGGAGGACTTAAACAATTAAACTGTCTGACTTGCTAGACCGTAACTTTAGTCTATATTCTTCAGAGGCGGTTTTCTCAACCAGGGGGAGTTTTGAGTCAGTTTGTGGAGGAGGGCAGGACTTAGAGTCAAAGTCCGAAGGAAGTCCGTGGAATTTTTTTATGTGGCTCGAGTGCAGCCAACCTTTTCTGCCCTCCAACTTAACAGCCGTCCTTGTCGTCAGAAGAACCAAATTCGGGGTCTGCCAGCGGGGCTCCAGTGGACTTTTCCGGTCAAAATTCCGCACGAACACAAAATCACCAGGGACCACTTCATGGGGCTTCACCTAGGTGTTGTCGGGAAAGGCTGCAGCTACCTGTGAACGACAAGATTGTAGTGCAGACATCAAGGAGGCAAGGTAATCTGTCAGCATAATACAGTCAACATCTGTTATTTTACGGGGTATAGGCGTCCCCCACATATTCGGTGGCCTACCAAAGACCACTTCATACGGGGATAGCCCGGTTCGAGAGTGCGCAACCATCCTCATATAGAAAAGGGCAACTGGCAAGGCTACTATCCAATCAACGCCTTTCTCTCTACATATTTTTGAAAGTCGGATTTTTAGCGTCTGATTATGGCGCTCCACGAGACCTGCCGCCTCGGGATGCCGGACACAGTGGAACTTCCACTGATACCCTAACAGAAGTGTAATGTGTTTTACAAGCTCGGATGAGAATGGTTGACCGTTATCTGAGTACACGATACGGGGCAAACCATACCGTGGGAAGAATTCACGAACCAGCTGCTTGGCAGTGGTCGGAGCAGTGTAATCTGGGACTGGGTATGCTTCTGTCCATCGGGAAAGTGCACATACGACTACGAGGACATACTTGAATCCTCGACAACGTTCCATCTGGATATAATCCATCTGGAGGACTTCAAAAGGGTGATCGGGAGGCTGAAATCCACCTTTCTCTACAGGAATGCTTTTACCTGGATTGAACTGACAACAAATCATGCAAGTACGCACTTTTTGTTTCGCTGCTGCCCTTAAGTTCTTATTGGACCATATGTGTTGAATGCTGTCTAGCATTGCTTTTTCTCCTAGATGTGCTGGGCTATGTATAGTGTTAATGATGACTTGAACCATAGAATCGGGGAGAAACCATGTAGATTTTCCCTTCGTCATCCATCCCTGATCTGTTTGGATCCCTCCTAGTTCAGTCCACTTCTTTATTTCATCTGGTGTGGCATGTGTCTGTATGTCAATTACATCATGTGCGGGATCCTTGACTGTCATGCAGTGTGATGGTGTCGGAACTATTGTCTTTGTCGAGTCAGTTACATGAATTCGATTCTGGGCAGTTTGCTTAGCTGTTCGGTCTGCCAGGTCGTTACCCTGGGAGATCGTATCGGTAACCTTTGTATGTGCCTTACACTTCATAATAGATATCGCAGTTAGTAGATGTATTGCATTTAACAGGGCTTGAATGAGGGGACCGTGTTGAATGTTGGCACCGTGAGAAGTTAAGTAACCTCTCTCTCGCCAGAGGACTCCAAAGTCGTGAACGACTCCGAATGCATAACGTGAATCAGTGTATATGTTAACTCTCTTATCTTTGGCTTGAATACAGGCTTGTGTCAGAGCGATAAGCTCTGCTGCTTGAGCTGACAGTGTGTCGATACAGTTGGTTTCAATAACATCAGTGTCTGTCGTGACTGCGTAGGCTGCCACTAATTCACCTGTACCTGTTCTCATACATGAACCATCCACATAAAGTGTCAGGTCTGGGTCTGGTAATGGGACATCTGTCAAGTCTTGTCTGGGTTTCGTTGTAATAGTAATGACTTCAATACAATCATGCTTCAGTGGGTCTACACCGCTTAATGGCAAAAGTGTGGCAGGATTCAATGTGCTGCAGCGTCTGATTTCTATATGTGGTTGAAACAATGTCAATTCATAACCTGTCAGTCTTGCTATGGTCAAGTGTTGGGTTTGTGTACGATTTAAAAGAACTTCCACGGAATGTGGAACTTGTACTGTCAATTGATGTCCTAATACTATGGAATCACTCTGTCTGGTTGCTAAAGCTGTCGCTGCAACTGATTTCAAACATGCAGGTAAAGCTTGGGCTACTGGATCTAATGTGCTAGAAAAGTAAGCACACGGTGTGTGTGAACCTGCTTGTTCCTGAGTGAGGACTGATAATGCAGTACCTTCACGTTCTGTGACAAAAAGTGTAAAAGGCTTACTGTAACATGGTGTTGCTAAAACAGGTGCTTGGCATAGGGCTTTCTTTAAGTCTTCAAAAGCTTGTGTATGTTCCTGAGTCCAAGGGAGGACAGTCGATGTCGCTGCCTCCTGAGTTGTCAATTGAATGAGTGGCTTTGCTAGAAATGCATATTGGGGGATCCATTGTCTGCAGTATGAAGTGAGGCCTATAAAAGCCCGCACCTCCTTTTGCGTTTTCGGTGGTGACATGTTTACAATTAACTGGATGCGATCTGGAGTGAGCTGTCTCCCCACTTTGGACAGCAAGTGACCCAGGTACACAACTTGCTGAACACAGAATTGTAGCTTCGAAGGGGATACCTTGTGCCCCTTGTCAGCCAGAAAATGTAAAACCGTCAGTGATGCTTTTTCACATTCGGGTTCGCTTCGGGCGGTGATCAGCAGATCATCGACATACTGAAGTAGGGCGGTGTTAACGGGCATGTGGATACTGTCGAGTTGTCTTTTCAGTGCTTGGCTATAGATGCTGGGGCTTTCTGTGAATCCTTGAGGTGCGCGTGAAAATTTGAAACTTCGTCCATTTAAACTGAATCCGAACAAGTATTGGCTTTCTGGATCAATTGGGACGCTAAAGAAGGCGTTCTTGAGGTCAATTACAGTAAAGAACGTTGCTTCTGAATCAATAGCTGTCAGTAATGAAGAGATATCTGGAACCACTGGGTACTGTGGTACAATGCATTTATTCAATTCGCGTAGATCAATAACTAATCGATAAACAGGTGGTGCATTTGGCTCAGTACGTTTAAGAACTGGAATAATAGGAGAATTACATACATTGGAGTCGGTTTCTACGACCACTCCTTGTGCGATGAGCTCGTCAATGATTCTCAGTAAAGCCACTACAGCATCTGGAGGTAACTTGTATTGTCGAATTCGTGGTAATACCACTCCTGCTTTGAGTGTGACTCGATATGGTGTAATGTTCATATAACCTACATCAGTGGGGCCTTGCGCCCACAAGTGTGCAGGTACATTCTGTAACCGGGAATCCATGTCTCTTAATACATAATGGCCTTTAAAATCTCGTAAGAATAATCGTACTCCTTCCGGAGAACAGCATATAATAGCTCCTAGAGCCTTCAATGTTTTTATTCCTAATAAGTTTCCTGGACATGATTTCGTAAGCAATAGATCTGTAGTTCGTGTCAAAGGACCAACTGCCAGAGGAAGTGGCTGTGATACTTCATTAATAATAGGCTTTCCTGAAAATCCAAGGGAAACATTCTGTGAGCCTGAGAGGGGTGCCCCTGGAACCTCATTGTGACTGATTGTGGTCCTGCTTGCCCCTGTATCAATTAAAAACTTTCTGTCTTTCCCTAACACCTGACTGTGTACATAAGGACCCTCTTGATCTACAGGTACTTCAATAAGAGGCAAGCCAAATTCCCTCTCTAGGCTGTTTCATGTGTATCGCTGATAATCGGGGTAGTCATTTTGTGCATACTGGTACATCTGTTGTGTCGTGTTCTGTGTTGCAGTAATAGGCTGTTGCTGTGGCACTGCTACAGTCTGTTGTGAAACTGGCATAGGCGGAATATGTTGTATATTCTGTGGTACTTGTTGTTGGGCCTGATCTTGTCTAGGTGCACGCGGTCTCTCCTTGGTCTTACCCGTGGAGATATTGTGTTTCAGAACTGCACAATCGTTTACATAATGACCTGGCTGTTTACAGTAGTTACATGTCCCTTTGACAGGAGCCGTCGAACTACTGGGCTGGGTAGCACCCTTTTTGTGACCGTCAGCAGGAACTGACTGGGCAACTAACATTTTCATTTTCGTGTCTTTCATACGTCTTTGTTCATGTTCTTGTTCTTCTCTGATTCTATTCTGGTGATAATGTAACATTTGTAACATTTGTGAAGGGGTGTTAGCTTGCCAAGTACTTTCGACTTTTAATACTCTGTTCTTTACTTGGGGCAGTGAGTTCTCGACTAATTTCGTTACAAAAAGGTGCGGATATGAGTCGCTACTCGGTTTCAGGCCGCTGTTAATACCAAAACATTTTTCAAATCGGGAATAAAAATCACTAGTGTCTTCATCGGCTTTCTGTTTACAGGCTGAGATTGCACCCCAATCTTCCTTTTTCGTACTTAATAAACGTGGCAATACTTGCACTAACAATCCTGGTAATTCTTTAACCTTATCTCCAAGCCCTAGGCCTGGAACTCTAGTATTTTCTTCGTTTTCTAATGCGGTCCAATCAATCTTTGCATTTCCCACTTCCCATTCTTTTTCTTTAAGTTTCTCATAGATACCAGGAGGCAGTAGCACTTTCAATATTTTCATAAGGTCGGGATAAGTATAATCACCCATGAGTAACATGTCTTTTATTTCACGGTGAAAACCTGCAGGATCTTTATCATGGCTAGGTACTAGTTTTTTCATTTCCAATAACTCTATTTTAGTTATAGGGGTGTACACGAACACACGTCTAAGTGTATGGTCGGCATTCTGAACTGGGTGCACTTCTCGTAACGGATTCTGTCTATCCATGTAATACATTTTTCTTTCCATGGAGTGTGTTGAATCAGACTGTGGACATAGAAAGGCACTATATCTGTGTCGCTGTTCTAGAATTATTTTAATCAGATCGGTACCTAGACCTCTCCATTTATTCATTAGTAGTTCTGTTAATATATCATGCAGGGGGCCTGGATCGGAATGTTGACTTCTATACAATAGAAGTAGGTGTTGTATCATGTATGTACCAGCTAAACGCTGTTCGCTTGGTGTCATGTTCAAAAACGTGCGTGCTAACGCATCATCACTATATTTCTCGGGACTGTCAGCCCATTGTACTGCTGACCTAGCTAGTTCTTGTTCGTCCATAGAATCGAGTACATGGTACCCCATTCGTTCTCGAAGTCTGTTGTCAGTGGCTTGGAATAAGTGTTCAGGAGTTCTCGGGTTACACATGGCTTCCTGAAAAAGTCTTTTGCTTTCTGGACGTACTGGACGCATTGAATTATTAAAAGGTCTCCCTTTACCTACATACGCTATCGTTTCTCTAACTGGTAATTGTTCTTGTCCTGTAGCTTCTTCTTGTTGCTCCTCCTCTGAGGACTCAAACTTGTCTGATTCATTTTCTGGTTCTACCCGTCTTGTTTCATGTATTTTTAATACTTCACTTCTGATTCTTTGATACATGTTTTTTATACTATTCTGTTTATCATGGTTCCTGTCTGCTATATTCTGACCCCATCTATGAAGTGCTTTCATCTCCTCCGGGTCCATCCCCGGCCTATCTTGTTCTCTTATTAAGCAGTTTATAAAAAACCGTAATATCTTGGCTTGAGTGTCAACTTTCTGGTGAGCCATGGCTTCCTTAATACTCTCAGGTCCTTGCCCTGTTTGGACAAAATGATATATTCTGTCTAGATGTTCAACCATTCCGGGTAGGGTTAACAAGAAATTGGTAACCCGTCTAAGTCGTACTGATGCGAGTATTAATCTGTCATCATTTCTACCGGGTACTGGATCGTATCTACAATCCCCGATACGTTCTTTTACTATATCAAAATCGGCTGATCGAGGTGTACGTTGTTGTGCTAGATCCCTGTAAGTCAATCTATGTACTTGTGGAGGTGTCTGAAAACCTATCGCCCCTCCGGACGCGCCTCCTGAGGCACCGGCTCCGAAGGGGTTATTTGGGTGATAAGTGGGAGGAATGGGTGCGGGAAGAGCTGGAAGAATGGGGGTAAGACCAGGAGGGACAATCGGAACGGGAGGAAGAGGTGGAGGAGTAGCTTGTCGCGGGGGTAGGGGCTGATTGTCTCGGGGTCGAGCGCCGCCAGTAGGAGGTGTGCGCTGCGGTGCGGTATTAGCATATGCGGGCACTACATCATCTAGATAGGAAGAAAGGAAAATATCCTTCGCGGTTTTGGGATGCATTTCAATCGGGAGCATAGGAGGTGATAGATCTTTTAGTACTTCCGCAGTGGCCTTAGGTAAACCTTCGGCCAGGAGAGGATACATACCATTCCTAAGGGTGTTTAGTTGTCTGTCTACTTGTTCTATTTTTACTCGGATACCTTCCTCAACTAATACGTTTTCTTGGGCCTTGTCTGAATCCTCTTTCCTTTTGTCTTCTTTTCTAAGTGCTTTTTCTGTACGCCTATGCGATTCTTTACGCCATAATTCGATGGCATCCTTCTGTGACTGTCTAGCTTTCTTTTTCCGCAATGCTTCTTCTACTCTTATGATGCAATCTGCATCCCATGTCCCTGCAGCGGGCCATCTCTGGTTCTCTGCTAGATCTTTAGTGTAGTCCACCCATAAATCGAGAAATAGAACGGCATCTAGACCGTGCTTGTGGTACATAAAGTACCCTGGAGTATCCCTAGGTGGAATGGGAACGGCTTCCTCGAGTAGCCCTTTTCTAGTTTTTATCTGTCTTAATTTGGAGAATAACGGCATTTTAAAAATCTGGCTACTTGGTTCTTACTCGGATATGAACACAATGGACACAATAATCACAATAATGAAGATCGAACAATCACTCATACCACGACATTTTGAGACACATTAAAACATTTTGAAACGAACAACAATAATCAGAATAAAACTCGCTAACTGCATAGTACTAGATACACTGCTCAACAGTGCAGACTTGATATACTGCTAAACAGTACAGATACACTGTCTAAAACAGTGCAGACCAGGTCTGTGTACCCAAACCTGTCTTGACCGGCACAGACTAATGTGCACGTCTAGATGCGTCCCTAGCAACGGTACTCACCGGGAAGCACGGAAACAGAAGGCCTCGGAAACTCTGGACTGAACTCGACTGGATTCGGACTGGACTCGGACTCGACTCGTGACGCAGATACTTCGGAACTTCGGAACCTGGTGGGCCTCCGTATACCTCGGATCTTGCTCTCTCAGCTAGGCTCTGGTCGGGATCCTCCGCACTCCTCACCGCCTCGTCTGGGTGTCGATCGCAGCCTCAGTCACCTCCGTTGGCCTGAGGGAGATACAGGAAATCCTGCGGGTATGCGTAGTTTCCGTCCGGCTGTGGCAGGGGGCTAGGCCTGCAAAGCACCTCCGGCGGGTGAGATGGGGGAGGGGTCCCTGTTCGGGCGCCACTTATGTGGTAAATTTAATTACCTGGTACTGAATTTCTATGCGATAAAGTCAATAAGAATAACTCATAATAAATAAGAGGCAAAATCCGTGATATTTGAGGTTTCTCAAAGTGGGTTTTATTCCTTAAAAAGGAATTGGGTTATTAGCATATTGGCTCGAGCCAAGGTGGCATACCGTTCCGTCACCACGCAGGTTCGGGAAGGGACAGACTGACAGAGTCAATGGTAATAACGGATATGCAAGTATGCGACAAGTATGCGACAAGTATGCGACAATACATTATTGACAGGCATTCATATATATAGTCAATGCATTACAGTAAAAGCATATGCAGGAGGCGTAACAGCTGAGAAGAGAGATAAGAATGCATGTACGTAATACAGAAAGGCGTTACAATAGGCGTGCATGAAGGCGTGAACAAGAACGTCATTTATCATGATGTCACAAGTAGGCGGATCCATGAGTGAATCCGGCAGTGTCAGCAGAAATATATGGCAGAGATGCGCGCGCAACAGTATGACGTGTAATGTACGTGTAACTTGAGGGGTGAAGGGGGACTTGACATTTAGCCCTACATGAGGAGACAGAAGTCTGGAGTGTCAGATCAACCTAATCCCAAATCGTATCTAATATCCCATGTTTTAGGAACAGTATTATCTGGAAGGAAAAGGTCTCTCGGACAAGAGGCTATTCTATACTGATTATGAGTGCGTGTATGAGAGTCTACGTGTCTGCATGAAATGCGAGGGGTGCGAGGGAGGGCATGGGCCTACCATAGAAACAGAGCCATGAATTACTTGCACAGAGACAGTGATGGCCGAGCCCTTTACGTGAACCACTAGACAGGAATGTATTTTCGAGGAGTGAAACAGATAATTCGAAGGTTGAATACAGTCGTGGCAGGCAACAGGCTGAGCCAGGCACCGTTAGCCGTGCAGAAAGTAAGGCAGAGGTCACCAGTACAGATGCAGGCTCAGGTTTGAGATTCAGAGTCAGAAGGCAGAAAAAGGCTCGATGGCAGAGTCCAGGGCCTACTTCACCAGAACTGAAAAATGTGTAAAGTACACTACACAAAGACGTTGGCATGGCATATTTAGGAACGGACTATTTGACCCATTCATGGTGGGTCTGAAAGAGGACATGTTAACGTTGGACGCAAATATATTTGCGTCTTCATAGCTTGAAGTGGAGGGAACACACATGTACTTGTAGCGTGTACACGGAGTCGGTGGGGTCTAAGATAGGGGACACAATTGATCATAAAATTTATATTACCTCAAGCCTGATAAATGCCCTGTTTGTAGAGCCCTTCTGCAGAAGACCTAGTTATGGGCAGAAGACAACGCAATCATATTCCAATAGCAAGCAGGGTTCGGGGAAAAGACAGGGACAATCGATCAGGCATTCCGCCTTCTGTTTCTCTATTGGAAAATTGTAGTGATCGGTAAAGGCAGCCTCTATTTGGCCTGTATTGACTTGATGACAGCCTTTGATTTAGTTCCCAGGGTCAAACTGTGGCAAGAACTCAAAGGCATGGGCATCCCGTTACCCATAGCCAACCTGTTAGTCCATTTGCACGAGGCTAACAATTCCCAGATCAGATCGCTCACAGGGACAGCTCACTAAGCGCATTCCAGTCAGACGGGTAGTTTGTCCATGCTTCATTCTGGCTACCACCCTATTCTCTTTGTATATGAACTGAGTGGCATGCTTTTTACAAGAACCTGCTGACACACACACCCTGGGTGGGCACAAAGAACCAACCCTATTGTTGACAAATGATACTCTTCTGGTGTTGAAGACACTGGCAGGGCTACCTCTTATACTTAATAGATTCCATCTTTTCTGTGATACTGGGGGTCTTGTTGTCAACACCACAAAAACCAAATAAATGGCCTTTAACCCTCATAGGTACTATAAAGGTAATTTAACGCTAGGCGGGACACCTCTGGAAAGAGTCAGCACATTTGATTATCTGGGTGTTCGACTCTCGGACAAAATGAAATGCCCCGCCTGACCAAGCTGGTTCTCGGCCATGTGCGTGTCACAGTGGCTTCGGGAAAGGAACACTGCTCCTCATGTAGCAGACCACTAGCTGCTGCTCTGCAGCTCTATGACTCAAAAGCAGTCAGCACAGCCCTACATGGCACAGAGCTGTGGAGATTTGGTAACATACCTGAGCTCAGTAGATCTGACCATACATTCCTCCAGAACTTAGCAATGCTGCCCCAAAGCACCTCACTCGTTCCTCTATGGTAAATATTAGCAGGCGCTCTATCAGCGATATAGCGAGGCCTCAACCTCTGCTCCTTTGGGCATTCATAAGGAGGACCGCGGAGCTTCTGCCATACGAGGAAGCCCTATCAGATGTTATCTGTTAGGACACATCCATTAAGGTAAGTAAGATCAGAAATGTCAAGAAATTGGTGTCAGATGTAGGGCTTCTGGCTCTAAATGAAAACCAAGATCCACTCTTGTACTGAAAAGACGTAGTAAAGAAACATTATTTTGAATGGGTTGTGCACAAAGAACTTTTCAAGCCTAACTAGGAGAAACAGACTACAGAACTGTATTTCCACAAACAGGTCCGGCTACTGGAACCTTACCTAGATCTAATCCGGTACACAGTCAAAATATCGAATCTTTAATTTCGACTTACACTTATATCGAGTTGCTAATATCGAAGGGACAGAATATCGATGTCCAGAATATCGATGGCCAGAATATCGACCCTTAGGTAAGTAATATCGAAATTACTTATATCGATAGCATATATATCGATGTAAGTAATTTCGATTTACTAATATGTGTTAGAAATTTTACTTAAGTATTTAAATTAATTGTTATAATATGTGTTTAATATGTTTTTATAAATAAAAAAAATATAAAAGTAAATGATATGTTTTACTACCAGAGCGGGTTGTGGGTTTTTAGGGGAATAGGGTGGGAAGTAATTTATTTGTAATTAAATAATTATTTTTTAATGATTAATTTATTTTGCAATTAAATATTAATTGGAAATGAATTATTTTAATTGATTAATTGATTAATTAATTGATAATATATGTATATTTTTAAGTAAATTATATGTTTTACTACTGGAGCGGGTTGTGGGTTTATAGGGGAATAGGGTGGGAAGTAATTTATTTGTAATTAAATAATTATTTTTTAATGATTAATTTATTTTGCAATTAAATATTAATTGGCAATGAATTATTTTAATTGATTAATTGATTAATTAATTGATAATTTATGTATATTTTTAACTAAATTATATGTTTTACTACTGGAGCGGGTTGTGGGTTTATAGGGGAATAGGGTGGGAAGTAATTTAATTGTAATATTAATTAATTTTGGGTAAAGGAGTATTTTTAGGGTTCAGGGTCAGTTTTTAGTTCGTGGGTAAAGGGGTATTTTTAGGGTTCAGTGTCAGTTTTCAGTTTTTGGGTAAAGGGGTATTTTTAGGGTTCAGGGTCAGTTTTCAGTTTTTGGGTAAAGGGGTATTTTTAGGGTTCAGGGTCAGTTTTCAGTTTTTGGGTAAAGGGGTATTTTTAGGGTTCAGGGTCAGTTTTCAGTTTTTGGGTAAAGGGGTATTGTTATGGCTGTCTTTTTGCTAGCTCTCTGGAGAAGGAGAATGATGGAGAGTGACTCCAGCCTATCACCCCCATAGCATAGGGATTAGGCCGATAGACAGGGATCCTGTCATACATATATAAAGGCATTTTCGTGCCATTTCCCTTAGAGTAAGGCTTATGAATTTAAGTGAGGGGTTAGATATATAAGTATTAGTCATGATTTACTCATTTGCTAACATGCCGATCTGTTTCTCATGGAGCTATGCATATTATGGGCTCCGTAGGCCTTAAGCGAGACAGACTCCATTTTGCTTTCTGCCTGGTAGCTCGAGAAGGCTTTCTAGGTCAAGTGTGATGTTTTAGTTTTAAGCTGTTGTTCGCTTGGAGAGAACCGGTTCAGGCTGACCCTTATCGAAGGAATGTATTTTTCTCCACTCCGAAGACACAACTTCAGGCCGGCCGGCTGGGAAAGTGTCCTTGGTACGGGGAGGTACAAGAATTTGGTGGGCGGCAGGTTACTGGCCGTGAATTTCCATGAAGGAACGGGCTTTGATATTAGCGAAGGTGTTAGTCTTTCAGTGAGTCAGTCCGTAGGCGGCATCTAGCCGTTAGCATCTCTGCCATTATTCATTTTCATGGTGGACGAGCCGCCATCTTTGAAGTCGGAGAAAGATTTAAGACCGAAACTCTCTGAGATAGACTGAACGAGAAGTGGCGCGGAGCGCACTAAATACAGAGAGAGAGAGACGGTAGTTAATAAACAGCAAGGTTCCAAGGTCCTGAGGGAGAGCAGACGAGGTTGAGCCTATCGGTGCAGACGTGCACTTGGGACGGCTGAGGGTGACTGCAAGGCGAGCCAGGACCCAGAGACGAGACAGGAGCCTAGATGACTGCCGAGTCCCGATTTCCCGTTAACCAGGTGAAGTCCGACCAATCCTTATAGTGCGTGCACCCTAATCTTTCTCTTTTATTTCTTGTGTAAATGTAATGCTGCATAGTAATGTGATTTACGTTTATGGTTAATAAATGCCCTAATTCATATAGAATTACCGTGTGCCTGGTGCTTATGTTCAATCTTGGTAAACGATACTCCTAGGTGAAAGCTAGGCGCATGAATGGACGAGTAATCCCAATCAGGTAAGTGGTGATCACACAAATAGGGAGTGAGTGAACCTCTGATGTCAAAAGCAACGAGTACACTATACAATCTGGACCCATATCCAAAGTTATTATTGTAGTTTCATTCCAAGTAGACCACGGAGATAATATCCCAATATATATATATATATGTATAGGTGTTCATAGGAATGTGGTCGTCGTTTGACACGCGGCGTTAATGAGAGCACTGGGGGGGTCAAACCAGTGTTTATACCCACAGGATTGTGGCTTGCGCTAATGAGGACACTAGGTGGTTGAACTAGTGTGTATGTTTCGCAGGATCGCGAACGGTTTGGAAAAGGGAGCATTGGGTTCTGCAGGCCCGTGTGTAGACGCACCAGATTGTGTGTCAGATCTGCCCTAGGGTAGAACGGTCTGGGTCGGGGTGACCGCGAGGCCAACTGATGTGAATAAGATATTGTAGAAAGTCTGTATATGTATATAGTTATTCCCCATTCTTAGGTGCAACTTGTATATTTATCTGTATATCTACTTATTGTGAATACGATCTAAGAAGGGAGGTTGAGTACGTTTTGGCTGGGTCACAGGGGCCCCTGGGGGCTGATCCCATCTAAACAGAAAATCCAGCCATTACATCTGGCGTCACGAACTGTTTACGAAGCCTGTGTGCATTGTGTTGTTTTCATCTCGTTGGTTTGCGCTCGGCTTGTACGTATAAAATTTTGTTTATAATTGTGTATATATTTTTTGTGTATCATTATGTTTGTGAAAAAATCATCGTCGGTTTTCAAATTACTGTTAGAAACGGGACCCTGGCCGGCCAAGACTCGTGTCGAGGTCAGTCAGGGATCGCCATTTCTAAGTGTCAGGGCAAGGGAGTCACACACCAAGATAACCCCTCTCTCGCCCTCTAGGTAACGTGGCGCGAGCAGTCAAGGCTAAACTTGGAGGCTATGTAGGTTAAGTGTTTGCGCGCGCACCCAGCAGCAACACCCAAGGCCCACCACAAAGGAAAACTCCACACAAGGTTATATAAAAATAGCCTTTGTATTATATCGAAAACACATTAGATAAAACATACATTTAGTTACACTGTGCCAACAGGCACGGGCAGAATTTACAAGGGGGATATTTACAAGACAGGGCCACCTGGACCACTGTCAGGAATCATCACTTTTTAGGAATAGTAAATAGCACATAGAATACTTTTAGAATCAAAATAAACGTGTATCACAAATTAACACACAACCAGTAATCACTGGCAGAGCATCAGAACCTCCTACGCAACCCTAACCACCTTAGGCAACTATTGCGCAGGGAACAAAAGACCTCAACTAGCAACACCTGTACTAGGAGAAAAGCAACCACCTAGGAATCACTAACATCTAGGGATATAGCATAGGCACATTACACATGATGCATTAACATTCAGCGGTGTAGGGAAGAAAGACACATGATGGATCCAAACACATTCAGAGGTGCGAGCACAAGACAACACATGATGCAGTACCTACATTCAGCGGTGTATGCAAGGAAAGACACATGGCGGTTCAGAACACATTCAGCGGTGCGAGCACAAGCAATTGCGCAAACTTCCTATGAGCCACAACCTGTGGTAGTCCCTGTGTCCAAAGTCAGGGGCAGGCTATAATAGCCAAAAAGTACACCCAGCCTAAACGTAGCAACTGTCCACTAAGTGCTGGACAGTTGTAAATACCACGGGTGCGAACGTTGGAGCCTCGCAGGCTCAGGACAACTGACTGGGTCCTCAAGAACCTCTCATGGGCTCTAAACTATCCACTGCGGGCGTTCGTTGGAGTCTCTCCTCGGGAGACTCGAAAATGGAAATGCCCCAAGAGCCTCGCAGGCTCTGAACACCGGAGGGGGGGGGGCGCGGGCACCGACAATGTGCCCCGACAGGGTAGAGCCTCACTGGCTCTAAGCAAATGCCCCCTGAGCCCTCTCAAAACTGGCCCATTCGTTGGAGTCTCTCCTCGGGAGACTCGAAGGCGGAAATGCCCCCGGAGCCCTCACAGGCTCCACACACGAATGCAGCAGCGTCGGAGCGGCCCTCTGTCAATCGGGGCCGCTCGAGGAACAAAGAACCCTGTCCCCGCACTCACCGGTACTTCGTTGGTGCTGCGGGGGCAGGAACACTGCCGGCTCTCCTTGCTGTCAGCGCGGGGCTCCTCGTCCTCGGAGCCCCGCCGGCGGCGCCTCTCTCTCCTCGCTTGCCTGGTTGTAGGCGGGACTTCCGGTCGGCCTCTTCAGGGGCCGCGCTGCAATTGGCCGGTCGGCCAAAGACTTCCGGGTCGTCGCGGGCAGCGCGGCGGCCCGTTCCAGGTAGGCAGGCGGGCTCCCAGTACCCGAGGAGTGGGCTCCCTCGAGGTATTTACAACGGCAAAGTACGGGGCAATGCCGGGTGGGCACCGGCTCGATAAATTAACAAGGAAGCGAGGTGGCACTCGCTACGCGCCGCGCATTCACAGATCAGGCGGCCAAATGCCGGGTGGGCACCGGCTGTGCACAACGGCGCTTCCCAGCGCTAGGACAGTCAATAAGCGCTCTCAAGCGCCAAAAGGACAACAAAGCGCTGCAGGGAAAGTCCAACGTGCTCCCAGGCAGGGAACACCAGCACAGCGCTTCCAGCTGCACTCAGCAGGGCAGAGTCCCAGCAAAGGTCCTTAGGTAGGCAGGGGGGCAAGGCTGGGCCAGGGGCCAGCTCACTGGCCCTCCAGGCAGGGAGGCAGTCCAAGTGGCGGTTCCTCCTGGCCCCAGCTGCAGCAGCAGCAGCCCCCTCAAGATCCTAGAAGAGAACAATTTCAGTGGGGACACAGCCCCATTTTTATACACTGAAATCCTTTGTCACAATGTGCAGGGTGGGGGGAAAACCAGTCGCAGCTGGTTCTGGAGCACTCTTGATGGCCCAACCACCCATTTCATTCACTGGGGAGGCTAGGGTCGTTAGACACACCACAGGGGGGCGGAGCCAGCATTGTGTGGGGAAAACCCAGCCCATCCAGGACACAGGTACACTCCTCCCACACATCACTCATGCTAATCTCCCTCTCACCACCGGGCAGACCCATCCAGACTTTCCTGGAGCCTGGCATGCCAGCCAGCTCCAGCCAATCACGCTCCAGCACCCTCACTGCACACATATCTCAATGTCCAGAAGTAGCACTTCCCAACTAGACACACACATGCCGCAGACACCATCTTGCAGCATTCACTCTCACGAGTTCAGGCATACCAAACTCGAGCCTGCACTCCCCACGCATCAGGAACTACTAGGGACACACACATTCCCCATGCATTCCTATGGGAGGGCAGGCCAGCCATACTACACGCACGCACTTTCACTCTGGGACCCAGGGAAAAAGTGCGCCAAGCCAGAAATCATGAACACCAGGTCGCTATCAAAAGCAAAAAGTTCAGGGGTGAACCAGCCATAAGGGCCCGGGTCCAACACAACCCCCTTCCAGCCAAAACGCAGGGTAGACCGATCACCACCGTGATGGACTTCCCTGCTTTGGGCGAAAGAACAAGGACACGGGCCCGCCACTGCCGGGACACCGTCCTGTTCCACGCCACTGTGAACCCCTGGGATTCCTTCTCAAACCACCATCTGGAACAACTGGGCTACCCCACTGGTACTCCTCAGCTGTCCCCGGCCAGGACCAGGCCCTGGGCCACCCAGGTACCACCGGTTCCTGCCTACTCACAGAGCGGGGGGTAGTAACCCCTGGCACATAGTGTCCATTCTCCACTCTCCCTGTCTGCAAGACAGGACTAGACTGCCACTGGTTCACCAGCCTTTGGTCTACAACCTCAGGCGGGCCAGGAGTCTCAGGGAAGGCTCTCCTCCCCCTACCTCTTCTTCTAGGGTTCCTCCACCTCCTGCGAGGTGTACACCTAGAACGCCATTCCAACCCAGGGTTTAACCCCTCAGGTTGCGCCGGGGTCAGAGGCGGGCTCTCCCACCCTCTGCACCCCCTTCCAGAGTTCTGCACCCTCCCAACTGGAGAGGTACCCCTGGAAGAAGCACTGGCTAGGACTCTGGTTACAGAAGTCTCACCCTTCAGGTCAGGCCGATCCTGCACCTGGCCTCCCAACCTTCGGTCTAAACCTCTAGGTGGGATAATTGCCTGGCACTCCAGGACTTCTGGGGACTCACTCACCATCCCCCTGAGGCTAACACATGACTCATGTGCTGCGTGACTGTCTTTCTGGCGCAGATCTCCCGCCTCCTGTCCACCTGACAGTGCGGGAAGATCCCCCAGAACGGAAGTGGTGTCACCATGGTCACTTACCGGGAACTTCGCCCAACTGGGTAGTCCCTGACCCACTGGTTCTCCCACTGGGGAACTCCCCCAATCACTCCTCACTTCGGACTTCCGTGCCCCCCCAACTGGAGTGGCACTGCCGGACACTAGAACCACTGGAACACTATTTAAAGATACTCCAGGTTCTCTAGACACTAGGGGATCACCCTCAAGGGGTCTAACAGGACGGCCTAGATCCCTAACCTGGTGTTCCCTCAAGAAACCATCCAGGTTCTGAGACTGGGTTTCGGGCACCTGGGAACACTCAGTCCCCCACTCACTCTTACTCCACGGAGACAAGACGTGAGCCCCTTCACCCCTCTCGCTACACTGGGATCTAGCTGGGCTACTCTGAGCCTCTTCCACCACACTGGTCTGGAAGATACCTAACCCACTACTCTCGGGTTCACTCACCCATGACGTGTCAGAACCACTGGCGCCTTCCCAGCGGTCTGCTTCCTTTGCCATGTCCCAAGGACTCACATAGTCACCTCTTGACAGGTGTTTGCGCAACTCTGGCACAAAACAATTGAGCAACTGCTCTCTGATAACAAGGTTGAGTAGTCCATCAAAATCAGGTTCCCCATGAACCTCTAACCAATCAATCAGGGTATCATGACAATCATCCACATAATCTCCCCAATCCTGGTGAGGCAGTCTCCTACTGCTCCTGAACTTCAACCTGTAGGTGTCCTCTCGGGAACAAGGTACCACTCTTTGGAAACGGGGCATGGCACTTCCCGCACCAAACTCTCTCTTGCTGCCACCACTGGATCTAACCCTCCCTGGGGAATCCAGAAAACTATGACTGCGGTCAGGGGATAACCTACCCTCTAGGGCTATCTTCTCCCTGGCCAAGGCCCTCTCAGCCTCTGCAGTCCTCTCATTCACACCCAGCTGCGCCATCTCTCTGACATGCTCTAACCTGAGCTTCTCCATGGCCAACTGGTGCTCCCTCTCTTCTCTCCTATCCACCCACTCCTCTGGGGACAGGGAAAGGGATGGGGTGCTACATCTGACACTGGACCCAGCAAGGGACTCCCTATCTAGGGGGTACTCGCTCTCTGCTGGCGCCCATCCACTGTCATCCTCACTCTCCACATCAGACTCTTCAGGGCTCCCCTCAGACCCACCACCCTCATGGTGTGCGGTCCGGGCCCTCTCCCTCTCACTGTGCTCACGCTCCCAGTCACTCTTCTGCCACAGGATCATGTTATCCCTAAGCTTGGACTGGGTGTCTGACTCACTCACTGGGATGTCTCTCTCCTTACAAAAATGCACCAACTCATGCATACTGTACTTAAACAGACCACAGAGGTTAAAAGGAGATTCCATCTTGACAGGATGCTCACAGACACGTGCAACACAGGGGACTTAACTGTCAGAGCTGAAGCAAGAGCACACGGTTCAAAGTATTTCAGCAAGCTCCCTACTAAAGAGAACTCACACTAATCTGTCCAGGCAACACACCATTCATCCACGCACACCCCCCCCTCGGACCGGTAAGGCAGGTTTTTCCACCCCTGATTTCTCAACCTGACCACACGTGACACAGGTACCAAACTCTGGGAGCAGGGCAGGGGACAAATGTACTGGACACTCTTTGGAAAAAGAAATACTAGAACTTCAAAGGACAATAATCCCCAACATGTAATTATCTAAAATGCAGAGCTTTGTAGTGTGGCCTGTTGCCACTGCAGTACAAGGCAAACACAAATCCGGATCCTCACCGCCTGCCACCAATGTTAGAAACGGGACCCTGGCCGGCCAAGACTCGTGTCGAGGTCAGTCAGGGATCGCCATTTCTAAGTGTCAGGGCAAGGGAGTCACACACCAAGATAACCCCTCTCTCGCCCTCTAGGTAACGTGGCGCGAGCAGTCAAGGCTAAACTTGGAGGCTATGTAGGTTAAGTGTTTGCGCGCGCACCCAGCAGCAACACCCAAGGCCCACCACAAAGGAAAACTCCACACAAGGTTATATAAAAATAGCCTTTGTATTATATCGAAAACACATTAGATAAAACATACATTTAGTTACACTGTGCCAACAGGCACGGGCAGAATTTACAAGGGGGATATTTACAAGACAGGGCCACCTGGACCACTGTCAGGAATCATCACTTTTTAGGAATAGTAAATAGCACATAGAATACTTTTAGAATCAAAATAAACGTGTATCACAAATTAACACACAACCAGTAATCACTGGCAGAGCATCAGAACCTCCTACGCAACCCTAACCACCTTAGGCAACTATTGCGCAGGGAACAAAAGACCTCAACTAGCAACACCTGTACTAGGAGAAAAGCAACCACCTAGGAATCACTAACATCTAGGGATATAGCATAGGCACATTACACATGATGCATTAACATTCAGCGGTGTAGGGAAGAAAGACACATGATGGATCCAAACACATTCAGAGGTGCGAGCACAAGACAACACATGATGCAGTACCTACATTCAGCGGTGTATGCAAGGAAAGACACATGGCGGTTCAGAACACATTCAGCGGTGCGAGCACAAGCAATTGCGCAAACTTCCTATGAGCCACAACCTGTGGTAGTCCCTGTGTCCAAAGTCAGGGGCAGGCTATAATAGCCAAAAAGTACACCCAGCCTAAACGTAGCAACTGTCCACTAAGTGCTGGACAGTTGTAAATACCACGGGTGCGAACGTTGGAGCCTCGCAGGCTCAGGACAACTGACTGGGTCCTCAAGAACCTCTCATGGGCTCTAAACTATCCACTGCGGGCGTTCGTTGGAGTCTCTCCTCGGGAGACTCGAAAATGGAAATGCCCCAAGAGCCTCGCAGGCTCTGAACACCGGAGGGGGGGGGGCGCGGGCACCGACAATGTGCCCCGACAGGGTAGAGCCTCACTGGCTCTAAGCAAATGCCCCCTGAGCCCTCTCAAAACTGGCCCATTCGTTGGAGTCTCTCCTCGGGAGACTCGAAGGCGGAAATGCCCCCGGAGCCCTCACAGGCTCCACACACGAATGCAGCAGCGTCGGAGCGGCCCTCTGTCAATCGGGGCCGCTCGAGGAACAAAGAACCCTGTCCCCGCACTCACCGGTACTTCGTTGGTGCTGCGGGGGCAGGAACACTGCCGGCTCTCCTTGCTGTCAGCGCGGGGCTCCTCGTCCTCGGAGCCCCGCCGGCGGCGCCTCTCTCTCCTCGCTTGCCTGGTTGTAGGCGGGACTTCCGGTCGGCCTCTTCAGGGGCCGCGCTGCAATTGGCCGGTCGGCCAAAGACTTCCGGGTCGTCGCGGGCAGCGCGGCGGCCCGTTCCAGGTAGGCAGGCGGGCTCCCAGTACCCGAGGAGTGGGCTCCCTCGAGGTATTTACAACGGCAAAGTACGGGGCAATGCCGGGTGGGCACCGGCTCGATAAATTAACAAGGAAGCGAGGTGGCACTCGCTACGCGCCGCGCATTCACAGATCAGGCGGCCAAATGCCGGGTGGGCACCGGCTGTGCACAACGGCGCTTCCCAGCGCTAGGACAGTCAATAAGCGCTCTCAAGCGCCAAAAGGACAACAAAGCGCTGCAGGGAAAGTCCAACGTGCTCCCAGGCAGGGAACACCAGCACAGCGCTTCCAGCTGCACTCAGCAGGGCAGAGTCCCAGCAAAGGTCCTTAGGTAGGCAGGGGGGCAAGGCTGGGCCAGGGGCCAGCTCACTGGCCCTCCAGGCAGGGAGGCAGTCCAAGTGGCGGTTCCTCCTGGCCCCAGCTGCAGCAGCAGCAGCCCCCTCAAGATCCTAGAAGAGAACAATTTCAGTGGGGACACAGCCCCATTTTTATACACTGAAATCCTTTGTCACAATGTGCAGGGTGGGGGGAAAACCAGTCGCAGCTGGTTCTGGAGCACTCTTGATGGCCCAACCACCCATTTCATTCACTGGGGAGGCTAGGGTCGTTAGACACACCACAGGGGGGCGGAGCCAGCATTGTGTGGGGAAAACCCAGCCCATCCAGGACACAGGTACACTCCTCCCACACATCACTCATGCTAATCTCCCTCTCACCACCGGGCAGACCCATCCAGACTTTCCTGGAGCCTGGCATGCCAGCCAGCTCCAGCCAATCACGCTCCAGCACCCTCACTGCACACATATCTCAATGTCCAGAAGTAGCACTTCCCAACTAGACACACACATGCCGCAGACACCATCTTGCAGCATTCACTCTCACGAGTTCAGGCATACCAAACTCGAGCCTGCACTCCCCACGCATCAGGAACTACTAGGGACACACACATTCCCCATGCATTCCTATGGGAGGGCAGGCCAGCCATACTACACGCACGCACTTTCACTCTGGGACCCAGGGAAAAAGTGCGCCAAGCCAGAAATCATGAACACCAGGTCGCTATCAAAAGCAAAAAGTTCAGGGGTGAACCAGCCATAAGGGCCCGGGTCCAACAATTACCGATTCAGATTCCCGGCTGGGAGTCTACGCCTTACGAGGCTTTGGCCCGTGAGTGGGCTGATTCTACTGGTTTGAGCGAAAATTGGTCTTCATTCTTGGAGCAGGCGGAGCCTGCTGATGTGATTTCGTGCCTACAGAAAGCGCCAGTAGTGAAGGGTGATGAGCTTCCTATTTTAGGACGCAGAGGGTGGATTATTCTTAATGCATACAGAATAATGCATGAGAGGGTTGTGCAACTACAGAAACAGTTTAAAGATTCGGAAGGACAGTGTGTCGAGTTGCAAAATGCGCACACTTTGTTGCGTTGTCAAAATAAATTGCTTGCCGATAAACTTGAAACATATCAGACCATTGCCGAAAGGGCTGCGGTCCGTATTGCACGATATAAGTATAAACATCGTCGTGGACGTGTGTCTTCACGCAAAGTGCGTATGGTTGTAGCAAAAGCTGGAATGGATTGGAACCCCGATGAGTGGGACGGTAATATCTGGGATTCTCATACTTCTGACTCCTCGGCAGAGGAGGGTGACAAGCGCGAGTCTTCTCGCTCCGGACGTGATTGTAAATCTGCTTCGTGCATTGATTCAACTCCCGATTGTGACCGTGCTCGTTCTTCCCGTGCGGACGACGTAGCTTGCCCTGATTGTGATGTTAAATCTAAGTTGCGGGCTTCCTCGGAAGCTCTTCCCGCAGTTTCTGCTCACCCGATCTTTCGACGGAAATTACAACAAGCCCCTGGTAATCCGGGTGGTATCGCTCTTGACTGTATTGAAGATTTTACTCAGCAGGAGATCAGTGACATCCTGCAACGATTTAAACAACGACCTGGTGAGACCTTGCTTACCTGGATGGTGCGCCTTTATGAGCTTGGCGCTTCCGGTATTATGCTCGATGCCGTTGATTGCTTACGATTTTGCTCTTTGAGTTCTGATTCCACTATTCAGGACCATTTTCGGAATTTTAATGGTAATGTTCAAACTTCTTTGCTCCAGCTTGCGTCTGATGGCTGTAATCATAAATATCCAACTGAGTCTGATTGGCCCTCTGATGAAAAGCCGTGGTATACTCTGCGCGATGCGTCGCAACGTTTAAAGGAAGAAGTCATGAAAACCTGTATCTTCCTTAGTACTGCTGATAGATTATTGGATGGTCTTTTAACATCTTCTGTGCGTAATCGCATTATCCGTTCTTCTCCTGTTGCTTACAAGCAGGTCATGATGACTTTATTGATTAATCAAACTGGCAATCCTTTGTCTGCTGTGCTTGAGTCTGTTCGTCAGCTTGGTGAGCTGGGTGAATGGTTTAAACCTGAAAGACAATCCCGACCTGAGGGTCGTACTGCTGGGGACTATAAGTTCTCTAGACGTGACATGTTTTTTGCTCTCCTTGCGGATGGTGTCAAAAGGGAAGAGATTGATGGTGAACCTAATAATGTCCTATGGGACATGTTTCGTAAGCGTGGTTTGGATCGAAAGGAAGGTGCCCGTCGTGTGCGAAAGAATGAGTATGATCGTGGTTCGGATGACAGCGGTGATGAGAGGCGACGTGTGAATTCTGATCGCCGTGATGATCGGCGCCATGAACGTGGTGGTTCCCCCCGTCGTTATGAGGGGAGGGGGAGAGAGGATGATCGTGAGAAGGGTGGAGATGATCGTGGCCCTAGCGGACGTAGAGATGCAAGGAGTTATTCCCCTGACGTACGAAGGAGGGAGGATCGTAACAGATTCTCTGACCGTAATTCACAACTTTTTGAACCCGATACTAATCCGTTTCGTACTGGAGACGGATATGAACAAGAAATTCTGATACCCAAGAAAGCTGAAAACATTTACCCTGATCTGTCTTGGTTGACGGAACGCAGGAAAACTGACTAGGAAATAGGTCAAGCTCCGGTACGCAGGTGGGCCCACAGAGATTACAGACCCTATGTAGATATTGAGATTTTTTGGAAACATCGTAATATCCAAAGGGCCCGAGCGTTAGTTGATACTGGAGCGGAGGCCACTTTAATTCATGGTAAGTCGAGAAAATTTCATGGACAGTCTTTCACAATTACCGGTCTGGGTGGTAAAGAAACACCCGCAGTTCAAACTGCACTTGAGATTAAAATTGGTAGGATTCCTCGTAGAGAATACTCTGTGTTGGTTGTGCCACTTTTGGAATACATTATTGGAATTGACATTTTGAAAGGTATGGCTTTGCATTTGGATGATGGTTACTATCAATTTGGTACTAGACAGTACATTTCGACCAGACCCATACGGGTTGGCCGTTTACGCATGCCACCTATTAAGATCCCTTTAGCGACAAAAGTGATTTCTCAGAAACAATATCGCATCCCGGGTGGTCATGAAGAAATTACAGCTACGATTCAGGATTTGGTTGACGCGGGAGTCATTACTCCGGTCACATCTGCTTGGAATAATCCTGTTTGGCCCGTGCGCAAAAGTGACAACTCTTGGCGCATGACTGTTGATTATCGAGAATTGAATAAACATACACCTAAATTGACTGTTGCAGTGCCTGACATTGTTACACTGATTGAGAGAATTCAAAAGCATCCAGGTACGTGGTATGCTTCGATTGATATTGCTAATGCATTCTTTTCAATTCCGATTGCCCCCGAATGCCAGGAGCAATTCAGTTTTACATGGAATGGACGTCAAATGACGTTCCGGAGTCTTCCTCAAGGCTATGTACATAGTCCTACGATCTGTCACCGGCTGGTGGCGGAACATTTATCTGAGGTGCCCACGATTCCACAAGTTCAGATTTGTCATTATATTGATGACATCTTGATTCAAGGTGAAACACAAGACCAGGTACAGTCCCATTTAGATCAAATTATTGATTGTCTGCGAGCGAAAGGTTGGGAAATTAATCCTGACAAATTACAAACTCCTTCCCAAGCTGTAAGATTTTTAGGAATTAATTGGCATGAGGGTCACAGAGAGGTGATTCCACAGGTTAAACGAAAAATACTTGATTTTGCTGTTCCCAGAAACAGGAAAGAAGCTCAATGCTTTATTGGATTGTTTGGATTTTGGCGTCAGCATATTCCCCATTTGAGTCAGATTTTGGCCCCTTTGTATCGAGTCACTCGTAAAAAGAATGCGTTTGAATGGGGCGAATCTCAACAGACTGCTTTTAATTTGGCTAAAGAAGCTATTCAGTATGCTTTGGATTTGTGGCCCGTGAGTGATGGTGATGTGGATTTGAATGTGTCCGTGGAAGGTCTGTATGCCAATTGGAGTTTGTGGCAAAAGCAGGGCAAACAAAAAGTGCCATTAGGTTTTTGGACCAAAAAGTTGCCAGAGGCTGGTGAGCGTTACTCACCTTTTGAAAAACAGTTGCTTGCTTGTTATTGGGCTCTGGTGGATACCGAGCAATTGACTTTAGGCCATGCTGTGATTTTGAGGCCTGAAATTCCCATCATGCAGTGGGTTGTGAGTTCACCGAAGTCCCATCGAATTGGACATGCTCAGGAGGCTAGTGTGATTAAATGGAAATGGTACATTCAGGACAGGGCACGTGTGGGTCCGAAAGGTGTGGCGGTTTTACATGAGAGAGTGGCGCAGGCGCCCTCCAATGAGGCTGAAAGTGAGTGTTCGGTTCCCATAGTGCAGGAGTCTCCCGTGAAGTGGGGTAAATCATTTAATGATCTGTCCGCGGAGGATAGAAAACATGTGTGGTTTACGGATGGTTCTGCGAAGTTCATTGGTGACAAAAGACATTGGAAAGCTGTCTCCTATAATCCGATTACACAGAAATTATTGAGCACTACTGGAGATGGTAAGAGTAGTCAGTATGCTGAACTCTATGCAGTTTACCAAGTTTTGAAACAGGAGTTACCAGGCACATGTCATATTTTTACTGATTCTTGGTCCACTGCAAATGGACTAGCGGTGTGGTTGCCTACATGGCACTCGCACAATTGGGAATTGCACTCCAAGGAATTATGGGGTAAAGACTTGTGGCAAGAAATTTGGGAACTGCTTCCGCTCAGTACTGTAACAATCTTTCACGTGGATGCTCATACTCCAATCGATTCCCTTGACAAATTTTTCCATAACATTGCAGATGAACAGTCTAAAATTTCTGAGGCAGTGGTTGACATGCAAGATTCTAATTTGGCGGGATTGGCGAAATGGCCCCATCAGAAAGCAGGACATTTTGGAGAGAAAGCCACTAACAGGTGGGCTGCTGATAGAGGAATTTATATTCCCTTTTCTTTAATTAAAGATGCCATTCTACATTGTCCCATTTGCCAGCATTCTAGAAAGAAAGAGGTGCCTCAAATTGTTCGGGGCCACTTACATCGAGGTAAATTGCCCGCCCAAATTTGGCAGATTGATTATATTGGTCCGCTCCCTATGAGCAGAAACTGTCAATACATTTGTACAGTTGTTGATACTTATAGTGGCCTTTTGGTCGCTTTCCCTTGCAAGAATGCTACCCAAGTGAATACGATTAAAACCCTGGAGATGATTATCCTATATTATGGTGTCCCATTCCAAATTCAATCAGACAATGCATCCCACTTTCGTGGAAGATTGGTGCAGGAATTCTGTATGGAAAACAATATCGACTGGGTGTTTCACATTCCATATTACCCACAAGCTTCAGGACTGATTGAGAGAATGAATGGCTTGTTGAAAGAACAGTTGCGCAAGTTGACTGATGACCGTTACAGCCAGTGGAGAGATGTCCTACTTCAAGCTTTGTTGATTTTAAATAATCGTCCTTTGTTGCATGCTGAATCTCCTTTGATGCGTTTGTTTCCTCCACGTGTTGATGCGAAACCTAATTCTGTTGAAATTCCTGTCACTTATTGGGAAATTACCCCCGGTGCTTTGGCTCCATGTAGAGCAACCCCAGGTTCCGCAGGCCTCGACCTGCATGCTTTAAATGATGTACACTTCCCAGGAAAAGATCGAATAATTGTTGAAACTGGCATTGGTGTCTCAATACCTGCCGGTAGTTTTGGATTAATTGCCCCTAGATCTGGCCTGGCCCTGAAAGGTGTTCAAGTCCTTGGTGGTGTGATCGACAGTGATTATCAGGGAGAGATTAAGGTTCTCTTGCTTAATAGCAGTGAGACTGATTTGTTGATTAAAAAGTCTGACCGTGTTGCTCAATTACTGATTATGCCTGTATTCAGTGGTGAGATCAAGAAAGGCTCTGCCCCAACGTTGCTAACTGTGCGAGGACAAAAAGGCTTCGGATCGTCTGATCTTCCTGGAGCTAAAATATGGGTGCAATCGCCTAAAAATCCTCCTGAACAGGCTGATATTATTGCGACCGGTCATGACAACACCGTTTTGGTGATGAAGCCAGGGAAAGATGGCTGGGAAGCTGTCCCGGCTGATAAATGTTACTTACGAGAATGATTAAGGCCTGTGTTTCTATTCTTTCAGATCATTCTTTGGACTGCGGCTGCAGGATGTGTCGGCGTTGGACTCCTTTTGGCTTGCTACGCCGGGAGAGGAGAGGATCCACCGACGCCGAGTGATGGGACAATAAGAGCCGCGCGGTCCGCGTGGCGCGCCTCTTCAAATTTTTGGGTCACACTCGCGAAGCGAGTGACGAACTCTCCGCATTTTTGCCTTACCCCCATGAAATCCGTCACTGACATTTTAGCTACCTGTTTGGTTGCTGTCCCTGCATCTATTGAAACTCTACATTATGTATTTAATGTATCCAATGCCCGACCTAATGTTATTCTGGGCGATTTCGCGGCCCATGAATTCTGTCCCTCATGTACTCTTCTTCCAGACCTGGATGTCCCTATTAATTCCAGAATTACTACTTTTAATATTACCCCTGGTGATCTTTGTTTCATTATGACCTGTAATCCTAAGGCCATTTCTGAGTGTATACGATTGAAACTTCGAGCAGCTACTACTTTTTCATTCCATCAACGTTTACTGTGTTCAAAGAGACTGCCTAATTCATGTCTTTCAGTGAATAACAATATGACCTGTAAAAGTTTAGTTGTGGCCACTAGCCATTATCGTTCAATGATGTTACCAGCTGGATGGCTCTTTTCATGTGGGAATTCATCTTGGCCCTATATTCCTGCGAATATTTCTGGTGGCCCGTGTGCCATCACTAGATTGAGTTTGCTAATGTTTTCTTCACATCCTCCTTCACATTCCCGTATTGTTCGTGACTCAATGTCCTTACATGAAGACTGTGATTCCTCTGTTCATCTTTTCTCCAGATCAGAATATCTTGGTTTAGCTTTTTCTATTATTGGCGTTCCTGCATTAGCCGTTTATAATGCTAAAACAATAGGCAAGATGGCCTGCTGGATGGTCAAGTCGATCAACCAGACTTCTACTGTTTTGTCAGATTTATTGTTAGATTCCCAAGGTGAACGTAGAGCTATTTTGCAAAATCGTGCGGCCATCGATTACTTGCTGTTAAAACACGGGCATGAATGCTCTGAATTTGAAGGTCTATGCTGTTTTAATTTGTCTGACCATTCTAAAGATATCCAGTCCCATATTAATAAACTCCACGACTTGACGGCAGAAATTAGAGAACACATAGATCAGGGTTTCTTTGACTGGCTTTTTAATTGGCTCCCTGACATGCATTTTTTACGACAAATTTTGGGAGGGGTTATTATTATTGTCTGTGCCCTTATAGCGATTTGCTGCTTCATTCAGTGTATCCCTTCCCTGCTACAATTTTTTAGACTTACTAAGAGTCGTAGATCAGTTAGTTTTGTTTCATATTATTCGTCTACTGACGTTAGTTCCATTTAGTTTGTGGATGATAGACTGAAGTCAAGGGGTGTAATGTTATGGCTGTCTTTTTGCTAGCTCTCTGGAGAAGGAGAATGATGGAGAGTGACTCCAGCCTATCACCCCCATAGCATAGGGATTAGGCCGATAGACAGGGATCCTGTCATACATATATAAAGGCATTTTCGTGCCATTTCCCTTAGAGTAAGGCTTATGAATTTAAGTGAGGGGTTAGATATATAAGTATTAGTCATGATTTACTCATTTGCTAACATGCCGATCTGTTTCTCATGGAGCTATGCATATTATGGGCTCCGTAGGCCTTAAGCGAGACAGACTCCATTTTGCTTTCTGCCTGGTAGCTCGAGAAGGCTTTCTAGGTCAAGTGTGATGTTTTAGTTTTAAGCTGTTGTTCGCTTGGAGAGAACCGGTTCAGGCTGACCCTTATCGAAGGAATGTATTTTTCTCCACTCCGAAGACACAACTTCAGGCCGGCCGGCTGGGAAAGTGTCCTTGGTACGGGGAGGTACAAGAATTTGGTGGGCGGCAGGTTACTGGCCGTGAATTTCCATGAAGGAACGGGCTTTGATATTAGCGAAGGTGTTAGTCTTTCAGTGAGTCAGTCCGTAGGCGGCATCTAGCCGTTAGCATCTCTGCCATTATTCATTTTCATGGTGGACGAGCCGCCATCTTTGAAGTCGGAGAAAGATTTAAGACCGAAACTCTCTGAGATAGACTGAACGAGAAGTGGCGCGGAGCGCACTAAATACAGAGAGAGAGAGACGGTAGTTAATAAACAGCAAGGTTCCAAGGTCCTGAGGGAGAGCAGACGAGATTGAGCCTATCGGTGCAGACGTGCACTTGGGACGGCTGAGGGTGACTGCAAGGCGAGCCAGGACCCAGAGACGAGACAGGAGCCTAGATGACTGCCGAGTCCCGATTTCCCGTTAACCAGGTGAAGTCCGACCAATCCTTATAGTGCGTGCACCCTAATCTTTCTCTTTTATTTCTTGTGTAAATGTAATGCTGCATAGTAATGTGATTTACGTTTATGGTTAATAAATGCCCTAATTCATATAGAATTACCGTGTGCCTGGTGCTTATGTTCAATCTTGGTAAACGATACTCCTAGGTGAAAGCTAGGCGCATGAATGGACGAGTAATCCCAATCAGGTAAGTGGTGATCACACAAATAGGGAGTGAGTGAACCTCTGATGTCAAAAGCAACGAGTACACTATACAATCTGGACCCATATCCAAAGTTATTATTGTAGTTTCATTCCAAGTAGACCACGGAGATAATATCCCAATATATATATATATATGTATAGGTGTTCATAGGAATGTGGTCGTCGTTTGACACGCGGCGTTAATGAGAGCACTGGGGGGGTCAAACCAGTGTTTATACCCACAGGATTGTGGCTTGCGCTAATGAGGACACTAGGTGGTTGAACTAGTGTGTATGTTTCGCAGGATCGCGAACGGTTTGGAAAAGGGAGCATTGGGTTCTGCAGGCCCGTGTGTAGACGCACCAGATTGTGTGTCAGATCTGCCCTAGGGTAGAACGGTCTGGGTCGGGGTGACCGCGAGGCCAACTGATGTGAATAAGATATTGTAGAAAGTCTGTATATGTATATCGTTATTCCCCATTCTTAGGTGCAACTTGTATATTTATCTGTATATCTACTTATTGTGAATACGATCTAAGAAGGGAGGTTGAGTACGTTTTGGCTGGGTCACAGGGGCCCCTGGGGGCTGATCCCATCTAAACAGAAAATCCAGCCATTACAGGTATTTTTAGGGTTCAGGGTTAGTTTTCAGTTTTTGGGTAAAGGGGTATTTTTAGGGTTCAGGGTCAGTTTTCAGTTTTTGGGTAAAGGGGTATTTTTAGGGTTCAGGGTCAGTTTTCAGTTTTTGGGTAAAGGGGTATTTTTAGGGTTCAGGGTCAGTTTTCAGTTCTTGGGTAAAGGTGTATTTTTTGGGTTCAGGGTCAGTTTTCAGTTTTTGGGTAAAGGGGTATTTTTAGGGTTCAGGGTCAGTTTTGGGTTTTTGGGTAAAGGGGTATTTTTAGGGTTCAGGGTCAGTTTTCAGTTCTTGGGTAAAGGAATATTTTTTGGGTTCAGGGTCAGTTTTCCCTACTGTTGCACCCACTGGAGTGGGAATAGTAATTTTAACCCCTACGCTATCCAACACTTTCCCTACTGTTGCACCCTCTGGAGTGGGAATAGTAATTTTTACCGCTACGCTATCCAACACTTTCCCTACTGTTGCACCCTCTGGAGTGGGAATAGTAATTTTTACCCCTACGCTATCCAACACTTTCTCTACTGTTGCACCCTCTGGAGTGGGAATAGTAATTATTGCTAAGTAAGTATATATTAAATATGATTTGTTAATATTATTTTTTTTTATTAAATATGTATTATTATTTTTTTTACCATTATTAAATTGAGTAAATTTGTTTAAGTAATTTATAAGTATTATTTACAGTATTTTTCATGTTATTTTAAACAAAAAAAAACGATATATTTGACAACGATATTTTTAACATCGATATTATTTTTTCGATATTTTGGTACTTACCATGTTGTACATAGGGCGTCGATATTCTTGCAATCGATATAATTACGCCGATATTTGTGTAGGTCGAAATTCTGTCTGTCGAAATTCTGTCATAGATCCATCTAATCCATGTCTCCCAGGACTGGATGCTCTGTAATTCAGAATTGGGACTTTTCCTGTGGATGAGGTAACAGCTAAAAGGCACTTAAATGTTCCATGCCTGTGCACCTGTCCTGGTTGCAGGGCACCAGTGGAGTCCGTTGCCTACACATTGTTTGCATGTCCATCATACGTGCAACCCAGGTCCAAATGGTTAAAACCAATTTGCAGGCATTTGGGCACACGGAACCATCTGTAAGCCTTACGTATTTTAAAATCGAACCCTAGACCACTTTTTGTTTAACAAGTGGCTACATTCCTAAGCCACATAAGGGACATCAGGAGTAAGGCACTAATGAGAGAACACCATGGGTAAATACCAGGTTGATATCCGGACCAAGAGGAGCTACGGATCATCAGCCTCCCCACCCACACCATTTGGGATCCTTGTAGATGCAACACACAGGCTCTTTATTATTAATACCCACCCTGTAGTTTTTCCTTGAAAGGGCCTAAGAGGGAAACAGTTTGTCAGAAGGTTATGAAAACCAGTTCCCGCATTGTTATTGTTGCAGCGTCTTGTTGGACCCTTTTCCTCATTGATATTGACTTAATCACATTTTAATTTTTGAATCAACTTGTCAGCTCATTTTAAGTCTTGCTTTTATTCCTTATTTTATTTTCATCATTCTTAGTGTTGAATTTTTAAATCAAATTAATTTTACTATTGCATGTAAAACGATTCTGGATGCTGAATTGTTTTTCCACAAGCTTTTGTTTACATGGTACGGTACTTACCCGCTGGTCTCTATCTTAGATTAATTCCCATCTGACGTGTGGTATGCACCCGGATTGTGCGTCTTAAATTACCGCACACTGTGCAATTATGATCCACTTTTTTATGAAGACCGACGCAGAATTAATATTGTTATGGAAGGAAGAACCTTTGTGCTTATTGCAATACTTGTATGTATCACTTATTTCAACTTTTCTTATCTCTACCTATCTGTTACACAGATTTTATGTCATGTGTGTCAAAATAAAGCTTTTAAAAGAAAAGAATGTTTATATCGCAGCCCTTGCCCCAGTAAAAAAAACCCTTAGGCTTTTCTCTAACATCATACGCAGATGACACTCAGATTGCCGTGGCAGTCACGAAGCAGACTCACTCCATTGGTAAGCAATTTACCTGCATGACAGAGGTAGGCTCATGAATGAGCGATAATTGCTTAAAGCTGAACTCTAATAAGACAGAGGTGGTGCTTTTTGGCAATGATCCTACATATTAGTCCTGAGCTGGCGACTAACGGACTTGAGCGATTTGCCAAAGACAGTCAAAAAAGCAAAAAATCTAGGGGTCATCACAAAGAATAAGCTCTCTTTTGTCAACCAGATTTATGCTCTAAGACCCGCTACATTTTTTATCCTAAGAAAAATCTAAAAGATCTTATCATTTGTCTTATGGCAAACTCCCAAAAGATGGTTATATTGGCCTTGCTGCTGTCCAGAATTATTATTGTAACGGTCGATACCTGAATCTTCAGCTACATCACCTAAAAAACTACCGGTACTGCAAAACATAGCAGTAAGAGTTTTTTTTGTCCCCATTAGCCTCAGATTGCCTTTCACGTACCTCCATCATAGACCAACCTTTATTGTGCCGTGAGAGCAAGGCTCTGATTCTCGCCTTACTATCAAGAGACCTGTCAATTGCACCTCATAAAGTCAGACTTCCTCCCTTTCGACTCTATCACCTAATTACCATTTCTTAGGTGCCGACCTTCCATGATTAATATGGGATATTTTGTATTTGCTTGTGCATTTTTCCTAGGCATGCTTTTTGGGCATAATCATTGGACCACCCTTCCTACCTCTCCAGCCATTCAATAATCGTGCATCAAAAGGCATACCTTCTCCTATTCAAGGAGGTTGCGTCCATATTTAAATTATATCTAAATGATGATTTCCATTCTATATAAGTAGAAAAGAGGTAGCTAGTCCTCTTTTCATATAACTCTCTTCCCGCCAGCAACATAACACAAAATATACATTTTTGTTCATCTCCAACTGACTCACTATCCACCCCAATAAATATTAGGAGAGGGCTTACTTGAATCTGTTTCTTCAAAATTTCAGTTAAATCTCTACACACCTCTCCCCAAAATACCTGAATTTCTCAACACCCCATGAACATATGAATATCATTGGCCGATTTCAGACCACAATTGGTACAGTCCATCTCTCCTCTGTTCCAAACCTTCGACAGATTTTCGGAGTCCAATAAACTCTATAGATAGAAAAAGGTGGTTTCTCTTTAAATAGGCTGGTCTTATCATTTTCTAAAGTGTAGTAAAGGATACTTGCCACAATTTTTCCAGCCTTGCTCTCGGCAAGTCCGTCTCCCAAAATGTGTGTGGTTGGGTAAGCTCCCCCTCCAACTCTTCCATCATTCGCCAGTACCAATATGATGTTTCCTCCTTCATAGGGTCGTCCAGAAACATCATTTCCTACAGTCCATTGGCTCCCCCTATCTTACTTTCTGAAGCTTGGACCCAACTCTTAATTTGGAGATACTTAAATCTTGAAACACAAGGGTTTGTTTTATTTTGAAAACTCTACCATGATATCATCCTTTTTCCTTCTAATAGATCCACCCATCGTTCCACTCCAGCTTTCCTTAATACAGCAGCAAGATTATCTTTTGTCCATTCCGCTGATCCGAGCGAGTTAAAAATCGGAACCAAGTTTCATAATATATACATTTCAATCTCCTTCTAATCCTGTACCAGGTTTCTGCCACTCCTCTGAGAATGTAGTGTAGTTCCTATTTCCCTTATAGACTCTGCACATTGGAATAATATACACTATAGTTTTAGCATAGGACTGAGTTCAGTATACTCCTATCGAGTACATTTAACTTAATTACTAGAGACTTCTCGAATGAACAAGAAGGGATTCGTTTCTGACATCTGCATAAACATGACAATTTGACAATTTATTGATGCACTACACGATTACTTAAAATCTTTACAGTATAAAATAGATAAAAACTGAATGAACATCCCCTCCCCCCGACGTGTCCCGTCCACACATAAAAAGTGAATATCACTTTGAGTTAAAATACTGACAGTTAATACTGCTTAGTTATCCAGAACAGAGTTCTTTTAAGAGGAGGAGGGTATTGGTTACTCCATTGTTCCACAAAAGATGAAGAGAGGCAGATGGAAGTTCGGTGGAATCAATTCACACACCTAAGCCGGTTGACGATAGATGGATTCCTCGTTGGACCCTTAAACCAACCCAGATTAGATGGCTGGGGCCGATGAATTCCAGTTACTTTGCGGGCACACCCTAAATTAACTATGAGCTAACGTCATTGGGGCCACCGGTAGGGCGCAGATCCCATAGACGGAACCCTTGGGATTAGTGGCCGTTAAGTGGGAGTCGAGTGCCATTTTTACCTGGTGTATGAATTTCCTGACTCTGGCTATCAAACAGGTCATGGAGACAGAGAGGCACCAGACCGAAGCCTCTCTGCAAGTTCTGTAGCCTAAGTTCCCTAAAATCGGAAGCAACACACGATGACGGTCATTGACCAACTTTGTGCAGCAACACAGCAAGTGTAGCCAGGATTGTCTGCAATAATTGCATAGACGACAGGCTATGGTGCCATCCGTTCGTGCCCATTTGGGGTTAAAGTCCGCGATCCTGAGGGCCAAGAGGCGAAAATACAGAATTTTCTTTCTCGCGTGGGTGGATACTGGGTCTTGCAGGTATGCTTGGGGTTTACCCGTAAAATATGATTGGTCCAGGGCCTGAGTTAGTGGGTTTTGCCGAAGGGATACAAGGTCAATCCCGAAAGAGATGGTCTGGACTTGACGCTTAACAGCTTGGGCCCAGGCTGAAAATGGAATTTCGTGCAGGGGCAGGCTCCTTCTCTTGATTTTCAGTGCGTCAATGGCTAGTTCGACCTTGGAGTGCCATGGGGAGCCCACCTCACCAAAGATTGTTTTTAGGAAGTGCTTTAGGGTGTGTTCTGGCACTTTCAATACTCTAATATAGACTTTTAACAGGTCCCCCAGTAGTGCCAGCTCTGGTCGCTTGAGGCCTATTTCTAGCCTTAATCTATTGTTCCTTGCATATCAGGGGGCCTGTAGCACCATCTTGTAGGCTTTCGCCTGGGCCGCATTGACCACTTTGTCAAATGCACCTGGGTAGGCTATATGCCCATACGAGATGGCAGGGAGCAGTTTTGCCCTGAGCACTGTCAGCATTCGTTCGTCTGAGGGACTGTCCAAGCGGTGACTTAGCATCTTAGCGACAGTATGGTTTTGTCTGTTTTTGGTTTGAGCTCCTTCAGGTGTTTGACTGCAGTGACACTTTCGGAAACCCAGGTGCCCAGATAGTGGTAGGATGAGGCAGTAACGATACGGTGCTCCCCCAGGGACCATGATGCTTCTTTTTTGAGGGGATATTTGCCAAAGATGACGATCTTAGTCTTACTCACGTTGATCCATAAGTCATTTGCCTTATTATATGATGCAAGGCTGCTTAAGGCTCTTTGGAGCCCCACCCTGGTGTGGTCCATGACTACTGTGTAGTCTGCATACTGGAGCGTTCCCAAGACGAGCTTATCTTATCTTATCTTAAGGGAAACTTGTGTAGCGCTCTGTCACCATAGGTTTCCTGGCGCTTGGTGGTACTGAGAGATGTATAGAAGGGGAGCTAGCCAGACTGTGTAAAAAGATTGGTTTTAAGGAGTTTTCTAAATTCCAGCAGAGACATGGAAGATTTAAGCGATAACGGCAACTGGTTCCAAAGTTTGGGAGAGAGATGAGCAAATCTGCAGCCACCATATTTTTTGAGTTTAATTGGGACTGCAGTCAGAAGTTGAAGATGAGAGGACCGAAGGTTACGTGCTAGACAGTAAGGAGTCACTAGGGACCTTAGAAAGACTGGAGACGTACCAGTCACAGCTTTGTAGGTCAGGCAGCCGATCTTAAATGCGGCTCTCTGTTCGACCGGCAACGAGTGGAGTTTGCAGAGCAGTGGTTTTGCAGACTGCCACTTCAGGATCTTATAGGCTAGTCGGGCTGCCTGATTCTGCACAACTTGCAGCCTATGAAGCAGTTATTTCGGTAGGCCATGATACAAGGAGTTGGAAAAATCCAGGCGGGAGAGCACAAGGGCGATCAGAACTTTATTCAAGGCTTCAGGCGAAAGTAGATGGGAAACTTTCCTGATTCTCCGAAGCTGAAACAAATACAAAGATACACTGCACCAACCTGAGGCTTGAGGGAGAGCTCTGAGTCTATGATAACCCCCAGGCTCTTTGCTGACTTGGCCGGGATGGGCCGGGAGCCCAACTCTGTAGGCCATAACTGTGGGCCCCAGTGGATGGAGCTACTGCCCGGAAGAATTAGCTCTGTCTTCCCTGGGTTCAGCTTAAGCTGATTCAGGTTCATCCATTGCTGGATATGTAACATGACCGCCTGACAGTCGAGAGCTGCGTTAGGGGTGTTAAGAGGAAAGATGATTTGCAGATCGTCTGCGTAATTGAAGACGGTAATGTCCCAGCTCTTCAGGGAATGGACGAGCAGGCGAAGATAAAGATTAAAAAGCAGGGGAGACAGAGAGGAACCCTGAGGCACTCCACAGATGAATGGTTCCCTGGTAGCCGTAAAAGGACCCAGGTGAACAGCCTGGGTTCTGCCTGTCAAGAAGGATTTAATCCAGACCAGGGCCAAGCCCCGTATGCCGGCTTGCTCGACACGGTGGAGAAGGATGTTATGGTCCACCGTGTCGAACGCTGCCGACAAGTCCAGAAGGATCAGAGCCTGGGGAGACCCTTTGTCGGCATTGCTCCTGAGAGAGTCCATAACCGCCAAAATCTCAGCCTCAGTAGAATGGGCAGGTCTGAAGCCGGCTTGGTTAGGCTAAAGGTAGCCGGAGGACTCAATGAACTGAGAGAGGCAGCAGGTGACATGTGCCTCCAAGATCTTAGAAAAATAAGGCAGGAGAGAAATAGGCCGATAGTTGGCAAGGTCCACTGGATCGGCTCCGGGTTTTTTCAGCAATGGTACCAAGGCAGCCTCCTTGAAGGAGTTGGGTACAATGCCGGCCTCAAGAGTGGTGTTTAGTAGAGGCAAGATGGAGTTCGGCAGCTCCAAGCATATGTCCCTGAAGACAGAGGGAGGGCAACAATCATTGGGGGAGCCAGATTTGACTCAAGAGGCAAGTTTGGCAAGGGAGGGAGAATCAAGGAGGGGAAAGTGAGATAATGAGCATGGGTTACTAAGGGAGGGGGCAAGTGGAGCGGCAGGAGGGGCAGGGGGAATAGTGTTCTTGATCTTAATGACCTTTTAGTGAAAAAGCTATTTAAAGCATCACAGGATTGTTGAGTAGGGACCTGGGAAGGGAGGGTTCTGGCAACAGACGTCAACTCGCCCATAATTCTGAATATTTCCTTGGACTTGTTGGGGGCAGCAGAGATTCTTCCAGAAAAGTATGAAGATTTTGCAGCTATAATTGCACTTTTGTATATTTTTCGTGCCTCTACGTAAGCCTCTCTGTCGAGTGGTAAGTAGAAACGCCTCCACCTGCATTCCATCTGACGTAGTTTAAGCTGCGGGGATTTCAGGGAGGTATTGAACCACCTGTGTGACTTGCTGTGGCGAGAACAGGGGAATTTGGAAAGGGGGGCGAAAAGATCACTGGCTTTAGTGATCCAGCTGGAGAAATCGTTTTCCAAGGCCTGGACTGTCGCATTGCTGCGCAATGGAGGTTGAGTGCCAGCCAGGGAAGACAGGAAACCTTGCGAATCAAGGGTGCCCCATTTGCGAGCGACCCCGCCTGCTACAGCAGCAGCTTTAACGCGGCCCCAATCTTGGGGGTGCTAAGTTTGCATCTTTCAAGGCTGTCCCCATGTCTGCAGTATACAAGTTGAAAGGCAAGGGGGCCAAGACGCACCCCTGCTTAAGGCCAGAATTGGTGTTGATTCTTGCAATTATTATTGTTGGACTTAGTTTCACCTTGACCCAGGTGCCCTCGTAGAGCTCTTTTATGGCTTTTAGCAGGACTTGGGGTAGCCCCCAGGAATAAAGTTTTACCCAAAGCCGACCTCTGTTCACTCGATCAAAGGCTGTAGAGTAGTCTATGAAATAGCAAAACAGGGGCGGCTTATTCCTCGTATTGGCCTTCTACGCGAGGTAGAAATGGGCTGTGATGTTTTCGAGGGTGGAGCTATTAGCCCTAAAGCCGGTCTGTGTGGGTGGGAGAATGCCGTTCTTGTCCACCTAATCCTTCCAGGTCCCTTAGAAGAAGGCGGGCGTATATCTTTGCTTCTAGGTCGAGGAGAGCTATAAGCCTGTAATTGGCCTGGGTTCGTATGATCCCCCTTTTTGTGTATAGGGAATAGGATTGAACCTTTCCAAGAAGTTGGCAAAATTGCGGTGGCAAAAGAGTGGTTAAATAAAGGCGTAAGTCTGGATGCAAAAAAGGCTGAGGCAGTTTTGAGGACCTGGGCCGGAATCCCATTTGGACCTGGAGTGCCATCGGTTCTAATGGCCTTGATGCACTTTAGGACCTCCGCCTCTGTGAACTTTCCGGGCCGGGTCGGATTTTGGCCTTCTGTCGTGGAACCTTCGGGTTCGATAGTTGCAGCCGCCACCTTGGACCACACAAGGCTTCCGGGGGTGAGCTTTCCCTTAGAATCTTAATATGTCTCAGAATCTTAGAAATAATGCTAACAGTTTCACTTAGTAAATCGTGCATGCTTAGTTTCTGCAGAGTTGCACAGAAAGAATATACGGGCATTTCAATAAAAGGATTTAGAGAACAGTCTTATTTCTCATGCAAGAGATATGAGCTGTTATCATCGTTAGACAGTAATGCAAGATATAAAATGGACAGCATGAGCAGTAAGAAGAAACAATACTGTAATTGCATTGTTTTTTAGCTATGACCTATATTCATATCAACATACAAAAATAACACAGGCTAAAAGTGGATACTCATCTGATGCTTCTAAATATTCTACCCCAGTGTAACTAACCTAAGTGTAGTACGAGGTAAAAAGTAGGTGCTGTTTTCTATAGTATGGTATGCTCTAGTTTGTATGCTAAGAGTCCCTTTAGGTTCTAGTCAGCTCCATACCTTAGAATGAGAGAGGTGGGAATCTCTTTCCGGATCTCAAACTCCAACATCTCATGAAGGGAGTCAGGACACTGGAAGCTGGAATCTCTGCGAGCAGAAAGGACAGCGTCTGGTCAGTGCGTCAGGCGGGGACTCAAATTACTTTCAGACTTGCCGTGGCTAGCTGTGTAGCTGAGCTGAGCCGTGCAAGTATGCAGCAGAGCAGCCAGGAGGTAGCCGTAACTTGCCATGGCAAGTGAAGGTATATTCATAAGGTGCCTAGGAATGCTAGCATTGATGTAAGGTCGGGCATAGGAAGACATCATGAATAAACCCTTAGGGTATAGAGGTTCCTGCATAATAAATGAGTTCTTGGAGAAATCAATAAACCAAGCAGGGAATATCCCAATGGCTTAAGGGCCTCGTTTCGAAGAACTCGTTGTGACGTGGGATGGACGGATGAAGGTGACCATGCCTGTATTTGGGTTGCATGGCCAATGCCTAAATAAGGACTGGGATTCTAAGCCTTAAAAAGGGCAATGCAAATTGTGCCTACATAGGAACATGATTCAGTAAACCTATGTAAGGGTATCTAAATTGACACACAACAGGGACTTTCAGCCTAATTTTTTTGAAGTATCTGCGATCTGCATATTTCGTCCTAAATCCTGAGGTTCCTCCTTCTACCTGTTTTAGCAATCCCGTATACAGCTTGCCAATTTTCCGAATATGATGTCTTATCCTGGAGCATCATATTATTCTTGAGCTGGAATGTCCATGCATATAGTTGCAAATCTGGCAGAGTCAGGCTTCCTTTCTCTTTCCTCCTCCGCAGCTTTTTCCATGATGTGCGAGGACGTTTTGCTGCCCAGAGGAAAGACCCAATCTTACCCTGCAACTTCATAAACCCTGCCTCTTTAAATGGCAAAAGTATGGCATTAAAAAGGAAGGTCAACTTTGGTAATAAAATAATTTTCGCTAAATTCACTCAATCAAAGATAGTCAGGGGTAAATGCATCTAACTTGACATTAAATCACAGATTAAATCAACAGCAAGAGTTGTGTCACGCACCACTAAACATGTCTCGGCAAGGAAGATAATCAAGTAGCTGCATTGGCTGCCAGTAAAAGAGAGGATACCATTTAAGGCTCTGTGCTTTGATTGTAAAGTCTTGCACAATCCGGTACCACAATATCTTGGTCAGACCACTTAGATCCTCTGATTCCAGGACTTTGTTGGTACCAACATTGAAGAGATTGAACTGGGGGGGGGGAGCAGAAGTTTTTACTTGGGAACTTAAGCGATTTGGAACAAGCTTACATTATGGATCCATTCAGCTACCCTCTACACACATGTAGAGGGATGCTGGAAATGTGGCTTTTCAGCAACTCAGATCTCAGCTAAGATATTTGCCTTCTTCACCGATCAGAGAAGCTAGCGCCTGGACACATAACAGGAACAGAGCGCTTTATTCATTTATCACATTAACAAAGAGAAGTCTCCCGAGGCATTATCCAAAAATCAAACTATTTGTGTTTGTTCAATCACAACTTGTTATGCTCTTCTCTCTCTGCTGAGTTTCATGTGAGGCTCTTCATGATGCCGACTGTTTAGTAACATATTCAAAAATATGCGTCTGCAGCGTGGGAAGCAGGAACTGATATCCAGGCCATTCGGAGCTCCAAGAGCATGAGTGTTGCCAATGGCACGTGACTGACGCTTATTATCTGCTGTGAACAGCCTCGTAATGTGGAACATGGACAGCGAGGCTGGCGTCCTCAGTCGCACTCTTTGGCATGGTGGCATGTCCTGTAATCTTCACTAAGGTTAAAGTCTGCAAAGTAAAAGGCAAAATGAGAACTGTTATATAATGTAAGGAAGACTTATAAAGCACATTGGTGCCCTAGAAATGGTGCTTCCCAGCGCAATCCAGCTGCCAAGGTGATACAACAGAGAGCCAACACAGAAATGATTGATGCTGCACACAGCAAGGTCTTCAGATGCTTTCTAAAACAAAGATGTCTCGGAGTATTCCATCCATGTAAGTACAGGTTAGTCCTTAAACCTGGAGCCATCTCTTGAAAAGAGAGACTTCTCTTTCTGACTCTTTTGGTACGAGGTGTAAGAGACAAATTCAGGTTGGCATAGCAGAGAGCCCTTGTAGGCATGAGTGGCTGCACCAGGGATGCCAAGCCTGGTGCCCCCTGCTTGTACATAATCGAAGAGCTACTCTGCAGGCTTTAAACTGGATATGTTTCTCTATCAGAAGCCAAGAAAGTTTACAAAGCAACTTAGATACAGTGCAAAATGTATACTCTTGTAGCAAACAACCTAACTTCATGCCACTGCCTTGGAATTATTGATGATGCTGCTCCATGATTACACTGAGCACCTTATTCATCCTCCACCTCTGCCTTGGCCTAACAACGCCTGTGCCATCGACTCCAGTTATTCAGCTGACAACGGTGCTTCAGCAACCACTACCCACTGATTACATCATGTGGTTTGCAGTCTCCTTAAGAGTACGCTGACACTCTGCATTTTATAAGGTACTGTTTTGCGGGTCTTCCTGACACCGTATCTGGCCCGGGACTCTGTGGTCAGACAGAACTGTTTGGATTTGTTTTTCACGACATCGTGATAACCCCAGACGGAGATAGCGACTTCAAGCAACTGTATTTTAAGTCTATTTGTATTAATGAAGATTTCTAAGAACTGTATGGTGGATTTTTTTATCATTTTATGTCTTGTTTTGGAAATATAAAAATATTGGTGGGGTGTCCTTTTGTAGTGCTAATGTGTGGTATGTGCAAACACTTTACACACTGCTTCTGGGATACGCCTGATTCCTAATGCCAAGCCTCCAAGAGGATGAGCAGGGGTTATTTGAGGAGTGTTTCTCCCTTACCCTGACTAGGCAGAAGGGTCCCAGCATGGAAAAAGGTGCAAGCCCTTGCCAACTAGAGACCACCATTTCTAACATAGCCACATTCTGAACATCTGCAGCCCATTGTTCTCAAACCTAGTGGAGCCAAGAAAAAGAATGTCACAATAGACAACTTTCAAAATGATTAGTGACTCTATGCTCATTTTTAAAACCAGGGATTGAAAAAAACATAATCGATTTAAGGTTTCTGAGTGTACCCAACACATTCCCGACTGTGCCTTGATTAGTGACTCAAACGATAGTGCATTATCAAGCCACACATCCCCATTTGTTACAGCAGATTTCAGCTCGGGAGGAGGCTCTAACACCCTCGGCTACCAGTGGTCACCACAGACCTGAGAGTTTTCCCCAGCAGGAGAATGTCAGTTTTATTGCCATTCAACTCCAGACAGACAGAATGCATCCAATTGCAACAACAGCATAGAATTCAGGAAGCTGAAAACACCCTCCATTGACGCAGCTGAAGGAGATTCGATAAGCTGAGTATCTTCTGCATAGGAAACAAAAGACATTTCAAAAGATTTCACCACATCTTCTTGTGACCTAACAGAGATGTACAAGAGGGTGAGGCCTAGGGCTGATGCACGCAAAGGGTCAATTACCTTAAGGAGAGCAGAAGCCATACTGTAGGAAGGTTAGACCCATTCTGTGAGGAATTTAACTATTGGTTCTTCTCTAAGAAGCCCATCAAAAGATTGTCCATATTGTTCTCCACTAAGTTCATCATGAGTGTTAGGAGAGAGATCGGTCTATAGTTTCCTTGCTGGTTGGGTCAGGCAAGGGTTTTTTCATGAGAGAAATAACTTTAGCGTATTTCCACGCAGTGTGTACCACCTTCATGTACGAAGAGGGAATGCTCAGCCCTGAAAAGGGGGTTCACACATACCTTTTTCATTCTTTGAGGGGGATTCAGATTTTCGAGTAGACAAACCACTTCTCCTACACCTCACACATTTTCAGAATATTCCTTCTACAGTGCCTCCATCATAAAACCATTTTCTTTACCCTAGACAACAATAAATCAAGGTTTAATTGTAGCTTTGCAAATGCCTGTAAACTTGCAAATGTGTGGGTCTTCACATAACTTGTAAGGCACTCTTGAAATTGAATGCCTACTCTCCAGGCTTCTCTCTCACATTAGGGTAGAGGTTGTGGCATAACAGCCATTGCTGCCTATTTTGGAACTGAGGAGCCAGGTTTGAATCTGGGCATTGGCTCACAATCTTGTGATTCTCGACTAATCACTTAATCTTCCTGTGTCTAGCAAAAATGAATGTGTCCTTGTGTAATGTAACTGGTACTCATGTAAAGGGTTCCAATACCTTTGGGCAGAGTTTTTGCTGCATAAAACTGAAAGAAAAAAATCTGATTTACTCACAAATCATAATATAGGATGTATTAACATTAGTTGTTTAGTTTAGATTTTCTTTCTAGAAGTGATATTTTTGAAATATATAGGTGATATTTTGAGGCAAGACTGTTATTGCTTGTCAGTGTGAGTTTTAGGTGCAATTGGCATTAAGACTTGAGGTGCTTATTTGTCCATGCCGTTCTGATGTTTGTCAATGTATATGTCTAGTGAGAAATGTTGGCTATGAAATCCTTAAGGGAGTACATGACCGCCTTTCAGTCACTGGCAAACGCACCCACCCAGCCCTTATACCCTAAATCTGGTCTGTCTGCCTTTCCTTGCATGAGCTTGGCTCGGCAGCAGGAAGGCAGAAATGTGTCTCGGGTCAGCAGCAACCACTTTGTTCTGTTAAGAAGGCTGGTGTCAGGATCACAAAGGACCCCACGAAGCTCGCTTCTGAGGGTAGAATCATATCTCCCACACTGGTCACTGGTGTGGGGGCATGTTTCCAACATGTTTGACACCAAACACGATAGGGTGTGTTTCAGCAATTTTAGAGTTGTTCATCATGCGGTTGTGTAATGCCCCTCTATTCAGGTGCCGATTCTGATGTCGGACGGACTCATCTGCCAGGAGTTGTAACTGGCTGAGCTGGTGTCGTCGGTTACAGCCCTGCTAGTACGATGCAACCGAACAGGGTACGGTTGCATTTGTATACTTTACCATGCAAGCATGCATTCTGAGTGGAATGCTTGAATGCATGTCTGCATTGTTGAAAGAAGGGGTGCAGTTCATCCCTGCACCCTGTGGCAGGCACCCCAGGGTGCGTGCCACCTGGTGCAGGGATAAATGGAGAGGCACTATAGGTGCCCCCAGGCTGCCATCCGGCAGCCTCACATCCATGGGGGCCCTGCTGGGGGCCCCCAGAGACAGCCTTTTTGTGCCGGACACACTGGCTCAAAAGGCAGTGAAAAGATGCCATTGTACTCCCTCTGGAGGAGAACTGAGAGATTTCCGGACTGCGGACAGGCTCAGAGCATGTCATCCGCAATCCGGAAATCCGAGTCGGATTCCTTTCCGACCGAGCCTATCAGAATGGCTCGGTCGGAAATGAATCGGCCAACACGGACCGATTCGGTCAGAAGGGCTCTGAACATGGTTCGGGGCCGTTCCGTCCGTAATCGGAATCGGCCCCATAGTGTATATGGCTGCTCACTGATAACCCGGGAGAATGGACACTGAAGGTTGCAGGGGAGTCCTGCTCATGCAGGGGCATCCTCTCACTTACAACCCAGCACCCTGCCTTCAGGTTTGTAAAGGCCTGCTGTAGGGGTGACTTATAGGTTTTAAGTGCAGTGACTCTTATACAAGGAGTGGTGCATGCACCACCTTAGACAGGCTGCAAATGCAGGCCTGTTGTTCCATTTTCTATTGCTTCTCACAGGTGGCATCATACATGCTTCAGCCCATGTGAGACCTCTGTAGTACCTATCCCTTGGGTACATGTGTACCATATACTAGGGAAGTACACGGGTACCCCAGTATCTGATCTAGAGTGTACCTAAGTACATAACGTACTAGGTTAGGTCAAAAGCAGATTGATTGGGTTCATTGTTAGCAGGATCCCAGTCAGCCTGGGTTAATAGGGGCATTTTTTTCCCTCATCAACTTTTTAACGGAGCCTACCCATTAACTTTTAAAGAATTACAGGCTACATACAACCGAGATCCCCTCGAATTTGATGACTTTCTAAAAATGAAGGCTGCATTGACAAAAACACCATCCCCGCACCCAACCGTCGAACCAACGCACCCCACCACCACCCTAAGCACCTGGACTGCAGTGACCACCGAAGACACAGCCCGCACGATGAACACCATCCACTCCGGATCTCCGACTGACCCCTGCCCCCACCATGTCTTCAACAAGGCCGACTCCACCATCGCACCCCAACTCCGAGACATCATCAACACCTCCTTTGACACCGCCACCTTCCCGGAGAGCTGGAAGCATGCCGAGCTCAGCGCCCTACTGAAGAAACCAACAGCGGACCCCACTGACCTCAAAAACTTCCGCCCCATCTCGCTCCTCCCTTTTCCTGCCAAAGTCATCGAGAAGATCGCCAACAGACAGCTTGCCGCCTTCCTCGAGACGAATGGATCCCTCGACCCCTCGCAGTCCAGTTTCAGAGCCAAACACAGCACCAAGACCGCCCTCATCGCAGCCACCGATGACATCCGAGCCCTTCTTGACAACGGGGAAACAGCGGCACTCATCCTCCTGGACCTCTCTGCCGCATTCGACACTGTCTGCCACCGCATCCTAGTCCAACGCCTCAGCAACACCGGTATCCAAGAGAAGGCATTGAAGTGGATCATCTCGTTCCTCGCTGGAAGAACACAGAGAGTCCGCCTCCCCCCGTTTCGTTCCGAGCCCACCGAAGTCATCTGCGGTGTCCCAAAAGGATCTTCACTCAGCCCCACCCTCTTCAAAGTCTACATGAGACCTCTCGCAGCCATCGCACATTAACACAACCTCAACATCATCTCCTACGCCGACGACACCCAGCTGATCCTCTCCCTCACCAGAGACCCCGACACCACCAGAACCAGCCTCCACGAAGGGATGAAAGATGTCGCCGAGTGGATGAAGAACAGCCGCCTGAAACTGAACTCAGACAAGACGGACTCCTCATCCTAGGACCATCACCCTCCGCCTGGGATGACTCCTGGTGGCCCCCAGCCCTGGGCACCGCCCCCAAGCCGACAGACCACGCACGCAACCTGGGCTTCATCCTGGACTCCTCCCTCTCGATGACCAGACAAGTCAGGTGTTTTTGCCAGTGGCCCGGTGGCAGTGGGCTGACCGGTGAACGCTAGGAGAGCTTTGCTACCACTTCCCTGCATCTCGCCCCGCTGAATGCGAGCGGAGGCGCTACTACGCCGCGCACTGTGTTTTTAAACTGTTACTAACGATTTCAAAGTTATGCAGGTTTTAGCTTGATTTCTATTCCTAGAGGTGAGCTGCCGGCTGGGGCTGATCGTGCTTGCGGGCTCCCAATGGCAGCGGGCGCCATCTTCGGTTGGGCTGACTTCCCTATCCCAGCCCTGCCACTCCCCCGCCGCTCCGCCCCTATTTAGGAGCGCGATCCTCTCTCCCTTCATGTTTGCCAGTGGCCCGGTGGCAGTGGGCTGACCGGTGAACACTTGGAGAGCTTTGCCACCACTTCCCTGCATCTCGCCCCGCTGAATGGGAGCGGAGGCGCTACTACGCTGTGCACTGTGTTTTTAAACTGTTACTAACTATTTCAAAGTTATGCAGGTTTTAACTTGATTTCTATTCCTAGAGGTGAGCTGCCGGCTGTGGCTGATCATGCTTGCGGGCTCCCAGCGGCAGCGGGCGCCATCTTCGGTTGGGCTGACTTCCCTATCCCAGCCCTGCCACTCCCCCGCCGCTCCGCCCCTATTTAAACTGGCATTATGTGTCAGCCCAGCGGACGAGCGCAGCGGGCACGACAAAGGCGCGCCGGAGTTGTGCCTGAGTTAAGCCCGTCTGCTCCCGTCTGCGGCTGGCCGGGGCTAGGGGCACGAGATTCTGCCCGTCAAATCACGTACTCGCCATCTCAGATTTGCTCATATTGGGCCCCAGGTACCATTGACCCCTCAGTAACTACTCACTTGATGTATCTTGGCCTCCCCCCGGGATCGTGTCACATCTAGCCTCGTTGCCTATTACGCCTCTCCTCACTCCCCGGTCACCATTTGTCCTCCTTGTTCCGGTATTTAACACCTCGGCCACACTCCTAAACACCAGGTCTGTGGTCAACCATCAGTACGAGCTATTCGATTACATCGACACACATGAACCAGATCTCTTATTCTTAACAGAGACCTGGTTCAAGGCTGACTCCCTGCCCAATGTGCTAGCCGCATTGCCCCCTTCATATTCCGCCATTCGGGCGGACCGCCAAGAGGGCAAGCGGGGCGGAGGAGTGGCCCTAATAGCCCGTACTGATCTCAGTTTTCAGATTCTCCCCTCCCCTCCTATCCCTGACGTAGACTACCTAGTAGCCCGTTCAACTTCCCACCAGGTACCCCTTACCTTTGTTCTAATTTACCGTCCTCCCCAACCCACTCCCTCCTTTCTCTCAAGCTTTCAGGCCCTCCTGGCTACCCTGGTGATCAACAACTCATCAGTACTAGTCCTAGGGGACCTCAACTTTTGGCCTAATGACCCTGCTGAAAGTTCTCAATCCAAAGAGTTCACCGACCTCATGATCAGTCTGAACTTTTTATCGCTCATCCACAGTTCCACACACACACACGGCCACACGCTAGACCAAATCTGGTCACTGAATGTCCCATCCACATCCCCTATAATATCCCCTTGCTCCTGGTCAAATCATTCTATTATTACCTTTTCCCTTGCTCTAGCCCCTATGGCCAAACCCCAGCTCCCCAAGAACACCTGGGTCAGGAAATGGGGCACAACTGACATGCCTTCCCTCTGCTCGACCCTGGCCCAAACCAGCCCTGACCTTTCAGGCCTTGCAGCTACTACCCAGCTGGCCGCTATGAACAACTGGCTGACCCTGGCGGGTGACGGGTTCACTACCCTAAGGCGGCTCACAGTCAAGCGGGCCAACGCAGCCAATCGGTGGTTTACCCCAGAGCTAAAAGAAAAGAAATTAGCTGCAAGGAGAGCCGAGCGAGCTTGGAGAAGAACCTATTGCCAATCTACTTGTCTGTTCTACAAATCTATAAAAAGGGCATTCTTGAGGCCAAAACAGAGTTCTATACGAGCAGGATAATGGCAGCAGAGTCCCACTCGAAGGAAATCTTGGCTACTGACCATGAACTGGCATCATCCAGCAGAGCTACGGCCACTATCCCCCCTTCCCAGTCCCCTTGCAACTCGCTTAACGAGTTTTTCAATGAGAAAGTTGCCAAAATCAAAATCAACATCCCCCTGCCCTCCCCTACATTTGTTAATCCCTCCCCACCCTCTACGGCCCTTAAATTGACCACTATTCCGCTGTTAACCGATGACACACTCCCCCCGCTGCTTCATCGGGTTCCCCCCTGGATTTTGCCCCAGCCCACATCCTTAGGGAAATCTATCTAGCTTGCCCTACCCCGCCCCTGACTTTTCTTAACGATTCGCTCAGAAATGGCATTGTCCCCAGTCCACATAAATCAGCGGTTGTCATTCCAATCATAAAAAATCTGACGCCGACCCATCCTCCCCCTCCAACTAATGCCCTATCTCCCTTCTGCCCTATTTAGCAAAAGTTCTCAAAACCCATGTCACGACCACCCTGTGCACTCACGTAGAGGCAAATCATTGCCTCTCGTCCTGCCAAGCCGGCTTCCGCCCCCTGCACTCCACGGAGAAGGTGGTGATTTCAGTGAAGGTATGACACCAACCTTCCGCAAGCCCTGATCCTCCTGGACCTGTCCGCCGCTTTTGACACGGTGGACCACTCCATCCTCCTCAACCGTGTCAGGGCGGTGGGCATAGAGGGCTTGGCCTTCTCATGGCTCGAGTCCTTCCTAGCTGGGAGAGCTCAAGCGGTCCATCTGGCTGGCTTCACCACGGCCTCCCGTAAGGTGGAGTGCGGGGTCCCTCAGGGCTCATCACTCTCTCCTCTTCTGTTTAATTTATACATTTACCCCCTTATTTTTATGTTACAGCAGCTGGAGGTCACGGTGTTTATTTACGCCGATGACCTCCAGCTAATCTTCAACCTCTCCCACTCACCTTCATCCGCCCAGAATGTCCAGACTGTCATGACGTTCATTCAGGACTGGATGAACTGCAACCACCTCAAACTCAACCCGGACAAGACCGTGCTGGTCTTGACCGGAGGTGGTTGCAGTCCGTGGTCCCACTCCTTTTGGCCCCCGTCACTTGGTGTCCCTCCACTCCCTGTACCTAAAGTTAAAACCCTTGGGATCCTCCTGAACTCACAACTTTCTGTTCACTCACAAGTCGGTTCAGTGGTCTCTTCTTGTTTTTTTTCCCTTAGAATAATTAGGAAAGTTTCCCGTTTCTTTTCCCCCTCGGCTTTAAAAATCATCGTGCTGGCTATGGTACTCTCACGCATTGATTATGGCAACATAATCTATAATAGGGCTCCTGCCTATGCTATCCACCGCCTGCAGCTGGTACAGAACCAGGCTGCCCGCCTGATTTATGGCCTACCTAAATACCATCGGGCCACTCCACTGCTCAAAGCACTACACTGGCTTCCGGTGAGAGAGCGCGCCCTTTTTAAACTTGGCTGCCTCACTTTTCAGGCTAGGTCGGGCACTGCCCCCGAGTTCATATGCTCAGCTATCAAGCCCTACCTTCCGGGTAGAGAACTTCGCTCCACTCATAGGGCTCTTTTAGCTACCCCCCGTTTTAAAAAACAGAAGGCTGGTGGAGCGATTTTTGCTGTTCTTGCTCCAGCCTTCTGGAACTCCCTTCCTGCTGCCCTCCGCACATCGCCTTCTTATCTACAGTTCCGGAAGGATCTCAAAACCTTCCTATTTGTGCGAGCTTACACTGCCTAGCCTCTCCCAGCTGCTGCCGTCCACTGCATCACACATAGCGCCATGAAACCGCTTGGTAAAAGAGCGCTGAATAAATGTTTTTAAATTCAAAATTCAAATTCAACGCCGTCTCCTCTTCATGCTTTCACACCCTCCGCATGCTCCACACGATCTTCAGATGGATCTTGATCGAAACCAGGAAGATGGTCACCCAGGCCCTCGTCACCAGCCGGCTGGACTACGGAAACACCCTCTATGCCGGAACCACAGCCAAGCTACAGAAAAGACTCCAACGCATCCAGAACGCCTCCGCCCGACTCATCCTGAACATCCCTCGACGCAGCCACATCTCCGGCCAACTGAGGAACCTGCACTGGCTCCCCGTCAACAAGAGGATCACCTTCAGGCTCCTCACCCATGCACACAAGTCTCTCCACAACCTGGGCCCCAAGTACCTCAATGACCGCCTGATCTTCCACACGCCCACCCGCCAGCTACGGTCTGCTAGCCTCGCCCTCGCCGCCGTACCACGCATCCGAAGAGCCACCGCCAGAGGCTGATCCTTCTCCTACCTGGCGGCCAAGACATGGAACTCCCTCCCCATCCATCTTCGGCTGACCCAGGACCACCTCGCCTTCATGAGACAACTCAAGACCTGGCTGTTTGAGCAGAAGCAGCCCCCTTCCCCCAAGCGCCTTAAGACCCTTCCGGGTGAGTAGCGCGCTATACAAGTGTTATGATTGATTGATTGATTGAGGTCTCCTGGATATATAAGTTAATCTGGCCACTACATTCTGCCCTCAATAAGAAACTCACATCCTTTTGGGAATCACACTCCTCTTCACCGATATCGGAGGTTGACTGGTCTAAAACCTGGAGCTCTGTCATAAGGAATAAGATTACTCCAGCACTCTCCCAGACAAATTTCTGGCTATTACATAAGGCCTACTGGACTGCAGCCCGACTACACACACAAGATTCGAGAAGACCCCATTTGCTGGAATTGTAATGATAAAATAGGGGACCTAGAGCACTTACTACTTCTATGTGAGTGTGTGGTACCCTTTTGGGATAAGGTCTTCAACTTCATATCTAAAATGTTCCCATACTCCCTTAGTGGGGAACTATCTACACTGACATTCAGCTACCTCATAGTAGAGTCACTGAATAAAAAAGATGGGGCACTTTTGGACCTACTCCTAATGGCAGATGTTAAGATCATACTAAACAACTGAAAAGATAACCTAAAAGCATCCTTTAAATGTTGGCTGAACTGGGTCACTAACCTAAGGGGGTCTCTGACAACTTTGCTCTTCAGAACTCACCAAGGGAACCCCCCATTAGGCACATGTGGGACAGCCTTGGTCTTTTCTTTTACTCGCACAAACCGCCATGATTCACAACAGAGGCTTGACTAACTAATCCCCTTCATGGAATGCTCTCACACATGTTCACTGAACTACGCTAGTAAAGAAGTACTGTCAAAAAACGATAGATCATTAGATGCATACCGATACCTATGTTGTTCTATATTCTGAGCTATGGAATTCTCTGTATTATCCCTCGTTGAATCCGTGTGGTACTTTTCTAGTCATTCATAGCTACCAAGGTGGCTTTAACAACCCGAGGCTAACCATCACTTCTATATGAAAGAGAGTCATAATGCCACATCATGCTGACTAATCAATGTACTTGTCCTTATTGTCCTTTTTGTTTATTTTCATGTTTAATTTATTTCATTCGTAGTATTGTACGTATTGCTTTATTTAAAAACAACCAGTACAAATATTTTTCAAATGATAAAAAGTGTATTACATTTATCAAAAGTGGGGGTAACCATAAGAAGCAGATCCTACGTTCCTACAGTGCCAAAAAACTCCTCCAAGGAAATTGTTTATACTGTTCTGTTCCTTGCAATGCCAGATACCCTTGAGGTTGTGCCAACTCAGTCTTTGTGTGACAAGCTTACTTTGCGCTTTGTGCATAAAGTTGAAAGTATCTTTAACAATGTGGGCAGATACAGGGCCAAGGATGTAAAGGCCACTCTGCCCAATGGTACCACCTCACATAGGCCTTTAGGTGACCCACGCTTTGATAAGTTTGCTGATCTGATCTTGACAAGGCGCAACTTGAAGATCTTATCGCTAAGACCAAATATGGTTTGCCGATGGGTCCCTGCCCAGTGGCAGTGTAAAATTGGAGCAAGAAAATATAGCGGACAAGCTGTTAAAAATATTTGACATGATTTTTAAGACAGGCTGCTTTCCTAAGCTGTGGAAAGCCGCACCAATTCTGCCTATCCTAGAGAAACCGAACCTAGACCCAGATTACACTGATAATTACCATCCTATATCACACCTTCCTTTTCCTGCTAAACTTTTAGAAAGGGCAATAAATAAGCAGCTCATGGATTATTTTACCAAACACTGCTGGCTAGATGAGATACAGAATGGTTTTAGATCTGGCTATAGTATCAATGAATCAATCAATCAGCAAAATTTGTAAAGCGCCCTACTCACCCGTAAGGGTCTTACGGCGCTGAGGTGGGGGGTGTTGGTACTGCTCGAACAGCCAGGTCTTGAGTTGTTTCCTGAAGGAGAGATGGTCCTGGGTCAGCCGTAGGTGCGTGGGGAGGGTGTTCCATGTCTTTGCTGCCACATAGTACAGAGTCTGCACTCATTAAATCAGTTGAAGTAATCAGGCTAGCGCTGGATTATGGTCGGAGGTCTGCCCTCATTTTGTAAGACTTGTTGGCGGCTTTTGACACTGTCCACCATACCATCTTGGTGGATAGACTAGCAGCAATCGGAGTACAGGGAATGGTGCTCAGTCTGCTCAAATCTTTCTTGAAACAGAGGACGCAATTTGTTGCCTTCGATCTATTTAATTTTGATCTGTTTCAAGTGCAACAAGGCTCTTCGATCAGCCTTACTCTTTTTAATATTTATATGGATCACTGACAAAATATCGAGGAGCAAAATATCGACCTGTCAAAATATTGTGGACAAATTATATAATGCCAGAATATCGAATTTCTATCTACAAACACGTAAGTACAAAAAAATTGAATCCAAAATATTGTTGTAAATATTATAGTTTGTTAAAATATCGAATTCTTTAAATGTCTTAAAAATAATGTAAAATTAATGAAATAATAAATGTAATCAACTAAAACATACTTTAAAATAATTTAATAACCTTGAAATTAATAAATATTTAATGTAAGTTTAAAAACCATGCATTTTTTTAATACACACATATATATATATATATATATATATATATATATATATATATATATAATATTAATTTTATTTTAATAAAAACTATTCAATATTTTTAGCATAGTATAGCAGAAGGGTAAAATTTACTATTCCCACTCCAGTGAGTGCAACAGTAGGGAAAGTGTTGGATAGTGGGATGGTAAACATTAAAATTCCCACTCCAGTGACTGCAATAGTAGGTAAAATGTTGGATAGCGTAGGAGTAAAAATGTATATTCCTACTCCAGAGAGTGCAACAGAAGGGAAAGCGTTGGATAGCTTAAGGGAAAAATTACTATTCCCACTCCAGTGAGTTCCACAGTAGGGAAAGCTTTGGATAGCGGGAGGGTAAACATGACTATACCCACTCTAGTAGGGACTGCATTGGTTAGTGGGAGTATAAAAATTACTATTCCCACTACAGTGAGTGCAACAGTAGGGAAATCGTTGGATAGCTTAGGGGTAAAAATGACTATTCCCACTCCAGAGACTACAACAGTTGGGAAAGCATTGGCTAGCGTATGGGTAAAAATTACTATTCCCACTCCAGAGAGTGCAACAGCAGGGAAAGCGTTGGATAGTGTATGGGTAAAAATTACTATTCCCACTCCAGAGAGTGCAACAGTAGTGAATGT